>NW_026526732.1:147467901-148212901 GCF_024362965.1 Panthera pardus | reverse complement strand
ACAAATATATTAAAGTCACCATGCCTAACTTGGAATCTGAACAAGAATATATATGCATTTACCCTTTCTGAAACATACACAGTTCTAAAACATTTCTTGTTTTCTACCTGAACAGAATTGATGAAGGAAGGTTGAACTGTTCTTTATTTGTTAGCTTTTCCCACATCATGGGTTCGTTAGGGTAGCTCTTTTGATAGTTTAGAATTAATTTAAAGATATATAGAGCATGCCAAATGCACTTAATTACTTATATCCTCCTGCATTTTATAAGGTAAAAGATTAAGCCATTGTGCTACCTAGTGGTCAAGTGGGTAATGACTACCTAACGGGAAAAACCAAAGTTTTTTGTCCTTGTTGCTGTTTTGTTGTTTTTGTTTTTAAGAGTAAAAAATATTGACAGTTTTAATATTCTAAGTCCAGGATCTGGGTTTCAGGAAGACAACAACAAAAAAGAATTTTAGGCAGAAACTGATTACTTATTTAAGTGCACAGATACCTGAGAGTGAGCAATTGTTTTAGCTTTTGCTACCCCAATAACCAGAATGAGAATAAAATATTTAAAACTAAATATAAGTTTTAGGTCTCTCAGAAACAAAGGAATTGTATTAGTTTTAAAAATAATTTAAGAAAATGACACTATCAGCACAAAGCACTCAAAGTTATCAGGATTCTGAGTGAAAGTATTCTAAGATAAATTTCTGCTAGCTGGGAAGATTACACTAAAAGAAAAAAGAAATTTTTCTACCCCTCTTTAAGAGTATAATGAATATTCCGGGGCGCCTGAGTGGCTCAGTCGGTTGGGCGTCTGACTTCGGCTCAGGTCATGATCTCGCGGTCCGTGAGTTCGAGCCCCATGTCAGGCTCTGTGCTGACAGCTCAGAGCCTGGAGCCTGTTTCACATTCTGTGTCTCCCTCTCTCTCTGACCTTCCCCCATTCATGCTCTGTCTCTCTCTGTCTCAAAAATGAGTAAACGTTAAAAAAAAAAAAAGAGTATAATGAATATTCCAAGACCAGTTTTGAACGACAAGCTCTCTCCTTTTTTGCTTGTTAATTTTAATTCATCATTATGTATGTGTTTTAAACATACAGAAATATGTATGTAGTTATATGACAATATTAATTAACTTCAGCTTTAAGATGTAACTAACTTCACTAATACAATACACCAATGTGTGTGCCCCCATTGAATTTACCACCTTAATTTGAGTTGTGCAAAAGTAGATACAGATAAGAGTGTATACACAAAGTTGCTTGATGACCCAGTACTCTTTCTCTCTTCTCTATGAATTATTTCTTTTCAGAATTTTGTAGGTAATCAAAAGTCACTTATTGATTAACTCAACTTAATCCAAAGTCACAAAATCATTTAAGTTGAGACATAATCACTATTGATTTTACAAATTTTTCCAAGAGGCAAAATTTTTAAATTTTACAAAGAAAGTAAGTGGAGGAACTAAGTCAAATGATCTGCAGCATTGTCTAAAGTTCACAAGAATCAATCATTTAAAAAAAAATAGAAGCATGTCTTGTGATAATTAGATTAGCTGCATATGTTTATATTTAGGTTTGCTTCCCAAAAACTTGAGACAACAAATGAGTTAAAGAACAAGGAACAAATCCCTTTCTTTTCTCCAAAACCAATTTACAGTGATAAAAATCAAATTAAAAATAAGTAAAATAAAAATAAATAAATATCAAATTAATAGCTGCCTACAGTAGGGAGCACGAAGAGATAGGAGAACTGACTTAAAAGAGCAAGAGGGAACTTTTGGGAACAACAAAAATATTCTATATATTGGTTGGGATAGTGGTTATATGGTATATACATTTTCCCAAACTCATGAAACGGGATACTTCAAATGTTTCCATTTGTTTTATGTAAAGTATACCTCAATAAAGTTGATTCAAAGCCATAAAATGAGATCAAAATTTTCAGTTGTAAAGTTTGCGGGCTTCAACAACAGGGACCAAAGAGGTCATTATGTCAAGGACAGCACAAACATACCTTTTACCTTTTCAATTCTTAAAATTCAGTTTATTTAAACTAACAAAACAAACCAAAACAAAACTAGTTCACCCATTTCTCCCAGCCCCCACCGCCATAAATTCTTTTTGTAAGTCAGGTGGTTTATAATTTGCTTCCAATAAAATAGAAAGAGGATTTAACCAAGTTGTCAGCTGTTACATTATTTAAAATAATTTTTGAGGATGCTTCATTATGTGATTTAAAAAATAAAAGTATGCAAAAATTTAAACAGTTAAGCAAAATTGCTACAGCAAAATTCCATCCATTACCACCTACTTACCTATGTGCACAAAGTTTCCAAGTACTTATATATATAAAAGGAAAATTCAAAATAAAACTAATGCTACATTTTGTCTCATTTTAGAAAAAGGTATTATTTATCCACAGATACGTTAATTTTAATTGGAAAAAGCTCCATATACCCCATTAAGAGATTCATTGCCAAGATAATTTTACTTTTTTATGGGTGATAATTACTTATAAAAATGTGTAATAGATTTATACTGTTTTGATCTGTTGTGTACATACCCAATTGCAATAAGTCAAACAAAAGAAACATTTTAACTCTTAGAAATTTATGGCAACAGAAACTTTATATGATAGATTTTGTTGGACTTTTTTTTAAAGATTTTATTTTTAAGTAATCTCTACACCCAGCGTGAGGCTAGAACTTACAACCCAGAGATCAAAGTCGTGTACTCTACTGACTGAGCTAGCCAGGCATCCCTATAGATTTTGCTTTTGCAGAGAAGCAAATATGGCTTTCAACCAAAGTATTTTGCATGTTTAGATTTAGGATAAAATTTAGGCAAGTTGAGAATGAAACTGGAGGAAAGAAAAACAATGCAAAACAAAGGAATCTACTCCTGAAATCATTCTTGCACTATATGCTAATTTGGATGTACATTTTAAAAAATAAAAAACAAAACAAGTTAATAAAAAAATCTGAATGTTTATATTTATGAAACCGATGCCAGGTATAAACTCTTGGATACATTTTTTAAATGACTTAACAGTTTTCTTTTTCAAATGCCAATATTGACCATAAATTTACATATACTTAAACTTAAAACTGAGAATTTCCTTGTCAACTTCAAAATGTATGGGGAGAAGAATTCTGCTTCCAAGATAGAGAGTAGATGTACTTTTTCCTGTTCCTCCTGCTAAAGGAATAGCTAAAGACCATGGACATTATCATAAAACAAATATAAGAAGACTCTGAAAGGTGAAGAGAAACTAGGCTGGCTAGCTACTTCAGGACCCAAGGAATCACGCAATGGTGAGTTCCCTGAGATTCCCCTTTGCCTTATGTATCTCAGACTTAGAGCTCAAAAAGTCAGCAACCAAGAAACACCAAAAGTCAAGGGGAAAAAAGGAGGTGGGGGCAGCCTAGCAAGGCAGAAAACTTTAGACAACTGCTCTACTCCAGCCAAACCCCACAGAAAATCTGACTCCACCCCCACCAGCAAAGGCCAATTGAGCTTAGACTTCCAACCCTCCCACATAACACATACACATCAGGGTGGCATCAGTGAACGTGAGTAGGGAACCTGAATGTTCATCCCTTTCTGGTGGAAATGGGTCCAGCCCCCAACCCTCACGGTGTAATTGGAGACCTAGACTTCTATCCCCCATCAATAATGAATCACCTCTTCCCGGCCCCTCTGGGGTGGTATCACACAATGCCTAGTGCAGAGTCAGGATTTCTATCACCACCCAGAGCTAACAAAGCAACCACCACCACCCCTATCTTGGCGTCAATAATACCCAGGTGGGAAGTAGTAAGATGCACTCTTACCCCAACCAGCCAAGAAGGTATCAGTGAACACTGAATGGGGAATCAGAATTCCCATTCCAGTAATGAAGTCCCCACTGGGGTGTCAATAGAGGATGAATGGGGAACCTGCACTTCTACCCCTACCTGGCAGTAAGGAAGGTCACTCGCCTACCCTTGTTGGAGTGGTGTCAGTAGAAGCCATACATACTGTATGATTCCATTTGTGTAACAAACATGAAATGACAAAAGTATAGAAGTGAAAAAAAAAGATTAGTGGTTGTCTGTGGTTACAGGGGTGATGGATGTGGGAGAAAGGTGGGATGAACCATAAAAGGGCAAGATGAGGGACACTTGGAGTGAAGAAAATATTCTGTATCTGGACTGTATCAATGTCAATATCCTGGTTGTAATATTGCCTACAGTTTTGCAAGATGGTTACCATTGGAGAAAACTGAGTAAAGAATAGAGTTTTCAGGGCACCTGGGTAGCTCAGTCAGTTAAGCATCAGACTCTTGATTTGGGCTCAGTTCATGATCTCGGGGTCATGGGATCAAGCCCCACATCAAACTCTGCACTGAACGTGGAGCCTGCTTGGGATTCTCTCTCTCCCTCTCTTTCTGCCCCTCCCCGACCTCTCTCTCTCTCTCTCTCTCTCTCTCTCTCTGTCTCTGTCTCTCTCTCTCGTCAAAAAGGAAAACGAGGAGAAAGGGGAGAAAGTGTTCTATTAGTATTTCTTACAACTGCATATGAACTTACTATCTCAAAATAAAAGTTTTAATTTTAAAAATAAGTATGAAGATGTATATAGTTTTTAAAAATATTTTTAATTTTTCAAAATATTTTTAGGAAGTGCACCAACAGAAAGTTTGAGTGAACCAAAATTATACCTGGAATTCTGGGTGCAAATAAGCCTGGAAAATTTAGCCCAACCCTTGTGTGGTCTAGTTCTAGACCATTGTTCTCAGTTCTGCTATTGCTCACTGTTCATGGTGAAGCCAGATATGTCTTGAGTTGCAGGACCACCAAAATCCCATGATCCAATTTATTTCCTCTCCTTGGCCTTTGGGAGAGAAAAGGAATGGAGATGGAGAGGATGATTCTCTCTTTGGCCTATTGTCCTTTGTTTGGGGATGAATTGTATCCCTGCTCCCCGCACCCCCACCCCCAATCCTCCCAAAATTCCCATGTTAAAGTCCTAACTCCTAATAGCTCAGAAAGTGACTGTATTTGGAGATAGTGTCTGTAAAGAGGTAATTAAGTTAAAATGAGATCAAGAGGGTAGGACCTAATCTCATATGACTGATACCCTATTATAAAGAAAAGACATTAGGACACAGGCATACACCAGAGGGAAGGCCATGTGAAGACACAGAGAGTAGATGGCCACTTCCAAGCAAAGGAGAGATACCTCAGAAGAAAGCAACCCCACTGATATTTTGATATTGGACTTCCAGCTTTCAGAACTGTAAGAAAATAATTTTCTGTGGTTTAAGCTTCCCAGTCTGTGGTACTTTGTTGTGGCAGCCCAAGCAAATTAGGTCCTATATTTGGCCCCAGGCATTGTCCTTACTAAGGAAGGAACTTCTAATGTGAGATGGTAACATTTAATATGATTGTACTGAAGGCTTGGGCACAATGCAAGAAAATTAAAATAGGAAACTCTTCAATTCTGATGGAAGAGGATACCGATTGTAGAGACCACAGGCCCTTCTTAGAGTTTTCCAACTAGAAACAGAACAGAGGTTGCAGATGCTACCAATGCCTGCCCATATTTTTTAAGCCATCGCCCTGCAGTGCTCACTGGCTGGGCTCCTACTCCTAACATTTGCATCTCTTTCCTGAAGGCTTTCTCCAAAGCTGTGGAAGCCACTGACCTACTCACAGTGAACTAGAAGGGACAAGGAATTCATATGCCAGAAAGCTGTTTTCTTTTTTTTAATATAATTTATTGTCAAATTGGCTTACATACAACACTCAGTTCTCATCCCAACAAGTGCCCTCCTCAATGCCCATCACCTGTTTTCCCCCTCCCCAACCCCCCATCCACTCTCAGTTTGTTCTCTATATTTAAGAGTCTTTTGTGGTTTGCCTCCCTTCCTCTCTGTTTGTAAATATTTTTTCCCCTTCTCTTCTCCCATGGACTTCTGTTAAGTTTCTCAAGATCCACAGATGAGTGAAAACATATGATATCTGTCTTTCTCTGACTGACTTATTTCACTCAGCATACCTTCCAGTTCCATCCACATTGCTGCAAATGGCATGATTTCATTCTTTCTCATTACCAAGTAGTATTCCTTTGTGTATATAAACGACTTCTTCTTTATCCATTCATCAGTTGATGGACATTTAGCCTCTTTCCATAATTTGGCTATTGTTAAAAGCACTGCTATAAACATTGGGGTACATGTGCCCCTATGCATCAGCACTCCTATATATATCCCTTGGGTAAATTCCTAGTAGTGCTATTGCTGGGTCATAGGCTAGTTCTATTTTTAATTTTTTGAGGAACCTCCACTGCACCAGTTTGCATTCCCACCAACAGTGCAAGAGCGTTCCCATTTTTCCACATCCTCACCAGCATCTATAGTCTCCTGATTTGTTCATTTTAGCCACTCTGACCAGTGTGAGGTGGTATCTCATTGTGGTTTTGATTTGTATTTCCCTGATGAGGAGTGACGTTGAGCATCTTTTCATGTGCCTGTTGGCCATCTGGATGTCTTCTTTAGAGAAGTGTCTATTCATGTTTTCTGCCCATTTCTTCACTGGATTATTTGTTTTTCAGGCATGGAGTTTGGTGAGCTCTTTATAGATTTTGGATACTAGCCCTTTATCTGATATGTCACTTGCAAATATCTTTTCCCATTCTGTCAGTTGCTTTTTAGTTTTGTTGATTGTTTCCTTTGCAGTGCAGAAGCTTTTTTTCTTCATGAGGTCCCAATAGTTCACTTTTGCTTTTAATTCCCTTGCCTTTGGAGATGTGTTGAGTAATAAATTACAGCGGCTGAGGTCAGAGAGGTTTTTTCCTGCTTTCTTCTCTAAGGTTTTGATGGTTTCCAAGTCTTGCATCCATTTTGAACTTATTTTTGTGTATGGCGTAAGGAAGTAGTCTAGTTTCATTCTTCGGCATGTGTCTGTCCAGTTCTCCCAGCACCATTTGCTAAAGAGACTGTCTTTTTTGCATTGGATACTCTTTCCTGCTTTGTCAAAGATTAGTTGGCCATACATTTGTGGGTCCAATTCTGGGTTCTCTATTCTATTCCATTGGCCTACGTGTCTGTTTTTGTCAGGAAGCAGTTTTCAACCAATGACCAAAGTAAGGCACCTGGCTTTCTTAACTGGCTTCACAGCAGTACAAGTCAACTTCTCTCCATCCATTGTTCAAGAGTAATTAACCGTGACTCTTGATCATAGTGCCTGGGTCTCTAGCACCCTGTTTCTCAAAAACTTCTTATTCCTGTCTTTCCTCTCACCAGGATTTTTCCTTCTCCAGAATGCATGACAGCCCATTCTATTGAATATTAAGCAAAGGCAGTTTAGAAACTGTTAGAAATAGGAATGCCTGGGTGGCTTAGTCAGTTAGGCATGAGACTGTTGGTTTGGGCTCAGATCATGATCTCACAGTTCATGGGTTCAAGCCCTGAGACTGGCTTCAAGCTGATAGCATGAAGCCTGCTTGGGATATTTCTCTCTCTCTCTCTCTCTCTCTCTCTCTCTCTCTCTCTCTCTTTCTGCCCCTCCCCAGCTGTCTGTCTGCCTGTCCATCTCTTTCTCTCTCTCTCCCTCTTAAAAAAATAAATAAACAAAAAGGGAACATTTTTATTTTGTTCAAATTTGTAATGAGAGACAATATGCCCCCCCCTCTGGTCCTGTCCTTATATGCCCAAAGTATCTAAGTGTGGGGGAGCACTGATCATCTGTGACACAGTTTTAAGGGATTATAGGGCACAAGTCCCCTATACTGGCACCGTCTCCTCAGCCCAGGGATTCTGTATCAGTTCCAAGGCAAGAAAACTGGCTCTGACTTCATTAAGAGTCCTTCATAAATCTATTATTTATAGCATAAACACTGACTTCAGACATTTACTAATCTAAGCCTTTCTTACATCTTGCCTCTACCATGGTTTTCAAAACTAAATTTTAAATTCAAGAGCTTAATCTTTTGATCATCATTCGTCTGCTGTGGTCACCCAAGGCATGAAAGGGAAATGCCTTATCTGCCTCAAAATTAGAAAGACAAAACAATCCCCAGTTGACAGCTCAGAATTTTTCCTGCCATACGCCTGAATATGTGGAAGCACAGGAAGTGTCCTAGCAGATCCCTAACATTGCAGTTACCCTTGGGAAGCAGTGAAATGGCAGGGGAGTGTGACAAAATGGGACTTTTACCCCACACTCTTCTGTATGGTTTGAACCTTCTATAACAAGAACAAGTTCAGGGGTGCCTGGGTGGTGCAGTCAGTTGAGCAACTGACTCTTGATCTTGGCTCAGGTCATGATCTCACGGGTTTGTGGGTTTGAGCCCTGCATTGGGCTCTGTGCTGACGGTGCGGAGCCTGCTTGGGATTCTGTCTGTCCTTCTCTCTGCCCCACCCCAGCTTGTGCTCGCTGTCTCTCTCTCTCTCTCTCAAAATAAATAAATAAACTTTTAAAAAATTAAAAAATAAAAGAACAAGTTCAGGTGTTTGCTGTGGAATTTTTTAAATCATAAGAAATAGGACTTTTTTTTTTTAATGAAGGAATTTCCACTAGGTGGTAGTAGAGAATCACAATCATTATCAGTCTGACACTGAAGGGCAAAAGGAAATGGTCCTGAAGCTGAGAATCAAATGTTGTAGCCCAACAAATATTTATTTATTAGTTCAGACTAAGGTTTGATTTCTTCACTAAATGCCACATGATACATATCATGCTCTTTAGAGTGATGTTTTTCTACTTACATTCTCCTATAACCTGTTTTTCTATAAACTGGCCTATATCCATTTATATAGGACTATTGAAATTGAACAATTGGAGTCCATTACGGTTGGAATGATAGAATTTGGAGAGGAGATACACACACCGACAATAAAAATACATACTTTTTCCTTATGTGAAATAAAATTATAGTAATATACCTTGGATCTGCACACATTCCTCTCTTTAAGTCTCCCTGGGTAAAATGAGGCAAGGGCATTCTGAAGGAGTAACCACAAGTGGGATACAGCATCCTTACCTAATTAATGTCCAACATGTTTGACCAGGCTGCATCTTTGACTCTTGGGTCTCTGCCCATTTTTTTTTTTTTTTTTTTTTTTTGCCCATTTTTTTTTTAATTCTAGCCTATCCCTAGCTCCAATCGGGCCAATACGTGTAAGATCTGGATATTCTCACCTGTGATATGCTGTTTCTTTTCCCTAGAGGTGGCTAGATTTGGGTTCTAACAGCCACCGATCCAGTTTTACAGGGATCCTTTGAAATAGGTGGCCAGATTCACCTCATTATGACTGGGTACCACCATGACCCCACAAATTTATTTCCCTTGGGATATAAAATCTGCCCAGACTGAACAGCAGTTTAATCCTCAAATGTGTCCTATTAGACCCTGGTTCATGACCCTTGCTTCTCATCTTCTGTTGCTCCCTCCCCAGCTGTGCCTTATTTAATTTTCTTTGATTCTCACTCATGCCAATTCCAGGAGAGACATAGTCTTCTTCATCATTGGTCAGAGTTCCCAGCAAATTGTGCTAGAAATCCTTGGCATTTTAACAATGGAATCACTGCTCACCCATGACTAATAGGCAAACCAGGCCCATTTCTGAGTTCAAAAGTCTCTGCCTCTGGGTCACTTAATCTTAAGTGTTTAGTTATTTCACTTCAATGCCCAAAGCATTTTTCTTACTGTTTACTTTCACATTTGGTTCCCTGCTTGTTCTTGTGCTCTTTTTTTAAATCCTTGGACATGGCACCTTCTCTCTGCTTTGGCAGAAAGTCAAAGTAAATTTCTCTCACTTTGACACCCTGAGTCCCTGGCAAGTAAACTTGATAATGTTAGGTATTTTGATTTTTGTCTATCTAGTGATTTTTAAATGTGATTTCAAGGGCAGTTTTAATTCACCATTCTTTGATAATTATGATGGACATATTTTTAAATGTATTTATTGTTCATTTGTCTTTCCTTTTCTATAATCCATATTCATGTCTTTGACTATTTTTCTCTTAGATTATTGTTAAATGTTCTGAATATAATGCTATGTAAATTATGTGTGATGCAAATAAACCTAGTTTGTGGCTTTTGGGTTTTCTTTCTTAGAGTGTACTCCGAAAAAAGTTTCTAATTTTAATGTGGCCAGATTTATTAATCTTTTCTTTTATTTTTATATTTCTTTTTAAATTCTATATAGTTAACATACAGTGTTATATTAGTTTTAGCTGTACAATATAGTGATTCAACAGTTCTATACTTTATTCAGTGTTCACATGATAGGTGTGCTTTCCATCCCTTTCACCTATTTCACCCATCCCTGACCATCTTCCCCTCTGGTAACCATCAGTTTCTTCTCTATAGTTAAGAACCTGTTTCTTGGTTTGTCTCTCTCTCTTTTTTCCTTTGTTCATTTGGGGTTTTTTTCCTCTTAAATTCTATATAGGAATCAAATCATATGGTATTTGTCCTTCTTAGACTGACTTCACTTAGCATTATACCATCTAGATCCATGAATATTGTTGCATAAGACAAGATTTCATCATTTTTTATGGCTGAGGAATATTTCCATTGTATATATACACCATATCTTCTTCATACATTCATCTATTGATGGATACATGGGTTGATTCCATAATTTGGCTGTTGTAAAAAAACGCTGTGATAAACATAGAGGTGCATATACCTTTTTGAAATAGTGTTTTCATTTTCTTTGGATAAATACCCAAATGGATCATATGGTAATTCTATTTTTAATTTTTTGAGGAACATCTGTACTGTTTTCCACAGTGGTTGCACCAGTTTGAATTCCTACCAACGGTATAAGAGGGTTCCCCTTTCTCCACATCCTAACCAACAATTTGTTGTTTTCTGTATTTTCTATTTTAGCCATTCTGAACGTTGTGAGGTGATATCTCATTATGGTTTTGATTTGCATTTCCCTGATGATGAATGATGTTGAGCATCTTTCCATGTGTCTATTGGCCATCTGGATGTCTTTTTTTGGAGCAATGTTTGTTCAGGTCTTCTGCCCATTTTTAAATTGGATTATTTGGTTTATTGGTGTTGAGTTGTATAAGTTCTTTATATATTTTGGATACTAATCCTTTATTGGATATGTCATTTGCAAATACCTTTACCCATTCCATAGGCTTCCTTTTAGTTTTCTTGATTGTTTCCTTTGCTGTGCAAAAGCCTTTTATTTCAGTGTAGTCCCAATAATTTTTTTTTTTTTTTTTTTTTTTTTTTGCTTTTGTTTCACTTGCCTCAGGAGACATATCTAGAAAATGTTCCTATGGTCAATGTCAGAGAAATTACTGTCTGGGGTCTCTTCTAGGATTTTTATGGTTTCAGTTCTCATATTTAGGTCTTTAATCCATTTCAAGTTTATTTTTAGGTATGATGTAAGACAGTGGTCCAGTTTCATTCTTTTGCATGCAACTGTCCAGTTTTCCCAACACCACTTGTTGAAGAGACCATCTTTTTCCCATTGCATTTTCTATCTTCCTTTGTCGAAGATTAACTGATCATAATTGTGGGTTTATTTCTGAGCTTTCTGTTCTGTTCCACTGGCCTCTATGTCTATGTACCATACTGTTTGGATTAGGACAGTTTTGTAGTATGTCTGGATATCTGGGATTGTGATAGACACAATTTTGCTCTTCTTTTTCAAGATTGCTTTGACTATTCAGGGTCTTGTATGGTTCCATACAAATTTTAGAATTGTTGGTTCTAGTTCTGTGAAAAATGCTATTGGCATATTGATAGGGATTGCATTAAATCTGTAGATGACCTTGTTTTTGAGCAGTATGGACATTTTAACAATATCTGTTCTTCCAAACTATGAGCATGGAATATCTTTCCATTTGTTTGTGTCATCTTCAACTTTTTTAATCACTGTTTTATAGTTTTCAGAATACAGGCCTTTCACTTCTTTGTTTAAATTTATTTCTATGTGGGGCACCTGGGTGGCTCAGCCAATTAGGCATCTGACTTCAGCTCAGGTCATGATCTCACAGTTCGTAGGTTCGAGCCATGTCGGGCGCCATGCTGACAGTTCAGAGTCTGAAGCCTGCTTCAAATTCTGTCTCCCTGTGTCTCTGCTCCTCCCCTGCTTGTGCCTTCTCTCTCTCTCTCTCTCTCTCTCTCTCAAAAATAGACATTAAAATTTTTTAATAAAAAAATAAATATATAAATTTATTCTTAAGTATTATTTTTTCTTATTCTCTCTCTCCTACTTCATTATTGGTGTATAGAAATGCAATAGATTTCTGTGAATTGGTTTTGTATCCTGTGACCTTACTAAATTTATTTATTAGTTCTAGCAGTTTTTTGGTGGAGTCTTTAGGGTTTTCTATATATAGTATCATGTCATCTTCAAATAGTGACCGTTTTACTTCTTCCTTACCAATGTGGATGCCTTTTATTTCTTTATGTTGTCTGATTGCTGTGGCTAGAACTTCCAGTACTATGTTGAATAACAGTGGTGAGAGTGGGCACCCTTGTTCCTGATCTTAGGAGGAAAGCTCTCTGTGTTTCACTATTGAGTATGATGTTAGCTGTGGGTTTTTCATATATGGCTTTTATTATGTAGAGATACATTCCCTCTATCCCAACTTTGTTGAGGGTTTTTATCATGAACGGATTTGTCAAATGTTTTTTCTGCATCTATTGAAACGATCATGTGGTTTTTATCCTTTTTCTTGCTGATATAATATATCACATTGATTGATTTGCAAGTATTGAACCACACTTGCAACCCAGGAATAAATCCCACTTGATAGTGGTGAAAGACTCTTTTAATGAATTGTTGGATTCAATTTGCTAAGAGATATTGGCTTGTACCCCTCTTTTTTGTAGTGTCTTTATCTGGTTTTGGTATCAGGGTAACTCTGGCCTCCCTGAATAAATTTGGAAGTTTTCCTTCCTCTTCTATTTTTTGGAATGGTTTGAGAAGAATAGGTAT
Source organism: Panthera pardus (assembly GCF_024362965.1). Lineage (NCBI taxonomy): Eukaryota > Metazoa > Chordata > Mammalia > Carnivora > Felidae > Panthera > Panthera pardus. The sequence continues at coordinate 148,199,951 of NW_026526732.1, read as the reverse complement.
TAGCTCTTCTTTAAGTGTTTGGCCCCTGTAAAGCCATCTGGTCCAAGACATTTGTTTGTTGCAAGCCTTTTGATTACTAATTCAATTCATTTCTGGTAATTAGTTTGTTTAAATTTTCTAGTTCTTACTGATTCAGTTTTGGTAGTTTATATGTTTCTAGGAATTCATCCATTTCTTTTAGGTTGTCCAATTTATTGGCATACAATTTTTCATAATATTCTCTTATAATCCTATGTATTTCATTGGTGTCGGTTGTCATTTCTTCTCTTTCATTTCTGATTTTGCATATTTGAGTCCTCTCTCTCTCTCTTTTTAATGGGTCTGTTTGAAGGTTTATCAATGTTGTTGATCTTTTAAAAGAACCAGTCCCTGTTTTAATTGATCTATTCTATTGTTGTTTTTTTAACTTTCTATTCCATTTATTTCTGCTCTAATCTTTATTATTTTCTTCTTTCTACTGGTTTGGGGTTTTGTTTGTTGTTCTTTTTGCAGCTCCTTTAGGTGTTACATCAGGTTGTTTATTCGAGATTTTTCCTGCTTCTTTTTTAATGTTTTTAATGTTTATTTATTTTTTTAACATTTATTTATTTTTTGAGAGAAAGATCACAAGCAGGGGAGGGGCAGAGAGAGGGGGAGACACAAAATCTGAAGCAGGCTCCAGGCTCTGAGCTGTCAGCAAAGAGCCTGACATGGGGTTCAAACTCATGAACTGTGAGATGAAGCTTCATGAGCTGAAGTCGGTCGCTTAACCAACTGAGCAACCCAGGCACTCCAATGTTTATTTATTTTTGAGAAAGAGAGACAGAGAGAGAGACAGAGCATGAGCAAGGAAGGGGCAGAGAGAGAGGGAGACACAGAATCAGAAGCAAGCTCCAGGCTCTGAACTGTCAGAACAGAGCCCAATGCAGGGTTTAAATGCACAAACTGTGAGATTGTGACCTGAGCCAAAGTCAGGTGCCCAACTGACTGAGCCACCCAGGCACCCCTCTTGATTCTTGATATAGGCCTGTGTTGTTATAAACTTCCCTATTAGGACAGCTTTTACTGCACCTGAAAGATTTTGGACAATTGTGTTTCATTTTCATTTGTCTCTATGTTTTTTTTTTAATTTCCTCTTTGATTTTTCTGATTGACCCATTCATTGTTTAGTAGCATGTTATATATTTGTGTATTTGCGTTCTTTCCAGATTTTTTTCCTGTGGCTAATTTCTAGTTTCATAGCATTGTGGTTGGAAAGATGCATGGTATGACATCAATCCTTTTTAATTTGTTGAGACTTGTTTTGTGGCCTAACGTGATGTATTCTGGAGAATGTTCCATGTGCACTTGAAAAGAATGTGTATTCTGCTGTTTTAAGATGGAATGTTATATGTTAGATCCATCTGGTCCAATGTGTCACTCAAAGTCACTGTTTCCCTGTTGATTTTCCCTTTGAATGGTCTGTCCATTGATATAAGTTGGGTGTTAAAGTCTCCTACTATTATTACTATCAATTATTTCCTTTATGTTTGTAATTAGCTGCTTTATATATTTATGTTTTTAAAAATTTGTGTGTGCTCTATTTAATAAATATTGCCCTATCTTAAAGTCATATAGTTATTTCTTTTCCATTTCATCTGAAAGTTTTAATGTTCTGTTTTTAATATTTTAGTACTTTGTTCATTTGGAATTTACTTTTAGGTATGATGAATGTATATTCAATTACTCCAATGTTATTTATTGAATATTATATTTTTTACCCATTTATCTTGAGTGCCCACTCTTCACATACAAGCAGCCCTGATGCCATATTTCCATTCTATTCTGTTGGTCCAGTTGTCTACACACCCTTCCACCATCAACAGTGCATGGTCTCAATGACAGTATAATAACATTCTTCAGTAGTATCTTGCCTCTTAACCTCATACTACTTCATTTCATTTTAACATCAGTTTGTCTAAACTCCATAAAATACCACGTAGAGATTCTTCTAGGGATTATATTGAAGCTATAGAACATATTTGGGAATACTAATATTTTTATAGTATTGAGGCTTCTTAACCATGATTATGGAATATCTATTTATACAGGGCCTCATCACTGCCTTTCAATGTTTTTAATTTTCCCCATTAGGATTTTGCATGTCCTTTCTTTATGAGAATTTATTCCTGATGACTTTAAGAATTACTGTCAAAAGGGACCACTTTAGCATATTTCCTACTTTTTTGTTTAGTAGAAAAATGCAATGGACTTTTTGTGTATCTCTCCAACCACATTGCTAAACTCTAATTCTTACGTCTTAGATTCTCTTGTATTTTCTCTATAGACAATCATATCACCTGTGAATAAAGAAAGCTTGCTTTCTTCCTTCTTACCTTTCTAACTTTTCTTCCTCTTCGTTACTTTCCTTTCTTTTCAGCTGTTGTTAAAAGTCCCTTATTCCCTGCCTAAGTAAACCTAATGTGCCATTTTCCATTTCATATTATAAAATTTTACTCTCTAACAGTGTCTGCCTCTTTTTTTAACCCAATGCCAATAATGAAATTTCAGCTCTTAACCTTAAAATGCTGGTGACAATACTCTCAACAAGATAAAAAGCAAAAAATGTTTTTTTCTGCCCCCAAGGCTGGGAAGAACAATATATTTTTAACACAAAACTTTCTTACAAATGGTATTTCTAACAAGGATAATTTTTCAAACTCCTAGACTTCAAAGATTTGGGGTGCGACCTAATAAAATGACCCTTATCCTGTAAAACATCTGTAATCTTGATTACTTATCTTTGTTAATAATTTAGTGTTCTTGTGATAATGTTGAGTTAATGTCTCCATCTACAGGAAGGTAAAATTACTTGTGAATGTTTTCTATCAAACCAAAAAAGAAACATTGGCATTTCCCTGTACTCACATACACACAATAAAATGGTTCTACTGGAATTTTTATTAAAGAAAGTGTGAGAGACTAGGTAAACCAAGCAGAGATGGGAGATATAAGGAGGGTGATTGCATGCTGAGCCTAGAAATGAGCGCACAATAAAAATTTTTTTAAGATTTTTTTTTTAATTTTAAAAAGCCAAGTTAGCAAGGATGCAGAGAAAGAGGATCTCTTTGGCACTGCTGGTGGGAATGCAAACTGACACAACCACTCTGGAAAACACTATGGAGGTTCCTCAAAAAAATAAAAATAGAACTACCCTACAACCCAGCAATTGCGCCACTAGGTATTTATCCAAGGGATACAGGTATGCTGTTTCGGAGGGGCACATGCACACCAATGTTTATAGCAGCACTATCAACAATAGCCAAAGTACGGAAAGAGCCCAAATGTCCATCGATGGATGAATGGATAAAGAAGATGTGGTATATATATACAATGGAGTATTACTCAGTAATCAAAAAGAATGAAATCTTGCCATTTGCAACTACATGGATGGAACTAAAGGGTATTATGCTAAGCAAAATTAGTCAGAGAAAGACAAAAATCATATGACTTCACTCATATGAGGACTTTAAGATACAAAACAGATGAACATAAGGGAAGGGAAGCACAAAACAGGGAGGGGAACAAAACATAAGAGACTCTTAAATATGAAGAACAAAGGGCTATGGGAGGGGTTGTGGGAGGGGGAATGGGCTAAACGGGTAAGGGCATTAAGGAATCTACTCCTGAAATCATTGTTGCACTATATGCTAACTAACTTGGATGTAAACTTAAAAAATAAATTAAAATTAAAAAATTAAATCTAAAAAAAATTTTTTAAGTCAAGTAAGATAAAACTGTATTCAGGCCTTAATGGGAGACTGCTTGCTTCTTGGATCTTTTCCCTAACTAGCTCCAAACTTTGTTAATTGTTACTGAAAATCCAGAGCTATTTGAAAGAAAGAAAATTATGGTATTTTATTGTGTGATTTTTGTCTAAAGGCTTTTGCCAGAAGTCACTGGTAGTATAGGTTCAAGTGGAATATTATCTGTGAGTGTTCTAGCAGTTGAATCAGAGCAGGCATTCCCAAACTTGAGTGTATCAGGATTGCCTGGAAGTCTTGTTACAATGCAGATTCCTCGGACCCCCATCCAGAGGTTCTAATTCAGGACTAGGTCTGGGTTCAAACCTGAGATTTTGCATTTTAATACATTTCCAGGTGATGCTGTAGCTGCTGGTCCAGAGACCACATTTTAAGAGCTGCTGGATTAGAATGATTGTAATTCCAGTATATATTCTATCATTCGCTTTTTTAAGTTGGTTGAGTTATGATTTCATCTGATTCAAAGTAAGTGATTCAGAAAAATGAGGCTGAGATGGAGACAATCTCCATGGAGAGCACTAAGAATAACCCAGCCTGGGTTTAAACACACAATACAGAACACAGAGGTTTCAATAGGTTGCTTTTTGCAGTAACAGAGATCCACAACCCACCACAACACCAAGATATTTTTTTAAGAAACATATGGAAGCTGTGTGATTTTTTTGTCTTCTAGATGTATGCAATTTCTCTTTTCTTCTCCTTGGAAGGAAAGTGCTACTGTACAACAAGTGCCAAGTACTTTCCCAAGAAACCTTTCCCAAGATTTCCCAAGAAATTAATGATGTTCTCTTTTATTTGAGTGTGAGATTTATTTTCCTTGCATGAAACCCCGTGTGAACTGTGTGTTTTTATTTTTTCATCTGTATTCATGGGTGAGACTGACTTATAATCTTTCTTGTAGTGTCTCTGTCAAGTTTAAAAAAAAAATTAATGTTTCTTTAATTTTGATAGAATGCGAGCAGGGAGGGGGCACACACACACACAAGAATCCAAAGCAGGCTCCAGGCTCAGAGCTGTCAGCACAGAGCCCAATTTAGGGCCTGAACCCCCAAACCACAAGATCGTAATCTGAGCTGAAGTCGGATACTTAACCGACTTCAGCCACCCAGGTGCTCCTGTCAAGTTTTTAGTACGAAGGGTTACACTAGCCTCATAAAATGAGTAGAGAATATATCCTCTTTTTATATTCTGTAAGAATTTCTGTAGAATTAAAATTATTTTTTTCTTTGATTGTTTGGTGCAACTTACTGGTATAGCCATCAGGGCTCACATTTCCTTTGGGGGAAGATATTCAACAGTCAACTCAATCTTTTCTGCAGGAAAAGGCATTCAGTGCAACTGAAAAATGATGAGTAGATCATTGGTACCCGCAACCAGCAGCTATTTTCAGAAAGAAAGAGCAAAGCTCCTTTCTATCACCTACCATGTCCTGAAGAAAAGGCACTCTTTGGCTTAGGGCTTCTTTCCTTATAGATGAGTCTAAGGGGTGGGTGGAGCACAAGGCTCATAGGGAGAAGGCCTTGGGTTACTTTGGGAGCAAGGGCACCAGGAGTTCAGTTCTAAGAGAAGGATCAGGGGGCACCTGGGTGGCTTAGTCTGTTGAGCTTCCGATTCTTGATTTTGGCTTAGGTCATGATCCCAGGATGGTGGGACGGAGCCCCATGTTGGTGCTAAGCGTGGAGCCTGCTTGAGATTCTCTCTCTTCCTGTCTCTCTCTCTCTCTCTCTCTCTCCTTCTCCCTCTCTCCTTCTGCCCTTCTCCCCACTCAAATGCTCTCTCTCTAAAATAAAAAAAAAAGATAATAATCCAAGAGAAGAATCAGTGTCTTTCAGACTTTTTTGTAATGATATATATATGCTTGCTAACACAAACAAAAACACATATATATTTAACAGAAATAAATGTTATATGAAACTATAGCTATGCTCACTGCCTGTGACACAGGCTGGCATTTTCTGTGCTATTTTATTCTCTTCCATCTCAAATCTAATGGTCATTTACCATAGTAATCAGCATTAAACATTGGCCTATTTTATTCTATTCTATTCCACTAAATATATATTTTTAATATGATTTAAAATTTTATATTACTATGTATTATATATTTATAAATAAAAATGTTTTACTATAAATATATACGTTTATACGTTTATTTTATATGTATTTTATTTTATATATAATATTATATATATGTATATATATGTGTATATATATATATATGTGTGTGTGTGTGTGTGTGTGTGTGTATTACTTATTCCATCGAGGGTCGTGAACGTGGTTTGGAAGTGGGCTTAGGAGTGTGAATCCAGTGCTATGGATTCCCTCGACCTCACACTTCCACATCCATGGTACCTGGGGTTCCCAGTTATTCTACTTGGGGACAGATAACGTCCCTCTTCTCCATCTGCTAACGGGGAAGAAGCCAGCGTTAGTCAAGATTGGCATTTATCAATTAAGCTGAAGTGGACTTAGATTCCAAGCTCCTGTTTCCTCCTGCAGCACGTGAAAAACCCGAGAATGCTCCTAGAAATCCCCCTCCTGCTCCTCACGGCCCTCCGCAGAGGTGAGCAGGTGAGTTTGGAATTGAGGTGAGAAGCCATCGGAGTCCGACAGAGAGAAAGCTAACACTTCCCCTCCCCCACAACCTTCTCCCCCAACCCTCTTCCCACTGCTGCCTGCCTCCTCATTCTACCCCCTCTTCCCCCCCTTGTCCAGCTCTCTCCCTCCCCCGCCCTGAACACTCTCTTTCCTCCCTGCGGGGACTAATTCGCCGCGCAGCAGCCGCTCAGGGGCCACGAGGGGCGGGAAGCTTAGAAGAGACCTGGCCCAGGGTCCTGGAGAGGTGCCAGTCAGGTCGCGGGCCACATCAGCCGCTCCGGGACTCCCTGGCCGGAGTGTTTCTCGGCCGCCTCGCCCCGCCTTGGGGGTTGGGGGACGGAGCCTGGGAGCTGAGACTGGAGGGGTGGCGAAGCGGAGCACCAGGATCTCGGCACTGGGAGCAGGAACAGCGCAGACAAGCTGAGAGAACCTCGCGGACGACGACTGAGAGTCAGACCTTTCAGGTTATCTGGGGATGGCCCTAGGGGACCCGGATACCGCAAGTCTCCGAGAGCCTGTGAATAACCCCGCCCAGGTTTAATCTGGAGGGCCTGGCGGCATTCCTCCCGCTCCCGCGGCGCCGGGCTCTGATTGGCGCTCAGCGGAACCAATCATAGCTAGGGCCTGAGGTGGGTGGGACCGGAGCGCACAGACGAAGCGGTGGGGGCGCTTTCCCAGGACCTGGTGTTTCAGGTGCCGCAGCCCCTGCAAGGGGCGCCGGAGGAGTCCCGCTTCGTCTCGCTTCCGACGGCCCTCGCTGAAACGCCTGCTCCCGGGCTTAAGATTTGGGCTGGAGCAGGCACTGCGGCTGGAAACCCGAGGCTCAGTGGGAGGTCCCGTATTGTGCAAAGTCCCTGAGCGCCTGCCTGGAGGAAGAGGGCATCCAGTGGCTCTGCAAATACCTGAAGAACGTGCAGGTGACGCTAATGCAGGGTGAGATTTGGGAAGGTGTCCCCCAGGGATCACCCAGCTGGGGTAGTGCGGAAGGGGTATGGACTTCTGGATTTCTCTCTCGTCCTCTCCGTGGCGCCTTGGAGTGAAGTGGGGGAGACTGGGTCTGGTCCGTTGCCCGGAGAGGGAGAGGGTGCCCTGCCCAGACCTTTAGACCCTCCTCTTTAGGAGGTGTGCTCTCGTTCTCCCGAGATCAGTTACAGGAATCCCGGCCTCTGGCGAGGCTCCCTGGAGAGTCCTTGGAGTCGTACGTTTATCCCTTCAGTTCTCATCACGTTTGTTTGGACACAGAACTCATTCCCCTTAACCTGAGGTGGCCTCCGTTTGTGCCACAGCCGTCATCCGTCTCAGACAACCCTCGGGGCCTCACACCGTCTCCCTCAGACTGAGACGAAGTACGGAGGGGTTCGTGGGGAAGGAAATCTCTTCTCAGACCAGGGAATAAGCATCACCAGGGTTCCAGCCTGGAAAGAATTATAAACCATCTCCTCTTCCTCTCTCAGAGCCCTCTTCCTAACTCCTTCTGATCATCATAGACATAAATGCTGGCCTTCTCTTCCTCGGTGCTCTGGTTGTTAGGGTGTAACTTGAATAATACAGATGAAAAACTTAAGGAAAAGAGAGTTAGGATACCAGGTCTCTTCCGCTTGACTTATGCATTTCCCACACTAATAGGTGAGGTTCACGCTATCCCACCACTCTTAGGCCAGGGCGACTCACAGATGTGCTACAGAGGGTGGAAGGCGGTGTGCCCTTCAGCAAGGGAAGCCAGCCTGGCAGGCAGAGGGGGTGGCCAACAAGCCACACTTGCTGGCCAGCACATGCTAGTGAGTTCCTGCTGCTGCTTGGATCGGAGGAGGTGAGGCAAGAGGCTAGTGAAAACTCATCCTGATGGTCAGTCTGACAAGCAGTCAAGATGGAGAACTGCAAAAATCAGCAGTATGGGTCTTCTGGGAGTCCCAGTGCCCAATGACAGGCTCCACCAGGGATGGCCAGCCCCTGTGGGCTGAGCTCCGCATGCCTGGTCTGCATTCCCATCTCTCCTACTTCTTCACACAAGCTGGGGAAGCTGAATGACCAAAAGGGCACCCAGGCGCCTGACTTGATCAAAAACAAACAAAACTCTAAGTGAGCATGTACAAGTGTGTAAATTGGTGCTACACGGTGGCGTGACTGGGTAATCAAAAGGGATATCCACCCCAGGCATATATGAGGGGGAATTTTGGAGTCAGAGAAACTTGGTGTGGTCCCCAGATGCAGAGTTCATTGGAGGCAAGCCACTGCTTCAGGACAGATTTCTGGAGAGCAGTTGTCTGAGGCCAGGCCCTTACCCCTCTTTTCCTGTGTTGTTACCTGATTCTGCCTTTGATCTGGCATTTAATGTTTATACCACTTCAGGAATAAGACCAATAGTTTGCTCTATAATCTCATAACCCCCACTTCCCCGCTGGCCTCACACAGGTTATTTTCTCTTCACAGGTATTGAAAGAAGGTAGTAGCCTGATCTTCAAGTAAATAAGGGGGAGGGATGAAAACTGTGAGGGGAGGGGAAAAGTGGGTCTTTGCTGTGAAAAGTGGATCTTTGCTATGAAAAATTAAAGAACCTACTTAACAGAAGGGAGCTTTGGGGCCTGTTTGGGGCAGGCCTTCCAGAATGCCGAGGGCTTCAAATCTAGTGTGTCTTTCCATCGGTGTTTCCTTCCTCAGTTTGAGAGGGCTTTTTGGCATAGAACTGAAAAAAATGCCCACTCATTCATGCCTCTGCCCACACCCAGTCTCTCTCCTCCAAGCGTTTGTCCATTTCCTAAATAGGAAATTCCTAATGGGTAACACAAGAAGGGGGAAGAATAGCTCAGTGGTCTTCCCCTCACATCTGCCTGAAGAGAGTTGTAAAATATATGGCTCCTCCCACAGGCTTAGGTGGGCCTGAAATTCTCACCATGGATCCAAATAGTTGCAAAGAATATAATGTCCAACATACCATATATATTAACACATTTAGATAAAATTGCTAATCACCTTGTCACATGTCCAGTGGAATCTAGCATAATATATATATATATATATATATATATATTTTTTTTTTTTTTTGACAGAGAGAGAGACAGAGCATGAGCAAGGGAGGGGCAGAGAAAGAGAGACACACACACAGAATCCGAAGCAGGCTCCAGGCTCCAAGCTGTCAGCACAGAGCCTGACGCAGGGCTCGAACTCACAGACTGAGAGACGGTGACCTGAGCTGAAGCCAGACACTCCACCAACTGAGCCACCCAGGCACCCCTAAGTAGCATAATATTTTGACACCCATTATTAACTTTTTAAATGCACAACCTCTTTCTGAGCAGTTGGAAATGTTGGGGCACCTGGGTGGCTCAGTGGGTTTAGCGTCCAGCTTTGGCTCAGGTCATGATCTCACAGTTCGTGGGCTTGAGCCCCGCGTCAGGCTCTGTGCTGACAGCTTGGATTCTATGTCTCCCTCTCTCTCTGCCCCTCCCCTGCTCATGCGCTCTCTCTCTCTCTCTCGTGCGCTCTCTCTCTCTCTCTCTCTCAAAAATAAATAAACATTAAAAAAAATTTTAAACAGTTGAAAATGTTACATTGCTCCTTTTTTTTTCTTTTGAATTCATATTTTCATTTTCTTCCCCCTATAGAATTTTTTCTTTTTTTAGTTCTCAACCCTGACAGCATCCTAATGTAGTATATTTTTGCTCTTGGAAGTCTTTTCTTGATCCATCTATTATGCTTCTTTGCAATAAAGTATGTTCTTAAAGTAAATTTTTAATTTTCGATCTCAGTGTTTGAAATACCATATGAATTAAGGTAATACTACAATCATTAGAGAAGGTTGATCAAAATAATATAAATAATACAGTTCTTGGTAAATAGAAATATTAAACGTATAAATTCTGTAAGTAAAATTTAGCTGGAAATGCTTCTCTTACAGAAATGGTTAGGGGCTTTATTTTCCCAACCTCATGTTGATGGAAGTTATTCATTGTTATTATGAGGCCAGGTTCCATATGATTTCCATTCCTTTAAAAAAAAAATTTAACATAAAGAACTAAAAAGTCTTGTTCACATATAAAAGTATGGAGACAGAATAAGTATAAGAATGGAAAGAATTTTATTATAACAACTTCACCCAATTTTTAAAATTTCTTCTTAATTATATGCCAGAACTCACATAGTGAGCTATTATTAAATACTATTTTAAATAATCTCAAGTGTAGAGTTAATTCTTTAATTTTGTTGAAGCAAAGAATCAGAAACTACCTTATTTGCAAAACTATTTTTACACACTAGTTTCTTTCACTTTCTCAGTTCTTAGAAGTATACCAAAAAAGGCTTTACAAATTCCTATGAAATAACTAATACTTATACCTGTTAGAGGCATCTTGTTTGTAAAACTCAAATTGGATGAAACTGGAGTTAGAAACGAACCCACAGAATTGGAAATTAAAAGTCAATAAGTTCCAGGGGCGCCTGGGTGGCGCAGTCGGTTAAGCGTCCGACTTCAGCCAGGTCACGATCTCGCGGTCCGTGAGTTCGAGCCCCGCGTCAGGCTCTGGGCTGATGGCTCAGAGCCTGGAGCCTGTTTCTGATTCTGTGTCTCCCTCTCTCTCTGACCCTCCCCCGTTCATGCTCTGTCTCTCTCTGTCCCAAAAATAAATAAAAAACGTTGAAAAAAAAATAAAAATAAAAGTCAATAAGTTCTGAATAAGACCTTTTCTCCATTTTTTACGTCATCTGGAAGTGCATTTAAAAATTATGACAAAGAGGGGTGCCTGGGTGGCTCAGTTGGTTAAGTGTTTGACTCTTGGTTTCAGCTCATGGTTTGTGAATTCGAGCCCTGCACCAGACTCCATGCTGATAGTGCAGAGCCTGCTTGGGATTCTCTCTCTCCCCACCCCCTCTGTCCCTCCCCCACTTGCTCTCTCTCTCCAAAATAAATAAACTTAATTTTTTTTATTATAACAAAGAGATGGGCACTAAACTATTGTACGTGTGTGTATAATTTCATTTGGCCATAGAAAAGGATTAATTTTATAATCATGCATTTGACAGGTGTAGAACAGTATATCAACATCCAAGAGGGAGAAATTAATCCAAAATAAATGAACCTGGATTTCTAAAGTTTCGGGTATTACAACCAAGACTGCATCTTGGAACATTTTGTTTTGTGTCCATACATAAGTGGATTTCTGCATTTAAGAACACAATTTAATCTACTTAGTGGAAATTAACAGCAATATGAAGAGAATATGTTAGATCTTTACTCAGTGTAAGTTTACACTATTTCTCAATGCTATGTGAATTATTTATAGCAGAATATATAAAATATTTCCATCAGATTGACTTGAATCTAGGGAGTCTATAATAAAAATAAATAAATAAGCAGAAAAGTAACAGTACATCATAGACCTATACCCAAATAGAAAAGTGTATTTATATGATCCAGTAATATTTAGTAAAAGTCAAAAATATGTCACCTGTAAATCAGAATAAGCTCAAGAAGACATATGTTAAAGTACGTGTTTATTTTACTCCAAAATATGATGTTGGTCTGTCAGAAGTAATGTCGAGACTTTTGCCTTCAGTGCTTTCAAATCATGCACAGTAAGCAGGTGACGTATCGATGAGACACAAATGGGTAGGGCTTTGTTAGTTCTTAGGGAACTCTGTTGCAAGTTAGTATTTCTTTACGTGATTTTTACAAATTGAGAATATTCTAATCCTAAAACAGATGAGGATGGGAACCTCATCATGGGTTTGTCACCTGAATGAACTTAAAAACCCACCACCATCAGTATTTCCTGGCAATGCTAAGAAGCCATCAATTCTTTCAAATTAGAAAAAGAAGTCTCAGATATAATGTTTCAGCATTCCAACTTTTCCACAGAGGAATTATGCAAATCCAGAATATTGTAACACAGGCCAAAGCTCCCTCATTTCTTACGCCACTTGTCACCCTTAACACAAAGTTACTCAGCCTGGAGCATTATTGATGTTTGGAGTTGAACTATTCTTCATTATTAGAGGAGTATCCCATGCATTGTAGGATGGTCAGCAGCATCCCCCACCTCTACCCACTAGCGCTGATCCCTGACCCCAACCCCTCAGTTATATCAATCAAAAATATTTGCAGATACTGCCAAATGTCTCCCCTGGGGGGTAAAATGGTTGAGGATCAGTCCCCTCAACAGAAATATAGAAGGACACCAAGCTGTGGTTAAAGGAGGCTTTGTGGCCACAGGTTTTGAACTGTCCTTTGGTACTGAGAAATATCTTATTCCCAGGTCAAAGCACCATAATTATATCTTGGGTAGGTAGGCGGTACGCCTTTCCCTGTAAAGTGGGAAAGGATCGAGTACTATAAGAGCAGTCATAAGCATGTCACTTTTTTTTTTTAAGTGGCTTAAAACAGCAAGCATTTGATTAAGCACATCACTTTTTCAAGTGTGTACACTTGGAAGTTGAGGGTGTAGATTCCCTTGAAACTTTCTGTGCCTATGTCCCCCTTGGAAAGCTTTCTGGTAGCCTGGAAATATAAAACCCCAGTTTGATGACTGCTGCTCTTGGGGACTGTCACAAACAGAACAATGCTGGATAAAGCAGAGCAAATGAGTTCTACATGCAAGGCTTTCTTTTTTTCTCTAGGGGGAAGGGGAGGGAAGGGAAGGGAAGGGAAGGGAAGGGAAGGGAAGGGAAGGGAAGAGAGAAAGAAAGAAAGAAAGAAAGAAAGAAAGAAAGAAAGAAAGAAGAGGAAGATCCATTCCCTGAAATCAGATCAATTCCATATCTTGAACATTTAGGAAGATTTTCACCTTCAACTGCCCAGCACACATTGTCTCACATAGCACAGTGACTCCTCCCTTCATATAAGTGGAATGTGAAAACAACCTCAGCATTTAGAAACTTGAAGCCCTTCATGAATTGTTCTAACAGTACAATGAACATTCTTAGTGTACCTTTGAATTCCCATAGAAAAATATTAGTTGGATATTAACTAGATTTAAATCTTTTACAATGTCTTCAGCAGAAAGTGACACACAACAGCTGTTAGAAATGTAAGTTCCTCTCTTTACTCTTTTTGTAATTGTCTACCCAGTCATGAGAATCATGAAAAATGTTAGCAGACATCCAAGAAGTGAAGCACACACTCAAATGCAGCAACCATTTAGGCAGGAGATACCAGATCAAGGTCCCAAAGTCAATTAGAGATTTCAAAAATTTACATTAAGTTAATATTAAAGAAAAATATAAATACCATTAATGTTAAAAATCTGGCTGAGTACATCCAGATGGCCAACTGACACATAAAAAAGTGCTCAACATCGCTCATCATCAGGGAAATACAAATCAAAACCACTATGAGATACCACCTCACACCTGTCAGAATGGCTAACATTAACAACTCAGGCAACAACAGATGTTGACGAGGATGCGGAGAAAGACGGTCTCTTTTGCATTGTTGGTGGCAATGCAAGCTGGTGCAGCCACTCTGGAAAACAGTATGGAGGTTCCTCAAAAAAATTAAAATAGGGGGCACCTGGGTGGCTCAGTTGGTTAAGTGTCCGACTTCGGCTCAGGTCATGATCTCAATGCTGGTAAGTTTGAGCCCCGCATCGGGCTCTGTGCTGACAGCTCAGAGCCTGAAGTCTGCTTCAGCTTCTGTCTCCATCTCTCTCTGCCCCTCTCCACTCATGTGCACGCGTGTTCTCTCTCTCTCTGTCTGTCTGTCTCTCTCTCTCTCAAAAATAAATAATAATAAACATTTTAAAAAACTAAAAAATAAAAGATGAGGGCTGCCAAAACTTGAAGTAACAAGATACCCTACAATGGGTAAATGGATAAACAAATTGGTACATTCATACAATGGAATATTATTAAGCGATTTTTGTAAATGAGCTATCAAGCCACAAAAACACAAGGGGAAACTTAGGTGCATATTGCGAAGTGAAAGAAGTCATCTGTAAAGTCTACATACTGTGATCCCGACTATATGACATTCTGAAAAAGGCAAAACTATGGAGACAGTAAAAAGATCAGTGATCACCAGGAGTTCACAGGAAAGATGAATTGATGGAGCTCAGGGTATTTTTAGGGCAGTGAAGCTATTCTGAATGATATTGAAATGGTGGATACATATAATTATACATTTGTCAAAACCCATAGAATGTACAATACAAAGAGTGAAACCTAATGTAAAACTACAGATTCTACTTAATTTAAACTCAAAATGCACAAAACAATTTAACTTATTTGACTTATTTACCCAGCTCAAGAATATTAAATAAACTTAGGTTAAAATTAAATTCTTTTTAATTTACTGCATAATCCTATAAGTACTAGGTTAAATTTTTAGTGCAGAAAGATTTTTAGTGTCTTTTTATGATCACTAATCATTGGTCTATGGTCAAGTTGCATATCTGATTTGTATTTTATAACTTACTAAAGACACTAAAGATATTAAACCCGAATTATATTTCCCATTTCATACAAAACCTTTTTAGGAACAAAAAGTATTTATATTAAAAAAAAAAAACACAAGACCACTGCTTAAGCATTCATTATAACTTAGTTATTTTTATGTGATTTGTACTTTTCTATCTTACACTTATTGAAGTATAATATTTACTTTTGAACTAAAGTTTTATAATAAGTATATACTTTTTTTAAGTTTGTTTATTTTGAAAGAGAGAGAGAGCAGAGGAAGGACAGAAAGAGAAGGAGACAGAGAATCCCAAGCAAGCTCTGTGCTGTCAGTACAGAGCCAGATGCGGGGCTCGAACACACTAACTGTGGTATCATGACCTGAGCTGAAACCAAGAGTTTAACTGACTAGAGGCTAACAAGAGGTTAACAGACGCTTAACCAACTGAGCCAGCCAAACACCCCTACTTTTTTTATTTGGAAGGCAACTTTGCCAAGTAAAAAATCATTAAAAGATTTCTGAAGGCTAATTTCTTTAACGTACTTAACCTAATTGTGTAACTTACAGATTGGAATTTTTCTCTGCAGTCTCTTGAAAGCAGGGTGACAGTGGAACTCAGGTTCACAGATCCTGTACTTTGACCCTATCCCAGCATGGAATTTTTCTTAAATGTTATGAACATTTAAAGCACTAGGAATCTTGGTTGATTACTTTTCCCCCCTATGTATTTGAGACTCCAGTCTTGGATTCATGTGAGTTAATAATAATCTCTTTTTTTTTTAATTTTTTAATGTTCATTTCTGAGAGACAGACAGACAGAATGAGAGCAGGGGGAGGGGCAGAGAGAGAGGGAGACACAGAATCCGAAGTAGGCTCCAGGCTCTGAGCTGTCATGTCAGCACAGAGCCGGACACAGAGCTTGATCTCACAAACCATGAGATCATGACCTGAGCTGAAGTTGAATGCTTAACCCCCTGAGCCAACCCAGGCGCCCCAATAATAATCTCTTGTAATCAATAAAAACAGGAGCTCCATTGACCATGATAGACAATGGCTTTTATTTTTTAATATCCTCCAGATGAGGACCTCATCCTAAGTTAAGGGCACCTTCCAAAGGAGGCTCCTTTCCTTGATATCCACAGTGTAGCCACACCAATTCTCAAGAAACAAGCAGCAGACTCCAGGCCTTTAAATTCCCTACTCCAAAGACATACAAATTCAACTGTGTTTTCAGCAATTGAAATTGTATACCTGGTCTACTTTCCAGGGCCCTGTTTTTAAATCAAGAAATGTGCAGCCTACTCTCCTTCTCCCAGTCTTGGTTTGTTTCCGGGGTTTACTCAGATTATCTAGTGGATTCACTGTTGCTGTAAAAAATAAGGCTGAAAAAAATAAATAAATAAGGCTGAGCGTGCTGTGTTGAAAGGCACTAAAACCAGAGGAAACCAGCTATGAAAACCCTATCAGCTGATAGATTTCTTCCTGATAACTCCTCATAACTACTAGCATTTTTTTTTTCCAGTCTAGGGCAAATCTCCAGGAGCTGACCAAGAACCAGGGCTGTTTCAGCCCAGATTGCCTGTGATCTTCTTCCCCATGCTTGAGGGTGCCAAGCCATACTTTAACATGGACCCTGGCTACCTGGAAGGCCTGGGGCGAGGGTGCAGAGTCAGCCTCCTGACCCAGCAGGGCTACATCAACCTGGTCCAGTGTGAGACCCTGGAAGATGTGAAAATTCGTCTCCAGGCCACTGATTATGGCAACTTCTTGGCTAATCTAACAAATCCTCTTACTGTTTCTGTTTCCAGAATTGACACTGAGATGAATGCAGAGAATTTGAATATTTCTGCAATCATTCCCTGGAACTCCTGAGCACATTTTTTCCACATATATGACATGCAGTTATATGAAAAACAACATGATTCTACTGATGAACGGTGCATTGCAAAAAAAAAAAAAAAAGAAAGAAAGAAAGAAAGAAAGAAAGCAAGACCTATGAAAGAAATTCTGGTGAAGTGCCACCTATTGGGCTGTTTCACAGAAATGGAAGTGATCAACATTTCAGAGACACCGATCTCTTTAATGCTGCTCTGGTTGAAACACCATTAGCTCCATCCTTTCAAGACTATATGTCTGAAAATAACCTAGTTGAACTGAGTGTTGAATTACTGCACATTAAACCGTACAAGTCTCACCCTGAGGCATCCTATAAATTCTGTAAGAATCATGGTGAGGTCACAGTAGAAATTACGTGTCCCATTCTTGAGTTTGAGGCTGCCAGAGGTGTTTCTATCATCACTTTTAACTCCTTTGGCACTGAACCAAGCAAAGGCGACCAGGAGACCCTTTACCCAACCTATGGCAAGCTCTGTCTTGAGGGGTGGTGCCTGTGGGCTCAAGCAGAAGACTTCCATCAGGTGAGACTAGTAGCGGACCACTATAGCGGACCAGCCTTTGTTTGAGGCTGTGGGTGATGGCAGCAGAGGAAAGACTTTGGAGGATGTGTTTTATGAGTGTGAGATAGAAATGAACGTGCTGACATTCAACAGGCAATCCCACCATAGCGTGCTTCACGCATACACAAAGCTGAAGGAGCAAGAAATGAGAAATATCATGTGGATAATAGAATGCATGTCAAAAAAACACATCAAAGTAAAATTAACAGTTACATTCCAATTTTATAACCCAGTGTGGGGCCTCAAATGCAGAAAATCATAAATATTAAGGAGAGGATTTGAGGAAAGTCAAAAGAATTGCATTATATTACCTGGGTTATACAAAAATAATCCATGCTGCACCTTCATGAATTGCAGACCCAATGGAAATATAGTAAACCAACCCAGAAATAAAGTGTTCCTTCCTTTTTTTTTCCCAGCAGCCTTAAATGTTGTTTCCGTGTTTATGTCTCATTCTTTACCAGACCATAGACATTAATTCTAATTAATCCTATGGTGCTTTTCCTATTCTCATTTGATTGTATTAAAAAATCAGATAGGGGCGCCTGGGTGGCTCAATCAGTTAAGCGTCCAACTTCGGCTCAGGTCATGATCTCGCGGCATGTGAGTTCAAGCCCCGTGTGGGGCTCTGTGCTGACAGCTCAGAGGCTGGAGCCTCTTCAGATTCTGTCTCTCTTTCTCTCTCTGCCCCTCCCCCACTCACACTCTGTCTCTCTCTGTCTCTCAAAAATAAACATTTAAAAAAAATTTTTAATCAGATCTAATTTTAAACAAAGGAAAAAGAAAAAGAAATGTGCAGCTTCTCCACCGAAACAGCTGGGATTTGAGGTTCTAGATCCTGTTGGATACCTCACTTTCCACTTCACAATTAACCCATGTTTTTACACAGGAAGGGGGAAAATCTCCTATCAAACAGTGGAAGAAATAATTAGGTTCTTAAGAAAGTTGAAAGTTATCCAACAACCCCTTTCCAAGGGGAAAATAATGCATATATTAGAAGAGAAAATGCAATCATATGGCTTCCCCAAGCCTCTCAAGCACCAAGCATCACCCACCTATGTATCCTCCAGAAAGTAACAGGTGGACTGTGATTTCTGCACATTAGTGGTTCCCATACTGCTTCCCAGTTCTCTATCATTATGGGAAAATGTTCTTTGCCAGACATCAGTTCGCATGAAGCAAGACACCTCACAAGAGTCTAAAATGAAGCTAATTTAGATGGCAAAACTCAGGGGTGGGCAGCAATTTTGGCTCAAAATTTTCTAACAACCAACTCAAAACAGTGTTAATAGTGGCTATCATATAAAACCCAAAGACTAACTGATAGAGACCAGAAATCTATTTCTCAAGTTCCTACTTTAAAAGTTCCAATTTTGGGGCGCCTGGGTGGCTCAGTCGGTTGGGTGGCCGACTTCGGCTCAGGTCATGATCTCGCTGTCCGTGAGTTCCAGCCCCGCGTCGGGCTCTGTGCTGACCGCGCAGAGCCTGGAGCCTGTTTCGGATTCTGTGTCTCCCTCTCTCTCTGACCCTCCCCCGTTCATGCTCTGTCTCTGTCTCAAAAATAAATAAACGTTAAAAAAAATTTTTTAAAAAATAAAATAAAAGTTCCAATTTTAAAAAGTGATCCTCTGAATGATACTGTTTTAGGAAGCCCAATAGGGGGTTTCACAAGCCTGTTTCTTGTGGGATTGTTCAATATAGGTAAATATCATCAAACCAATAGATAATTCTGTGACAAGAATTCTACAGAAAGTCAACACATTACAGCAGGATAAGTATAGCAATAGGAAAAAACACAAAGTAACCCAGAAAAATAAAGTGATTAACTCTTACTGGTATAAGGCAGGTCAAGAAAAGTTTCCTGGAGAAAGAGACATCTGAATGGAATTTTGATAGGTGTACCTTGGAATTTTCCAAGTCAGCAGTAGAAGGGGGACATTCCAGGCAAAGGAAACCACAAGAAAGTAAAGGCAGGGAGTCATGAATCAGCATGTTTTCATAAAGATCTATATCTATAATCAGATTAACTGACTGGAGAAAAAGGCTAAACAGGCAGACACAGGAGAGGTGGGCAAGATGAAGAAATGTTTTGTATACTGTGTTAGAGATTTGACATTTATTATAAAACAAAATTACCTAAGTTCTAAATGAAGGCATTAAAAATAGTAATGAAGATGAGAAGATATACTTAAGGTTGTCTGGGAGGTAGAATTTACACTAAGTATTAATAAAATGAAGGGGTTGAGGGAGAGGTAAGAATGTAAGAGAGTCAGGGGCACCTGAGTGGCTCAGTCGGTTAAGCATCTGACTCTTGATTTTGGCTCAGGCCATGATTTCACGGTTCATGAGATCAAGCCCCATGTCTGGCTCTGTGCTGAGAGTGTGGAGCCCACTTGGTATTCGCTCTCTCCTTCTCCCTACCCGCCCCCCGCCTCAAAATAAATGAAAAGCATTTTTAAATCTTTATTTTAAAAAAGACATTTTTGAATAACCACCATGAATCTGATGTTAAGTGCCAGAGATACAAGAGTGAACAAGACAGATGCAGTCTCCCACAAAGCTTATGGTTGAATACATATTATTTAAGTGATTCAAGACTTTCAGGAACACAGCTAAGCCATTAACAGGTAAAGAGAAATTTTTTCAATATCGAGTTACTGACAAAGAGAAATGAAATGAACATATAAAGATCTAAATTTTAAAACTTGCATAGTAAAATCCTTAAATAAAACCAGTGGCAAATTATAGCCCATAGATGTCAGCAAAGACCCACCTGTGGGCAGGAAAACATTTTACCAGAAGAGGTAGTGTTTTAATTTCTGCCTTGTGTTTCTTTCCCCTCCGTATATTCATTTTTGTTTTATGTTCTCCATGTTTTAATAGCACGTACCCAAAGCAAATTTTTCCTACTATTTCATCCATTTATTGAATATATTTTGTTTTGTGAATTTTATTCAACTTATTCACCAGTTCTGGTAATCTAGGTTTGCTCTTCTCTCTACTCTAAAGGACTTTTTGTCTATAATATAAAACCTAGTGCTTGATGGTATACAGGCACAAATTGTTCTCTAAAACACTGGTTTCCAAAATAGAGTGTGTACCCTACAGTGAATGTACACAAGATCCTTAGGATTATGGGAAGGAAATACTAGGATTTCTATTTACATGCATTTGGCAACCTTTAAACTTTCTATTTGTCTATGTTATGGTACATGTAATCAAGTCATATTATTAGTACATGTGAATAATTTATGATAATTTATAAATAAACATATGCACATAGGTTCTCAAATATTTTTTATTGAGAGAGCTGTCTTATCCATTTGGGCTGCTATAACAAAATACCAGAGACTGGGTGGCCTATAAACAAGTTTATTTCCCATAGTTCTGGAGACTGAGAAGTTCAAGATCAGGGTACCAACGTGGTTTCATTCTGGTGAAAGCCCTCTTCCTGATTCATAGCCAGTGCCTTCTCACTGTGCCCAGAAATGGAGGAAGGGTCAAGAGAGTTCTGGGAAGGTTTCTTTTATAAGAACACTAATCCCATTCAGGAAGGCTGCATCCTCAGGAACTAACCACCTCCTAAAGCCCCCTCCCCCACCCCAGCTTAATACAATCACATTAGGCAAAAAGATTTCAACATGTGAATTTGGGAAGACACAAACATTTAGACCATAGCAAGTGCTTTGTGCTTTTTTAAAAAAAAAAATTGAGCACCATAGTTCAAATGTGTGTTTTATCTTGTCTACATAATTGAAGTGTATGTTCTTCCAGGGAGTGATGGTATCTTACGTCTCTTACCTTTTCCAAGGCACATTGTACGTGTAAATGCTAATATTTATTGACCGCCACTGACATACAATTCTGTTCTTCAAACCATCAACCTGGGGGCCACTCTTTGAACACACTTTGGAAGCATTTTCATTAAAACTAAGGACAGCTTAGAAAATGTTAATTAAAAATTAAAACTGAAAGTGAAACAAAAATGTTTTCCTTTGGACCAGCAGGAAGGAGACTTAATGAAAAACTTCAATAGTAATTGTAGAACTAATATTATAAGTAGGGCAATGGGAAGGATTAGATAAGGCCATGCCAGTAGCCTCAAACCAAAGAATGTCCAGTTGCCCCAGTTAATTCATATTTTTCACTGATAAGAATAACTCATAATTAACCTAACCAGCTTACTCATGCTTCTTAAACCTCAGTGTACATAGGAATTTCTAGGACGTAGCCTAGATGCAAATTCTCAGTTTCACCCCAGGGATTCTGAATCAGCAGGTCAGGGGGGTCCAGAAATGTGCATTTTCATCAAGTACCCCGGAAGACTCTAAGCTGGTTATCTGAAACACAACTTTGAGGTAAATGTCCTAGACAAGATTATTCTACCTTGTCACCAGCCATGAGAATTGATCAAAAAACAAATCTAAGAACTCATTTACCAGTCTGTTACCCTCACCAGCTCTTATTTCCAACTGTGATCAGAAGTGTGAAACAGTCTATGTTCTTCCCTCAGAGATGATCACATTGCTAGCTGTGAGATGGTCCAGACCCCTTAGAACTGGGTAGAGACTGTGGTCTTGGTACTCCAGCACCAATCGCTGCTCCTTCATGTGCCACCCGGGCATTTCATAATATTTACTTGATAAACCATTGCTCAATAATGAGCCTCATCTCCTCCTGGCCCGATCCATGTGGCCGGACTGATCTCTTATCCATTAGGTAGACCATCTTCTGGCTCTCCTGTCTTCCCAACAGATGTGAACATGAGAAATCCTGGAGCAGAGTAAGATGCCCTGTATGAAAATAATGGAGACTCACCTGTGTGTGTACAGAGTGGGGAAGGCTATACCCAGGGATGGAGGCAGCAGTGGGAAGACACACTGCAGGAAGACCTTTCAAATTGGACTCTTATCTCCTTCACATACACCTTGGAACATCACTGCCTCCCCTTCACACATAAACAGAAATCAGAGCAGCACTTGTCCCTTGCTAAGTCAAGTAACTGAAGAAGCTAGGTGATAGGCTGGGGTCTTCACTTCTCCATTACCTGCCACCACTACCCCAGCTGTCAGAGAGCCTGCCTGCTCCCAGTTGTGCTATTCCTTAGACTTGACTGACAGAGTGGCTGCAACTAGAGAGATCCACAGTGCTTCCGAGTTCTCCCCCAGGGCTGGACCTGGAAGGACACAGACCTTCACCCTTTTCCCACTACATATCACCCCTCCAAACCAGCTGTTACCTCTGTCTCTACAGAGGTAGAGACATGAGCTCACAGACCCACAGAATTAGACAGCTAAGGACTAAAACCGCTGCAAAGCAGAGATAACAAATCAAACACCATATACTATCTACTGCAGAATTCAGAAAGAGATGAAACAAGAACTTAAAATAAGATGGTAAATACACTTAACAATATAGTAAAAGATATCAACAATCTAAATTTTTTTAAAATGTTTTTATTTATTTTTGAAGGAGAGAGAAAGAGAGAGAGCGTGAGCGGGGGAGGAGCAGAGAGAGAGGGAGACACAGAATTCAAAGCAGGCTCCAGGCTCTAAACTGTCAGCACAGAGCCCAATGCGGGGCTCGAACCCACAAACTGTGAGATAATGACCTGAGCCGAAGCCGGACGCTCAACTGACTGAGCCACCCAGGCACCCCGAAGATATCAGCAATCTAAAGCAAAACTGGTAATTCATAAAAATAAAGAGATAATATTAGAGGTTTAAATGATAACAGTTTATGTTGCAAATACTCTAGGTGGAACAAGTAGCAGATGGATAGAGCTGAAGCAGAAATGGTGAGGTGGAAGCCAAGATGGAAAAGGCTCCCTGAACAGGGCAGGAAAGAATAAAGGCCTTGAAAACATAAAAGAGAGTCCAGCAAAATGGGGGATAGAAATAAAAGTCTTGACATCTGGTTAATAAAAGGTCTTGCAGTGAGAAAGCAAAAGAGAAGAATAAATATTTGAGGAAATAGTGACTAATGAATTTAACAATATTACAGAAAGATGAAAGGCCTTGGAACAAAGGGCTCAAAGTATACCAAATAGGAGCAATAAGAAAAATTCCACACCTAGGATCACTATAATGGGACAGAGAAATCTGCTAAAAGTTCACAGAAAGAAAGGACAGATCACCTACAACAGAATAAGAATCAGATTGACATCACACTTTTCAATAACATCAATAGATGCATGAAGACAATATTTTAGTGAAGAAATATAAGCTTTAACTTAAAACTTTATATACATATAAATTGCTATTCAAATAAGGTGGCATAATAAATATATTTTTATGCATACAAAGCCTTAGAACCCAAAGACCTAAATTAAAAACACTCTTGGAAGAAGTACTCAAATAAGAAGAGACTCAAATTAAGGAGGTTGCAACAAAGAATATGGGAATAGAGGTGATTTGACAACAGTTCCAGGACCACACTAAGAAAAAGGGTGTGTGTATGTGTGTGTGTCCAGATTTTAAAATCTTCACTTGGTGGGGGGATTGGCATTTGGGTGAGAGAAGGAAAACATCAAGGACAGGTAATGGATGTGTTAACCAACTTGATTGTAATAATTATTTTACAATGTATACATATATTAAATCATTGCAGCTTTTTAAAAGTTACACTGTGTGGGGCGTCTAGGTGGCTCCATCAGTTAAGCATCCAACTCTAGATTTTGGCTCAGGTCATGACCTCATGGTTCATGGGATCGAGCCCTGCATCAGGGCTTTGTGCTGACAGCACGGAGCCTGCTTGAGATTCTCTCTCTCCCTATCTGCTCCTCCCCCACTCTCTCTCTCTCTCTGTCTGTCTCTCTGTCAAAATAAATAAATAAATAAAAACTTCAAAAGTTACACTGTGTAACTTAAATATATGTGATCTTTATTTGTCAACCGTACCTCCATAAAGTTGGATGAAAAAAATGTAAATAAATGCATTTAAAAAAATCGGAAGGACATCCAGTCTGCTAAAGAATCTGGGGTCAAGATATAAATATTAATATATTTAATAAATTCCCAAAGGTAAGTAAACATGAGTGTATGTTCTAAAATCAAGCCAACCCTGGGGCACCTGGGTGGTTCAGCAGGTTGGGTGTCTGACTTTGGCTCAGGTCATGATCTCACTGTTTGTGAGTTCGAGCCCTGCGTCAGGCTCTGTGCTGACAGCTCAGAGCCTGTAGCCTGCTTCAGATTCTGTGCCTCATTCTCTCTCTGCCCCTCCCCAACTTGTGCTCTGTCTCTCTCTGTCTCTCAAAAATAAGTAAATGTAAAAATAAATTAATTAATTAGTTAATTAATTAATTAATTAAAGCCAACCCTCATAAGAACAGAATCAGTAAATATAACCTTTAATCCAGCAGAAAAAAAATCAGTCTATCAAATGGAAAGTGAAAAAAAGAAGGAAACAATGTACATTAAACATAAAATAAGAAATGAGTTGCAAAAATAAATCTCAATATATTAGCAGTTACCAATTAAAAGACGGAAGCATGGATAATAAAGGAAATAAAAAGATGAAACCATGTGTTATTTACAATAAACACAAATAAAGCAGGAAAATACATAAAGGCTGAAATTAAAAGGAAGAAAGAGATTTACCAGGTGGCAAATATGACCCCAAAAAAGTTGGGCAACAATCTCAGTACACAACAAAATAGATTTTAAGGTTTAAAAAAAAAGTGCTTTGCTAAAGGACAAAAAAAAAAAAAAGATTTTTAATAATTAAAAAGAAAATAGGACAAGAAGAAATAGTAATCACAAATATATATAAAATGAATAACATAGCCTCACGATTTATAAAGCGATAACTGAAAGAACTATAGGTATAAGTTGATTTTAGTCGCAGTTGGTGATTTTAACAAACCCTTATCAAAAACTGGTATACAGAAAAATAAGCAAAGATCTTAAAGAGCAGAACAAATAAAATTACTTAAGCTTGTTTATTAATCAAGCTTCAACATATAGGAAAATAAAGAACTCTTCCAGATTACAAATGACTAAATAAACAAGACAATTTACTGAAATGAGTATTCTGGATCACAGGGCAAAGGATAAAGGGAGTGGGGAGACTATAAGGATCTTTATTGAGAAAATGAGATTGTGAAATTTGATTGTATATAGTGAGTGAGATAATAGTATTATATCAAAGTTTAATCTCCTGAGTATTATCACTCTCCTGTATTTATATAAAAGAATGTCCTTGTTCTTAAAAATGCACCAAAATATTTAATAGGAAAGAGGTATGATGTCTGAAACTTAGTCTGAAATGATTAGAAAAAAACATTAGAGAGACAGAAACAGAGAAAAAGAAAGCAAATATAGCAAAATGTTAAAAGTGATTAATCTAGACAGTGTCATAAGAATTTTTTTTACTGCTCATAATTTTTCTGTAAATTTGAAATTATTGCGGAATAAAAAAGTTTACATTTTCATAAATAACATTTGACTTAAAATCAAAATTATAAAGAATGTAAAGAATAATTAGAACTGACTAGAAATTAAAACACTACCTAGCAAAACTCGTTAGATATGATTAAGGGAACATTTTTTACCTATAAATATACTTATCAGAAAACCAAAAATAAATACATAAATAAAATGAACTAAGCATTCAACTCAAAAATTAAGTAAAGCAGAACAGAATAAACCCCCCAAAAAGAGGAAGAAAATAATAAAGATGAGAATAAAGATCAACAAACAGAAAACTAAAGGCAAATTAAGGAAAATAAAAGCTGGCCCTTGAAAAGATACATATATGCACTGTTCCAGAAGAGCTGCCCAATTCATTGTATTAAAGACTTTTTATTATAAAAATAAATAAGGAAATATAAGAAAAGCAAGTTCTATGTCCATGCTTATAAAAGCAAACACAACACCCTAAGTAAAATATTAACTAAATAAAACAAACAGTAAATATGTAACTATAGGATAATCAAAAAAAGTTTATCATAGGAGTACAAAGATGTTTTGCATAAAAAAAATCTCTCAACATAATCCCCTATATTAAGATATTTAGAGGGAAAATATATATAATGAAATAAATCAATGATGGAAATGATTTTTTGAGTTTCAATGTCCATTTGTGATTTTTTTATAAAATAAACTCTTACAAAACTAGAAATAAAAGGAAACCTATTTAATTTAGCAAAGGTTGCATGTAAAAACTTACAGCAAGGACTTCTTCTGGGAAGATGGGGTACGTCTACTTCTCCCTATTCCTCCCACTAAGTACAACTAAAAACCCTGGACATTACACATAAAGCAAACATAAAAAGACTCTGAAAGGTAGAGATAAGAAGGCAGACCATGTGGGACACCAGGACCTGAGGAACAACACAATGGTGGGTTCCCTGGGCTTTCTTTTCGCCTGATACATCCCAAACTTGGAGCTGAAGAAACTGACAACTTAGAAACGCCAACTAACACAAACAAACAAGCCCCAAAAGGCTGATATCACTAGCCCAAAGGCTGATATCACTAGTCAACAGTCTGATTATCGCTAGCCAAAAATCTGGTATCACTAGCCAAAAGATCAGGACAGGGGCAGCCTGTCAAGACCAAAAACTTTTAGAAAATACCGGCTCTGATTTGCAAACACCATAGAAATAACTGTGGCCCCATTCCTACTCACACCAGAAAGATAGAATAGGACACCTAGACTTCTCCCCTCCTAAGAATGTAACATGACACTGCACTATCACCCTGCACTGGTGTCCAAAAAGACCAATTAGGACACCAAGAATTTCATTTCGTCAGACCAGTAATGAGGGCTTCTCCCCAAGATGCTAGTGGAATGGGATGTGGGAGAACTCTCACACCTGCCCAGCAATAATGATAATAACTAAAAGAAGTTCTCTAAACAGAATGGAAATTATAAAAGAGGAACCTTGAAACATTGAGAAAGAAGAACAAGATCAGCAAAAAATATGAGTAACTACAATAAATTCTTTTTCTCTTGCATTTTCTAATTTACACTAGGTGGTTGAAGCAAAAATTATAACACTAATGTGGTTGTAAATGGGTGTAGAGGAAATATTTAAGGCAATTATATTACATATAAGGGAGGGGAAAGGGACATAAAGAGAGGTAAGGTTTCTATACCCCACTCAAACTGGTAAATGATGACACCAGTAGACCATGATAGTTATGTATGTATAATGTAATACCTACAACAGTCACTGAAAAAGGCTATACAAAGAGATACACTCCAAACCACTATGGATAATTTTTTTAATGTTTATTTTTGAGAGAGAGAGAAAGAGAGAACAAGCAGGGGGAGGGACAAAGAGAGAGGGAGACACAGAATCCAAAGCAGTCTCTAGGCTCTGAGCTGTCAGCACACAGCCCAACACGGAGCTTGAACCCATGAACCATGAGATCATGTCCTGAGCTGAAGTCAGATGCTCAACCGACTGAGCCATCCAAGTGTCCCCCGAAACCACTATAAATAAATAAAATGGAATTATAAAAAATGTTCAAGTAAGCCACAGAAAAGCAGAAAAAGTAAACAGGAAAATGAGAAACAGAGAGAACAAATAGAAAGCAAAAATTTAAATGGCAGAATTAAGCTCTAGCATAATACTATGAATTGAATTGTGTCCCTAAATTCATATATTGAAGCCCTGACCCCTAATGTATTTGGAGATAGGGCCTTTATGGAAGTAATTAAAGATAAAGGAGGTTGTAAGGGTAGGGCCCTGATCTGATAGGATTAGTGTCCTTATAAGAAGAAACACCAGACAGCTTGTTCTTATTCTGTCTCCTACCCTCCATCCTCCATATGAGATACAACCAGAAGGCAGCCATCTGCAAGCTAGAGACAGATCTCTCACCAATCATGCTGGTACTCCAATCTCAGACTTCCAGCTTCCAGAAATATAAGAAAATAGGTTTCTGTTGTTTAAACCACCCAGTCTAGGGTATTTTGTTATGGCAACCCAAGTAGATTAATATACATAGCTATAATTATATTAAATGTAAATGGTCTAAAATCACCAATTAAAGGTAAAAATTGGTAGAGTGGATTTTTTTAAGTGAACCAAAGATATGATATCTAAAAAAACTCAGTTCAGTTCATATGTAGGCAGGTTAAAAGTAAAAGGATGGAAAAATATATTATTCAATCACTAATCAAAGGGAAACATGAGTGAGTATACTATGATCAGATAAAATAAACTATAGAGTAGAGAAAATTATCAGAGACAGGCTGGGACATTTTATAATGATAAAAGGGTCAGCCTACCAAGAAGACATAACAATCATAAGCAATTATGCACAAAACAACTGTCCAAGCTGCAAAATATGCAAAGCAAAAACCGATAAAATCCACAATTGGAGACTTCAACATAACTCTATCAAAAAGTAACAGAATGATTAAATAGGAAATCAGCAAGGATACAGAACTTAGCAATACCATCAACCAATAGGGTCTAATTCATATTTATAAAACATTCCACCTAACAACATCATAAAACACATTCTCTTCAAGTGCCCAAGGAACATATATCAAGATTGATATATCTGGGGCCATAAAACAAATCTCGATAAATTTAAAAGAATTAAAATCATACAAAGTATGTTCTCTGACCACAATAAAATTAAACTAGAAATCAGTAACAGAAAGATGACAGGAAAATCTCCAAACACTTAGAAAATGAGCAATCATTTAAAAATAATCCATGGGTCAAAGAGTAAGTTTCATGAGAATAAAAGATCATTGAATTGAATAAAAGTTAAAATGCAATATATTTAAGCTTATGGAACACGGGTAAAGCAGTACTTAGAGGGAAATTTATAGCATTAAATGCATACATTTAAAAGAAGGAAAAGTATTGGGGCACCTGGGTGGCTCAGTCAGTTAAACCTCTGACTTCGGCTCAGGTCATGATCTCACAGTTGGTAAGTTTGAGCCCTACATTGGGCTCTCTGCTGTTAGCGCAGATCCCACTTCAGATACTCCATCTCCCTCTCTCTCTCTCTGCCCCTACCCTGCTCACACACTCTATCAAAAATAAATAAACATTAACCTTTAAAAAAAGGAAATCAATAATCTGAATAAGATCAATAATCTAAGGCTTGTACCTAGAAAAAGAGCAAACCCAAAGCAAGCAGAAGAAAAGAAATGATAAAAATAAAAGCATAATTCAATGAAATTGAAAACAGAAAAACAATAAGAAAAATCAATGAAACAACAGATTCTTTGAAAGATCAATAAATTGATCAAACTCTAGCAAGACTGACAAAGAAAAAAAAAGAAATTAGGAATTACCAATATCAGTGACAAAACAGGTAATATCATACAGACCCTGTGCACATCAAAAGGATAATAAGGGAATACTACAAACAACTAGACAAAATGGACCAGTTCCTCAAAAAAGGAAGCTACTACAACTCACCTAATATTAAACAGATAACTTGAATAGCCCTAAGTAACTATTAAGGTGTTGAATTTGGAATTTGAAATTTAAACTCCCAAAAGGGAAATTTCTGGGCCCAGATGGTTTCAGTGGAGAACACTACCAAACATTTAAAGAAGAATTAACATAAGGGTGCCTGGATGGCTCAGTCAGTTAGGTGGCCGACTTTGGCTCAGGTCATTGACCTCCCAGTCCTGGGTTTGAGCCCCGCCTCTGGCTCTGTGCTCAGAGCCTGGAGCCTGCTTCAAATTCTGTGTCTCCCTCTCTCTCTGCCCCTCCCCCACTGGTGCTCTGTCTCTCTCTCTCTCAAAAATAATTAAACATTAAAAAAAATTTTAATAAAAAGGAATTAACGCCAATTCTACACAATCTCTTGTAGAAAATAGAAGAGGAGGAAACACTTCCCAATTCATTTTATGGAACTAATATTACTCTAATACCAAAACCCAATGAAAAAGGAAACTATATACCTATATCCTTCATTAACATAAGCACAAAAATCCTTAACAAATTATTAGTAAATAGGATTCAACAGTATATTTAAAAAAACAGCAAACACTACAACCATTGAGGTTTTTCCAGGGATGTAAAGCTGGTTCAGTATTCAAAAATCAATCTGTGTAATCTACATTATATTATCAGGCTAGAAAATAAAAATGATCATATCAACATGGTTATATCAACAAATGCAGGGAAGGCACTTCATTAAATGTAATGCCCATTCATGATAAAAACTCAGAAAAAAATAAGAATAAAGGGAACATTCTCAACTTGCTAAAAAAAAAAAAAATAGCAAAAAGAAAAAAGAGAAAAAAAAATCCCAGAGCTAATGTTATACTTAACGGTGAAAGACTGAATGCTTTTCCTATAAGACCAGGGACAAGGCAAGATATCAGCTCTTGTCACTTTTATTCAACATGGTGTTAGAAGTTCTAGCCAGTAAACAATGCAAGAAAAGGAAAGAAAGGGTAAACATATTGGAGAAGGAGAGGCAGAAGCAGCAGCAGCAGCAGTTCAACCTAAAATGGATTATGGACTTGAATGTAAAATATAAATTTTTTAAAACACTAAGGGGAAACCTTCAGGATGTAGACCTAAGCAAAAAAAATGCTCAGAGTTGACAACAAAAGCATGATTCATAAAAGGAAATATTGATAAATTGGATCTCATCAAAATTAGAAACATTTGCTCTGCGAAAGACCTGTGAGGAGGATGAAAAGACAAGATATACAATGGGAGGAAATATTTGCAAGCCATGTGTCCAAAAGAGAACCAGGGGCGCCTGGCTGGCTTAGTTGGTGGAGCATGCGGATCTTGATCTCCCAGTTGTGAGTTTGAGCCCCACATTGGGTGTAGAGATTGCTTAAATAAACTTTAAAAGAGAGAGAGAGACAGAACCAGTATCTAGAGTATACAGCAAGCTCTGAAAACTCAACAGTAAAAAATAAACACTCTAATTAGAAAATAGGGGGAGCAGGGGAAAGAAAACAGGAAAAACAAATGAAGAGGTATTTAACAGACTAGGATACACAGATGCAAAATAAGCACATTAAACGATTCTCAACAATAGCCATTAGGGAAATACAAAATAGAACAACAATGAGATATCACCATAAACCTGTTAAAATGACTAAAATAAAAAATAGTGACAATAACAAATGCTGACAAGGATGCAGAAAAACTGGATCACTCATACATTGCTGGTACAGCCACTCTGGAAAACAGTTTGGCAGTTTCTTTAAAAACTAAACATGTGGGGCACATGGGTGGCTCAGTCAGCTGAGCTTCTGACTTTGGCTGGGGTCATGATCTCATGGCTCGTGAGTTCAAACCCCATGTTGGACTCTGTGTGATGGTGCAGAGCCTGCTTTGGATTCTCTCTCCCTCTCTGCCCCTCCTCCACTCATGCCCCCCCCCCAAAATAAATAATTAAACTTTAAATACATACATACACACATACTAAGCATGCAACCACTGCACAACTCAGCAATTACACTATTGGGCATTTATCTTGGAGAAATGAAGACTTATGTCCACACAGAAACATGTACATAAATGTTTAAAGAAGACTTATTCATATTATCTAAATACTGGAAACAACCCAGATATCCTTCAACCAACTGTGCCATATCTATACCATAGCAACCCAGCAATAAGAAACTATATAAGGAACAACCTTGTGTAATCTACAGAGAAATATGCCAATAGAAAAAAAACCAATCTCCAAAAGTTATATACTGTATGCTTCCATTTATAAAACATTTTTGAAATGACAATATACAGAAATGGAAGACAGATTAGCAACTGCCAGAGGTTAAGGGGAATGTGAGGCAATAGGGAAGTGGGTGCAGCTAAGTATTGGCATATCCTGGTTGTAATATTTTACCATCAGGGAAAACTGGGTAAAGGGTACATGGGATCTGTTTGTACTATTTTTTTTACAACTATATGTGAATCTACAATTATCTCAAATGACACATTTAATTTTTTTAAAAAACCTGCAGCAAACATTGTAGTTAATGGAGAATACTTAGTTGCATTTCTTTTAACAATAATGTTCTTTGTCGCTGCTACTATTTAACATGGCCCTAGAGGTCCTAGTCAATCCTATGAAAAAGAAAACTAAGAATTTCAAGGATTTGACGAGATACTCTCAGAGTTTGCTAAGGATATTATTATCTACCTGGAAAAAGGAAAGAGAATATCAACAACAAACAAACCACTGAAACCAGCAAAAGAATTCAGCAAGTTTGTCCCATATATGATCAACCTACAAAAAGTGGTTAACTTCTACTATTTGTAAATTACATATATTATAAGGTGTTAATATCCAGAATATATAAAGAATTCCTACAACTCAACAGCAACAACAAATAAAGCCACACACAAAAACAATTTAAAAATGGCCAAAAAACGTGAATAGGTATTTCTCTAACAATGATATTCAAATGGCTGACAAGCATATAGAAAGGTGTTCAACATCACTAATCATTAGAGAAATGCAAATCAAAACCCAATGAAATATCACCTTACACCCATTAGGATGGCTGCTATCAAAAAAAAAAAAAAAAAAAAAGCAGGCACCTGAACAGGTATTTGTACACCAGTGTTCATAGCAGCATTATTCACAATAGCCAAGGGATGGAAAAAACCCAAGTGTGAACTGATGGGTGAATGTATAAACAAGATGTGGGATATCCATATAATGGAATATTATTCGGCTTTAAAAAAGGAAGGAAATCCCATCACATGCTACAACATGGATGAACTTTAAGGACATTATGCTAAGTCCTTAAATAAGCCAGTCACAAAAAGACAACTACTGTATGATTGCACCTTCGATGAAGTATCTAAAGTAGTCAAATTCATAGAAACAGAAAGTAGCATGGTGGTTACGGGGGCTGAAGAGAGAGGGAAACGGGAACCTGCTGTTCAATGGGAACAGAAGTTCGGTTTTGCATAATGAGAAAGTTTTGGAGATTTGTTGCACAGCAATGAGAATTCACTTCACACTACTGAAATGTACACTTCAAAATGGTTAAGATGGTAAACTTTATGTTATTTTTTACTGCACTTTTTAAAATGTTGGTTACACTTCTCTACACCAGAAATAATGGATTTGAAAATAAAATTACAATAACAAATCATAATTACAACAAAGTCCATAAAATGTCTCAGAATTAACTGAGCATACACGGGACCACTATGAAAAAGTGAATTTTAAAAAGCATAATACAGGTGTCTGGGTGACTCAGTCGGTTGAGCATCTTACTCTTAATTTCAGCTCAGGTCATGATCTAAGGGTCATGGTATTGAGCCCCGTGTCGAGCTCTGCACTGGGCGTAGAACCTGTTTAAGACTCTCTCTCTCTCTCTCTCTCTCTCTCTCTCTCTCTCTCCCTCCCTCCCTCCCTCTGTCTCTCTCTCTCCCTCTGCCCCTCTCCTCTGTTCTCACTCTGTTTCCAAATCAAAACAAACAAACAAACAAAAAATCCTTACAGTAAAATATGTCTCAAAAAATAAAGATATGCAAAGAGTTACATAAGCCTTGCACTAGGGTAAGGGACAGAAATGGGTAAAGGATAGAAATTAGTATTCTCTGAGGTCCCTGAGTGGGAAATTACTGTCTTCTCTTATGACTAAGCAGTGGTCCCTACCCAAGACCAAAGGAAGCCCAAGTTTTGCATCTTCCCACCCCCACCACCACCACACTGCCACAACTTTTCTTCTTTCCTTCATATTGTAAATGTGCCAACTGTCCTATATTTCTCCTGGGATCCACATTTCTCCTGCCCAGTGTTTGTGCCGAATGCTGTGCAGGCTCCCAAGTTCCACAGCTTCCTCTTGTTTTGAGCCTTGCCCTGAAAGCAGGGGAAAGCAGTGAGGTTAGAGTTTTTACTCCATTGGCTTCCTTCTGAAGTCACCTTGGACTGTCTATGCCCCATGACTGAAAGGCACTGTTGCCAGCAAGGTAGTGACACTGTAGGACTAGCTCTACTTCTGAACTCTGATGACTCCTCCAGTCCCTTGCCTCTTTGGACCTTGTGGTAGTGACAGCCCAGCTGCTGCTACCTCCAGATGACACTGTACTAGCCCCCACCCACCTCTTTGTAAATACTTCCTTGTACGTAGATTCTCCTTGAACTGTCTTATTTTGAACATGCCATCTGTTTTCTCTTGAGGCCCTAGGACAATGAAAGTCATTTCTTCATTCCTTGCCTCTGACCAGTCTGGCCAAGGGCTTTTGGAAACCTCATTTGCAATGGAAAATTGGGAGAAGGGTCAGGAGAGTACGTGAATCCCCTGTCTGGGACAATCTTTTTGGTTTTGGAGCCTTTCCACTCTCTGCAGCCCTTGGGGATTGGCCTGGAAAAAAATAATTTTCCTAAATAAACACTGAGATTAAACACCAATCTTCTTCTGTTCTTTTCACATGAATATGTACATGAGTAAGGAAATAAAGACAACCTGGAGGACAGGAGCATGCTGTCATTCAGGAAAAAAGCACTGAGGATACACCTTCCCATTGTGTGTTTGGGTTTTATTCCCATTGTTTATTATTATTTTTTAATCTGAGTATAGTTGACACACAATGTTACATTTGTTTCAGGTATGTAACATAGTGATTCAACTTCTCTATGAGTTATACTGTACTCACAAGTGTAGCTACCATCCATCACCACACAACGCTATTACGGCTATTACAATACCATTGACTATATTCCTTAGCTGTGCCTTTCATTCTTGTGATTCATTCATTCCATAACAGGAAGCCTGTGTCTCCCACTCCCCTTCACCCATTTTGCCCATCTCCCTGTCCTCTCCCCTCTGGCCATCATCAGTTTGCTGTGTTGGGGGTTTTTAATGTTTATTTATTTATTTTAAGAGGGAGATAGAGAGCATGATCAGGGGAGGGGCACAAAGAGAAGGAAAGAGAGAGTTCCAAGCAGGCTTCATGCTGTCAGCTCAGAGCCTGACACAGGGCTCGAACTCATGAACCGTGAGATTATGACCTGACCTGAAATCGAGAGTCAGATACTTAACCGAGTCACCCAGGCAGACCCAGTTTGTTCTCTTGTGTTTACAGGCCTGATTCCGCTTTTTGTTTTTTCATTTGTTGGGTTTTTTTTAGATTCCATATTATGATTGAAATCATATCAAAAGAAGAACCTCACACTTGAGGTCAACACGGTTCTCTAAAGTATTGATATCTGCCCCAAGGGTTGAAGAAACTCCTTGCATGGAGCATGCCCTCATGAACATAGATCCAGCTCCATTATGAGTAGGGCGTTGGACTAGATGACCTTT
Organism: Panthera pardus; assembly: GCF_024362965.1. Taxonomy (NCBI): domain Eukaryota; kingdom Metazoa; phylum Chordata; class Mammalia; order Carnivora; family Felidae; genus Panthera; species Panthera pardus. The sequence continues at coordinate 148,164,507 of NW_026526732.1, read as the reverse complement.
AAAGTCAATTCCAGCTCCCAGTTCAGCTTTTAAAATGAACAAGACATTGAAGGGAGAGAACCGTGTATCGTACCACTTGGATTAGATACAACCCAACAGTGCAACTCCCTCTCTCCTCTTCCTCTCTCTCTCACTCACACAGACACACAGACACACACACACACACACACACACACACACACACACACACACCTTTTTGTGTTTGATTATGTTTAACATTCTACTCTCCTTACACAGTCTGGGAGCTGGCCCACCATTAGTCTAGTTTTACTTTCCATCCAGACACCACTCATTCCCCTATGCAAGGACAGGTAGCTCCTCCCTTTTCTCCTTAATCTAGCTTCCTGGATCCAAGGATACCTAGAGGGCACTTTTTCCTACTCCTCATCGGAAAGGGGACAGCCCTCCCCATAAAACAAAACCCCACAAAGTTGGGTCCGATACAAGCCTGCCAGGAATCTCCAGAAGGGTACTAGAAGCTTTCAATTAGCTGATTCCCTCCTTCCTTCCCCTGGGGGCCCTGTCACTTTGACCTCCACTGCTGTGACCAGACCCAGATCCTTTGGATGTGCAGCTTCTTCCAAATCAGCCTGTCATTGACATGACCCAGAGCCCTACCCCCAGACCAGACTAGCATTTCAAAAGGAAATTGCTTTGTCAAACAAACAAAAATAAAAACACTGAAAGGAAAAATGAAAATGAAGCAATACAAGACTTAAAACAGTAAGTTTTTAGAGAAAGTCAAGTTGGGGCACCTGGGTGGCTCAGTCAGTTAAGCCTCCAACTTCACCTCAGGCCATGATCTCAGGGTTTGTGAGTTCGAGCCCCACATCGGACTCTGCGCTGACAGCTCAGAGCCTGGAACCTGCTTCCTATTCTGTGTCTCCCTCTCTCTGGCCCTCCCTCACTCATGCTCTTTCTCTCTCTTAAAAATAAATAAACAGGGGCGCCTGGGTGGCTCAGTCGGTTAAGCGTCCGTCTTCGGCTCAGGTCATGATCTCACGGTCCGTGAGTTCAAGCCCCGCGTCGGGCTCTGTGCTGACAGCTCAGAGCCTGGAGCCCGTTTCAGATTCTGTGTCTCCCTCTCTCTCTGCCCCTCCCCTGTTCATTCTCTGTGTCAAAAATAAATAAACATTAAAAATTTTTTAAATAAAGAAATAAATAAATAAACATAAAAAATTTTTAAATTTTAAAAAATAAAGTCCAGTAGAGGTGAAAGATTATTTACATGATATATAAGCTGATTCATTAAATGTGATATATAAATGCAAAAAAAGAAATATAAAACTGATAAAATTTCTAGAGATTAATTTCTGAACCTACATTTACCAATTAGCACAGCGCACAGCACTTTCCCTGTTCTGACCTTATATGGATGGCCTTGCTCTGAGAATAACCATTTTGAATTCATGAGCACTTTCCCCTCCCATTGACTTCTTCAGTAAACTCCTTCCAGGACAAATGCCCTGATCGCAAGGATCCTTCTGGGGAAAGCGTGGATGTGGAGGGGATCCATTCATTGGTTCTGAGGCACCTACTTTGGACATCAATTCTGTAAGAACAGTGCTTCCCCCATTCTTCTGCAGGCTCCCATCAGCGTAGAAACAGTCCAAAGATGAAGGGTTCTAGCCCCCATGACCACCCCTCACACACACACACACCCACATTCATGGATAGCAGCACACAGAGTAACGCAGTCTGTCTTCTGCCTCTTCCCCCAGCTCATCAGATTCTGATCTTATATATTCCTACATAGATACCCACATGCAAATATGCATCCATAACCCCTTGTTCTCCTGCCCCAATATTCGGTTAGGCTAAGCTGCTTCAGTACTCATCTTCATTTCTGGTTTTGTTTCCTTGCCCACAGTATCCAACTCCAATTCCAAAAACAATTCCACTGCCCAGCTTTCTGTGTCCAGCAGGTGTCACCCTTCACTGGAAACAAATGGCACCTCTCTTCCACAGGTGTGAAATTTGTACCTCAGTAGTGGATGTCCCTCAGGTTTGGGGTAGAAGGAAATGAAAGCGTGGCTCTGAAGAGTGGTGTGCTCACCAGCATGAAGATCCTCAGAATAAAGCAATCTACTTACTTCCAGCTAAGGTAGACAAACATCTTATAGAGAATTTGCTTTTTGATCTTAGACACCCTATTTAACCCCTGAATCTTGCTTTCTTCATCTGTGACACAGAAGGAGACAATCTTTTCCTTCTAGGGTTATTGTGAGAAATTAATGAGATAAAAACACAAAGCACTTAGCCCAGAACCTAAATAAGTACTTGAGCTATGGGCCCTTCCCTGCTTAGGGTATGGAAGAAATAACTGCCCAGAACTCCCATCTGGAGTTGAACTCTGCCCCAAGTCCTATCTGAGGATCTGCATCGGGGTTGTGATGAGGACAAAATGAAATAATGCATGTAAAGCACTTGATACAATGCTTGGGCCAGAAAGGTGAGTAACAGGTAATAACTAACATCACTATTATGGGCTCAGCATGTGCCAGCAATGTTCTTAGCCGTCTGCAAGTATGAAGTCATTCAATCCTCCTAAGATCCCTTATGAGGTCAGTCAACTGTCAATTCCCTGCCTCTCCCTTATTCTGTGACTCCATCCAACCACGGTTTAATTTCTTCTTATGAATTATGTATTAGAAAACTGCCCCCATTCTGTTATGTCTAAAGGGAATAATTAGAAGGAGGCACTGACTCCTCCACTCAAATAGGAAAGAATTCACCCAATCCATAACTCTGCTTGTGGTGCCTCCCCAGGGCCTCAGGAAAAAGCATAGAAAAACCTTATTTCCACCAGAGTTTATTCCTCAGACATGATCACCAGCGACTCACTGGCCCCCATGGCACAGTGTGGGCCCCACAAGGGCCTTTAACCTTCCTCCCCAGACTACATTTGCCCCAGAAACATAGCCTTGGATGTTAACTTGGTTACAGAATATTCCCAGGAACGAGTTCCCCCAACTCACTAAGGTTTACATGGGGTGGGCTGGGAAGTTCAAAGATCTGGGTGGAGAAACCACAGGATCCAAGAAAATTTGGAGGGTCTGAGGATGTTGAGGGGACACAGCAGCATCACTAAGAGTTTGAATCTCCTCCTCCCTTGGAGTGGAAGTTGTAGGACCCTGCCCCTAGGAGATGTGTTGACCTGCAGAAGAAATAAAAAGGACATAATAAGACTTTAAACCAACTTGACCCCATCATCGGTCTCTATAACCATCCATGCCAGAGCCCATAATACAGTGATACTGAAAATTCTAGATCACCAAGGACTAATACCACAAAGCCACTTTCAGTCATGTCCCCATAGATGCTCCACTGGATAGAAGACAGGGGTGTAGGCATTCCTCTTTCCTGTTCCCAATCCTAACAATGGCAGTTTAAATTATGCTCTTGGCAACATGCTGGTGGAATTTCAACCCTATGATAAGCACCATTAGCTGAGCCCAAAAGCTGAGCCCAGTGAACTCTCACCCCTCCAAAGGACCAGTAGGCAAACAGACCAATAGAGATGTTACCTTCTGGATAAATGGACCCAGGGAGGAAAATGTAGCCTAGGAGAAGAAAATATCTGATTAGAGGTCAGTCTGTGGATAAAAGTCTCTGGCAATACTCACAGCAAATGGGGTAGCAATGGGAGGACCAGTCACAAACGGAGAGTGAGCAGAAATTGGGAGCAAGACTGGCAACAGGAGATTAGGTGCAGCACTCACCAGAGGAGCTAGCTTTCTGCCAGCTGAGCAAACCAAGAGACAAAATGATGAGGCCCAGGCCCAGAGTCACTGCAGCCACCGAAACCTTCAGTGTCTGCATCGGGGACAGCCCAGGTGCTGCAAAAAATAGAAACTTATTAGAACCAATCTGTCGCTCATTCCCAGAGCAAACTTAATTTAGTGCGACCTGTACCTAGCAGGTTCAAAGGTGCTTTATCCCAATGCCAAGGATCTAGCTCACACCAACCTACTCCCAAGGAAACAGACCTTCCTCAAAACCCCCATCCTGGGGCGCCTGGGTGGCGCAGTCGGTTAAGCGTCCGACTTCAGCCAGGTCACGATCTCGCGGTCCGTGAGTTCGAGCCCCGCGTCAGGCTCTGGGCTGATGGCTCGGAGCCTGGAACCTGTTTCCGATTCTGTGTCTCCCTCTCTCTCTGCCCCTCCCCCGTTCATGCTCTGTCTCTCTCTGTCCCAAAAATAAAAATAAAAAATGTTGAAAAAAAAAATTAAAAAAAAAAAAAAAAAAAAAAAAAAAAAAAAAACCCATCCTGTAGCTCTCCACTCCTAGAGTAGCCCTGGGGGACCCCTGTTGCCAGAGTTATCACTCTAGCTACTCGGTCCTCTCTAATACAGTGGGACCTCTCAAGGCATCTTTTTTCCTTCCTTCACCCCCACAGGCCCTCTCACCAAAGAATAAAGGATTCCTCAGTCCCTTCTCCATTTACCCCATGGTGACAACGTTTACTCCCTTATGTGTTCTACCTGAGTATTTGTCTATTAAAATGTCTTTCCACCTTTGTTAACTCTCAATGATCCCATTCCATGAGTTATCTGATACCGATGTGTCTCCTCCTGTCCACATCCAGATTTCCAGAACATGTCTCCATCCCACTCCGTAGCTCCTGCCTCCTGGAACCCATCATACTCTGAATCTCATCACACCCAGTTTCCTTCCCCATGCTAGAATGAACATTCCATCGCCAAAGGAAACTCAGGTGCATGTTAGGAAGGAGACTTTCCCAGGAGAGCTGAGGTGTGCCTGTGGGTTCTTCTCTCTGCTCCTCATGCCCTTCTCAGCTGCCCAGCAAGACAGCACTCCCCAAAGGGGGAACCCAGTCTCAGCAGCCAGTCTGGGACTCTGTTCCCTGGCCCTTTGTAGATACCCTTCCTCTTCCTCTTCCTCTTCCTCATTTCTTCCTCTTCTCTTTCCCCAAATCTGTATACCAAATCTCTTGGTACCTTTAACTACTTCCAATCCTGGGCTTGCAATCCAGTGGCGATTGGTTCCTGTTCATTAAGCCCCAAGCATGTAAACCAAAGTGCCTACCAGCCATGGCTTTTTCTTCCCTGTCAGAGCAGCCCAAATTCAGTACTCCCCCCACACCAACAGAAATTTCTCTTTCTCCTGAAACCTTTTTTATTTCCTCAATTCCCATTCCTGACCCGACAACAGAATAGTTGAAATTTGAGGATCCTAAAATATTGCATCATGATTTGGGGTCCTGAAAACATGGTTACCAAATCCACATCCTCTTTTTCAGGACAGTCACGCTGTTCCCTCCCACCCTCAGACATATGCACCACAACATCAACCATACCACCATGGCGACAACTACAGTCACTCTTTCCATTCCTGTCTCCCATTGCTCCATCTCTGGCCATCAGTCCTCCACCAGTTCCTCCAGACTCGCTCCTCATTCATAGCATCTCCCTTCCCTGCCATATACCATGGACCCGTCCACATGTCACTCCCTGTGCCAAAATGTTGCTGTTCCTTTTTCAACCATCCACTCACAATAGCTCTCTGCTTCAACCCTAATTCCTCTCACCCGCCATGCACTTACTCCAGTCCTCGCAGATGGGCTCAAGAGCCCCGATGTGATCCACCACGCAGGTGTAGGTGTCCCCGAAAGAGGGAGTTGTGGCTAAATGAGAGACGGTCTGATACGTCCAGTCTCCATTGGGCTGAGCCATCTTAGGGGCACTTCTGTGAGGGAGGACAGGCTGCCCATTCTTCCTCCATGAGATATTCACATCAGCTGGATAGAAGCCCCACACGTAGCAGGCCAGCATCACACGCTCCTTCGTGTTAAAAGGAGTGGTTTTGGCTACCTGCACAGTTGGTGGCCCTGCATAGGAGGAAAATGTGGTCGTGAAAGAGGGCCACAGACTGGCTTCTTCTCCAACCTGGTTTCTTTCCTACTTCAATTCTTCGTGGTTTTGCCAACCTGCCCTCCCCGCCCCCACTCCATGTCACCACATATCCCTTTGAAAATGAGGAGTTAGAATTTCCTCCTGCTTTGCTCTTTCTCTTCTCCCATTCCTTCACTGCCCCTTCCTTTCCTTCCTCCTCCAAAATTACATTTGATCACATTGAGTAGAAGCCAGATCTGGACTGCAAGCTGTCTCAGAAGTTGTCGTATTTATTTCAAACATATAAGCTAACTGTTGTCGAGAGTTGTAAGTTGGGGTTTGTAAAGGTAGGAAAAGATGTCTGCCCTCAAATCTCATTTAACAAATTAAGTGGCTAAATCAAGCAACATATTTCCTTGGAGAGTTTAAGGAAACAAGCCTAACTCGCATCTAATTCTCTTAAATTTGGATTAGTCTAGTACAAATTAATGAGATTACTAATATTGCCATTCTCTACTAGTTTGTTGTCCTAGGCAACTCCCCTGCTTGCCTCTACCTTGGTGCTTTTCAAAGAAAATCTTAAATAAATACCCAAGAAACTGTTAAAACTCAGATTTCCTAGGTTGCATCCTCAGATATTTTCACTGAGAGGATGTGTAGTGGCCCTCAAGGGTTTGTATTTTTAACAAGCACCTTCCCCAGGCAATTCTGAGAAAAGTGGTCCAGAGATCACATGTTAAGACATATTACTCTCTCCTATGAAGATCTTCATATTTTCTTTTACCAATCTCAAGTCATTCTCAGGGCAAGGGCTTTGGGGCAAGAAAGCATATTGAAATCCTCTGGGAGGCTTTCTAAATATCCCCATGACCAGGCCCATCCCAGACCTAGAACATCAGAACCTAGCATAAAGAGGCATGCGCATTTTGGGAAAAGGCATTCTGGTTGTTCTGACACGCTCCTGGCTGAACTTGGCTCTGCATCTTTGAGATGCCCTGCATTGGAGGAAAACATGTTTACTTTCTCCTCAATAGCTCCCCATTGGCTCAAACATCACCTCCCCTTCTTTATCTCTGCTCCACTCCCATCAACAACCCTTTGAAGGTCAACACTCACTCTTTCTACATTTCAGGTCCACACATTTTCTGCTTCTTTCCTGCCCAAATCTCAAACCCCTTGCTTACAGAGGGATACTCCCTGGACTCCCCCCTCCTAATTGTGCTTCTTAAAATAGCCCCTTTACACCCCTCTCTTCTTACGTGTCCTGTGGGTCAGTGATCCCCAGAAGGACTGGGTATGTGTGGCACAGTCCTGGAGCCCATTAGACAAGCGCTGGAGTAGGCTTTCCTGTTGGTTGAGGTAATCTGAGAAGTAATTTGCCAAGACACTCAGTACCCCAAATTCACAAGGGGCCATTTTGGATGTTTGGGGATCCCAGCAGGTCAGCAAATCCTTGTTGAAGGAGACACAATATGTGAAATCCTTTGGAGTCCCATCATCATCCAACAGACAGGTGCTTTCCACATGGGCTAAAAAGCCACCTACAGAAGCCAGAGAAGGGGAGCAGCTCAGAGACGTCTTCAGGGAGCCCCAACTCCAGTTTCATCCTGTGAGTGGGGCGTAGCTTTCCTGCCTCAGGCAGCAGCTACAGACCAAGCTCCTGACTGGAGTGTCTGGGAGCACCGAGTAAGGGAATAGAGGGTAGTAGCAGAGAAGTTTTTAGATGCCATTTCCTCTTTATATGAGACTAAGTACGGAAACAGGAATTGCCCAAAATTATTTGCAAGTTTAAATGCAACAATTTACCCAGGACAAGACCTTCAGTGAGGCAAATTATTGAGTGAGAAAAGGGGTCAAGGGAAAGAGTCAGCTTTGTTGTATGCTGGATATTTTATTAAATATTAACTCCATATATATTTATGAAGCATACACACATATTATGTGCCACTGTGCTAGCAGCTGAGAATGCAGCAGGAAACAAGACAGATGTTGCCCTTGCTTACATTCCAGTAAGAGATCTATGTTACACAAATAATTATACAGCTAAATTATTTTAAAATTGTCATAAAGATACAAAAGGACAAAGTGCTATCAGAGTATATACCAGGGAGACAAACTGTAGCCTGGGGTGTCCAAATCCAAATGAACCCCCTTGCAGAGGAAAGGAGGAGAGGAAAGGAGCAGAGGAAAGGAAGGTCCCAAGAAAGAATGTCCTTACCTGCTCTGGTGGAGCCCAGGCTGAGGCCTAGCAGCAATGGCAGGAGTGTGTTCATGCTCTGCTCTAGGAACACACTGGGAATTCAGTCCCCTGGACCAGTTCTTCCAGGGGCCCTGGGTCCTCGCCTGCTCCAGAAGCCCCAGCCTGGATAGGTGATCTCCAGATCCTGCGTGGAATACAGTATTGCCCCAGTTCCTTGATCCCCACTAAATTAGTGATTTGGAGTCACCCAGCCCCTAGATACTAAACCTGTTCCTACCAGCTCTTCTAAGTCAGAGTTGCAAACTAAGAATTGTCAGATCGGTGAAGTAGGCGGGGACAAACGTAGAGACAAATGGCTCAGTGCTTCAGCCTAGCATCATCAGTTACCAGGTAAATCTTATCCTGTCCTAGGCTTTAAACCACTCCATCTTTTAACTCTTTGCCGGTGGGAAAGACCAGTCTGTAGGTAGATTTCCCTAGATCAGTGGAGAGAATAATCCCAATATTCCCAAAACATATGTAGCCTGGAATGCCCATTGGTTTAACAGTTTCCTTTCAAAATCCTTCCAAAAGACTGGCACTAGATAACTTCTCATGTCCCTTAGAGGGAGGTTACTTAGAAAGATGTTACAAACCCTCAGTCTGTCCCGTCATTTGGAGATGGAGATGGGATGATGGAAGGCCCTTCTAGAGCAAGTGGCTGCTGTGATGAAGGAGGCACAGGAAGAGTGCAGCGTTATCTGGCATCAAACCAAGACAGTTCCACCTTAGAGGTCAGAGACAGAGCCTGGAAAATCCCTCCCTGGGATTCCATTGCTTCTTTTGTTCTAGCCAGCAAAGCTTCCTCTCATCTTTTCTGCTTTTTGGAGCCAGGAAATCCTCTCTCCAACACTCTGAGCCATCTCTGGGCAGACTGCAGGACAACTCCCTTAACCCTTGATAAACAGCTGGTGGTGGACCAGTTCCCAAAGCTCACCTGCCTCCCCCAAATGCAACTTCTCATGTATTTTTCTCCCTCTGGTCCTACCTATCCCCAAGCAGGTCCCTGCATTATGAAGCCACTAGAAAAATATAATAAAGCTTCTCTCCTCTTCTTCCCCAGGAAAAGACAGATTTTAAATTTCAATTCGTGCTCCTAACCCACTGTGAACTATGCAATTGGTGGCTTTTTCCATCACAATTTAAAACCCTAAATTAGCTTCTCTCTGCTCCCCATCAGGCTTCAGGGCTGTGTCTCTTCACCTCTGAGTTTCTGCAAGCTCTTGGACTTGATTTAGTAATGAGCTAAATGAGAGAGGATTAAGAGACAGCCCCTTGACACCACACTTATCTATCGATATTTGTGAAGAAAAAAGAAGCATGTGCCAAAAGTGAAGACAAAGATGAATATTAGAAACAAAAGACTTGTTTCATGTAATGAGTTGAGATTAATTGAAGTTCTGCCCATGTTTCCCAGCCACCCTTACTCTCAACCCCACCCTGATTATAAGATGCTTCTATACTCTACCTCCTCTAATGGGCCATCAGGTGAGCTGGAATGGTCAGAAAATCGGGCAGTAAGTCCAAAATTTGTTGATCTTCTGCTTTGAAACAGATACTATACTAGGTAGGCCCTTTCCATGGTATCTCATATAATCTTAAAAGACCTGTTAAGTGTCCTCATTTTACAGTTTTGAAAACAGATCCAAATATTCACACCCAAGGTCTAGAGGTACACACACACATACACACACACGCGCGCGCGCGCACACACATCATATACACAAACATAGACACAGGTGCACACGTGCACACACGAGCCTGTCCGCACCCTCACTACATCCTGGGGCTGAGATGACCCACAGAAAGGTAGCTAGTGGCGGCCTCTGTTGAAAAAAAGATAAAGGGAAGAACCAATCCATCCATCCAAGTCTTAGCTTCCCTGTTCTCAGAACTCCTTCTGTTCTTAGAACCTGTGTCTCCTTGCTTTCTTTTTTTTTAATTTTTTTAATGTTTATTTATTTTTGAGACAGAGACAGAGCATGAGTGGGGGAGGGGCAGAGAGCGAAGGAGAGACAGAATCTGAATGAGCCTCCAGGCTCTGAGCTGTCAGCACGGAGCCCAACTCGGGGCTTGAACTCACGGACCATGAAATCAGGACCTGAGCCAAAGTCGGACACTTAAAGGACTAAGCCACACAGGTGCCCCTCCTTACTTTCTCTTTTGACATTTTCAAAACTGTAAACTCTCTGCCACACACACACACACACACACACACACACACACACACACTTCCCCTTTACATCCTTCCCCTTTCCCCTACGTAGGTAGTGAGCCTAACCTTGTAGGCACCAGGGCTTGGGATCCTCTTCAATGTCTACAAAGCCTGCCTGGGCACAGGAACGGTGGCGGTGTGGTCACGTGCCTGTGCAGGGGTGGTGGCCGCCAGCGTGCTGAGCCCCCCGCCCCACGGAGTTCCCTCTCGTGTCTGGGCCTGTACTCTGGCAGCCAAAGGAGACGTGAAACCCCCCGTGAGGCAGCAGCAGGAAATGCAGAAAATTTCACTTCTCTATTAATGAGAAGACTGAAGGTGCTTTTTAGACTAAAGCAGGACAGAAAACCCAGAGACCTGTGCTCAGCGAAGAGGCTTCTTCCTTCCCCTCCCCTCCTAATTTTACATAGAGCTGTGTCCCCCACCTCCCATCAACCCAAAAGAACATTTTAAGTGCACTGTCCATTGTGATTGTATAACTATTTCTGTAGCACCAGGACTGAAGGAGTGAGGGAGCCACAGCCACATACCCACATGCTGTCCCTTTTTTTACTGCCACTACCCAAGCCCAGAGCACAAGTCCTCTCCTTCCACACTGCCTCTCCCTCTAGGCTGGCCACCATGCACCACAAGTAGACTGACCACAGCATTTCCGTGCAGACTACTACAGGCAATGCCCAGCTAGAAGATAAGGATTCAGCCCCCATGTCATTTGATTTTAGGTCAGTTGGGGAGTGAGAACAAACATCTGTAAAGAGAAGAATTTATGTTAAATCAAGTAAGCAATAAGGCCATTGTACTTCAAAGAGAAATCATTGAGGGCATGGTGGACAGGGAGTCCTCCCCATCTGAGGACGCCTGGAGGTGAGCACTGAATACTGGTCTGGAGTCATGTTCAGAAGAGCAAGGCAGTTGGCACCACAGTCCTGGCATATAACTCCACAAGTTTGGTAATGTTATGAGGTGCTGTTGGGGGTCTATCAGGAGCCCGACCTGGCTAAAACAAAAACAGACCACAATAACATCGCTGTCATCACATACTGAAGGAAGTCACAAATGTGGTCTCACGCTGTTCCTGAGAGTATGACCATAATAATAAATCACATCTTGGTACTTCCTTATGTTGCTCCCTGTAAGCTCTCAGGTTCCTCTTCTGGACAGATGTTTTAACTCAAGCCTCAATTTTATAAACTCAAAAATTGCGCAACCCACCAATCATTTGCAATAGAAAACCAAAAGCATGAGACCACATTTGTGACGTCTTTCAATGTCTTCTCAAAACTACACACACCTGCACCCTGCCAGGATTGCTAATATTACTTCCCAGTCTGTCCAACCTCGCCTCTACCCAGCCCCACCTCACCTCTGCCCTCCTACTCCATCTTCTACCTTAAATTCACTGCTCCAGACCCTAACCTTGGGGTTACTGTTGCTGTACCTAGCCCATCATCTTTTCATCCTGCGGCCAAATTACTTGAACAGCTAGGGGATATTCTATGTCATTTGTCACCACAGCTCCTGAAAAATGTTACTATAAGAACTTTATGGATAAAAGGGAAAACTTTATTAAGATCCATATGAACACCTCAGAAAATGAAAAGACATATTCACAGATGGGGCATCCTAATTTAATGAAGAAGCCAATTTCTCCCCATATCACTAACCTAAATGCTGTCCTAACCAAATCATAGCAGGATTTGGGGAGAATTTGATAAAGTGATTCTAAAAGTACACGGAAATCAAACCCATGAGCATCTTAGACAATTTTAGTAAAGAAGAGCAAAATGGGGTTTTTAGAGAGGTGAAGTTATAAAGAAATGGAAAACAGCCCTGCCAAATATTAAGACATATGAAAAGCCATAATAATTAAAACAATATGATACTGACATAGGAACTGACAAACCAGTGGACCAAATAATTCAGAGACAAATCCATGAACATAGGGAAACTTGGAATAAAATCCCTGGGAATAAATAGAATGTTTAGTAAATGATATTAAGAAGATCAATTTACTCTTTGGAGGAAAAGAAAGTTGTATCCTTATTCACATCATATAGAAAAATTCCAGATCAGTAAAGATATAAATGTTAAAGGAAAACAATAACACTAATAGAAGAAAGCATAGTGAAATTCATACATGGCCAGATAAATATAAGGCAAGTTTTTCTACCCAAAATTACTCATCAGGTAAAAGGGAATTACTTTATACACAAGTCCTTAGGTTCTTTTGTTTTCAAATTATGGCCACTCTTTCAAAGATGTTTGGAGAAGATACATTATCCCAAAATGAGGTTAATAAATACAAGGGCCTCCATACTGTTTTCAACAGTGGCTACACCAATTTACTGTCCTGCCAGCAGTGCATCACCAGTGTAGAGGTTGCTCAAAAAGTTAAAAATAGAACTACCATTTGATCCACCAACTCCACTTTTGAGTATTTATCCAAAGAAAATGAAAACACTAACTCAAAAAGATATATGCACCCCATGTTGATTCAGCATTGTTTACAATAGCCAAGGCATGGAAAAAACCCAAGTGTCTATTAATGGCTGGATGGATAAAGAAATTGTGGTTGGGGTGTGTGCGTGTGTGTGTGTGTGTACAATGAAATGTTAATATTATTCAGCTATTAAAAAAAAAAAGGAAACCTTTCCATTTGTGGCAACATGAATAGATCCCAAGGGCATTATGCAAAGTGAAATAAGTCAGACAGAGAAAGAAAGATAACATATAATCTCTCTTATATGTGGAATCTAAAAAAGTAAAACATAAAAATAAAAAAAAGTATTCATAGACACAGAGAACAGATTGGTGGTTGAGAGATTGGAGGAAGAAATTAATGAAATGTTTTTGATGTCTATTTTAGTTTAAATAGATCATTTTTTAAAATAAACAAAAGAATTTGGAAGTCATTCACATAATCAAAAAATACATTAAAAATAAATTTAAAATTGTTTTATAAAATGTTAATGATGGCTGCAGCAACTTTCTACTCAACACGTCTCTGGAGGTAAGGGAAACAAAAGCAAAAATGAACTATTGGGACCTCATCAAAATAAAAAGCTTTTGCACAGTGAAGGAAACAATCAGCAAAACTAAAAGGCAACCGACAGAATGGGAGAAGATATTTGCAAATGACACATTAGATAAAGGGTTAGTATCCAAAATGTATAAAGAACTTATCAAACTCAACACCCAAAAAACAAATAATCTAGTGAAGAAATTGCAAAAGACATGAATAAACACTTCTCCAAAGAAGACATCCAGATGGCCAATCGACACGTGAAAAAATGCTCAACATCACTCATCATCAAGGAAATACAAATCAAAACCACATTGAGATACCACCTCACACCTGTCAGAAACATTAACAACTCAGGCAACAACAGATGTTGGCGAGGATGCAGAAAGAGAGGATCACTTTTGCACTGCTGGCGGGAATGCAAACTGGTGCAGCCATTCTGGAAAACAGTACAGAGGTCCCTAAAAAATTAAAAATAGAACTACCCTATGACCCAGCAATTGCACTACTAGGTATTTATCCAAGGGATACAGGTGTGCTGTTTTGAAGGGGCACATGCACCCCAAAGGTTATAGCAGCACTATCAACAATAGCCAAAGTATGGAAAGAGCCCAAATTTCCATCCACAGATGAATGGATAAAGACGATGTGGTATGTATATACAATGGAGTATTACTCGGCAATCAAAAAGAATGAAATCTTGCCATTTGCAACTACATGGATGGACCTAGAGGGTATTATGCTAAGTGAAATTAGTCAGTCAGAGGGGCACCTGGGTGGCTCAGTCGGTGAAGCGTCTGATTTCGGCTCAGGTCATGATCTCGCGGTCCATGATTTTGAGCCCGACTGTGCTGACCGCTCAGAGCCTGGAGTCTGTTTCCGATTCTGTGTCTCCCCCTCTCTCTCTGACCCTCCCCCATGCATGCTCTGTCTCTCTCTGTCTCAAAAATAAAAAAATAAATAAACGTTAAAAAAATAATTAAAAAAAAAGAAATTAGAGAAAAAAAAATATCATATGACTTCACTCATATGAGGACTTTAAGAGACAAAACAGATGAACATAAGGGAAGGGAAGCAAAAATAATATAAAAACAGGGAGGGGGACAAAACAGAAGAGACCCTTAAATGTGGAAAACAAACAAAGGGTTACTGGAGGGGTTGTGGGAGGGGGGATGGGCTAAATGGGTAAGGGACATTAAGGAATCTACTCCTGAAGTCATTGTTGCACTATGTGCTAACCAACTTGGATGTAAATTTAAATAAATAAATAAATAAGTAAGTAAATAAATAAATAAATAAATAAAATGTGAATGGAAACAGTTAATATCCCCACATTAATATATCATGTTATAAAACATGTTATTTTAATTTTGTGAGTTAGTAACTAAATAAAGGTAGCTAGCAGACATTTGACTATTTCCCTATAACTTTTATATCCCTCAAACTTTATATATTGAAATTGGTCAAAAAACTTCTAAAATATTCCAATCAAGAAAACTGAGTATCATTTTATCACTTTACATTCCAGTGAAAATTGTGACTTTACTGCCTTGGGGTTGGAAAGAATTTCTTAAGATCACAAAACACAAACCATGAGGGTTCTGACTGTCAAAATTAAATAATTCTATTCAGGGAAAGAATATATATGAATTTAACTGAAGAGCAGCAAACTAGAAGAAGGCATTGCAATATTTATACTGACGTAAAATTATTACATAGACTATATAAGAAATCCCCACAAATTCACAAGAAGACAATGCAATTTTAAAAATAGACAAAAGATATGAATCAGCAATTCACAGAGAGAAACCTATGAAAAGATGACCAACTTCAGTAGTAACACGAGAAAGGCAAATTAAAAGGAAATACCACTTTACATCCACCCTATTGCCAACATTTGAAAGTCTCGTAATTTCAAGTGTTAGTGATGATAAAGGAAAATGAGAACCACCTTGCTACATTGATGGAAGGATAAACTGTTTATAATCCCTGAATTATATAAATTACCAACTAGTTGGGTGAAAAAAATTAACGTATGAAACAAGGCAGCGTATCCTTGAGAGCAAAGTCTGTGGTGAAGTGTGTTAAGTTTTAGAGAAGCTCAGTGAAGATCAATTAAGGGTGGAGGAGGGTTGCCAGGCTGACACAGTGGGAAGAGCATGTGACTGAGACGGAAGCCTGATCCCGGGATCTCGTGTTCAAGACCCACGCTGGGTGTGGAGATTAGTAAATAAACTTTAAAACAAAACAAAACAAAAAAAAGCCTGCAGGATTAGGGATAGGTTCACAGAAGGAGTGAACGTGGATTGGATCCATAGCGTTGGTTAAAATAGGAACAAGGGAAGCAGAATGAAGAAGGTATTCCGGTGAGAGGAAAAGCCTGGACAAGTGCCCTGAGGTGACACGATACTGTCAAGAAAGAGCCATGAAACTGGACAGGATTACTGCTGGGAAGGGGACACCTGAGAGGCTCTTCAATGCTTCTCGAGGATTGCAAGTGACAGTATCATAAAATGTTTGATCAGACAGCATCTAACACGAGCCCATCACTTCACAGATGAGGAATTTGAGGTCCGGAGAGGGGAGGTGACTTGTCTAAGGTCACACAGCATAATGAAAGCAGTTTGGAGACTTGACTGGCAAGAAACTTCTGGATAGTTGGAAAGTAAAAACCAGGAAGAACTTCAAAGTAATAAGAGACAGATGTAGAATGGTAAAGAGAAAAGAAAAAGAAAAAGGGAAATATCTCAAAGGGAGAAAATACAATACTTGGTTGTCAGTTCCAGAAAAAAGAAAGAAGTCAATGATGCTGCAGAGTTCCCCTGTGGAAATCCTTGCTCAATTATTGAGTAACTTTTCCACGTGCTAAACACTGCATTCTACAGATATTAACTTCACAACACAGTTAAGGTGGACACCATTGTTTTCATTACTCTTTTACAGAAAATAATATCAAGGCACAGAAAGGTTAAGTAATCTGCCCAAGGGCCCACAGCTAAAATTTTGACAGTCACAAATGAATCCCCAGCAGTCTGATTCCTGAGAGCATACTCTTGAGCAGAAAGCATGCTGCTGTTAGAAATGAGATGGTTTAGGGGCAGCTTGGTGGCTCAGTCGGTTAAGCGGCTGACTTCGGCTCAGGTCATGATCTTGTGCTCCATGAGTTCGAGCCCCACGTCGGGCTCTGTGCTGACAGCTCAGAGCCTGGAGCCTGTTTCAGATTCTGTGTCTCCCTCTCTCTGACCCTCCCCCGTTCATGCTCTGTCTCTCTCTGTCTCAAAAATAAATAAACGTTAAAGAAAAAAGAAATGAGATGGTTTAGGGGCACCTGGGTGGCTCAGTTGGTTGAGCATCTGACTCCGGCTCAGGTCACAATCTCATGGTTCATGGGTTTGAGCCCCACGTAGGTCTCTATGCTGGGAGCTTGGAGCCTGCTTCAGATTCTGTGTCTCCCTCTCTCTCTCTGCCTCTCCTCTGCTCACTCTGTTTCTCTCTCTCTCTCTCTCTCTCAAAAATAAAATAAACATTTTTAAAAATTTTTTAAAGAAGTGAGATGGTTTAGGGACGCCTGGGTGGCTCAGTCAGTTAAGCGTCCAACTCTTGATTTCAGCTCAGGTCATGATCTCACGGTTTGTGAGTTCGAGCCCCTTGTCAAGCTCTGTGCTGACAGCACTGAGCCTGCTTGAGATTCTCTCTCTCTCCCTCTCTCCCTGCCCCTCCCCTACTCATACACACACTCTCTCAAAATAAATAAATAAACTTTTGTTAAAAAAAAAGAAAAAAGAAAAGAAAGAAATGAGATGATTTAGAGGAGGCGCCAACTCCTGGGAATTGGATATTTTCCCCTAGATTAGATGCTGGTATAATGTGAAGAAGAGACTCTCTCACCAATACCAAAGTAATTTCACTCTTGACTTTCATGCCACCCCCTCGTCCAAAGCAACTCCCAGACCCTAAGGAAAGCAAGATGCAAAGTCTTATGACAGTAAGAAAGCATATGCAAAGGAATTTACCACCAGTAGTCACGTGTCCCTCGCCCCCACTACCTGCTCAGGGCAGCACTACCACAGTTCTCCTTGGATGATCCACTCAGGCCAAAGAACAATCGTTGGAGGGACACATGAGTTGCGGGCCCTTCCAAGCTAGCTGTTCATACTTCACTTCAGGAGCCTGAATATACTGTTTTCACAGAACCGACACAACTGAATTAGAATAGCATTTAAAAACTGATTTTTACCACTCCTGAGCTCCTGTTTTCCCAGCTATGGTGAAGGGTTGAAGGGAGTTACATATTTCTCAAGACAGCCAATACTAGCCATAAGCATTTTCATAAACAGTAAAATGAAAAAGAAAAAAATCCGCAATCAGCTTTCTCCACTATTTTGTGAGCAGATTATCAGAAAGTAGCTCTGCCTTCATTTGTCACATATTTCGCACAAACTGATAGGAGTAAAAGCCATCGTACGCTGCTGAGACCAGGGAACAGGAGTTGGCTGAGGAGTTAGGGGTTTTCCCATTCCCCTCCCTAATGAGGGCAAGCTGTGTTTACATTAAGGCATGTTGAATTTGAAATGACAACCCACTCAGTATTAAGAAATAAGATTTATTGCCCTGAAGTGGGAAGGAATGTGGCCGTGACAGCAAAGCCACTCTGGGTTCCCCTGGGTGCAAGCCCCGGGACAGCAGATCTTCCAGCTGAGAAACCTGTACATGCCCACACGTCCCTCAGGGGCATCCCAGGGACTTCTGCTCTGAGGAGGAGAGATCCTGTGCAGGATGTGGGAAGCCTGAGCTTCCCCCGCATGCATGGTTGACACTGTTGGCACCAGACTCTGGTCAGGAAGAATCAATCTGAGGAGAGAGAAAGATGGAGGAAAGCCATCAGGGGACCCCCCCTTTCCCAAAAGCCCCTCCCTGCCTGCCACATATCCCACAGAAGTTGATCTCTCTTTGGCCCCAAGTCACCTCCAAGCACCCCTCCTACAACTCCCCATATCACCCCTCTCCCACTCAGTCATGCCTGTGACTTGTAACTGTGTGTGTGTGTGTGTGTGTGTGTGTGTGTGTGTGTGTGTGTGTGTGTAACCGGGACCCCATGTCCGTGGTGCCCGATACAGGCCTCCCCACCCAACCACAAGATGATTCTGGCATGTCCCCACAAGAGCACTGTATGCGGCTCCCATGGCTCTCCCACCCACTCCAGATGCCCCGACGTACCACCTGAGCAAGGCTTTCGGAAGTAGATGATGAGGACTAAGCCAACAATGATGCCCAGCACACCCAGGCCAAAGGCCACACCACACAGCACATTCTCCAGAAGATCAGAGGGCAGCGCATTATGGGGCACTAGGGGAAAAGGGGAGTGTGTCAGCCTGGAGACTTGATTGGTGAGGCCCCCACCCGGGGGAATTACTTGGGCGTCTGGGGTGAAAAAGGAGGAACCGAGGCATGAAAAGTTGAGGTTGCTCAGAGTGAGAATGGATTTAAACAAGATCCAAGTGGAGAAAGAAGGCCCTCCCATGGGTCCATCATTTTTTGCCCCCAAAAGGAACCAGGCTTCCAGGAGGAAGTTTCTCACCCCAAAAGGCAATTGCGGTGTAGCTGTCAATGTCATGAGTTACCATGCAGGAGTAAAGGTCAGAGGGTACTGGTGTGAAGTTTAAGTAAGAAAAGGCCTGGAAGCTGAGTCCATCCACAGCTGACACAAAAGTGGGCCTGACTCCTTCCACAGGGTCCAAATGATGCTGCCAGTTCACCGTCAACGTGGGTGGGAAGAGATTACTGACAAAACAGACCAGCGTGTTGGGCTTTCCAAACTCCAGGGGCTTCAGCGTGAACACCTCAACAACAGGTAACCCTGGTGGGAGGATTGAGGTGTGAGGGAAGGAAGTAACTAGTTTAGATGGTACCCCTGAGTTTGGAAGGGAAGTGGCATACAGAGGGGAGGGCAGAGACAGAGTAGGGGACGGGCTTTGGGGGGAAAGGTGAGGGAGGAGATGGGGCTCTGAAGGAGGTCTTCTTCCAGGTAAGACCCAGACCTGAACTTAGAGGCAGAGCCAGACCCAGACCACCCTGGGACCCTCCACCCTGATTTCCTGTGGCACTTCCTGTCTAGACCTCACACAGGCATCTAATCACATGCTGTCTTCTTGTTGAAACACAGGCACATCATCAGATACTTTCTTTCTTCCCTTCCATCCTACTGAGCATAGCAATACAAGCTCTAATATTCAGTAGGCATCAATTGGTCCCTCTTGCATTCATCAAGTTCAATAGTTTTGACCCCCTACTATGTCCTAGGCACATGCCTTTGCCCCAAAACAAAAACAGAGTACAGACTATAGTTGGTAAGGGGAGATCCAGAAGGCATTGGATAGGCAAACTGGTGTGAAAGGGAATAATTCACTGTACATGTTGAGGAGGTTAAGAATGCAGCCCCTACCCCCGCCCCCAGAGACACCCCTGACCTCTAGACACAGGGATTTTCCCTTCAAGTTTTGGCCCTATTTCCCGGATCATAGCCTGGCAGAATGCTTTGTCAAATAAAATGGCAGAAGTATCTCCAAGCTTCTGAGCCCAGTCAGCAAATTCAGGTAGGCGAGGCACTCGGGTATTCTGGGAAAAGTTGAAGGAGAAAAGCTGGTCTCCATCATAAGTTTCAGAGAGTCCAATGTTGGGACTCCAGTCCTGGCAGTACATCGTATGCAGGAACGTGTGGTTTTGCAGTTCATCCTGCCACACTGGGGTAGGAGCTGCAAAGGAGACAGAGAAAGTCAGGGAGGTGAGAGTCTCCTCCTCCTCTTTAGCTTAGAAAACAGCAAGGCATGCCTTAGGTGGAGGAGGTAGGGTTGGGGTATAACCCCTTCTTGTGTCTCTTATTAAGGCTCTCCCTCCCAATGGGGGTAAAGAAGAAATTACAGGACCTCTCCAAATCTTCCCTTGCCCATAAAAATGACAACTGTCTAAAGTTGTAAAAAATAAAATAGGTGTATTTTCTAAAGTGACAGATTCATTTGGGGCACCTGGGGGCTCAGTTGGTTAAGCCTCCAACTTCAGCTCAGGTCATGATCTCATGGTTTGTGGGTTTGAGCCCCATGTTGGGCTCTGTGCTGACAGCTCAGAGCCTGCTTCCGATGCTGTGTCTCCCTCTCTCTCTGCCCTCCCCCACTCACACTCTCTATTAAAAATAAATAAGCATTTAAAAAAATTTTTTTGATTAAATGACAGATTCAGAGTCACAGTGTTAGTTGTGTGTTTGTGTACTGCACAGAGGCATCTGGCCAAGGAAGTAATTGGAAGCTGAAATCTAGCCTGCACTCTGGTCACCAAGCCATGCATCCTGGCACAGGCATGCATCCTCCCAAAAAAGATACCTTCGTCTAATTCACAGAAGGCCATCAATATTTACTTGTAAAGGGCCTGGGTGGGTTCTCTAGTCTTCGAGGGGAGGGTAAAGGAATGGTCATGGCCTCCCCAAGCGACAGATGACACTGCCCCATCCTACCCCCAGACAACATGGTAAACCGAAAAACCAATCTCCAGACTTCTCTTCAGCCACTTCATCAGCACAAAACCTCTCTGAAAACATCCTCACCCCTCCCTCAACCCTCCAGCCCCTGCAGTGTGACAGAACTGGAGGACTGGAGAGCTGCAAAAAATAATCCCTGTTCTTGGAGGCCCCCGGCTAGAATTCCTAGACACACACACACACACACACACACACACACACACACACTAGCAGGAAACTTTCTACCCAGTACCTAATACCTAGAATAAAAGACATTTAGAGTAAGAGGGATCTTCCAGATTATTCTTCCATTCTGTCCCATCCTTTACAGAGAAGGAAACTAAGGATGAATAAAGTTAAGAAAATTTCAAGAATCACAGTGTGAGTTGATGACAGAATGCAGAGTAGAGGCCTAAATAGAACAGTGAATAATCAAATCCCAGCTCGGCCACTTTCCAAGTGTGTGAATTTGAACAAGTTACTTAAACTCTCTGAGTCTCATTTTTTTTTTCATCTGTAAAATGGATATTGTAAGCTCTGCTTCAAGAGATTGTCTTAAGTGGAAATATATAAAGCACCTGACATTGTTTGCCATCCATCCATCCACAGTTGATGTCTTTCCCAACTCTGTGATCATTTCCATTACTCCATAATGCTTCCCACCACTTACAAAGCACAGGGCTTCAAATGCAAAGAAGACTTCAAATGCTCTGGGTGGCTCCCTAGGCTCTAACCCGTCAGGACTGAAGTAAATGAGAGGTACTGTCATACCTTCAGGGGCGGTCCAGGAGTGGGGCAGCAGCCACAGGAGGTGTAAAAACCTTAGCAGTGCAGCTCCCTGCCTCTGCTCATGATCCATATCTTCACACCACACAGTGTGCTACGAGCTACCAACCAGCTGACCCAGGTCCCAGACTCCTTCCCCAGATCATGTTCCGCCAGCTACTTCCACAGTTGCCCTTGTCATTTGGCCAAACCAATCACAGAAGCGTAGGGTTTAACATCATCAGTTGCTGGGGAGAGACGTGGTTCCAGCAACCTCCTGAAGACTTGGTGTTTTCACCAGGGCAGAGTGGGGTGTGTAACTGGACTGGGAGGACAATGGAGGAATGTCTGCCTCCTGCTGGGGATCCCTCTTTAGCATCAAGCTATCAGCCTCAGCCAAGAAACCTAAGCAATGGGCTCTTCAGAGCAGCACCACCTCCTGGCAGAATGCTGTGGTGGAGAAGCTCCTCTTCTCTCAAGCAAACCCCCAGGGCTCTTCAGACCCCACCTCCTCCTCCCTCCAGCCTAAATTTTCTCCCTCCCTCCTTTTTTCTCAAAGAGGTATTCTTCGGGCATTAGCTCCAATTCATTCTGCAGAAATACATGGAGAGGTGCCTGGGTGGCTCAGTCAGTTGAGCATTTGGCTCTTGATTTCAGCTCGGGTCACGAGCTCATGGTGGTGAGATCTAGTCCCCTGTAGCGCTCAGCACTGAGCATGGAGCCTGCTTGGGATTCTCATTCTCCCTGTCTCTCTGCCCCTCCCTCACCAGTGTCTCTCCACCCCCACACACACCACACAAATAAATAAACATTTTTTAAAAAGAGAAATACATGAAAAATTTAATAAATGCTGGTATTAGGCCCAGTGCTAAAAATACAAAGATAAATAAAGGGTATTTCTGCCTTCAAAGAGCTTAAAGTCTAGTGGTGGGATCAAGAATGGGCCAAGCGTTTTGAAAGTAGTAACTTTTTGAGGATGGAGGAATAGGTGGAACATAATCAAGACCTTCTAAGAATCTTAAAGGAAAGACAATTTGACCAGCAGAACATGAGGGAAGAGAAAACCATTCCAGGGCAAGAGGTAGGCAGGTCTGTGGAGGTCAAAGGCATTCAGAGCTCCTTCCTTTGGTTGGATGTGAGTGTTGTAGAGGCTAGTCATTGTGTCCCTGTTTGGTAGTGGGGTGTGGGGGAGTGTCAAGATGAGCTAGAAATTCAAGCAAGGGTCAGATCACACAAGCCGTGTGAGACCACAAAGAGGGTCTGGCTTTCAGAGATATTAAAACTGAGAAGTGACACAATTATTTTAACTTTTAGAAAAATTGGTCTGACATTTCAAAAGAAGGACTGGAGGTTGGGAAAAAATTGAGACAAAACTGCTGGTCAGAGTCTATATAGTATAGTACATCAAAATAAAAAGTTGCACACCCACACACCCACACACCACCTTTTTTTTTAGCAATATAACAATAATTTAGGTGAGAAATGATAAGAGCCTGAATTAAATCATGAACAGAGGAGACAGAGGGAATAGAATATTGGGCAATTAGGAGGTAGAATCTAAAGGGCTTGGCTACTGATTAGCCCAATGGAAGGATCAAGAATAACACTAACAGTTTCTAGATTGGGTGTCTGGGTGGGTGTAGTGATGGCCTACACTGAAACAGAAATGAATGCCTTAGAAGCAGATTTGATGAAGAAGAGAATGACTTCAGAAATGCTGGACGGCTCAGTTGGTTAATTGTCTGACTCTTGACTTCAGCTCAGGTCATTATCTCATGGTTGGTGGGATCGAGTGACAGCTCCACAGTGACAGCATGGAAGCCTGCTTAGGATTCTCTCTCTCCCTCTCTCTCTGACCCTCCCCTGCAGGCTGGCATACACACACGCGCGCGCACACACACACACACACACACACACTCTCAAAATAAACATTTAAAAATATTTTTAAAAAAGAAAAGATTGAGTTCAGTGTTGTACATGTTGAATCTGAGATGCCAGTGGTAGAGCCACACAGGAGGCATGAGGTATATCAATGGATCTCAGGTATGGGCTAAAAAACCTTGATTTTGGAGTCATCAGCACAAATGTTGAAGCAGAAGCAGTGGATAAGATCACGCAAGTAGGCTGTGCAGACGGAGTGGGAAGTGACACAAGGACATAAGTCTGCATAGGTTCCAACCCCACCCTCTTACAAGTTATCATCCAGGATCTAGTCAGGAACATGGAACCACTCTAGGTATTTCATACTGATGGAGTTTAATACGGAGAATTGGTCCCAAAGATGTTAAAAGGGCAAGAAGCGCAAAAGAAAAAAGTGTGTGTCTGGAGGCCCAAATAGAAAAGAGGAATACCTAGAAATCAGAAGATACTATTGCCCCTCACATGGAATCCATGTCTACATCTGCTGTTGCCCTGGCACAGACACCATTACAGTTGGTTCTGGATCTACTGAAAAGGTTCCATTTTTGTCAAGGCCAGATCATTGAAAAGGTACTTTCTCTACCTCTAAGGCTGGAGTCCAGAATCACCCATTTTTGCTGCTGCCATATCTACCAGCAACTGCCACTCTGTTAGTAACTAAAGCACGAAGCTTCTTGGTTTCTCTTGCCTTCTTATCTCCCACCAGTACCTCCTATTGAGAGACTCTAACAAGAAGCCAACTGGCTAGGACATGCCTTGGGAATTATGTACCTTACAGATGCCTAGGCTGAAAAGTCCAGAACACAGTATAGGAGGGCATGGCACTGACACCAGAAAATAACCAGTACACTGAAATGGATTCATTTGTAGGAATCTAGTGACACCAGCAGCATCAAGATAGCTACAAAAGCAAAAAGGAGAGCAAGGAAGAAACAGATTCAGAAAAGTAGAGGTGTTCCATGCAGAAGGACAAGGTCAGTATAATAAAATGCTACCCAGAAGTCAAGGAAGGACTGAAGTGTCCTTAGATTTGGTAATTATGAAACAGTTGACAAATGTATTGAGAGCAGTTTCAGTGTTGCAGTGGGAGTTGACTCCAGATTGTGGTGGGCTAAGAAGTAAGTGGGAGGTGAGGAAGAAACTGTCACTGTATATGCTGGAAGTCTAATAGAGAAGAAAAGGAGAGAAAGACAGAAGGGGTGGGGGAAGAGGCAGCGAGAAAGATTTAATGTGGCAATTAAGTAATCTTAGAAATTAATCTATGCGAGTATGGTCCATCAGTATTTTTCAGACTTTCAAAATCCATACTCCCTTTTGAAAAATAAATAACAGCAGCAATAATAGCCAAAATCAAGAACAACCCTATTATGACCTCCTGGATATCCTGAAACACTAACACATATATTGTACGTGAGCACACTTGTGAATGTGTGTGGTGGGGGAGGGTGGAGTGCCAGGCTTGGGATAGGGTTTGGAAATCATTGTGTTACACTCCAAAAACCAGGGCATTTTCCCAGTGTCCCACTCTTTACGGGCTAACACATCAGCAGTTCCTGTGGTGGGAGAGTCAGGCCCTTGGGGGAAGCAGAAAGGAAGTTTATAACATCACCAGGACTATAGGGGGAGACATGTAGCACACAGCCACCTAGAGTCTAAGCCAGGGGTCTGCAAACTTTTTCCAAAAAGGACCAGAAAGTAAATATTTTAGGCTTTGTGGGCAACTCATCTCTGTCTCGTGTGCTCAGCTGCAGCACGAAAACAGCCACAGGCAACATGTAAATGAAACAGCATGGCTATGCTCCCGGTTTCCTCCCAGCTTTTCCTCTCACTTCCTGGGCATCTCCTTCTCAGTCTCCTTCGTGGACCACTTTGTTCCAGTCACTCTTTAAACACTGGTGTTCCCTGGAGTTTTGTTCTTAACTTTCTTTTTGCCTACAGACACGGAAATTTTAATTTCATATAATTTTCATGACATGATTCTTCTTTTGCTTTTTTTCCCCCAACCTTTTAAAAATGTAATAATTGTTCTTAGATCTTGGGCCATGTAAAATATGGCAGGCTGGCTTTTGCTTCCATACCACAGTATTCTGAGCACTGCTCTATGTGTGTGGTCAGAATTGTGATGGGGAGCCTCACAATGAACCAAAAAAGAGCTCCATTCCCCCTTGGGGACGGCAATTGGTTAATGAATACATTGTGGCCCAGATACAACAGATTGTTTGGGAGGAGATTTGAGGGGAAACAGGAGGAAGAAGACTGGGTGGGAGGGCTAGGAACAGGTACAGCAGACATTGCAACTACTCTGGGTGGGAGGAAAGAAGCAACAGGGTCCAAGTTCTCCACAGACTAGAGTGTGGACAAGATCAGGATGAGCAGAAATATAACCACCCATCATCAGGACTCTGGCGAGATGCAGTTAACTCCTTTCTCTCCCGGTATAAATAGCACCAAGTTCAAATAGTTATGACTACCCTCCCCTCTATGCAATCCTTCTTCCTGTCAGGACTCTCCAACAAGTTCCATAACAGATATTTCAAAGAGAGTCTGTAATTAGTCTGGGAAGGGGTGCCTGTGTGGCTCAGTCCGTTAAGCGTCTGACTCTTGATCTCATCCCAGGTCTTAATGTAATTAGTCTGGGAAGTGGTAATTAAGGGTAAGAGGAGCAAGGTAGCCAGTTCTGTATTCTAGTAACTCACTGTCTCTTTTGGTCATTAGATAGGAATGTCCCTGAAAATAATGGCACCTGTAAATCCAGCAGGCCATGGCTTTCTAACAGCTCTCCCATCCCTTTCTAGTACTGCTCCATTTATTTTTCCTGGCAAGGCGGAATTTCCTGAAAAAGGTGTGGGTTACCATCTTTCCACTTTCACACTTGCCATTTAATCCGTAACCCTCAACAAAGGATTGTTCACCGGTATTTTTGTGTAGCTAAATCAAATGGATTCTTGGTAACATTTGACACTGTTGGCCATGCCCTCCTTCTTCAAATGGTCTATTTTTTGGCATCCTGAATGGCACTCTCCTAATTTTTCCTCCCACTTCTCTGGCGTCCTCTTCTCCATCTTCTTTGTGGACTCCTTTCTTAAGACTTGCTGTTCCCTGGAGTTTTATCCTCAACCTTTTCTCTTCTTACATTACATTTGTCCTGGATGGCATGCTTTAGTAGCCACCCATTTTGATATCTCCCAAATTTACCCCTTGAACTCAGATCTTGGCCTGAGTTCCATACTACCCATATAGTTAACTTTTAGCTTTTTGGACATTTCCACTTGAACTCCACAGCCGTTCTCAAACTGTATTCTCCACAAAAGTCCCATGCAGGACTTCATCTCACAAACCCTGAGATCATGACCTGAACTGAAATCAAGAGCTGGACATTCAACCAACTGAGCCACCCAGGCACCCCTAACTTAACTTTTAAGTTTGTTTGTTTGTTTGTTTGTTTGTTTGTTTGTTTGTTTGTTTGTTTTGAGAGAGAGAGAGAGAGAGAGCACAAGCAGGGGAAGGGCAGAGAGAGAGAGGGAGAGCAGGTGCAAGGAGAGATGGAGCAAGCAGGCTCTGCACCATCAGTGCAGAGACGGACACAGGGCTTGAACTCATGAACCGTGAGATGGTGACCTGAGCCGAAACCAAGGGTAGGATGCTCAACCCACTGAGCCACCCAGGCACTCTTTCCCTAACTTAACTTTTAAAATGGCAATTTATTGGAAGGATACTGAACTAGCTCATGAAATCGAAAGAAGAGTGAATAAGCTAGCCTCAGGAAGGGGAGCTTCATGGGCCTTAGCAGCAAGGGTTGAGCTGCCATTAATATGCCTCACTTTTAAAGACCTCCAGCCTCCATCTCTCAAGTTTCACATTGCTGGGAGAGACAATCTGACTGGCTCAGCTGGTATTAAGTGTGTATCTCTAGATCCAATTAGCTGTGGCCAGGCACACTATCACCTCTATGTATCAGAGTTATTTCCAGAGAAGGGAGAGTCATCATGAACCAAAAACCACCTCAATACAGCTATCTTCCATATATGGCATCCCTGACACTTGCCTGAGATCATCTGAGGCATAAACATGAGGTTAAATCTATGTATTAATGCATAGATACCATTTCCTAACTGCCTGGGTAAATCTGTGTATTAATGCACAGATAGTTTTTCCTAACTGCCAGATATATATGTCATCTACTTGATGATCTCTGGCCTGTCACAAGATTGCCACAAATTCAAAATATGCTAATATGATTCAATGTTGATTTATTAATAATAAAAATATTTATATTGCACTAACTGATTTCCTTTGGATCTATGACTAAAGGAAGTTTGTGTTTATTTGTTTGTTTGTTTACTGTGAGGGGCTCCTGGGAGGTTCAGTCCATTAAGCGACTGACTCTTGATCTCAGCTCAGGTCGTGATCTCACAGTTCATGGGACGGAGCCCCACATCGGGCTCTGTGCTGATAGCATGGAGCAGGCCTGGAATATAAGTTAATAAACTTAAAAATAAATTTTAGGGGCGCCTGGGTGGCTTGGTCAGTTAAGCATCCGACTTCGGCTCAGGTCATGATCTCACGGCCCGTGAGTTCGAGCCCTGCGTCGGGCTCTGTGCTGACCCCTCAGAGCCTGCAGCCTGTTTCAGATTCTGTGTCTCCCTCTGTCTCTGCCCCTCCCCTGTTCATGCTCTGTCTCTCTCTGTCTCAAAAATAAATAAACGTTGAAAAAAAATTTTTTTTAATTAAAAAAATAAATTTTAAAAATAAAAATAAATAAATAAAATCTTTTTAAATAAATAAATAAATTTTACTGTGAAAAATATCAAACATACATGAAAGAGAAGAATCTAATAAATCCCTATGTACTCTCATGAGTTTCAATACTTTTCAACCTTCTAAAACTTTTCCATCCTTGTTTCATCTATTCTCCCGTCCCACATCCTTTTTTGTTTTCACCCCCTGGGGTATCTTAAACAAATTCTGTCATTACATGTCACCAGGAAATATTTCTAAGAAATATTTCTAAGAAAATAACTTTTCTTTTAATATAATACACTACTATCACCACAACCAACAAAATTAAAAACAAATGCTTAACTTCATTTAAACCAATCTGTGTTCATTTTTCCCCAATTATCTCACAAATGTCTAAGATCAAGAAATTTTATTTTCTTTTTTTTTAAGTTTATTTATTTATTTTGAGAGAGAGAGAGCTGGGGAGGGGCAGAAAGAGAGAGAGGGAGAGAGAGAGAATCTCAAGCAGGCTCCATGCTCAGAGTGGAGCCCAGTGCAGGGCTCGATCTCACATACCATGAGATCATGACCCGAGCCAAAATCAAGAGCTGGATGCTCAACTGACTGAGTGACCCAGGCACCCCTAAGAGAAAATTTTAAATGAAAAGCAGTGTCTTATGATTTCCAAACTGCATTCATTTCAAAAGTATTGGTGAGTTTTCTATTTTACATTATGTCTTATAAACCCGTTAATGGTTCAGTAATGAATTCTATCAGGTGAATTAAGTTTAGCAGTTACTATTTTGAATGCACCTCCATCTCAAAATTTACAAAACTAAACTCATCACCTTCCCTTCCCAACAAGTTTCCACTCCTATATTCAAGATCTCAATAAATAATTTGACTATCCAATCAGTCATCCAAGCTACAAATTTGTGAGTCAACCTTGACAACTTCATCTTCCTCAAACCTTCTCATCTAATTGTTTACCAACTCCTATCAATTTGACCTTGTTAATATATTTTGAATCTGTCCTTTTCTTCCCATTCCCAGTGGGTCAGGCCTTCATTGATTTGCTTGCTTTTTCCTGGATTACTTATTCTTGATCTGTCTCTTGTCTTATTTTCCAGTGCTGCCAAAGGAATCTTTTTATTATACATATTTGATCACATCATACTTTTATATAAAAAACCTTTGATGATTCTCTGTAATCTGTTTGCCTTAGTACGATGCTTAATGACCTGGATCCTATTTAACCTACTTCTATATGTCCTTTGAGATGAAATCTCACCTCCTTCAGGAAGCTTTGGAACATAGAGTGGAGATTAGTAGCCTCTTCAGCATGCTTCCACAGCACCCTGTGCCTGCCGTTACCATCATTTTTATTGTATTATTCTATTTGTATATTTGCTTCATGGTCACCTCACCCTCACTGCAGGATCCTTAAGGAATCATGTCCTATTCTTTCTTTTTACATTCTTAGCATCCACCAAGAAGGTCTACCAAGTAACTACTCACTGGACGAATGAGCTATCACTAAGGATGTTGAAACTGACCCTGAAGAGCCTTCAAGCGTTAGATGAATGATAGATAATCCCTTCCAGTACAGATACTTCACAGTAGGTCTTCCCAGGCATGCCTATGGGCTACTCTGCAAATACTCCCTCCTCCCAACTGCCTTCCCTGTGCATCCCACTTTTCTCCCCACTTTTCCCATTTCATTCGAGGTCCTTCCCAAGCTCCTTGCCAACTGTCACTTTCTTCCTACTCCCTTCTACCTCCTATTTCAGAGCCTGAACCTAGCCATCCAGCTCTCATTTACCCTCATTCCCAGCTCAATGTATCTCTTCACACCCATATTCATTCTTTGCTTTAGCCACCTTATTAGGATGTAGCAATTCTGTCAACTACTCTACAAGGTTGGAATTTATTATTCCATATATAAACAAGAAAACCAGGGCTCAAAGAGGTTTATTTATTTATTTATTTATTTATTTATTTATTTATTTAGCAAATATGTACTGACCACCCTCTATATGCCTGGCAGTATGCTGGACACCAGACATCTACCGTCAACAAACTTATAATCTAGTAAAAACAGAGACACTGATCAAGTAAACAAACTTATAAAAACAAATTCTAAAAGGCACTATGAAGGAAAACAACTGAGATCTCTAAGACTAACTGGAGTGGGGAACCACTGATACTGAGTAGGAGTTAGTCAGGCAGAGTGGGAAGAATGCTCCCATGGAGGGAACAGCGTGTGTAAGGCCCTAAGACAGGCAAGAGACTGGCTCATTCAAGGACATGAAGGAAGATCAGTGTGGTTGGAGCATAATCAGTGAGTAGGAAGAGACACTAGTTGAGGCCAGAGGCAGGCAGAAAAGCAAGACCACATGGGATCTTGTGGACCACAGGGAAGGCTTGGGCCCTCTTCTAACCACAGTTAGTCCTGAGACTGTGACTGCTTTATTCCTTATCTCACGTGTGAATGCATACTAAGATTTCTAGCTGATCTACCTCCAGTATCTCAGAAGCCAATCCATGTGCACACTGTTGCCAAATAAATCTTCCAATAAAGGTAGCTCTCACTTCCCCTCTCAGAAACGTAAATAGCTCCTTTCTTTCTACTATATTTTAGTCTGCATTACTTGGCCTGGGTTTTCAGGTCTCCCATACTCTGCATTCTATCCCCAGACTACAGAAACTGCTCTCCATTATCAGTAATGACTCCTAGTGCGTTCTTCCCCTTTGTTCCCTTACACTTATTGGCAGAATCTCATTTGTTCATTCAATCAGAACAAGGTTCTTAACCTAAGGTCCACATGCCACAAAATTCAAGGGTCCATGAGCTTGGATGCAATTTTTTTTATTTTCAATAACATCTAATTGAAATTTAATTTTGTGAATGTAGAAAATAAATCTTTGTAGTGCTGGCAGTACCTTTAATGTTGTCATCAATAGAAATCATCAATTAATATTTTCATATCACATATACAGACATCTCAAACTATCTCAAAATATGAGCTGTTAGACCTGCCAATAAATCATTTTTATGTGTTAAGAACCACATGTATTATATTAATATGGAAGCATATATTACTGGATCATCACACATTTCTTTAAACATTCTGATAACTGTATATTTCATTTATCTATTTACAAAGAGTATTGTCAGACAAGGTCCAAAGGCTTCACCACACTGCCAAAAATGTTCATAGCACAAATAAGCATGACAACCCCTGATTAGTCATTCATTTAACAAATGAAGTCCTTACTGGAGCCCTCTCTTGTTCTGGCCCCTCTTCACATTCTGTCGTTCTGCTTTTCCTTCTTGTCTGATGCTCTTTCATTGGTTCCACTTCCCATTCTGTTCCCTGCATGAGGATCTAACCCAAAGCTCAATCTTTGGCTCACAACTAAATTCTGTTTCATACTTCCTCCCTTGGAAATCTCACCTACCTACATGACTGATTCAAACATCAATTCAAAGATGACTCCCAAATCAACCTTTCCTAATCTTTTTTCCTCCAACTTCAATCCTAGATTTTAAACTACCTGCTGTGTCGAGCAACCAGAAAAACAGACCTGTTCCTATTCACAGGCAGACTGCCTGGGGTTCAAATCCCAGCTCTGATCACTTACTAAAAGTGTGGCACAAGTAAATTATCTAACATCTGTTGCTCCAGTTGCTTCATTTGATAAATGGGGGTGATAATAATAGTATCTACTTTATTAGGTTATATGAATTAAGGGTTAACATATGTATAGCACTTATGACATTTCAAGTACTCAATAAATGTGAGCTATCACTGGTCTCATCTCCTTTCAACCCCTGACACTCGTATTTGGTGTTTATTAAAAGGTGCAGTGCTAGCCATTGGGAATATAAAGATAGAGTTCTTACCTCATGACATAACATTGATCAAGTCATTTCTCCAAAACTTTCAGTGACTCCTCAGCTGGTCCAAACTTAATGGCACTCGAAATCCTTTACAATAGTGTCTCAAATAAATTTAGCTTCCAGTCTTCTCTCCTCTGACTCTACTTCTTATATATTCATATATATTTTACTCTGGCCAGATTGGACCACACTTCTCTCTGTGAAGATGACCTGGCTGTCCTGCTTCTGTCCTTCCCTCACACCATTCCAATGTCTAAATTATGAGCTTGACAGCAATGATTATGTCTTACTACAATTATTTCCCCAATACTATGAATGATGCCCTGTAAACACGCACATTACAATCTTATCTAAGTTACACATTTAAGAGACAATTTCCTTCCACATTTGCTCACTTTGTGAGCACTCACATTGGCCAGTTGCTGTGCCAGGAGCTGTGGGTATTTTGAAAAAAAGAATACAAGATGTCCCCGTTCTCAAGATCAAAGCCTAGTAAGGGAATCATGTAATCACATAAATGCCATTCACCATGAAAGGTGCAATCATAAGAGCAAGGGACCCCAAAGAATGAGCAGTCAGCTCAATTTGGAAGGCAAGAGTAGGCTTTTCAGATGATGGATTTGGGGCTTAGATGGATTGGAGAAGAGCTTATTCTGTGTAAGAGAGCAGTATGTGTCAAATACAGAGACATAAAACAAAATGGTTGTCTGGGGAACAGTTCATTTATGGCTGGAGTATAAGGCCCAAGGGGAAGTGGCTAGACAGAAAGCTGGTGAACTTTCTGGTAAGCATAGGCATTTGGACTTTATCACATGGGCAATGAGGAATCAATATAGGGTTTAAACAAGTAAATTATCTAACATCTGTTGCTCCAGTTGCTTCATTTGATAAATGGGGGTGATAATAATAGTATCTACTTTATTAGGTTACATGAATTAAGGGTTAACATATGTATAGCACTTATGACATTTCAAGTACTCAATAAATGTGAGCTATCACTGGTCTCATCTCCTTTCAACCCCTGACACTCGTATTTGGCCAGAGCTGTATTTTGGAAAGCTCACTTCTGGCAGTATTGTGGCAGAGGCAGAGAAGAAAACCTAAAGCAGTACTGTTCAACAGAACTTTCTGCAATGATGGAAATGTTCTATCATTTCTGCTGTCCAATATGACAGCCACTAGCCACATGTGGTTAACGAGAATTTGGAATGCAGCTAGTGCAACCAAGGAACTGAGGAATTTAATATTAATTTAAATAGTAACATGTGCCCAGTGGCCATGTATTGGACAGTACAGCTTTAGAGATAGAGAAATCAGTTAGGAACCTGTTGATGTAGCTCAGGTGATGGGTCTATGACAGAATGTGATTCAGTAAATACTTTAGAGGCAAAATGATAAGTCTAGTGGATATAAAGTTGTGGGGAAAAAAATCAAGAATGGGCTCCCAGATTCCAGGCTTTGTGACTGAATAGCTACAATTGGCCAGGATAATACAGAAGATCTAGCATGCACAGATTGCATCAATCTGGAACTTGCTGACATCTCTGAGGGTTATCCAAGTGGTAATATTTAGTAGCAAGTTTAGTTCAGGAGTCTTCTGAACTCTGTAAAGATACACATTTGAGAGGCTTAGAGCCATTAAGTGAGATTACTCAGAGAAGATGAACAGAACTAGAAGCAAACTGAGGCAAAATCCTCACAAACATCAACCCATAGGAAGAGGCTGAAGAAGAGTCCACAAAGGAGACCAGAGAGGAGCAGTTGAACAAGTAGGAAAAGAAACAGGTGAGACTGGTAACAGAAATCAAGGGTGTAGAGAATTTCAGGAAGTATGATCAAATGTCAAATGTCTCATAGGACAAGTAAGGTGAGAACTGAAAAGTGCATCCCGACTTTGCCAATTAGGACGTTCTTGGTGACATCTGCCAGAAGTTTCAATAATGGAAGAAATGGGCTGAAGAGTGGGAATGGGGCTGAAAGGGGAAAATTTAGATGATATTTTCAGGTCTTGACTGTGCAGAGTAGCTCAGAGGCAAATAGTCTACAAGACAGATATTGATAAGGTTTTCTTTCCTTTTTTTTTTTTTTTTTTTTTTTTTTTTTGAGGCTGACAAACCAGTAGAAGGGAGACGTTAAAAATGCCAATGGGAATGAAGGATACCTTTAGAATAACAGATAAGGTGGACCAGGTCTAAAGAAAAAGCATTCTCCTGCAGGAGAAAGTTCTCCTGCAGGTTGGCTCTTCTGTTTTGTTCTATCGGTAGAGAATAGGGGTTACGAAGATTTGAACCCACACATTGAGGGTCAAGGGGGAAATTACTGGCTACAAACAAATAAAAGGGCTGCTTTAGGTGGCAACAGAATCACCGTAACATCCTTGATTCAACATTGAGAGAATAGAGGACAAAGCCTTAGGAAAAAGTAGAAGAGTTTTAACTTAAATGGTAGAGCATGGTAGATCATGCAAGAAGTGCATGAATGGTAGATCAAGAAGAATGTGATCAGAGAGCTGGTAAGTTTTGTAGGAGGCAAGGAGTGGAGATTGGCAGGTCTCAGTGAAACGATGAAGTCTCGGTAGGTTCAGGGGAAATCAGAGGCTGTAAAGCTGCCGAACAAAATGCCCACATTCACAGTCCGCACTTCATCTCCGTGCCCACATTCACAGTCCGCACTTCATCTCCCACCGGAGGCACCAAGGTGATAAACTCCCTTTCCCCTGGTCGAACTACTCTACACCCGGGGAAGGGCCCCACCCTGCAAGCCCTCACATCTCCAGGTCCAAGTTCCCACCGTCCTTCACGGACAACAGCCTGGCGGCGCGCGTTTCCGCTGGACTCTGTCCAGGACGAACTAAGCGGCACTTTACACCTGCCTAAAAGGAACCAAGTCAGGCCGCCCCGGGGCGCCCGGTGAGGCGGCCAGCAACGAGGGAGGAGCCGCCGAGGGAAGGGATTTGCGCGCCGCACCCGTTTCCGCTCCACCCACAGCGCGCGCTCCCAGCACAGGCTAGGGAGCAGCCGTGCCTGCGGACGCATGCGCTCTGCTGCTCCCTCCCGCGGTCTCCCGCGCTCCTTTCCCCTCCCCCAAGCCGATCGCACCCTTGCGCCTGCGCAGTGGACGATCCCGGCTGCGGCAGCCATGCTGAACCCGTACGGAGAGGCTAGTGGGGGGGACAAGGTCGACGACAGCGGGATAGGAAGACGGGGATATGGAGAAGCAGCGGCATTAGAACACCATGGGTCTCTGGAGCTAGGCCAAGGCCATGGGGCCTCCTTGGTCCCTGGCGCGACCCCCAGAAACCTTCGGAAAACTGGTCCTCGTGGAGGGGGGCAAAGGGGGATGGCTGGCACGTGACCTGGGTCAGCCAATCTGGGTGTTGCTGACGTGGCGGCGCGGTCCCGATCATCTCCCCACCCCCAAGCTCCGTCGGGAAGGGAGGGGCTGGGGGTTACGCCCCCTCCCCCAACACAGCTTCAGTTTCCCGGGGGGGTGACACCCCGGATTACATCCTCCTTCCCCCTCCCCCCGCATCAAGCCGAGGGGAACGTGGGCTCCCCCCTGGAAGATTCCAGGTTCCAGGTGAGAAGGGGCCCTTGGGGGGCGGGGATGTTGCTGATTATTTAAATGCTTAACCAATGGTGGGGAGTCGGGGGGGGGGTAATTCTTGGGGTTCAGAGAAGAACCTGAGGGTGGGAGGGTTTGTCCTTCAAACAGTTTACAGCCAATGGGAGCTTGGAGGGGGGGGGGCGAGAGCGGGAGAGGGCCCCTCATATGGGGGAGGGGAATGGCCAACCTCATGCCTCCATACCAGTTGGAGGGCAAAGGGGCGTGGGGGCGGTGTGTCCCCCCCAAACCATTCGTCCCCTGGGGGTAGAGGAGTCCAGAGCCAGGTGAGGCTTCATTTTGACGGCCGGAGGGAGGGGTGACCTAGTGGGCTGAGGTGTGGGAGTGGTGAATGTATTTCCTACTCTTGGGATGTGAGTGGGAAACCCGGGTTGTGAACTGAGATTGTTTCCGGGCGCCCACTCCCTTTCTCTCCAGAGACTCTGGAAGGAGCATTTCTGTGCTTTTGTGTCAGCGGTAGGAAGCTCGCAGTCATCACATGGCATGCTGGAGGTTACGCTTCGAGTCGCTTATCGAATTTGTGTGCATTCACGTGGACACGGCCTGTGGAGCCTTCTGCACAAACCTTCGTTGCCTCGGTGGGGTCTTAGCTCAGCATGTTGCCCCAGGCTGGGGAGGGCTTACAGGCTGAAAGCTTGGGGTTCGCTTGAGAGCAGAAACCCAAACCCTAGGTGGGTGCTGGGAGGGCGGTAGAAAGCGTGGTCTGAGACAGGAGGGAGTGAGGCTTAGGACCTGGAATGATTTCACAGCTCACAAGGTTTCGGGTTTCTCCAGGGTGGCGTCTTTTGCCTCCTTCGTCCCTTCCCCCATTCCTGAACAGTTCTCTCCTTGTGTACTGCGGGGGAGGGAACGGAAAGGAGGGAAGAGTTACTTTTCCAAATTCCTGACTAGCTGTTAGCCTCCCCTGTGACTCATGTGGGGGAAGGGAGGATTGGGAGGGAGTGGGGAGCAGTGATTTTCCGGAATGCAGGAAAGTAAGCCAGTCGCTTTCGAAGACCCAGAATCTTCGCGACCTCCTAAATTTTTCTTCTCGGCTGGCCCCCTAATGGGCCTCTGCAAACTTGCGAGGCCTCGGCCGGAGAACTGCAGATTTAGGAGGCTGGGCCACTAGGGGGAGGGGAATGGGGGGGAGGGGAGAAGGCCTCTCAAAGTTGCTGTGTCATTGCCCTCCCTGCTGCAGCCACCCGCTCCAGCCCGCATGTACTTGTGGGGCCGAAGCCTGATCCCTGCGTGGGGGAGGGCGGTAGTAATAGGGGAAGAGGCTTCCTTCCCGGTGTGCAGTTCCCCCCGCAGGGTTTGCCCGACTCGGGTGGTCGAGAAGACGTGAGATTGGCGGCCATTTTAGACGCAGTAACCGAGGTTAGGGCTCAAGAGCTACTGCGAAAGGAGGGAGGGTGATGTGGTTGGAGCGCAAGGACCTAGGCCCTCACGAGCTTTTCCGGGGTGGTGGCCTCTTATGTTCGTTGATTTACATTAATTTCTTTTCTCAGATATGCAGTCTGTTTTCTATCTTGGTATCCAGAGAAGGGGAGATGGAGGGAGAGGGAGACCTCCCGCTCCAGCCCAGGTTGGGGATAATTCACTCCCATAAGGGGACGAGGGTGGGTGGGCCCAGAGATGGCTTGAGAGATCTTGGCCTCATTGTAATTCTGGCTCTTTATTCCTAAGTAGTCTAACCTTATTCAGGTAACTAGAGTGTGGG
Organism: Panthera pardus; assembly: GCF_024362965.1. Classification (NCBI taxonomy): domain Eukaryota; kingdom Metazoa; phylum Chordata; class Mammalia; order Carnivora; family Felidae; genus Panthera; species Panthera pardus. The sequence continues at coordinate 148,127,038 of NW_026526732.1, read as the reverse complement.
GAAGACTTGGTGGGTGGGTTGGGGGAGGGGGCGAGACTGAGCTCCCAAAATGGCTCCTGCCCCTCCTCGGAGGCGGACGGCCCAGGGGGGAGGGGAGGAGGGGAGAGAAAGAGGGGGAGGGCTAGTCTGAGCCGCTGCTGCCGCCTCCTCCGCTCGCCCTCCTCCCTGGCGCTGACCGATGGACCAGCCGCTCCGTGGGGAGGACTCCGGACCCTGGTGGGGGGATGGGGGAGCCCTGCCGCCCCCATGGCGGTGGGACCCTAATAGGGGGGTGTGGGCCTGCCCTCGGGGTTGGGGAGGGCCGGGAGCTTGGGGAAAGGTCTGAGCTCGCCAGGAGGGGGAGGGTGTTCACCCTGATTCGCCCCTCACAGGACTTGCTTTTTCCGCTCTGAGCCAGGCACCGGAATGAAGTTTAGGGAGGAGGTGGGTTTCGATTTCTAGAGTATATCGGTATGTTTGGAGCTGTTTCTCCCACTAAGGGCTGCCGGGATTTTGTCGAGCAGGCAGATACTTAATAGTTAACTGAAGGTATGAGCAGGGAGGGATTGGAGAGGTGCTTGGGTGCAAGTTTTGGGAACGTGTTCTAGATTTGGTTGTGTTGATAAGCCTTTGGGAGCCCAGATTGTTAGTGTTTTGCCTTTGTTTTTCGATTTTTTGAACTGGGGAAAGACGGGGAGGCTTTTAATAATGCGGCAGGCCTGTATTTTTGATTGTGGAGTATGGGAACGGTAGATCCCTTCTTTGTTACTTCTGGGAACCCTTAGTTATTTGCCAGAGAAGCAGGCCGCGCGTTCTAAAATGGCGTCTTCTTCCTCGTTTCAGATTCTTCACTGCAGCGGCGCCTCTGCCGAGAACAACAACCCGCCGGGCGTCCTGCGGCCACACCCTGGCGGGCCCAGGCTGGTTACGCCCACGCGGCCCCCTCCGGTCCGGTCGGTGTGGCCAATGGAGGAGCTACGAATGGCACGACCTGCCCGAGCTTGGCAGTCGCCGGTGGTACCGGGCTTGGACGCCTGGGAAGACTTTGTTGGAAGGGGAGGCGGGGAGAGGGTGCTGCACCCATGCCAACCTCTCTGTTTCCCTGGAGTCGCCGAACCACAGCGCAGCCAATTGGCTCAAAGATGTGGCGGGTTGCCTGTTCCCTATGGGTCTATGCGGCACTCTTCTGCCTAGTGACTGACACCTTGGAAATGAAGCTTATGACGTCATCGCTCCAGTCAACCAATAGAAAGCGCTCCCGCGGAGAGGTGTTCCTCCCCTTTCGACTCTGCTTCTTCACGCGCGTGAGCGAGCGTGCGCGCGCGGAGGGGGTGGGGGAAATCTCGAGCACGGTGGCGCGCATGAGCGACGAAGCTCCTCCTCCCTGCCTATATATAAAGGGCTGGCGCGGGGCTCGGCGGCGCCATTTCGCGCTGGAGTGGAGCAGCCTCTAGAACGAGCTGGAGGATTCTGCCTACTGATAGAGAGCCTTCGAGTCGTCGGGGGCCGCCATTGCAATCCACGTCCATCCGTTTGGAAATGGCCTTCGTCTCGGCCTATGACCGGCCCCGGCGGACAGTGCAGACCCCATAGAAGCCCCCGACGCTCCCCTTTTTCGGGCCCCGCCCAATCCTCGGAGTCTGTCCACCCCCTCTACTCCGCCCTCAAGAGGATTTCAAAGATGGAGGCGGCGGCTCCCTAAACCACTTTTCGTGTTCATCCGCCTCCATCCGAGATCGAAACGGGACCTCGTCCGCTGCGGGCAGTCCCAGCAGGAAGAGGGGATCCTTGCAGATGAACAACGGGCAATATTGACGACGGTGTCCGGGATTGGGGGCCGTCCTAGTGTTTGAGGAGTCTGTCCCCCCTCGCTCGCCCGCCTCTGCTGAGGCCGCCGCCATTTTCTCACCGTCCGCCTCCCGCGGAGCGCGCCAAGCTGCTGGGAGCTCCTCGAGAAGCAGCGAAGAAGACTGTTTTCGCGCCGGCCCGGCGGGGGGGTTATCGCCTGGAGGGCCAAGGGCAGCGGCCCTCCACCCCCCCCGCACTTCCCGGGTTATGCTGGACCGGGCGGTAAGGGGAACCGAGGCCATCCGGACTTTTCGCGGCTGAGGGCAGTGCCGGTTCCCCGTCGTCAAGATGCTGCAAAACGTGACTCCCCACAGCAAGTACGTCCCCGCGATCCGCGTGTGGGAAGGGGACGTTGGGTTGCGGCACGGGAATGTGGGACGTCGGGTTCTGAGGGAGGACGGAACCGACTCTGGCGCGATGCTGGTTCGCGGCGCGACTGTTAGCTCTCGGGGGCTCGCGGGGGGGGGGGGTGGCGGTTTGGGAACGGTGGTAGACGGCCAGACACTGCGTATGGCGGGACTATAGGTTGTCCATTTATACGTTAGTTTTCCCGCCGTGGTCCAATCGTGATGTAGCCCGGCAGAGCTAGGTTGGCAGCGTAATGTAATGGGAAAAGACGTTGAGTGGGTTGCCGGTCCTGCGGGTGGTGGGTCTGTCGTCTAACAACGGTTTGTCATAGGTCTTTTGGGGTGTTTCGTGGCGTTTCGTGGCCACATTTGATCTTATAGCGTTGCCATGGTGATAGAGCCTCAGCCTGGCTACGGAGGTTCCCACAGTAGGGTAGAGGCATTACTTTTGGCTATGGGTTGTTCTGCCCAGACTAGGTCATTGAATTTGTCTTTAAGTGACCGGGTCAGTTTTGGGTCGGGGGTTTGCGTGCGTTTTGTTTGGAGGGGATGTTTTTGATAGCTTTGAGAGTTTCGTTTGGGCAAGAGGGTGGAGCTAAGGATTTTTTAGTCCAGCTCTGCGGATGTAAACAATGAGATCTCGGTGTAATGTCTACAGTCTTAGGTCCTAGGGAAACACCGGGTCCTGAGGAGTACCAAAGAGTTTAAATTTGAATCGCTCTTGGCCACTGATTTCCAGAGTCTGGTGCTAGAGTGGGAGCCGTTAATTTTATTTTTTTGGCGGGGTCAGGCGTGTTCTATCACTCTTGGGCTGGAACTTGCTGACCTTGACTGGGGATTGGGCCGGCTCTGTATTTGAGTTCTTTGGGGGAAGGAGATGAATTTGAATAATTCTGGGGTCTGGTAGCTGTGTTTTTCCAGACTATGAAGTCTGACAAATGCTCCCTTCCTTGTCGGAAATTTTAAGTTGGTAAGGTTTTCCGTTAGATTTTTGGTTCATTTTCTGCTTTAAACTAAGCAGAGCTTGTGGGGAGGATGGTGATCTCTTGTGCCCAGATGGATTCTTAGGTGTTTCATCAGCATTTTATGAAATTTTCTCCCTGTTTTGTTCCCTTCCTCTTTTCTCTTTTCACCGGTTTCCCTCAGGCTCTACCACCATGGCAACCACCTAGCCCCTAGTGAGGAGGAAGCTTGGGTTTTGAGCTTCTCAGCCCCACCCATTTTGCTTAAGTCCCATCCCCTAAAGCTTGTGGTGTTTAAATGCTATGCTGTGCTTTATCAGAAACCATTGGGGAAGGGGTTTTTTTTCTCGTTTAAGTGGAAGTGCAGATGATAAGAGTTTTTCAAGAGTCCAGAAGGGGGGGCTGGGAATAGGTGTACTAAAAATGGAGGAACTAGAGGGGGGTGGGGGGGTGGGGCAAGAACAAAAGCTCCACAGACTGTTTGGATATTGGTTGTGGTAAAGAATAATTTCCATAAGTTTGATTACCTCTCACTAAGTTCCAAGCCTGGATTTATTGGGTGTATAGTGTAACTGGCTGTACTGGGTTTTGTTTTGGTTTGGTTTTTTTCCATGAAATTACCACATCTAATTATGTTTCCCATTTCACAGGCTCCCTGGGGAGGGGAATGCAGGGTTACTGGGGCTGGGCCCAGAGGCAGCAGCACCAGGGAAAAGGATTCGAAAGCCCTCCCTGTTGTATGAGGGATTTGAGAGCCCCACAATGGCTTCAGTGCCGGCTTTACAACTGACCCCTGCCAACCCACCACCCCCGGAGGTGTCCAATCCCAAAAAGCCAGGACGGGTTACCAACCAGCTGCAATACCTGCACAAGGTGGTGATGAAGGCTCTGTGGAAACATCAGTTTGCATGGCCTTTCAGGCAGCCTGTGGATGCAGTCAAACTGGGTCTGCCGGTGAGTAGGGATGGGATATTGGAGTGGGGGGAGGCATTGGGAATGAAAAAGAATGTGTGTGAGTGGAGGTGGGCTGCTTAGTGTAGGTGCTGCGGCCCCTAGGGAGTTCCCATCTCTCTCCTGTAGGGCAGATAGCCACCAAATTTCTGGATTCTTGGTCCTTTGTGATTATTGATCCAACAGCTTGCTATCTTGGCATCTCTCATTGTGCCCTCCATGTGTCCTTCCTTAACTTTTGTGCCCTGGCTCCATTTTACAGATTCCCACCCCAGGTTGGGAGAGGACCACGGTGGCCAAAATTCTTAGCTTCTTCCTCTCCCTCATGCAGCCCATGGATAGCCAGCCCCAGAGGTAATGTCACAGGATGGGAAACCTTCCAGAGTTGGGAGGGAGGTGGGTGGTTAGAGAAGGGCACTAGGGGCCTCCCAACGGGTGCTAAGAATCCCATTCCATTATTTTTCTGTCCTTAGTTTAATTGGGGCCGCAGTTTAGGGGACTACATACTTTGATGCATAGGGGGTGTGTATGTGCGTGTTTGCTGGGGTCAGTGGTTTGCCTAGGAAAACCAGCATTTATTTTTCGTTGGTTCTGACCTAGCATTTCTTTCTTTAGGATTATCACAAAATTATAAAGCAACCTATGGATATGGGTACTATTAAGAGGAGACTTGAAAACAACTATTACTGGGCTGCCTCAGAGTGTATGCAGGATTTTAACACCATGTTCACCAATTGTTACATCTACAACAAGGTGAGTTTTTCTGTGTGTTTATTAGTAGATGGAGAGAGAATGATTCTGATATTGCTAGATACTTTGCTGGCATAATGTTTGTTTTTTACTGTGGAAGGTATTTTCAGAGTAGGGAGGATCTAGAAAATCTGAACTCTAAAGGATAGCACTGAACACAAGTGATGTGGCTTCAGAGATCTATAGTGGTAAAGGTTATTTAAGTAGAACATTTTCATACTTGGGGATGGTGGCCCTGTTTCTCAAAGAGAAACCTCCAGAGAGCTGAGTTGAGCAGAATCTATTCTCCTTGACATTCTCATTCCTTTATTTTTTGAATTTTTTTTCTTTACTGCATTTTGAGGGACAGAATTGGGGAAGAACATGGAAATAAGTGGCCCAGTGTAGGTAATTTTCAGTACTTGATGACAGAGATGTCTGTCTGAGCAGATGGGTAGTTTTGATACTTGGGTCTAGGAATTCCTCTCAGGAAAATGGTTTGTCTTTAGCTGGCATTTGAACCTTTCTGTTTGTGTTCCCTGTAGCCCACTGATGATATTGTCCTGATGGCACAAACATTAGAAAAGATCTTTCTACAGAAAGTAGCATCGATGCCACAAGAGGAACAAGAGCTTGTGGTGACCATCCCTAAGAACAGCCACAAGAAGGGGGCCAAATTGGCAGGTAGGAAGAGTGGCAGGCAGTTTTGCTAATGGAGACCAAAAGATGGAAAAGGTAATAGAACTAATCTTTTTTTTTTTTTTTTACTTTCTTTTTTTTTTTTTTTTTTTTTTTTTTAGCACTCCAGGGCAGTATTACAAGTGCCCATCAGGTGCCTGCTGTTTCTTCTGTGTCTCACACAGCCCTATATACTCCACCACCTGAGATACCTACCACTGTTCTCAACATTCCCCATCCGTCGGTCATCTCTTCTCCCCTTCTCAAGTCTTTACACTCTGCTGGACCCCCACTCCTTGCAGTCTCTGCAGCTCCCCCAGCCCAGCCCCTTGCCAAGGTAACAGATCTGTGGATTTCTTTTGGGCGTTGGGAAGGGAAAAGACTCGGATGAGGTGGACCCTGGAGTAAAAGGCTCCCATCTTGTGTGTTTTTTTCTGCAGAAAAAAGGCGTAAAGCGGAAAGCAGATACTACCACACCTACTCCTACAGCCATCCTGGCTCCTGGTTCCCCAGCTAGCCCCCCTGGGAGTCTGGAGCCTAAGGCAGCACGTCTTCCCCCTATGCGTAGAGAGAGTGGCCGCCCTATCAAGCCCCCACGCAAAGACTTACCTGACTCTCAGCAACAACACCAGAGTTCCAAGAAAGGAAAGCTGTCAGAACAGTTAAAACATTGCAATGGCATTTTGAAAGAGTTGCTCTCTAAGAAGCATGCTGCCTATGCCTGGCCTTTCTATAAACCAGTGGACGCTTCTGCTCTTGGCCTGCATGACTACCATGACATCATTAAGCACCCCATGGACCTCAGCACTGTCAAGGTACCCACTGCATGGGGCAGATGGGATGCTCAGGCAGTGATTGGAACTTTGGGCTCAATAAAACAATCGGTCATTTATGGGCATACAGCAGTCTTGATTCTTGGTATTTTATTTTTTACAAAATGGTAATGGAGCAGAAGGCTAAGTACTTGATAATTAAGTTTGTATTTCTTGGAGTTTCAAACTGTATGGTGAGTTCTGTCTTTAGATCAATCCTATCCATGTACGTTTAAGTCCTACTTTGGAGCATTGGGTTAGGGGAGTATGGGGTTGGAAGGATAGTATAGTCAGAGGCCACTCACCCCTATCACTTAGAAATGGTTTTTTTTCTAGATGTAGATATTTCTTCAACCCACCCAAATTTCTTTGACTTCAAACTTGAACCCCAGGGCATAGATCTTTAAGGTCATCCCTATTGTGCTCTCAAGAGAGGGCTACTCTCGTGGTGTCTGGGGTTGGCAGGGAAAGGTGAGTCTCCCTGCCTGTGCAGCTTCTGATGCTGCCTCCTTCTGCAGCGGAAGATGGAGAATCGTGATTACCGAGATGCACAGGAGTTCGCTGCTGATGTGCGGCTTATGTTCTCCAACTGCTATAAGTACAATCCCCCAGACCACGATGTTGTGGCCATGGCACGAAAGCTGCAGGTGAGTGGCACAGTTGAAATTTGAAGAACAAATGGGTCTGGGCAGAGGTTTTGTCATTTGCTACACAATCTCATTATGAGGATCTCTCAGTATGCATTGTTAACAAACTGGAACTATACCAACTACATCACTAATGGGCTGGGTATAATCGGGGCACAATTTGCTGACTGAGTGGAGTCTGCTTGGAATTCTCTTTCCTCTCTGCCCCTCCCTCACGTGTGCCTTCTCTCTCAAATATACTCAAAAAAATACCAAGGCACAATTCACTAGCATGGTTTTGAATGTGCTTTTTTACTCCTAGGATGTATTTGAGTTCCGTTATGCCAAGATGCCAGATGAACCACTGGAACCAGGGCCTTTACCAGTCTCTACTGCCTTGCCACCTGGGTTGGCCAAATCCTCTTCAGAGTCCTCCAGCGAAGAAAGTAGCAGTGAGAGCTCTTCTGAGGAAGAAGAGGAAGAAGATGAGGAGGATGAAGAGGAAGAAGAAGAGAGTGAAAGCTCAGACTCTGAGGAAGAAAGGGCTCATAGATTGGCTGAACTACAGGAACAGGTATTTTGTCACTATAATCAGTTTATTTTGTAAGACATTGGTGCCCTGTTTTTGCCCATTTTTTTCTCTAACTCCTTTTGATTCTACTTTATTTTTCCCATGGTGCACCTGATTTCTTTTTTTCTCCAGCTCCGGGCAGTACATGAACAACTGGCTGCCCTGTCCCAAGGCCCAATATCCAAGCCAAAGCGGAAGAGAGAAAAAAAAGAGAAAAAGAAGAAACGGAAGGCAGAGAAGCATCGCGGCCGAGCTGGGGTTGATGAAGAGGACAAGGGAACTCGGGCACCTCGCCCATCTCAGCCCAAGAAGTCCAAGAAAGCAAGTGGCAGTGGGGGTGGCAGTGCTGCTACACTAGGTCCCCCTGGCTTTGGACCTTCTGGAGGAAGTGGCACCAAGTAAGTTCTGAGAGGGTGAAAAGCACAGATGGGCTTGGCTATTTCTGTAATCTCCAGGGGAGGATGCTTTCTCCCACTCTTGCCGAGTTTTATCTAACCCAGAGGGCAGCACAGCTTTTCTGTAAGTGGTCAGGTGTAACAGATTTTTGTCTGGTGTCATGCAGAAGCAGCAGCCAAAGACCACATGGAAGCATAGGTATGACTGCGCCAATAAAAGTTAACTTGCACAAAACAGTTGGCAGGCCTGATTTGTTCCCTAGTTTGTTCCTTTTCTCCATACCAGTCTATACAATTCTTGTTTTCCACAGTGGGGTGGGTTAGTAGCGTTTTAGGGAGCAAAAAGATGGATTCGGGCCAGTATACCAATGTCTAGTTCTCAAAGCCCAGATTAAATGTAAAATGCTTGGCCTGTATAATTCCGAAAGAGAGTTTGGATTACTGAATTGGACAGTGGGAATGTGTTGGGAGTTAGTGATGCTTCTCTAATTGACAATTTTTTTTTGCCTGTAGACTGCCCAAAAAGGCCACAAAGACCGCTCCACCTGCCCTGCCTACAGGCTATGATTCAGAGGAAGAAGAAGAAAGCAGACCCATGAGTTACGATGAAAAACGGCAGTTGAGTTTGGACATCAACAAATTACCTGGGGAGAAACTGGGTCGAGTTGTGCACATAATCCAGGCCAGGGAGCCTTCTTTACGTGACTCAAACCCAGAAGAGATTGAGATTGATTTTGAAACCCTCAAGCCATCCACACTTCGAGAGCTTGAGCGCTATGTCCTTTCCTGCCTAAGAAAGAAACCTCGGAAGCCCTATAGTGAGTATGAAATAAATTGTACCACATTAATCTAGTAATTCTCATGTAGTTGGTGAAGGGGTAGTGAGCCGGGGATGCTTGATGCACTCATGATTGTCCACTTCCAGGGAGGCGGGATATGTTTGTCACTTCCTGCTCTTCAAGAAAGGAACTTGAGAACAACACTAGGTGCACTACAACTAGATACTTGCAATCTTAGGCCTGAAATGTTTCTTTTTCTAGCCATTAAGAAACCTGTGGGAAAGACAAAGGAGGAGCTGGCTTTGGAAAAGAAGCGGGAACTAGAAAAAAGGTTACAGGATGTTAGTGGGCAGCTCAATTCCACCAAAAAGCCCCCCAAGAAAGGTGAGTATCCTGAAAGCTAGCACAAATTTGCTATATTCCCCTCTAGTCTTCTTGATAAATGGAGATCAGACTTCTACTCTTTAACCTTCAACCTTATTCTGCAGCAAGTGAGAAAACGGAGTCCTCATCGTCGGCACAGCAAGTAGCAGTGTCACGCCTCAGCGCTTCCAGCTCCAGCTCAGATTCCAGTTCCTCCTCATCATCATCCTCTTCTTCAGACACCAGTGATTCAGACTCAGGCTAAGGGGCCAGGCCAGATGGGGCAGGAGGCTCCGCAGGACCGGACCCCTAGACCACCCTGCCCCACCCTTTCCCCCCCTTGCTGTGACACTTCCTCATCTCATCCCCCTCCCCCCCACTGTAGGAGAGCTGGCTCTGCACGGGGGAGGGGTGCAGGGACATTTACTGAAGGAGGGACATAAATGGACAAAATAAGATTGAGTTCCCAGCCACATTGAGAGTGACCTCTTGGGCTTAGAGCCCCATTCAAAATGACTGGGGTGGGGCAGGGGTACAGGGTGGGAGTGGGCAAAGGCCCTGATACGGGGTTACCTGAGGCCATAGCTGCCCTGTTCACTTGTAAAGGCCCGGTTTTGAGGTTGTTTGTTCTAATTTATTTTAAGCTAGGTAAGGCTGAGGGGTGTGGGGCCATGGTCCCCTCAGCCTCCATGGGGAGGGAAAAAGGGGGAGCTCTTTTTTTACGTTGACTTTTTTTTTTCTACTCTGTTTTCCCTTTTCCTTCTGCTCCATTTGGGGCCCCTGGGGGTTTCAGTCATCTCCCCATTTGGTCCCCTGGATTGTCTTTCTTTGTCTGTTGATTCTAACTTGTAAATAAAGAAAATATTATTCAAATTTTGAGTTACCTTAATAGCGTTTGCTTTTGTAGTGTTACAAAAGGAGCATGATATAATTGAGAAATTTGAGGGAAATATTCCTGAGGCGACAAAACAGAAGAGCCCTCCTATAGTTGGATTGTCTCTTAGTTTTTAAACCAGGTTGGCTGTTCCTGTGGTAAATTCATCTGCTTTTTGTAAAGTAATCCTTAGAAATAATCTTCGTAGGTTTAGAACTCAAGATAGGTTCTGAGGTTTTCCTCTTTAGTGCTCTATGTGGATTATTTCCTGAACACACAAACCAAATGTAAACAGAATGGATGGTAGCCAATGGCAGGTATTTTTTTTATGTTCTGCATCTGACTTGAGAAGGCAGTTGTGCTTGCTTTTGAAATTTGCTCCTTACCCTCAAATTCCAGATTTACAGAGCCCTGCAGTTTATTAATAAAATGCAATCCAGCAATTTTTGCCAAATTCAGATGATAAAAACTCATCTTCAGGGCACGTGGGTGGCTCAGTCAGTTGGCCATCCAACTTCAGCTCACATCATGGTCTCCTGGTTCATGGGTTCAAGCCCCATGTAGTCCACTTCAGATTCTGTCTCCCTTTCTGACCCTTCTCCACGTGGCATGCACTACTACCCCCCCCCCCCAAAAAAAAAAAAAACATTAAACCTCCATAAATTTAATGCCCTGTCTTAACGAGAGGCTGTATATATAGTTCAGGGTACTGTGATACATGGGTTCTGGAACTGGGGACTAACCACAAAAGTAAAAGACCTTTATAGCTTAGTATAACAGACCATCATAGCAAACTTGATGTAAAGTCTGGAAATTGTTAATGTAGAGAAAATGGTCTATTCTGCCATAAGTGTTGCCAGAAACAAGGTGTAGGGTATAATCTGGTTTGGAGAAGGTAGAGAAGATTTTGGAAGCAAATTCTATAGCAAGGGGTTTTCCACCCTTACCACCTACTACTGTCTCCAGTAAAGCTTTCTTAAAATACTGTTAATAATTTCGGGATACTGTCTTTATGAATTCTCATTAAATTGGGGTTTGGGCAATGTTTGGAAGTTCAGGAGACAGTGATGCACAAGTTAGGGTTGAGAACCACTTTTTAAGATTTTTGGAAAGCCTTTAGTTTAAAGGAGAGGAGACCCCTGATTTGGCCTTTAGCCAACTTAATTGTGGAACTCGGTAACTCTGGATTTCTTTGAGCTCTGGTCCTCATGAGGAGTGATAGAAAAGATTTGGGAAATTTGGACACTTGTTTTTTAATGTTTATTGTGAGAACATGAGCAGGGGAAGGACAGAATCCCCAGCAGGCTCTCGTGCTCCTGGTGTGGAGCCTGACATGGGGCTTGATCTCATGAACTGAGATCATGATCTGAGAACCAAAATCAAGAGTTGGAACTTAACCAACTGAGCCACCCAGGCGCCCCTGGACATACTTTTTTAATTGGCTTATTTTTGAGAGGAAGTGGGGGAGGGGCAGAGGGGGAGACAGAATCCCAAAGCAGGTTCCATGCTGTGCTGTCAGTGCAGAGCCCAACATGGTGCTTGAACTACGAGATCATCACCAAAGCCAAAATCCAGAGCAGGACACAACTAATAGAGCCACCCAGGAAACTGAATGTTCTAATAAAGTTTGTTGTAGAGGTAGGATAGGAATTAAATCTAAGAAGGAATAAATAAACATTGAGATGATGCATGTCTATATGTGCAAGATTACATCTTGTTTCAAAAATACAAGGTTTGAGTTGGATTAGTTTGGGGGAGGCTAGTTGCAGAATCTTTTTTTTTTTTTTTTTTTTTAATGTTTATTCATTTTTGAGAGACAGAGTGAGAGCGGGGGAGAGGTAGAGAGAGAGGGAGACACAGAATCCGAAGCAGCTCCAGGCTCCAAGCTGTCAGCACAGAGCCCGATGCGGGGCTCGAACTCAATGAACCGTGAGATCATGACCTGAGCTGAAGTCAGACGCCCAACCGACTGAGCCACCCAGGCGCCCCCAGAATCTTAAGGCAGTATGGCTGCATCCCCTTCTGTGCATGCACTCCTAAGACTTTTATTATAGTCTGGGAAAATGAATTTTAACCATCAAAAGGTGAGTTTCCAATGTAGTGTCTTTGGTGGTACCTTAGTATACCTCAACCTAAACTGAGAACACCACTAAAGGCAGTTAAGCAAAGGTGAGGGAGCTCATTGCCTTGATTGCAGAACAGCCAGAGATAGACCTGTGTTAACACCTCCCACCCTGCCACATTGGGCCATTTGCAAATGTGTATGGATTTCCCAAGACTCAGGTTTTTGGTAATCCTTGCTGTGGTCCCTGACCTTTGCTTCAGTTTGGGCCATTCTGTCCTTTGATTTACTTTTAACCTTAGATTAATTTACTGATCCAGGCCCCGGGTGTACTCTATCCCATAGTACCCTTTCAGCATGTTATTAAATTTCAGGAGTCAGATTGAGTGCTACCTTGGTTGAAATTCCTGTCTTCCAGCATAGCCAATCTCCAGCCTGACTAGAGGGACACAAACGTGGAGCCTTCCTGTGGGTGTTCCTCCCGTGCTCTTCCCAGTTCTTGAAGCCATGGGTTCTACTGCCTCTAATGGCTCCTGTGGGAGCTTTTATTCAGTCAACATTTTCTGGACTCCCCGGCTTGCCTCTTATTTTTCAATAAACTATTAGGTCAATAGACCTAGACACTGCCAAAGTCGGGTGATGTGGGGTGAAAATAGAGAACAAGCCCTGCCTGCCTTCACGAAGCTTGCTCTGTCAATAGAGTTGAATTACTAACTCTCATGGTACATGGTGCTGATGGGCTCCAAGATAAGGGCATGACAGTCGTCCCAGACACTTAATCCTTACTGTATGCCACTGGTAGGGAACTGATCTGATGTTTCGATGATCTCACATCTTTGCTTCTTTCCCCTTTCCTGGATCGTAAGCTTAGTTCAAGCTCTGCAAAATCCTGCTAGCTGATCTCCAGCACTGAATGGGATAGCTTGCTAGCCCCCTAGTTTATGGGGGTGGGGACAACATTAGGCAACAAATGAGGTTTGTTTTTTGTTTGTTTTTTTTAATGTTTGTTTTTGAGAGTGCAAGCAGGGGAGGGGTGGAGAGAGGGAGACAGAGGATCTGAAGCAGGCTCTGCGCTGACAGGCTGACAGCAGGGAGCCTGACGTGGGGTTTGAACTCAAACCGCAAGATCGTGACCCGAGCTGAAGTCGGATGCTCAACCAACTGAGCCACCCAGGTGCCCCCAATCACAGTTTTTAAGAAAAACCATAAGTACTTCTAGCCCCACAATATGCAAAGATTTGTAAAAAGCCTAAAAGGTGTTTATCTGAGAGATCTCTTAGCTCAGATCCATTCTGACATCTCAGAAGGGTGAGAAGTGTTGTGCTGTTTCCAGGAGGAGGGGAAACAGGCAGAACATTGCCCGCAGAAAAAATAGTGGAGATAAACTGCAGAATGCTGAAGCAGCATGAATGAAAGGGTGAGTGCTTCCAGGTAAGACCAGAAGGCAGAGCTAGACCAACAGGCAGAGCATTTAGGCCACAATAAAGATGTGAAATTTTATCCTAAAGGCTTTAATTATAGCTCACATTTATTGAACACTCACTATGCCAAACAGTATACACTGAAAACAACTCATTTTGTCTTCATTAGGTCCTATGAAGTAAGTCTAATCTCCATTTAACAGATGAAGAAATGAGGCACAGACGGCTTAAGGAACTTGCCCTAAGTTGCAGCATGAGATAGTGAGTGCTGAGGTGGGAATTGAACCCAGCAATCTCTGGCTCCAGGAACTACGAGACACATCTTTTGAATAAATTGCAGCAGGAAGAACCATGTTGGGTGGGTGGGGCATCGAGAAGGAATGAAGAGTGATTATTTAGAAAGCAGTTCCTATAAGAAGATAGAGGTTTGGAGTGGAGAGACGGCAATGTAGATGAAGAGAGTGGAAAAATGTGAAAACTATGTAGAAGATAAAAATGGATGGGATCGTTCTCCACACACCACAGGAAGAGCAGAGTCGTGGAAGTTTGATAGTTCGTTGACTAAAGGCATGCCACCTGGCTGACTGACAGGAGTGAAGGAAACCAACAAGGCTGCCCCAGCAGCTGGAGTTCAGAGGCACTTGTTGCCAGTCACGGAGGGTCTTTGGCGCCCCCTGGTGAGCATGATACCCATGACTTACTCCTGGATATTTCAGGTATTCTTGTGGCCACCCTCCCATCTTTCTGTTCTTTCCTTCTTACTTTCCTGTACTTCAGGTCTTGAAACATGAGCTACACCTTATGACACAGAGGTCCTTGTCTCTCTTGACCTCTGAAGCCTCCCATGTGGCTTCCCCTGGCTCTCCTACATTTCAGACAGCTCCTCTTTTCTTCTCAAAAGCCTACCTCAGCCAACAACTGAGAAGTTGTTGTTCGTCACATTACCTTGCTTGGTCCTCTTCTCCTTTATTTGCACAACATTTCTAGGCAATTTTACCCATTCTTCTGGAGGCAATTCCCACCCATAAAATCTGTTTCTGTCCAGACCTTGCTCCAAAATTCCAAGTCTGTTCTCAGCTGCCAAATGGCAATGTCCTGGGGGGCTCCTGGCACTTGGTACATGTTCCAAAGAGATCCCATCTTTTCCCACACACGCGCCTCTGTGAGTTATCTATTTATGTATCAAGCACTCATAGAGAACTCACTAATGTGCCAGGCACTTACGAGTGCCTTTACGGTCAAGTCCTCACAAGAACACCATGAGTTAGGTACCCATCACCCTTTCGTAGATGAGGACACTGAGGCTCAGAGCTACTCAGGAACAGTTGCACAGTAAATAAGTAACAGAGCCAGGATTATTAATGTACCATCATTCTCCCGGTCACTGGAGCCAGAGCCCAGTGATCTAGATCTAGATCTAGATTTCTCCCCCTCACTCTCCTCCTCTGTTCATCCGTCAAGGCCTGTTGATCCTTCCTCCATCACTTCTCTCCTATCAGTGCCCCTGTGAGGCTGATCTGTCACAACTCTCTGCTCACTGGTTTTCTGTCCACAGTCTCATTTTCATCGTATCCATCCCCCACACTGTAGCTGCCAGAGAGATCTTTCAGAAAAGAAATCTGATCGTGTTGCTTATTATTACCCTTCAGGTTTAAACTCCTTTGCAAGGCCTCTATCTAACCCTTGTGACCTCTACAAGGTTATATTTCTCATTTTCCCTTCCTTGAACTCTGCACTCAACTCAGAGCAAAAGATAGGCCTTCCCAGATTCTCCCATGCTGCTTAGCGCCATCGGGCCTTGGCACATGCTGTCTTCTCTGCCCGGAATATCCTCTTTCCCCCATCAGCAAATCACACATAATTTCGAAGAGCAACTTCTTCCCTCCGCTATAAAGACCTTTCTGACTGTCCCTCCACCTCCCATGATACATATACACAATTTCCAAAGGACCTCATTGAGCTTCTAACTGTATACTACCCACCTCCAATCCAACCACAGCCCTGTCTCCAGACTCCAGTGGGAGTGTCTGGCATTGAGTTAAAGTGGCCTCTCTATTGTAGCTGATCTGCTCATCAGCCTTGGAGGGAGGACTCTCCCTATGAACAATTAGACAACTTCAGTTTTTCAGTTCACACTTAAGCGCTTCCTTCCTCGTCAGTTTTACCCCCTATGTCTCTTACATCTCCTTTGTGAGGTGGGAACTGTGTCTTGTTTTTTGTTTGTTTGTTTGTTTGTTTGTTTGTTTGTTTGTTTGTTTTAAGTAAGCTTCACACCTAATGCAGAGCCCAATGGGAGGCTCGAACTCACGACCCTGAGATCAAGACCTGAGCTGAGATCAGGAATCAGACACTTAACCACCTGAGTCACCCAGGCGCCCCTGTGTCTTGTTCTTTATAACCTTAACCTACCCAGTGCCTGGGGAAATAATTTAAATATAAGCATAAATGATGGTTAAACTACCTCTTGGCATTTGCATCCATCCCAGGTACCTCAGCACAGATCCCAACAAGAGGATCATCGGCTCTGCCGTGGGGCTGGCAGGCCTGGGAGCTGAGGTTGAGACGGGCGTATCACCAAGGTGTGGTAAAAGTAGGGTAACCAGCCACCCCTGGCTTATCCAGGACTGAGGAGTTTTAGCTATAAATAGGGGGAAATCTCAGGCAAATTGGGACAAGTGGTCACCTCCTAAATGGGAGACAAAATCACTCTGGCCATACAGGGAGATAGTAAGAGCTAACATACTCTAGGCATTTTCTATTTTCCGAGCCCTGTGCTTATTACATTACATACATTGTCTCATGATTCCTACAACATATAATGCTTTATCATTAGATTCTATTATTCCCACTTAATAGAAGAGAAAGCAGAGGCTCACAGAGCCTGAACTTGGCCTGAATCGTGGGTTCCAAAGTCCACGTTTCTCTGCTATACCGTGTTGTCTCGGGATTCCATCAACCACCTTCTCGCGTCATGCCCTGCCCTCTGCCCACCGTGCCAGCAGACCCCTCTCCCTGAGGTACCAGGCCTGTCACTTGCAGTGAGGCCTCACGTCAACCTAAGGTGGCCAAGATAAGCGTAGTTCCTTGTGCAAGTGAGAAGAGCTAGGAAACATTCATACATAATATTCCTCGCTTGTGTTTACCAAACAAGGACATAGCTACTCTCATCAGGTAGGCTAATGTAGGATTTGAGGTTGGAGTAGAAAAGGAATTTATTCTCCAGGGATAAGAATTTTTGCCAGGTGTTGGTTTGAAAAAGGAGTGTTGCTAAAGTACTCTTCTATCAGTTCAACTGTCAGACCTCAGAGAGTCAGCTTCTGTTACGATTTCTGAGACCACGACAATGTAACAGGATTCAATCAATGAATACTTTGTCCTCTTCTGCCCCCGGCAGTGTGTATGTTGGAACTGGCTTCCCCATTCAGGCAGGTTGTAGAGACAGAGAGTTCCTCTGAAAATGATTATTACCTCTCCTCCTGCCTAGTCTTTGCTTCTCACCCAGAGTTGCTACAAAAAGGAGACAGTTTTGCTCATCCCTTTTCTTCTTTCTCTCAAGACAAAAACAAAGACAAACCCAGTTTTTAAGGTTTCCTAAGTTTGCATGTATGCTTTTTTTTAGAAAATTTTTTTAAATCTTTATTTTTGAGAGAGAGACAGAGTGTGAGTGGGGGAGGGGCTAAGAAAGAGGGAGACACAGAATCTGAAGCAGGCTCCAGGCTCTGAGCTGTCGGCACAGAGCCTGGCGTGGGGCTCGAACTCATGAGCCGTGAGATCATGACCTGAGCTGAAGTCGGATGCATGTATGCTTTTAACTCCAACTCCAGGGAAATGAGAGCTGAAAAGTTACTAGGAGAGGGCCAACAAGTCCTGCATCCCTGTCAGAGGGGACCTTCATGCCCTTTAATGGGACACAGAATGATGGGTGTTCTCCCAGATCCGTGGTTACCATGACATTGTGTTCTATGTTCTTGATTTGAGAAAGAACAAACACTACTCAATCCCCCTACACCCTTTGGTTTCTGTGTCAGGTTTCTGGTTCACCTACTGCCTTCCATAAAGAGTTCTCCTTACTTGGCCCCCAGTTCCCTGGGATCTAGTCAGCGACCTGGTGCTGAGACTGGCCATGACCCTCTGCTTAGATTTCTTCCCCTTAAAATTCTGCATCCTTTTCTGGACTTCATTCCAACCACAGCGACCAAAGCCACTGACCTGCTGTTCTTGAATGCATCTCCCCCCACTCAGCCTGATTCCCCAGTATCCTCCTGCTTTTCCATCATTGTCTGGTCTTGCAAATAGACCCTGCAGAACTCCACAGTGATTTCACCAAAGATTTGGCCAGAATTAAAAGTTGAGTGCAGAGAGAACACTGAGCAGCAAAGGGGCAACTTGGGGGTGGAGAGGCTGGTTCTGAGAGCAGTTCTGTGGGTAGGGGGGTCTGCTTCCAAATATGGGAGAAAAACAAAACAGAAAAAAACTTGCTTCTACAGAGTCTGTGAGAAAGCCAGGGAAGGGAAATTGACACTTGCTGGCTCTTGCTAACTGCCAGGTATTTTGACAGGTACTTCCCTTGTCAGTCCCCACAACATCTCTATCATACTTGCATTATTGTTCTTATTTTAGAGATGAGGAAACTCTGACTTAATGTGAAGAAGATCACATTAGCTAGTGAGACAGGATAAGGCTAATTTCAAAGTTTATGTTCTTTCTTCTATACCAAAGGATTGGGGTTATAGTCTGGATATAAGCAAGAAAGGAATTCACAGGTGAAATTTAGAAAACATCCAGAAAAAACATCCAGATAGTAACTCCACCAATCTAAACTGAAGATAGGTACACACACACACACACACACACACACCACACCACACAAACACACAAATTTCTATCTACCTGTCTATCTATATCTATATATCTATAGCTATAGCTATAGCTATATCTGTCTATCATCTATCATATCTGTATCTTTTTCAATGTAGCTTTTCCCCAGTGTTTCTCCATGAGGTAGAAAATTAATTTTTTCACCAAACCCAAGTAATTGAGTTTAACTCAAGAATTACTAGGAAGTGTGAAGACACCCAGACGAAATGAAACCACCTTGTTCCACAAGTATAGATGAGGGAATTCCCAGTGATAGCTTTTTCTGTGTGAAGAGGAACCAGGCTGAGTAGAAATCTTTCACTCTGGGCTGAGTAGTATCTGGTGTCCTGAAGCCACCCCCTCAGGCTTGGCTTAGGTATTTGTACCTTGATGAAGGACGAGGTCTATGGGAACCAGAAGGTAGATGATGGAGGACACGGATGCTGTGACAAGATGGACAGGTCCACAAAAGGAAAGTGTGAGGTGGGGAATATCTGGGGTTGTACTGACCAAGTAAGAAGGACAGAAAAAGGATAACAAAAATTAAAGACCAGGAATAAGAATTATGAGAACTTGTTTAGGGTTTTAGAAACTTTGCACGGTCTCCATTTTTACTATTTTTTATTAATCTTGTCTATTTTCTGATTGGAATTGTCAGTAATATCTCAACCATGGATAAAAGTACAAAATTACAAATCATTCTAATATTTTACAGTTCAATTTATTCTTGGTGTTCCTGATTTGACTATAGACACCACTGTAGTAACCTCCGACTACAGAACATGTTTTTTAAAGGACAAGACATTGATGAAGCCATTGCAGGACTCCAGAGATAAAATGACACTGTGCTTTGAACCCACCAATGAAAAAGTGGCTAGAAGAAATGATCAAATTTTATGTAGGTATTTAAATAACCATGTAATGAACAGAAAATTAAAGGCATTACACCATGTTTATTTCATTTTAGTTAAAATCATAGAACAAAATATTAAAATTGTTCATACTTAAATTTATAAAATATCTATTCCAGAGCAGTAATTATTCAGTAGGTGACATACATTAACTCATGAGTTCAGGAATCCGGTACGTCTCATTTAATTTTCCACCGCTTTCAAATATAGCATAGCATCACAAACACGCATACGCACACACACATACACGTCTTATTATGAAAATTCTAAACATACAGAAAAGCTGGGAAAAAACACAAAGAATACTTGAACCTAGATTCAACATCCATCAAGATTTTACCATATCTGTTTTAATTATGTGTGCGGTGTAGGGTGGGTATCTGAATCCATTTCAATATAAAGACCTCACGGCATTTCATCTCTAAATGCTTTAGCACAAAGAGGTTTTGCTATGTAACCACAGTACTACAATCATAGTGAACAAAACTGAAAATAATTTTCTAATATCATTGATTACCATGTCTATATTCAAACTTCCCCATTTGTCTCTAGAATGTTTTATATATGGTTTTCCCTAAAGATGTTGTCAAGAATCACCCACTAAATCTGACTGTAATGTCTCTTGGGTCTCTCCTGATACTCCCCAAACCCCCATCTTTTTTCCACATTGTCTTTTTAAAGAGACCAGGCCAGTTGTCTTGTAGAATATTCCACAGCCTGAGTTTGTATGATTGTTTCTTCATGGTTTCATTTGACTTATTCCTCTAATCCAACGTATCTTCTATAAACTAGAGCTTTGAACTAAAGGCTTGGTTATATTCAGATTAAAGATTTTTGGCAATACTTCTTCATAGGTGATGCCACATACCTCCTCAGGAGGTATATATGATTACTGTCTTGTTATCCCATTGTTGACGGAGCCAAGTTTGATCACTGAGTTGAAATGGTGACAGCCAGATCTCTCTCCTCTGTAAAGGTATTTTCTCCCTTTTGTCAATAGCAAACAACCTATGGGCATGATACTTCATTCATCATGATGTGACTCATTAGTTCTCCATCATCTGTTCCCCTAATGATTTTAACATCAGTGATGCCTTCCCTGAATCAATGATCAAATTAGAGTTGTAAAACATTAATTTTTGAATTCTATTTCTTCTACACTTATTGTCTGGCAGTCACACAAAAGGGACAACTTTTCTCATCAAGGAAACCATAGTTTCTTCCGAAAATCAGGGTATATTCTTGTTTTCAAGTACCAATTTTCCAAGTTAGGAATTAGAATATCACATCCAGTGATAACAGAAACGTTTTGTTGTTTGTTTATTTTAGCTTTATCTGATTATTATAAGGGCCTTGTGGGTTTTTAAATATTTGACATGTTTGATTACCATCATTTTTTGATACTTAAATTGTCCCAGATTTGGCCAATGGGAGCCCCTTCAAGCTGGCTGCTCTTTCCTTTTGACAAGCCCCTATTAGTCTTTGAACACTTAGTTGTTTTCTGAAACAAGTTTGCTTTGTATTTTCCCTAACCCAGACCTGAAATCAATCACTTCTCTAAGAAGCTCCATTTCCTTTCATTGGGTATTTAGAAAACACAATCTGTGCACTTGGGATGCTCATTACTACTGAGGTATCGTTGCATTCAGTCTCTTTCATTCACTGGAACTAAGAGATACATATATTTACAAATCATTAATTAAAATTGGCATTTCTAACTAAAATGCAACATTAGTGATTTAATTCAGATGCTTTTTTACATTAAGTTAATTCATTCATAATTAATTAAATTTAATTCAGATACATTAAAAGTCTTGGTTCCTAAAAAAACAAATCTTGGTTCCCAATTACATGACAACAGTAATTACTGATTTGTTTCATCCTATAATATACATAACATGGTTTCAAAATAATAATATAATCTTACTATTAACGATAAAACTACTGAATGACATTCAAGGTTTTGGTAATTCTTTTTGTCCTTAGGATATGTTCCACTAAGAATATATAGTACTGTCTTCTAATACTAATTAAACTCTTTTCTTTGTGTAGTATGTTTCTGTTTGTTTTAAATTTTAGGGGGGTTTTTGTTCAATTTTTATAAAAAGTGTAAAGTATTTATATATTTCAAAAGTCAATATTCATTTTTATCCTTATTTTCTCAGACTCATTCCCTCAATTCTATTCTCCTCTCCCAACCCCATTTTCATCAATTTTTAGCTTATCCTTCCAGTATAGCTTTTTTCAAATACATACCTCTCTTCTTTCTTACCCCAAAGGCAGCACATACTATATATAATGCCTTTATATCTTGCATTCTCCACAAAATCCTAGAGATCCCTCCATATCAGCTCAAAGAGATCTTCCTCATTCTTCTAACAGCTTTATGTTACCCCATTGTGTGGAAGTACCATTGCTTTTCAACCCTTACTAGACATGTTACCAATCTTTTGCTATTACAAAAAATGACATGACAGTCTTAAAAGGCAGATGACTATATAATAAAGACTACATGTTTGACATTTCCTTACGCATATTAAAGCATGTTTTCAGGGCTCCTGGTGGCTTATTGGTTAAACATCCGACTTCGGCTCAGATCAGGATCTTAGAGTTCAGGAGTTCGAGCCCCACATCCGGCTCTGTGCTGACAGCTCAGAGCCTGGAGTCTGCATCAGATTCTGTGTCTCCCTCTCTCTCTGCCCCTCCCCCACCCACATTCTGTCTCTCTCTCAAAAATAAATAAATATTAAAAAAATTTTTAAGTATATTTTATGTACACTACCAAAACTGAAACAGGAAGAAATAGAAAATTTGAACAGACCCATAACCTGTAAGGAAATCGAATTAGTAATCAAAAATCTGCCAAAAAACAAGAGTCCAGGGCCAGATGCCTTGCCAGGAGAATTCTACCAAACATTTAAGGAAGAGTTAACACCTATTCTCTTGAAACTGTTCCAAAAAATAGAAATGGAAGGAAAACATCCAAACTCTTTCTATGAAGCCAGCATTACCTTGATTCCAAAACCAGAGACCACACTAAAAAGGAGAACTATAGACCAATTTCCCTGATGAACATGGATGCAAAAATCCTCAACAAGATATTAGCCAACTGGATCCAACAATACATTAAAAAAATTATTCACCACGACCAAGCGGGATTTATACCTGGGATGCAGGGCTGGTTCAATATCTGCAAAACAATTAACGTGATTCATCACATCAATAAAAGAAAGGACAAGAACCATATGATCCTCTCAATAGATTCAGAGAAAGCATTTGACAAAATAAAACATCCTTTCTTGATAAAAACCCTCAAGAAAGTAGAGACAGAAGGAGCATACCTCGAGATTATAAAAGCCATATATGGACGACCCAACGCTAATATCATCCTCAATGGGGAAAAACTGACAGCTTTCCCCCTAAGGTCAGGTCCACTCTCACCACTGTTATTCAACATAGTATTGGAAATCTTAGCCTCTGCAATCAGACAACACAAAGAAATAAAAGGCATTCAAATCAGCCAGGAGGAGGTCAAACTTTCACTCTTCACAGATGACATGATAGTCTATATGGAAAACCCAAAAAATTCCACCAAAAAACTGCTAGAATTGATTCATGAATTCAGCAAAGTTGCAGGTTATAAAATCAATGCACAGAAATAGGTTGCATTCCTATACACCAACAATGAACCGACAGAAAGAGAAATCAAGGAACCGATCCCATTTACAGTTGCACAAAAAACCCATAAAATACCTAGGAATAAATCTAACTAAAGAGGTGAAAAATCTATACACTGAAAACTATAGAAAGCTTACGAAAGAAATTGAAGAAGACACAAAAAATGGAAAAAGATTCCATGCTCCTGGATAGGAAAAACAAATATTGTTAAAATGTCGATACTACCCAAAGCAATCTACATATTCAGTGCAAACCCTATCAAAGTAACACCATCATTCTTCACAGAGCTAGAACAAATAAATCATCCTAAAATTTTTATGGAACCAGAAAAGACCCTGAATAGCCAAAGCAATCTTGAAAAAAAAAAAAAACCAAAGCAGGAGGCATCACAATCCCAGACTTCAAACTACAAAACTGTAATCATCAAGACAGTATGGTACTGGCACGAGAACACTCAGATCAATGGAACAGAATAGAGAACCCAGAAATGGACCCACAAACGTATGGCAACTAATCTTTGACAAAGCAGGAAAGAATATCCAGTGGAATAAAGACAGTCTCTTCAGCAAGTGGTGCTGGGAAAACTGGACAGCGACATGCAGAAGAATGAATCTGGACCACTTTCTAACACGATACACAAAAATAAACTAAAAATAGATGAAAGACCTCAATGTAAGACAGGAAGCCATCAAAATCCTTGAAGAGCTGGGGCGCCTGGGTGGCACAGTCGGTTAAGCATCCGACTTCAGCCAGGTCACGATCTCGCGGTCCGTGAGTTCGAGCCCCGCGTCAGGCTCTGGGCTGATGGCTCGGAGCCTGGAGCCTGTTTCGGATTCTGTGTCTCCCTCTCTCTCTGGCCCTCCCCCGTTCATGCTCTGTCTCTCTCTGTCCCAAAATAAATAAAAAACGTTGAAAAAAAAATCCTTGAGGAGAAAGCAGGCAAAAACCTCTTTGATCTTGCCTGCAGCAACTTCTTACTCAACACGTCTCCAGAGGCAAGGGAAACAAAAGCAAAAATGAACTACTGAGACCTCATCAAAATAAAAAGCTTCTGAAAAAAAAAATCTTCTGCACAGCGAAGAAAACAATCAATAAAACTAAAAGGCAACCGACAGAATGGGAGAAGATGTTTGCAAATGACATAACAGATAAACGGTTGGTATCCAAAATCTATAAAGAACTTATCAAACTCAACACCCAAAATCAAATATTCCAGTGAAGAAATGGGCAAAAGACATGAATAGACACTCTCCAAAGAAGACATCCAGATGGCCAACCGACACATGAAAAAATGTTCAACATCACTCATCATCATGGAAATAGAAATCAAAACCACAATGAGATACCACCTTACACCTGTCAGAATGGCTAACGTTAACAACTCAGGCAACAACAGATGTTGGCAAGGATGCGGAGAAAGAGGATCTCTTTTGCATTGTTAGTGGCAATGCAAGCTGGTGCAGCCACTCTGGAAAACGGTATGGAGGTTCCTCAAAAAACTAAAAATAGAACTACCCTATGACCCAGCAATTGCACTACTAGGCATTTATCCAAGGGATACAGGTATGCTGTTTCGAAGGGGCACATGCACCCCCATGTTGGTAGCAGCACTATCAACAATAGCCAAAGTATGGAAAGAGCCTAAATGGCCAGCGATGGATGAATGGATAAAGAAGATGTGGTGTATATATACAGTGGAGTATTACTTGGCAATCAAAAAGAATGAAATCTTGCCATTTGCAACTACGTGGATGGAACTGGAGGGGATTATGCTAAGTGAAATTAGTCAGTCAGAGAAAGACAAAAATCATATGACTTCACTCATATGAGGACTTTAAGAGACAAAACAGATGAACATAAGGGAAGGGAAACAAAAATAATATAAAAACAGGGAGGGGGACAAAACAGAAGAGACTCGTAAATATGGAGACACACTGAGCGTTGCTGGAGAGGTTGTGGGAGGAGGGATGGACTAAATGGGTAAGGGGCATTAAGGAATCTACTTCTGAAATCATTGTTTCACTATATGCTAACTAATTTGGATGTAAATTTTAAAAATAAATACATAAATACATAAATAAATAATAAAATTTTAAAATAAAAAATAAAAAACAATTTAAGTATATTTTAGAAAAAAAATATTACTTGTATTTATTCATTTTTGGTTCAGTGATTAGCATTCTTTGCAATACTTGTTTCATGGAACAATTTAAGAAATGCTAGGTGTACTTCATGATGAGTGTGCAGACTATTGGATTTGACAAATGTAAGATGTTCAGACTAGTGCATGGCACATTGGCAGTGTCCAATAAATGAAAGACAATAATCATAATAAAACTAATAGTGTTATTAACAGCAGAAAAAGTTTAATTACAGGCTAGCTTCCATTAGCTCCTGAGTAGTGATGGTGCGATAGAAAGAATTTGGGCTCCAGCATCATATAGACCTCCCCAGCCACCTTCTAAATGTCTGACCTTGGGCCAAGTTGTATAATTTCAACCCCTGTTTCCCCCTCAGTAAAATGGGTATAATTATTCTAAGCTTTCAAGTTGACTGTAAGAGAGAAATGAAATAATGCATGGTGGCAAAATATTGCTTTTCTTTTCTTTTCTTTTCTTTTCTTTTCTCTGTACTCAATTTTGTGATATAGAGCCATGTCAGGTGTCATCATCAAGACTCTTCCTAACTTCCAGCTTTGAATCCTTAAAGCCTGAAGCATGCTTGATATTACCCCAGGTATCCCAGACATTATTCTAGGGAGAGAATAATGCCTTTGAGAGGCAGTAAGGCAAGCCAGAGAGAGGAGATTCTCCCAAACTGTGGAAAGCACAATTATCTGTGGGTCCTAAGAGAGCCCCGTTCCCTTGCAGCACCCAAAGCAGGTGGGGAGGCCTCTGGGGAAAAGGAAAGGTGTCCCACGTGGTGCATTTATCCAGTCCTGCTCCCGTGCACTGGGGCTCACTCCTCCCCAAAAATTTCTCTATCCCCCGCCTGATGCAAAACAGCAAAGCTGCCACTGTGAAAGACCATGTAGGCTAAGACCCAGGCATCCTAGAGAGAGCCAGTCTGGACATATGCAAGAAGACAGAAGGGGCTTATCTAATGTTCCAGTGTGGTGTCAACGCCTTAGAACAACCATGAAAGAGGGAAGCCCCAATAATATCTGAGGCTGGATTTACCAACTATTTAATGAGGGAGAGGCTTGGTTTTGAGTACAATTTAAGACTTTTTTAAAAAAAATTTACTACTTGCAGGGCATCTGGGTGGCTCAGTAGGTTAAGCGTCTGACTCTGGCTCAGGTCATGATCTCACAGTTTGTGAGTTCCAGCCCCTCCTTGGGCTCTGTGCTGACAGCTCGGAGCCTGGAGCCTGCTTCAGATTCTGTGTCTGCCTCTCACTCTGCCCCACCCCCACTCATGCTCTCCCTCTCTCTCACACAAAAATAAATAAACATTAATTTTTTTAATTTATTACTTGCATTTTCTGCATGATTTTCTAGATTTTGTGGACCACAATTCAAACTCACTATGTATGAAAAAGCATTTATATAAAGGCCTGGCACATTATTTTCTCTAATGGGTAGCCACTGTTATTAACACCAGTTGCAGAACAGTGGGATAAGGCTCAATCTGCAGCAAATAAAATGGAATTTAGTAGGAGTCCACAAGTGTTTTAATGCCTTGTATGTTCCAGATAATAGGACAGGTGTTGGAAATATGAGATACCGACTTACCTTGTTGAAGTGAAGCAGCAAAGGAAGACACACAACACAGCTAGCTCTGACACGTGGGAGAATGTCGTAGGTCCTAGTGAGAGAATGGGCAAAATATTGTGGCCTGGGATTGGAAAGGCTTCACAGAAACTGCATTTAATTGGGACCTGGGGAAGGACAGGTAAAATGTTGATTGATTGGCAGAGGAAGACAGGTCTAGCACAGAGATTAGTATGTGCAAAGGCAGGGAGGTGTAAACATATCTTGAGAATTCTGTGTGACTTCACACTGACTGTTTTCAGGGGAGCTATTAGGAATAAGGTTAAAAATGTACATCAGGGACAGTTTAAGAAGGATCTTCTTCACCCTGTGGGTAATAGAGCATCCATGGAATTTAAAGCTGAAGGAAGAGAAAAGAAAATATCTGAGAAGCTTCTAGAGAGAAAAAACAACACATCATCACATACAAATTCCAGGATTATGAATATCTTTTGGCTTCTCAACAATAATGTTAGAAGCTAAAAGACTACGGAGAAGTGACCTAAAATTTCTGAAGAAATGATTTTGAATCTTGAATTTTACACGCAACTGCTATCATTCAAGTGTTTGAGTAGAATAAATATATTTTCTGACATGAAAAGCATAAAAATTTGCTTCATATGTACTCTTTCTCAGGAAGCTAAAAGAGGGTGTGCCTCTCTAAAATAAAGCATTAGACCACAAAAGGGTAATTACTGGATTTAAGAAACAGAAGGCCCAACACAGAGGACAGGTAAATCCTGACAAGGATGGTGAAGGGTGATCCCAGGATGACAGCTGTGTCATTGAGGGCAGCTGGTTAGCAATGGAGCAGACAGAAGGTCGTGGGAGAGTTTTATCTGACAATAAAATAGACTGATTGTATTGTAAGGAAATTTGTGACACACTAATAATAAGTACAAATAAAACCAAGCAAAGAGAAAACAGGACAATTATTCGCTCCCAGGAAAACAAAAAATTGTCTAGGAAAGGAAGAGCGTGATTTACTCTATGGTTTGGCTGTGAGTAACTTTTACATGGTCACAATAACATAAAGACTGAACACTGACATAGCCAAAGTAACAATATAACTGTATTAAAGATGAGGACATGGGAAGAGGGCATGTGTGTGGTATGAAGACGAAAATCCTCATCTTCCACAATGGGAAGTAAAAGAGATGAAGCCTAAAGCTGAAAAATCAAGACAGAGCAACACAAACATGTTATTTAGAGACAAGAGTTAATACCAATAGAATCAGTTCAAAACAGTTGAAAGTTACCACTGCTGGGGGTGAGGACATTGTAGGAGAGGGGGCTGGAGACAGGACATTTGGGGGAAATCTTACAAAGAACTATTTGACAGTTCAAACTATATGTGACATAACTTTGTTAAAAATTAAAATTATTCAGTATTATCTGAAGAAAATGAAAACATTAATTCAAAAAGATATGTGCACCCCAGGTTCATTGCAGCATTGCTTACAATAGCCAAGATATAGAAATGGCCTAAGTGTCCACCGATGGATGAATGGAAAAATGAATTGTGAGATATATATATACATATATATACATATGTATATATATATACATATGTATATATATATAGTGATATATGAATGGAAAAATAAATTGTGAGATATAGATATAGATATAGATATAGATATAGATATAGATATAGATATAGATATAGATATAGATATATGCAATGGAATACTATTTCACCATTAAAAAGGTTGAAATCTTGCCATTTGTGACAACATGGATGGATCTCTGGGGCATTATGTAAAGTGAAATAAGTCAGACAAAGACAAACGCTGTATGATTTCACTTCTGTGTGGAATCTGAAAAAAAAAACCAACAAATTCATAAATACAGAGAACAGATTAATGGTTGCCAGAGGTAGGGGTGAGTGGGAGAGAAATGAGTGAAGGGGGTCAAAAGGTAAAAAAAAAAAAAAAAAAAAAAAAAAAAGAATAGTAAGCAGATGAATAATGCATTTAGTTATAAGGAACAAAACTGCAGTCATGTGGAAGAGAAGAAGCAAAGTTCTGGGTAAAGTAGCATTGCTTAACTCTCCCCTTGTGAGCCCAAGAGTTTGTTCTGCCCTTAGGACCACAGTGCTTCTTTCTTACAGAAACACTCGTTCCTCAGATCTCCGCCTGTCGGTCTTCGTAAATAACATCTCAGTTCTGGTGTCACTTCCTGAAGTAGGATTCCAGCCCTTCTTCAGCCACTCTTTATCAGATCCTTTATTCTGCTTCATTTTCTTCATAGAACTCAACACAACTTTCAGGCCTCATATTTCTCATTAAATATCCTTTTTTGCTGGTTGTTTGTACGTTTCCTTCACTAAGTATAAGCTTTTGGCAGTAGAGACTATGTCTGGCTTTTTCACTCCTGCCCCCCAATCCCACAGCTAGAGCAACACAAGAGGTGCTCACTCAGTATCTGATTGGACGGATTGATATGTAATGTAGTCAAGCGATTTTCTTGACTACAATGGGTCTGTTTCATTAAACATAAATTAGAGCTATGAGTATCTTCTCAAGCTCCCTTTGCAACACTATACAGACATTCCTAACATTAGGAAGTCAAAATGAATAACTGCATTCAGCTCTTAGTCTTGTGAAAATTCTGAGTATGTCCATATTTGCCCTGCCACCTCCTGGTCCATGCAGTGCATCGTTTATCTGCAGTGAACCTGATAAAACATGAAGGGCATGGGCTTTGGGCTCAAACAGACTTGAATTCTGTTCCCTGCTGTGACACTTACTACTTTGAACAAGTTAGTGAATTTGTTCAAGCCTCAGTTTCCTCTTATTTAAAAATGGAATGATATTAGTGTTTACCAGATCAGATTACTGGGGATTAGAAAATACAATGTATGTGTACTATATGATACGAGCTCAGTGGGGGGCGGGGGGGGGGTAGGATAGAAAGAGAGAGGGAGGATGAGTAGAGGGAATCTGGAGGCAGCCCACACAGAATACTCTTCCAGAGAAAGTGACTGAGGGTAACTTGGAGGAGTGGGGAGGCTGGGGTATAGGACAAAGAGGCGACTTGATGCCCTCAACAGATGAGAAACATGATGTGTTCATCATCTGTAGAGGCAACCCTGAAAATAAGGAGAGTATGAAAATACAGAAGAGGATATGCCTAATATCTATTCTAAAAGACACAGAAAGGGATCATTCAATATAGGAGGACAATGTTTTTAGTGAGAGACTGTTTACTTTGAACTAGAAGGAAAAAATATGATTATGAAGGCAGATACATAAATCTGAACGATTTGGAATTGTTCCTAAAAGTTCCAATGACTTCTGTGTAATATATGCATAGTGAAAAAAGCACACTTCTGGTCAAAAGAAAACACTTTATTTACTTATTTATTTATTTAGAGAGACAGAGAGCATCCGCAGGGGAGAGGCAGAGAGAGAGGGAAAGAGAGAATCCCAAGCAGGCTCCAGGCTGTTAGCACAGAGCCTGACGTGGGGCTCCATCCCATGAACTGTCAGATCATGACCTGAGCCGAAATCCAGAGTGGGACGCCTAACCAACTGAGCCACACAGGTATCCCAAAATGAAACTTTTAATGACCTTATTAAACACTAGGGCAGAGATCAGAGAAGCATCTTTCTGAGGATGATCAAGTTAACTTTTGAAAAGCAAAAGATCAGCAGAGATCAGGGCATGTTGGGGACAAACTTATGTTGAGATGTCTTCTGAGAACCAACCCATTCTTCTTTCTCTGAGAATGATCCAACCCCTCTCCTCAGAGGTGGGTGCTCGGCAGCCACGTTTGTACTGTGGATCTTATGCCTCTGGTTACAGTACTTCGGACTGGGATGGGCAACTGCCTCAAATGTGGACATCCGTTTGTTTTTTTAATAATTTAAAATTGTTACTGGGAGATAGTGGTGGATGGGTAGAGCTGAGGTGATGTACAAACTCAGGAACTGCAGGTGAACATATTAGCTGAAAAGGGTAGTCCACAGAGAGAGAAGAATATGGCTAATATGGCTAACATTAGAGGGATAACACAGACCATATGGCCCAGAGAGAGAGCAAGAGAGATTGTTCTAGATTCTACTGGCTTTTCAGTCTGAATTCTGTTCCCTTAGGCTTGGCTAAAACCCACCCTTGGTTCAGGCACCACTCCTGTATCTTTATTGTAAACATCCTCTCCTTATGTCTGTGATCATTTTAAGAGGGATTATACTACTGGAAAACAAAAGTCTTGATTAGGACAACCCTCCCCCACTTCCAATAGGGTCTTCTTCTGGCCACTGATTTCTTTCAATTTATTGTCTCTTGGAAAGTCTACATGATCTCTTGGTTTCTTTCTTCTCCAGGACTAATGCTCACAATGCCAATCCCCATCTTGCCCTACTTACTTGTATCTGCCTCAACTTTTATGCCCTAAAAGACTTAGGTTCTCCAGAAAGGTTTCCTGGACAACCTCAGACCTCAAGGATCCCCTCTTCCAATAGCATCAGGCTATGTCAGTGGGTCTCATGTACCAGACCACAGTCTAAGTCTAGGATGGCTGCATCAGCATCATCTGGAACTTGTTAAAAATTACAGACTGTTACCACTCTCTCCACCTCTAAGATACTAATTCAGTAGATCTGGGTGAGGCCTGCGCTTATTAAAAGGCCCCCAACTGATTCTTACATACATTCCAGTTTGAAAACCACTAAAAGAGAGATCCACTTGAACTTTCTCTAAATATGTGGCCAGGTCTTCTACTAATATGATTGACCCCAGGTTAAGGAAGTAACCATGTTATCCAAGCCACCTGGGATTCTAGGGGATTTGGAAAAAGGAGATGACACTGTAGATTATGCCTGGACACCAAAGGCCTCTTCATTATGGAGTAAATCCAGACAAGAGTAGAATTCTCATGAACCTTTCCTCTCCTGGCAACTCCTTTGAGGGCAAATCTGAATTCAGAAGGTAAATTTCATGAAGTCCTCGTGAAATGGCCCATTCACAAGTAACACACGACAGGCCCCAAACGGATGAGTCAAATGGAACAAGATATAGCTGGACCGGCCTGAGGATGGCTGCCAACCCCAAGTATGAAATGGTTGTCCTAAATGGTCATCACCTGGAATCCCTTCTTCTAGGTCCTAGTATCCTTCACACCCTGAGAGAACTGGCCAAGACCTGGTAGAAAGCATATAGTCCAAACACAATTAAAAAATTTACTGCTGCTAGCCAGAGCTTTGAGTAGAGCAAGATGTGTGTGTGTGTGTGTGTGTGTGTGTGTGTGTGTGTGTGTGTGTGTGTGTTGGGGTGAGAAGGGGCACTGGTTGCTGCCCCACAAGTCCTGCAGTGAGTACCAGATCCAAGAGAGGAGACCTACAGGACAGAGGCTGATCCCATCCAAAGTCAGCACAGTGGTGATATACTTAGCAGACGGAGGCACTGAGTACACAAAGGCTGTCAGAAACTTGCGAGGAGTCCATCAGTTGTCTATCTCCTACAATCTGTTTTTCTCAGAAGGTTCGTTACCTAAAGTGTGAAAACCATATGACCAAGGTCGTTCGAGCTCACAATGCTGGGGTCCTGTCTGATTGCCCACCTCCCCCCAGACCTCACCCCCTCACTCACCTCTACTCTTCTATTCCCTGCCCACTACTTGTCTATGCCACCTTTCTCTGAACTTCTTGCTCCCCAGAGAATGATCCTCCACCCCATCCTGTTCAGAGTCACCCATTCCCCTGCCCCCAGACTCCCGGGGCCTCTGTACCTGGGGGCACTGGACAAGCATGTGCCTCTGATGATGAGAGTGGTGCCCACAAGAAAGCCCACCAGGCCGAGGGCCAGGCCGAGGGCACAGACCAGAGTCTCAGTGGTGTCTGGCAGCGGGATAGGCATCTGGGGCTCTGGGGGAGAGAGAGGAAGGGTCAGGGGGTGCAGTGAAAGGATTCTAGAGTAAAGGAAACATGGGTCTGTGAAGAGTGAGCTGGGGAGGGGGTTCCATACCCCAGTGCCTGAAGAGCGGCTCGTCCAGGCCCCAGTGCTCCACCTTGCAGTCATACATGTCATCTGCTGAAGGCACGAAGGTCAGGTAGTAGAACTTGCGGAACAGATGGTCAGGCTGGGAATAGAAGCTGGTCTGGGCCACCCCCTCGGTGATTATTTGACCATTGCGCAGCCAGGTGATATTGATCACAGGGGGGAAGATGTTGTCCACCATGCAGATGAGGACGTTGGGCTGGCCCAGCTCCACTCGAAACTTGGGGAATACAGTCACCCTCGGAGGCACTAGGAGGAATGAGGCCCTGAATCCCAAAGGCTCATCCCTGCAGCTGGGCCTGACTAGGACTGGGATTCAGGGACACTTCCTCCTGTTTGGGATTTGCAGGCAGGGGATTCTCTGGGACATAACTGCAGGGGTGGGAGGGAGGCAGAGGGAGAAGAGGCTGAGGAGGGCAGTGGGGACACCAGGGGCTCCTGTAGCTGACAGGTTCCTGAGGGGGAGTCCAGGCGGGAGGGTCAGTCTTCAAGAAAGAAGAGGGCACTGAAGGGATCTAGATCTAGAGCCTCCTGGAAGAGACACGGGCTGAGAGAGAGGTGTGCCAAAGTAGATGGAGGCCTACAAGGTGGGAAGAAGCTTCTCTGGGCCTCCCGTGCCTACAGAGGTGGGGCAGAGGGAGTGAGGAGAGGAAAGGCCAGTACCGTTGGTGGCTCTGGTGCGGTTGGAGCGTTCCACCAAGACATCCAGATGGGCTTTGATCACCGCGATGCTGGCCAGCCCATTCTGTGGGTCAAAGTAGGCGAAGTTGCCAAACTCAGGCAAACGCCACACAGCCTCCCTCTTCTTCAGCTCCACAGAGAACAGCTGTTCCCCATCAAATTCATAGGCAAACTGACCCGAGGCACCATAGGATTGGTAGAAGGCTGGTCCATAGGAGCCCATGTGATCAGCTGTATTGGGTAAGTTCAGGGTCAGAGACAGAAAAGAAAATCTATCAATCTCACCTAAAACATGTGCCCCATCCTGGGTTCTCTGTGGGGACAGAGTTGAGCTGTTAAGACGGTCCTTGGAGAGTGGGAGGGTTGCTGGGGGTTAACAGAGGGGAAACAGGCACGTGCCCAACACACTGGCAGGAAGAGAGACACAAGTGCGTCTGGCATACCAGGTTGGGAAGAAGAGAGGCCGCCTAAAATCATGCTTCGAATTCCCAGAGTTAAATGGTAGCTGTGATCATTTGCCTTAGTTGTGCTATCGGGTCCTGTGTGTGACATGAGTGGTGGGGGAGGGCGGGGTGAGGGAAAATGATTAGGATGTGTCTAAGTGGAGCCTTGGGCACAGAGCTGCGGTATAGGTGGGCGTGAGGACAAGAAGGTGATGGCTGGCAGAAGTAAGAATTAAGATTTGTGGGGCGCCTGGATGGCGCAGTCGGTTGAGCGTCCGACTTCAGCCGGGTCGCGATCTCGCGGTCCGTGAGTTCGAGCCCCGCGTCGGGCTCTGGGCTGATGGCTCGGAGCCTGGAGCCTGTTTCCGATTCTGTGTCTCCCTCTCTCTCTGCCCCTCCCCCGTTCATGCTCTGTCTCTCTCTGTCCCAAAAATAAATAAAAAAAACGTTGAAAAAAAAAATATAAAAAAAGAATTAAGATTTGTGACAGAGACCAAACAGATAGCAAAAGGCAGCCTGAGGTATCGCAGAGAGCACTGGAAAAGGAGTCCAAAGTTCAAGTCAAGATCATGCCCTAACTCTTCCACCTCAATGGATTATGATCAAACGTGTCTCTTTCCAGAACTGAAGCTCAGTTTTCTGAAAATTCAGGTTAGATTTTAATGGGTAAGGGACCTTTCGAATTCTATGAAATTATATGTTCAACAGTCATTGAGGCACTACTATGTACCCAGCACGATGCCAGGCCCCAAGGAAATACAGCTAAACCAGCTGTGGATCCCTCACACACATACACAAGGAGCTCATGTCTAGAGCAGGATTAAGACAGAAAAACAGTTAACTATCCACATGGTGATAAATACTGCAATAAAACTGGACTCGAATGGGCACACTCCAAGCCAGGAAGTGGCACAGAAATCACGGTGCTAGGTGACAGTAGGATGGAGGTTTGGATCTCAGAAAGAAGGAAGGAATTGGGCATGCACTTGAACCTGACAAAGTCTGAACATGCAGCTGGCATAGCTGGACTGAGCTGCACCTGTATTTTAGATCCACAGTGGACATGACAGAGGTGAAAGAGACCGGAGACCCCTTGGTAAAGGAAGTTGCCCATAAACCAGAGAAGGAGAACAATGCAGGCTCTATACTGTCTCTCGTGTAACCCTAGATCTTCTCTCCTCACCCAATCCCCCTCAGCACTCACCCTTGATGGCCCCGGCTTCGTGGGGGCTCAGGAGGCTCATCAAGGTGTGGAGTCCCAGGACTAGCCCCCCACTGAGGACCATTGCCCTTATGCTTTAACCAAGTAAGTTTTGGTGTGGGGCTGTGGTAGGTCTTAAAGGAAGGAGGCAGAGGTAAAGAGGAAGAAAACAGATTCCAGGAGGTGCTGTATTCAGCCAATCAGAGACATTCTCTGAGTTAATGCAGCTGTTGCTGGGTAAAGAAGTACCAAGCCTAGGTGAAAGGTGGAAGAATGCATTGGGCCCTCATGCACCGAGGAGGCTTGACCCACAGGGGAGTCAAAAGGAGGTTTCTGTTTGGGAGGTGGCAGGGGCCTAGATGAACCGTTACTACAAACTCCAAGAAAAGAACCTCTGGAAGGAGAGAACAGGCCATCAGAGAACCACACAGCTGAGCTCAAAGGCTCTAGACTGATCTCTGGCATAGAGAATCCCAGTCTCTCTGCAAGTTTCTACAGACAACTTTGGAGTTAAAAAGTAATATACACCATACTAAGAAACTTTAAAAGGGACATATTGGAATCACAGTAGAATCAAAATCCTTTAAACCTTTAAATCACTTTGGAAAATGTTACTTTATTTCATTGTGTGAGGAAAAAGATGTGTAATTGTCAGAGATGTCTAGAGTAGGGAGCTTCAGTGGACTATTGTGAGGAGGACAGAGGGTGCTGGATAACCTCCATTTGTCCTTGGGCACCCTTCTCCATGCTGCCTGCGGGCTGACCCATGTGGACAGCATCTCCCTTCCCTCTGGCTTCTGCTTGGGCTCGGCATTGGCAGAATTTAGTCCAACATAATAATACATATATCAAGATAGATATTTTCCAGATAAGGAAAAGTCTAACCAAATATCTAAAGGCAGTTTCTGAAAGATCATGAAATAAATGATTTTCAATTTGGAACGGAACTAAGAAATCATCTGAGTCTATGACTCCAAACCTGGCTACACAGGAGAATCACCCAGGGAGCTTGTTAAAAATACCGATTCCTGACCTGAGTTAGAGCAGCCTTTCCAAGGGTAGGACCAGGA
Organism: Panthera pardus; assembly: GCF_024362965.1. Classification (NCBI taxonomy): domain Eukaryota; kingdom Metazoa; phylum Chordata; class Mammalia; order Carnivora; family Felidae; genus Panthera; species Panthera pardus. The sequence goes on along the minus strand of NW_026526732.1, from coordinate 148,091,046 downwards.
GACGTGGGTTTGCAGCATGCTCCCTGGGTGAGCGACATCACTACTGAAAAAAAGAACTATGTTTCCAGCCTTGCACACAAGACAGAGCCTGCGGAAGGCACACCTGATCTGATGGCTCTGGACCAGAAACCCCATGCCATTTGTACTCACATTCCATTGGCAAGAATTAAATAATGACCCTGCCTGGGCACAACAGGGCTAGAAAAAGGTATTTTGGCTGTGTGTTCACGAAAATAGTGGTTTGGCAAACATGTGGCACTATCTCTGGACCATCCCAGCTCTATTAACCATGATTATTGACACATTCGAACTTGTTTCTAATATTTTACTTATTTCAATATTTCTGTTTTTTAAGTTTCTGTTTTTAGTCTTCATCATCTTTAAAAAAGTGTTATCTAGGGGCGCCTGGGTGGCTCAGTCAGTTAAGTGTCCGACTTCGGCTCAGGTCATGATCTCATGGTCTGTGAGTTCGAGCCCCACATCAGGCTCTGTGCTGACCGCTCAGAGCCTGGAGCCTGCTCCAGATTCTGTGTCTCCTCCTCTCTCCGCCCCTCCCATGCTCATGCTCTGTCTCTCTGTCTCTCAATAATAAATAAACGTTAAAAAATAAATAAATAAATAAATAAATAAAGTGTTATCTATACCTTATCTATCTTCCCTCTTACCAGATAAGAACTTTAGCATGCTTTCAAATTATTCATAGACTTCCTCTCTTCCTCACCAAGGTGTTTGATCAATGTTACTACTTCTGGTCCTTTTTGTGGTACCTCCTGACATTTTTTCTCTTATTGGAATAGAGAAACTTCACTTCTTCCAAAAATGTTTGAAGCATGAGTAGTTGCGTGGCAAATCTCCTGAAACTTTGTATGCTTGAGAATATTTTTATTACATCATCACTTTTGAATAATGTTTAGCTATGTATTAAATTATAAGTTGGAAGATGTTTTTCTTTTATCCTTCTTTATTTTTTTTTTCAACTAAAACACACTTTTTTCCCCTTTGATTGAAAGCCTTATGGGATACACAGGTTTAATGCAGCTGACCTCAGTTTTGTTCACACTGACTCCAATGAGTTGCATTTGGGTTTCCTATGCTTGACCTTGCTCAATTGCTACTGTTGCCCTTGGTTGGTCCTCTTTCAGGATCAAGGTGGGTGCTTTCATGTAAAATCTTAGTTTTAATTCCTCCTCTGGCAGTTCTTTCACAGATTCTTAGCTTTGCATAATTATACCCACAGTGGAATCAACATCATCACATCACCAAGATAAATCCTCCTACTCCAACGTGATCTTCTGCTTGTTAACAAAATATGTCCAAGGCAAGCCACAACAGATCCTAATGAACCATACAATAGTGAATCCCATGCATAGGGAATGTTTTCAACATTAAAATTCCTAGGAGCTTAGGGGCACATGGGTGTCTCAGGCAATTGAACGTTCGACTCTTGATTTTGGCTCAGGTCATGATCCAGGGGTAGTAGGATCTCTCTCCCTCTGCCCTTCTCCCCTACTGGCACATTCTCTCTAAAATAAAAAATAAATAAATAAAATAAATAACATAACAAATATAATATAAAAAATAAAATAAAGTCCCTAGGAGTTTAAAGGGCTGGGATAAAATTAAAAAGAACCTTGCCCTTGGCAGGCTCACAGGGCTTAGGTCAGGCAGTCCTGGGCTCCAGCGGGTGTTTTCCTCTTTAATACCATCCCAATGTCTTTTTGCATCCAGTGTTTCAGTTAAGAATTCAGTCAATCTTTCTGTCTGGAAGCTTTTAGAATTTTCTCATTACCTTTGATCTTTTAAATTTTTGTTATATTGTATCTAAAAAGGGTTTTTCCTTCTCTTGCCGTGGGATATTATGGATCCTCTGTAGATTTTCATTCTGAGATTCATCTCTTTATTTCTATAATACTTTCCTCCTCTCTGTTTTTTTTCTTTTTTTTAAATTTTTTATCTTTATTGATTTTTGAGAGAGAGAGACAGACAGACAGACAGAGCGCCAGCAGGGAGGAAGAGGGAGACACAGAATCGGAAACAGACTCCAGGCTCCGAGCTGTCAGCACAGAGCAAGATGCGGGGCTCGGGGCTTGAACTCACAGACCAGAGATTGTAACCTGAGCCAAAGTCAGACACCCAACCCACCGAGCCACCCAGGCGTCCCTAATTTTTTTCTCTTCATGAAATTCCTATTGTCTCTGTTTAGGCACTTCTCTCCCCAATCTCTTTTGACATCTCTATTTTCTTTTTCTTCTTTTTAAATTTTTTAATGTTTACTTATTTTTGAGAGAGAGAGATAGGGTATAAACAGGGAAGGGGCAGAGAGAGAGGGAAACAGAAGCAGTCTCCAGGCTCTGAGCTGCCAGCACGGACCCCAAAGTGGGGCTCAAACTCACGACCTGTGAGATCATGACCTGAGCTGAAGTCGGAAGCCTACCCAACTGAGCCACCCAGGCGTCCCCTTGACATCTCTATTTTTAATTTTGTTTATTCTAGGAGAGTTTGTCAGTGTAGTCCTCCCACTTACTCATTTGTTTTTCCATTGTATGTCTCCACTATTTATTCCCGTTGGTGGGGTTTTGTTTTTTTTTTTTTTAACGTTTATTTATTTTTGAGACAGAGAGAGACAGAGCATGAACGGGGGAGGGTCAGAGAGAGGGAGACACAGAATCTGAAACAGGCTCCAGGCTCTGAGTTGTCAGCACAGAGCCCGACGCGGGGCTCGAACTCACAGACCGCGAGATCATGACTTGAGCCAAAGTCGGCTGCTTAACCGACTGAGCCACCCAGGCGCCCCTGGTTGGTGGGGTTTTTATTTTGACTTTTACATTTGTTTTCATGCCTAGAACTTTTTATAGCTTTCCCTTATTCCTTGTTTTTTCACATTATAATAGCGTTTCGTATTTTTTAATGCACTTTTTATGTTCATTTTATGTGGCTGTTCTATATTTTCTAATACTTCTTTAAGGACACACATGGGCCTGTTTGTTGTTTTTCTTTTGGGGTGTGGAAGTCCCCAAAGGGAGGGAGTTATTATTTTGGACTGAGAGTGTCCATCTGTGTCAGTATCATGAATGTAAAGGGAGGGAAGGGCTGGAGTCCTAGGACAGCACAAAACCAATTACCACCCTTTTAATGTCACCTTGCTGGTGACAGTTCAGGTCAGGGCTTCAGGATAAAAAGTGCTGGAAGAGGCCAGTCCTCTCTCTTAGTGACCCAGCCCTGGGGCTGGTAGATAGAGTGCTAAAGAGTGAATGGCTATGGCATCAGGGGCACCTATTGTCCTGGCCCCTCCCCACCCCAGCAGGGATTTCAACCTAGACTTTCTCCCCAACCCTCTACAGCAGGATGAGCAATCAGGATCTCACCACTGTTTTTTGCATTGTGGGGCAAACAATAATTATTCAAGCCCAATGCTGGGGAAGAGCAAAAACAGGTTGCTTCTAATGAATCTTGTCACAACAAGCAACCCACCCTAAAACAATTGACAGTGTCATTAGGGATTCCCACTGGTTTCCCTCCACAGTTTCTCCAGGGTTGATTTTTAAGAGTTGGGAGCCAAGAACACATGCAAATTTATCCTGGCAGGAAGCAGGTCTCTCCATTATTTTCCTATAATATTTATGTATGAATTACATCCCCTCATACAGAAATGTCAAAGGGTCGTGGTTCATTGACTCTTTGTTATATAACCCCCTCTCTTCCTGCAGATGCTAACACGGTATTAAATAAATGCTTGTCAAATGAACAAATAGATGACAACAAATAAAAATCAATGAGGTGAATACCAGTGGTCCTAGAGAGAGAGAGAAACATTCTAGTACAGGAAACAAAGTCTGAAAATAAAAGACAGGGTTAACATCTGAGTAAAGTGTCTGCTCTTTGAATATGACATAAATTCAGTTACTCTAAATCGTCTAAAACATTGACTTTGAAGTAAACATGGTTGTGTCCATCATGTTCTCTGGAGCGTAAGTTGAGGTAGGTGTTAGGAGATATTATTCATTGAACACATATTTATGGAACACCTACTGCGTCCTGGAGACACAGAGGAAAGCAGGACATGGCCCCTTCCCTTAGGATTAGTGCTGTCCTATATAGTCAACACCGCCACGTGTGGTCATTGAGCACTTGCAATATGGCTAGTCCTGAGATATACTATAAATAGAAAACCACAAGGGGCCGCCTGGGTGGTTCAGTCGATTGAGCGTCTGACTTCAGCTCAGGTCATGATCCCAGTCTGTGGTTTGGAGCCCCGCACCGGGCTCTGTGCTGACAGCTCAGAGCCTGGAGCCTGCTTCGGATTCTGTGTCTCCCTCTCTCTGTCCCTCCCCCACTCATGCACGCGCGCTCTCTCTCTCTCTCTCGCTCTCTCTCTGTCAAAAATTAATAAAATTAAAAAAAAAAGAAAACCACTGAATTTCAAAGACTTTGTAAAAAATATATGTATTATACATTTAAAATTACATATAATGGAGAATCTGGGTGACACAAGTAGGTTAAGCATCCAACTTTGGCTCAGGTCATGGTCTCACAGTCCATGAGTTAGAGCCCTGCACTGGGCTCTGTGCTGGCAGCTCAGAGCCTGGAGCCTGCTTCGGATTCTGTGTCTCCCTCTCTCTGTCCCTCCCCCATTCATGCGCACGCGCTCTCTCTCTCTCTCTCTCTCTCTCTGTCAAAAATTAATAAAATTAAAAAAAAAGAAAACCACTGAATTTCAAAGACTTTGTAAAAAATATATGTATTATACATTTAAAATTACATATAATGGAGAATCTGGGTGACACAAGTAGGTTAAGCATCCAACTTTGGCTCAGGTCATGGTCTCACAGTCCATGAGTTAGAGCCCTGCACTGGGCTCTGTGCTGGCAGCTCAGAGCCTGGAGCCTGCTTCAGATTCTGTGTCTCCGTCTCTCTCTCTCTCTGCCCCTCCCCCAATCGCGCGCGCTCTCTCTCTTTCTCTCATAAATAAACATTAAAGAAATTTTAATTATATATAAGTAATATAATCTCATTATTAGTTTTTATATTAATTAATGTTTAATTGGCAATATTTTAAATATGTTTTATATATGTGTGTGTGTGTGTGTGTGTGTATATATATATATATATATACACACATATTTCATGTTTATTTTTGAAAGAGCGCAAGTCGGGGAGGGGCAAAGAGAAGGGGACAGAGGATCCGAAGAGGGCTCTGCGCTCACAGCAGAGAGCCCAATGCGGGGCTTGAACTCACAAACCGGGAGATCATGACCTGAGCCGCTCAGTCAGCCGACTGAGCCACCCGGTGCCCCTACAATATATTATTAATTTCATTCTTTCTTATTACCTTTTTAAAGTGGCTCCTAGAAAATATGATATTGAATACACAACTCATTATATTTTTACCGGACAGTGCTGCTCTGGTTACTCATGGTTGGCTACCAGTTAGCCATTCAATTATTTTCTTAGATTCTTCCATTTCAGCAGCTTCCTTGCCAGGGGCTGGGGGTCCTTTCCTGTGACCACCCAGAGATTCCACCAGAGGGCGATCTTACTTTTCACTGTTTCAACTTTGGACCTTAGATCTATTTTATGTATGTATATATGTATTTAACTACCTTTGGTCTGTTTTGCTTCAGGCACCATGCTACGCTCTGGGACCACAATTACGGTTCCTGTCATCCCAGCTATTTCAATTTATCAAGAAGTCTATAAACAACTAATTATGATGTGGAAAGCAAGAAAAATCAAAGCCATTATATTAATGTGCAACATGAATGTTCATATGGTCTTCAACTTTCTGGGGTGATCCTTTCTTAGTAATTAATTAAGTAGTTCCGACGCAGACAATTTCAGGATTTCAAGTGGTCTAGTTCTCTCCCCAGAGATTCCTGGACAGAGAAGTGACACAAGTGTGTGCTTCCAACATGCCAGGTCCTCGGTGCCTCTTGCCCCAACCTCCTGCTCCGGGCACACTGTACCAGTCATTTTGAGGCTGCTCCCTACCATAGCTGGTCTCTTGCTGGCCATGTTTTCAGGCTCTGAACTTCTGTCATGTTGCTGCAAGCTGCTTGCTTCGCCAAGAACTTACCCCTCCCATTCCCTGACTTCTCTAAATCCCAGAGCCCCAACCTCTTATCCCCTGGGAAGAAATTGAAAATTTTAAGCCCAAATCACTCTTCTTTTGTATCTGTAGATAGTTCAAAATATAACATTAAAACTCATATGTGAAAAAAAAATTAAATATAGATATAGATATAGATTTCTTTCACCATTGATTATGCTGTTAGGTGTGGGACTCATGGCTTTTATTATGTTGGGGTCATTTCCTTCTACTTCGAGTTTGTTGAGTGTTTTCACCATAAAAGAGTGTCAAAATTTTGTCAAATGCCTTTTTGCATCAATTGAAATGATCATTTGGGTTTTTTCCTCCATTCTGTTAATGTCGTATATAACATTGATTAATTTTTATATGTTGAACCATGGTTGCATACCAAGAATAATTCCTAATTGGAGTGTAATTCTTTTCATATACTGCTGGATTCAGTTTGCTAGTATTTTGATGAGGATTTTTGGATCGATATTCATAAGGGATATTGGTCTTTAGTTTTCTTTTCTTGTAGTGCCTTTGTCTGGCTTTGGTATCAGGACAATAATAGCTTCATTGAATAAGTTAGGATGTGTTCCCTCCTTTTCAATTCTTTTTCAGTTTTTTTTTTTAATGTTTATTTATTTTTGAGAGAGAGAGACAGAGACAGAGACAGAGTGTGAGTGGGGGAGGGCAGATAGAGAGGGAGACACAGAATCTGAAGTAGGCTCCAAGCTGTCTGCACAGAGCCCGATGCTGGGCTGGAACTCAGAAACTGCAAGATCATGACCTGAGCCGAAGTCAGACGCTCAGCCAACTGAGCCACCCAAGCGCCCTGCTCCTTTTCAATTCCTTGAGGAGGATTCATATTAGTTCTTTACAGTTAAGTGGAATTCACCAGTGAAGAGCAGCTTTCCTTTGTCCAAAGATTCTTTCTACTGACTTAACCTTACTAGTTATAGTTCTACTCAGATTTTCTATTTGTTGTTGATTCGCTTTAGCTAGGTTTTGTGTTCCTAGGTATTTGTCCATTCCATCCAGGTTATCTAATTTTTAGTCATCCAATTGTTCATGACATTCTCTTTTAATCTTTTTTGTTTTTGTGGAATCAGTAGTAATGTCCCCAATTCATCTCTAACTAGTAATTTGAATCTTCTGTCTCTTTTTTTCCACCAATCTATATAATGGTTTCTTAATCTTTTTGAAGACACAATGTTTGGTTTTATTTATTTTCAGTATATTTGTCTATTCTCTATTTTCTTTATCTCTGATTTAATCTTTATTGTTTCCTTCCATCTGCCAGCTTTGGGTTGTTTGTTCTTCTCTTGCTAGTTCCTAAGGCTGTGAAGTAGGTGATTGGTTTGAAGTCTCCCTTTTTTTTTAAATTTTTTTTAAATGTTTTATTTATTTTTGAGACAGAGACAGAGCATGAGCAGGGGAGGGGCAGAGAGAGAGGGAGACACAGAATCTGAAACAGGCTCCAGGCTCTGAGCTGTCAGCACAGAGCCCGACGCGGGGCTTGAACTCACAGACCATGAGATCATGACCTGAGCCAAAGTCGGACGCTCAACCAACTGAGCCAACCAGGGGCCCCTGAAGTCTCCCTTTTTAATGTAACTGTTTACAGATATAAATTTCCCCCTTACTGCTGTTCTTACGTATGTTGCACTGTATGTTGTGTATTAGTTTTTATTCATCTAAGTATCTCCTAATTTCCCTTGTGATTTCTTCTTTGATCTACTAATTGTTTGCGTGTTTTAGTTAACTTCCACAAATTTGTGACTTTTCCAGTTTGCCTTCTATTGTCTCTAAATGATATTTTAAATCAATGCATTACATTTTTAAAAATATTCTGCTGGTATTTAGGTTAAATGCTACCTGGAGGTTGTGATTATTTTCATGGATCAAGGTACATTCCACACTTTTGAGGTCAAGTCTCTCTACAGCAGCACTTGAAAAGTGAAAAGATATGTTGGGGCGCCTGCATGGCTCAGTCAGTTAAGCAGCTGACTTTAGCTCAGGTCATGATCTCACAGTTTGTGAGTTCAAGCCCTGCATCAAGCTTTGTGCTAACAGCTCAGGGCCTGGAGTCTGCTTCAGATTCTATGTCTCCCTCTCTCTGTTCCTCCCCCACCCCTCAAAAATAAATAAACATTAAAAAAATCTTTTTTTAAAGAAAAGTGAAAAGATATGTTAACTTGCAAGGTAAGAGGCCTTTCTTACACCAGGCTTTAAGAAAGCTTTACGAAATTTATTTCTACATTTCCAGCATGTAACACACACAAAAAAACAGAGGTATATTTAAGATATAATACTGGCACAGAAGAGAGAGAAGCTCACTGTGGAAAAGAGAAAGAAATAGGCAAGGCTTTCCGGAGGAGGTGACGTGAGCCAAGACTGTGCACCAGCACAGCAGGAAGGCAGTCAGAACAGCATCATTCTCCATTTCCCCAACTCTTTCTGTCCCGCTATGCCTTCTTCTGAGGCCTTTTCCCACTAGTGGGATTCTGCTTCTCCCTGGACCCGACAGGAAATATCACCTCCCCCTTCCTCCTCCAGCTGCCAGCAGAATTGATTGCTTTCTCCTTAGTATGACCATTGCTTTCTAAATATCACTGAATCTCCTTTAGCATTGAGCCACATTTTATATATTTATGTATATGTATGCGTGTTTATTTACTTGATTTTCTTCTGTTCCCTGTGAAGGCCCTGTTGTTTAAAGGTAGAAAGAACTTCAGAAATCATTGAGTTAAGTCCTCTCCTTTTTATAAGTGAGAACACCAAGGCCTAGAAAGCTTCTGTGACTAAGGTCACCTAACTCACTATTTTAAAAGATAGTTTTTAAAAATCCAGCCCTGAGGTGAGACTTTGAGAAGGATAGCTAGAACCGTGCACATTAATATAACATGCTGTCAAAAGTTCGAAATAGCCAAGATAAAAACCAATGAATCACTAAAGTAATTAGTAAAAATTTATTGTGCACACACCAAAAATACAGTTTGCAGACCAGGAGCTCTCAGACCAGAGCATGTAAAGAGCCTCAGGGTATATTGTTATAAAGCAGCTTGTGCCGTGAGAAAGCAGTGACTGTTTATTCTTCACAAATTGGCTACAATATGAGAATTTTCAGGGGTTCCCTCATATCAACCTTGGGACACAGTTCAAGTTTTGCTTATTATTTCCGAAAGCACAAGCCAGAAATGATCCAGGTCAAGTTAGCCTTGCAAAATAAGCTAAATTAAGCTTTGTATGATCAAACTGGTTTGTCAGTTTATAATTTTCAAGGCTGGCCTCCGTTCGGCTTTGATTTTCACAGGCCTTCTCTCAGTAAATGCAAGACAGACGCTGCGGAAGCTCGAGGAATACAAAGCAGCGCAATCTGGTCGGCACTAGGACCCCGGGGGCGCCGGGTCAGCGCTCTCCGCCGGCGGGAGGTGGCGCCGGTTTGAGGTCGGGCGGGAGCAGGGAGTCAGGGGTGGGGGGAGGCGGGAGGACGGGGAACGGCGGTCCTGACCGCCCTGGTCCGCCCCGGGGGGGTCGTCGGGTTTTCGGGGAGTGGGGGTCGGGCGCCCCCAGCTCTGCGCCTCTGCTGCTCGCAGCGCACTTCGTGTCGCGGGGACGCCGAGGGCGCCGGCCGTCTCCCGGGGTGCGGCGTCTGGACGGGCAGGTCGTAGCCGGGAGGAGAGGGCGCGCTTCCGCGGGGAACCGGGGAAGGACACGCCAGTGACCGAGCTGGGGCTGCTGAAGGGCCCGGAACGGGGCGAAGCGGGTCCCGGCGCGGACGCGGGCCGAGGGGCGGGGCGTGCAGACTGTGTGTGCAGGAGCGTAAGGGCTCCCTCGCGCTGTCGCTGGTGGCGGGAAGGGGGCTTTGGGGCTGCGGTTGAGGGACAGGGAGCCAGGTCTGGAACGCGAGGGCAGGGCCAGGAGGGGCTGGGCAGGAGACAAGAGAAAGCGAGGTCCTCGGGGCTCGCAGACCTGCACCTGGCTGGCCGTGGGGGCGAGAGGAACAGAGGAGGCAGGGGGTGCAGGCGTGGCCTGTGGGACTGGCAGGCGCTGACCCGGCCTCCAAGCGCAGCACCGCCTCCTGGCGCAGTAGGAAGAAACGCTGGTGGGGAAAGACCTTTGGGTCTGAGACGCTTGAGGGTCACAGGTGAACAGTTACTATAAAATAGGGTCTGGAGCCGATGAGAAGGCTCTGGCTTTCGTGAGATCATCGAGGAGAGCGGATCCTGGGAGAGGAGAGCAAAGGACTGACCCTCAGAAACCTAGACAGTTGTGATGTTGGCTAACAGACAAAAGCCTGGGAAGGAAACCAGAAAATGAAGAGCAGGTATTAGGAGAGTCGGACAGAGAAGTGTGCCAGAAACTGAGGTCGACAGGGTGACTAAACCAATGGGAACAATGACTTGGGAAGATGAAGACAGGTTGAAATGTGGGTTGGGAAATCAGGGAGACGGGGAGAGCAGGCTGGCTGCAGCACCGGGAGCAGGAGCTGAGAAGTAAGGCGGGTGAGTGTGGAGCCTAAGATCTATGGGGGCTGAGATGGCATTTTAGTTGTCTTTGATTTCCCATCGCTGGGCATAGCGTAGCGTTGGGGCTCAATGGTGCTGTTCTTTAAGGAACAGAGAAGAGAGCTGAGCTTCTTTACAGAGCTGTTCTTTACAGAGAAGAGAGCTGAGCTTCTTTCTGGCAACTTGTGCAGAGGAAGAGACCAGCGAGAATAGCATTGAGGAGTGGAGGAGTGAGCTGTGAACAAAAACAAGGACTCTTGTCACAGAGACAAAGGAAAGGATGAAGGGTGAGAGAAGGGACTGGTTGTGGGTGTCCCCAGCTTTTGTTTCTTCTTGGGAAAGTGGAAGACAAGGTCATCTGCTAAGAATGAGATAGTGGACAAATCGGGTGGGAATTAAGACAGTGACATCTTTTTTTTTTTAACTTTTGAGAGACAGAGCCCCCTGAGCGAGGGGCAGAGAGAGAGAGAGGGAAACACGGAATCTGAAGCAGGCCCCAGGCTCTGTGCTGTCAGCACAGAGCCCAACGCGGGGCTTGAACTCATTGACGGTAACATCATGACCTGAAGTCGGACACTTAACCAACTGAGCCGCTCAGGTGCCCCAAGAGAGTGACATCTTTTAAAACTCAAGTTGTTGGGATGCCTGGGTGGGTCAGTTGGTTAAGCAGCCACCTTCGGCTCGGGTCATGATCTCATGGTCCGTGTGTTCGAGCCCCGCGTCAGGCTCTGTGCTGACAGCTCAGAGCCTGGAGCCTGCTTCTGTTTCTGTGTCTCCCTCTCTCTCTGCCCCTCCCCCATTCACGCTCTGTCTCTCTCTGCCTTTCAGAAATGAATAAATGTTTAAATAATAATAATAATAATAATACAATAAATAAATAAATAAAATTCAAGTTGCTGGAGCACCTGGATGGCTCAGTAGGTTGAGCCTCCGACTTCGGCTCGGGTCATGACCTTGCGGTTCGTGAGTTCAAACCCCACATCAGGCTCACTGCCATCAGCCTGTAGCCTGTCAGCGCAGAGCCCACTTCAGATCCTCTGTCCCCCTTCTCCCTGCCCCTCCCCAGCTTGCACGCTCCCAAAAACGAAATAAATAAATTTTTAAAAAGACAAGTTGCCGAGTTAATTAGGTGGGAGAAATGCCCAAAGACGAGAAATAGGAATGGTAAATTATTGAGGGCCTCGTACAGACTTTGTAGGGTTGCAGATCTGCTGAATGGCACCTTTTTCTCTAGCAATGATCAGCTGCCAGATAGCAGAGAGTGCTGGATGCCAGCCTAAGGAGTTTGGGTTTATCTTCAAAGGGCCCCAAGCCCTGCTCACCAGAATCTCCTAGAAATCTTCCCTAAAGCACAGATTCCCCAGACTCTCTGCCCAGAGACCCAGATTCAGTGGGTGGTGAGGTCTGGAAATCTGTATTTTTAATTAGCTCTCTACTGACTCCCATGTAGCCAATTAAGTGATGGCAGACCCTGAAGATTTTTTTTTCAGTTTTATTGAGGTATAATTGACAAATAGGAATTATATATATTTAAGGTGTTCAACTTGATGTTTTGATGTATGTATGCATTGTGAAATGATCGCTACAATCAAGCTAATTAACATATTCATAACCTCACGTGGTAGCCATTGTCTTTCTGTGTATGCGCACACACGTGTGTGTGTTGAGAACATGAGATCTACCCTCAACAAATTTCAAGTATGCAATACGGTATTGTTAACTGCAATCACCATGCTGTACATAAGATCTCCAGAACCTATTCATCTTGGATAACTGAAAATGTATACCCTTTGACCAATATCTCCCCGTTTCCACCTCCCCTTAGCCCCTAATTACCACCATTCTTCTCTCTGCCTCCATGAAGTTCACTTAGATCCCACATGTAGTATTTGTCTTTCGGTGTCTGCCTTATTTTACTTAGCATAGTGTTAGCCATATAGCTAATTTAGCATGTGTATTATGCGTAATAATATATATATATATACAATATATGTATTCCTACATACATACAATAGATATATGCTCAGAAGTGAGGTTATTAGATCATATGGTAGTTCTATTTTTAATTTTTTGAGGACACTCCGTACTGTTTTCCATAATGGCTGTATCAATTTCCACTTCCACTACCAGTGTACAAGAACTGCCTTTTGTCCACATCCTCGGCAACACGTATCTTTTGTCTTTTGATAATAGACCTTCTAACAGGTATGAAATATCTCTTCTCGTTGTGAAGGAGCTTTCCCCCGATGTTTTCTTCTGGGATTTTATGGTTTCAAGCCTATGTTTAAGTCTTTAATACATTTTGAGCTGATTTGCATATATGGTGTGAGACAAGGGCCCAGTTTCATTTTTCTGCATACACGTACCCAATTTTCCCTACAATATTTATTGAAGAGACTCTCCTTTCCCCATTGCATGTTTTTGAAACTCCTCGTGAAGACCAATTGACCATAGATGCACTGATTTTATTTCTGGGCCCTCTATTCTGTTCCATTTGCCTATATGTCGGTTTTTATACCAGTACCATACTGTTTTCGATTACTTTGTAATATATTTTGACATTAGGGCCTCTCTCCCATGGGACTGCGGGGGGCCCCTTTTCTCCTCGGCCAGGTCTGGAGGGCAAGATCAGCCCTTGAAGATCATTGTCAGGACTGCCACAAGCTGGCAGCCTTGTTTTCCTGCCTCAGACATCTGTGGTTGCTGGGAGCCCTCACTTGGTCTATACCAGGCATGCCAACCCCATAGCCAGACTAGGGTCTGAAGTGGCAACACTGGTCATGGGGCCTACAGCTCTCCTCAGATAGTGCTAGGTTCTCATGGGCTGAACCTGGCCTGTGTTGCCCCAAAAGTAGCTTGGCCCCTTGTCTGCCCCATAGGCAACACCTAACAAACACCTAAACAGGTAGTGATCTACAACAAAGATCCCTGTGAGGGAGTGGGGCCTCTCACCTCCTGCTCTCCTACTAAACAACTGCTTTGGCCCCAGGGGATATTACTGGGAGAGGAGAGGGTGCCCACAAGTGAGGACTTGTGTTGTAGAAGGGTCATCTGAGGCCACCTAAGTCAGAGAGGATCGCCATTTTTCCCTATGTGGATTAGCTTGGGTGCCAGCCAGGCCACTCCATCCACCCACTCAGAGCTGTGTCTCCTGCCATAGGGTCCTGTACAGGATTGTGAGAAGCGGGGTGGTGAGGAAGAGCCCCGAGTGAGTGCTGGAGAATAAGGAGCAACACAAGCATCAGGGCAAGGAGGTCAGACCTGGCACTCAGTACACCGGCCATAAGCACGAGCCCCACTTGCAAGCAGTTACCTCTATCTAATCGGACAGCTCGGGCTCCACACAGTTGCAAGTGGGAAGTTTTATGTGTTGAAGTGCCTACTTCGTCAACTAACAAAATAATGTTTTAGAAAAGTTTTCAAGCTCTAACAGTTTTTCTTCACTAACAAAAGTTCTGAAAGCATCTTACTGTGTTCTAAAAGCAATAAACCACTTTCTGTGGAAAAAAAATTAGGAAATGTGATGCCTCCAGATTTGTTCTTGCTCAGATTTGTTTTGGCTATTTCGGGTCTTCTGTGTTTCCTGTGATTAAGATTATTTTTTTTTTTATTTCTATAAAGAATTCCATTGGGATTTTGACAGGAATTGCATTGAATCTGTAAATCACCTTGAGTAGTGTGGACATTTTAACAATATCCTTCCAGTCCATGAGTACTGAGGTCTTTTCATTTATTTGTGTCTATTTGGATTTCCTTCATCAATGTTTTATAATTTTTGGTGTACAAATTTTTCATCTTTTTGGTTAAGTTTATTCCTAGGTATTTTAGTTTTCTTTTGTTGCCATGTGATTGTTTCCTTAATTTTCTTTTCAGATAGTTCTTGTTAGTATATACAAACACCACTGATTTTCATATGTTGATTTTGTGTCCTGAAACTTTACTAGATTTGTTAATTAGTTCTAACAGTTTTGTTGTTGTTTAATCTTTGGAGTTTTCTACATGTATAATCATGTCATCTACAAACAAAGATAAATTCAGTTCTTCCTTTCTGTTTTGGATGCCTTTCATTTCTTTTTCTTGTCTAATTGCTCTGGCTAGGATTTCCAGTACTATGTTGAAGAGAAGTGACAAGAGTGGGCATTGTTGCCTTATACCAGATCTTAAAAGATTTCAGGGGTTCCTCATTGATTATGGGGTAGGTTGTGGGCTTTTAATATATGGCCTTTTTTGTGTTGAGGTAAATTCCTCTACCTTTATTTTGTTGATAGCGTTTATCCCAAATGGATGTTGTCAGATGCTTTTTCTGTGTCTATTCACCTATCGTGCGATAATTGTGTTTATCTTCCATTCTTTTTTTAATGTTTATCTTTGAGAGAGAGAGACAGAAAGAGTGTGCGTGAGGGAGGGGCAGAGAGAGAGGAAGACACAGAATCTGAAGCAGGCTCCAGGCTCTGAGCTGTCAGCACAGAGCCCAACACAAACTGTGAGATCATGACCTGAGCCGAAGTCAGATGCTTAACCAACTGAGCCACCCAGGCACCCCTCTTTCATTCTGTTAATATGGTGTGTCACATTGATTGATTTGCCAATATTGAACCATCTTTCCATCCCACAGATAAATCCCCCTTGGTCATGGTGCGTAATCCTTTTAATGTGCTGTTGAATTGGTTTACTAATATTCTATTGAGAATTTTAACATCTGTGTTCATTAGGGATACTGGCCTGTGGTTTTCTTTTCTTGCGTTGTCTTCATCTGAATTTGGTATCAGGGTGATGCTGGGCTCATAAGTGGTTTGGAAATGTTCCTTCCTCTATTTTTTGGAAGAGCTTTAGAAGGATTGGTACTAATTCTTCTTTGAGTGTTTGATAAAATTCACCCATGAAGCCCTCTGGTCCCAGGCTTTTCTTTGTTGGGAAGTTTTTAATTATTACTTCAGTTTTCTAATTTTTTATTGGTCTTTTTAAGCTTTATTTCTTCTTGATTCTATCTTGTTATTATCTAGGAGATTTTCCATTTCTTCCAGCCTACCCGATTTTTTGGCATATAATTGTTCATAAAGTTCCCTATGATCTTGTTTATTTGTATGGCATCCATTTAATGTTTCCTCTTTCACTTCTGATTTTATTTATTTCAGTCTTTTCTCTTTTTTCTTAGTCTACTAAGAGCTTATCCATTTTTTTAATCTTTTCAAAAAACCAACTCTCAGTTTTGTTGATACCATCTATTCTTCTATTCTCTATTTGGTTTGTTTCTGCTCTAATCTTTATTTCTTTCTTTCTGCTAACTTGGAGTTTAGTTTGTTTTTTTCTAGTTCCTTGAGGTGTAAACTTAGGTTGTTTACTTGAGATCTTCTCCTTTTTTTCTTTTTTCTTTTTCTTTTTTTCTCTAAAAATTTCCTTCTTAGTACTACTTTTGCTGCATCCCATAAGTTTTAGTATGTTGTGTTTTTATTTTCCTTTTCTCAAGATATTTTTTTTAAATTCCCTTTGGCCAACTGTTGAAGAATATGGTCTTTAATTTCCACATATTTGTGAATGTTCCCATTTTCTCACTGTTATTGAGTTCTAATTTCATTCCATCATGATTGCAAAAGATACTTGATATGATTTTGATCTTCTTAAATCTGTTAAAACTTATTTTTTGACCTAATATGTGGTTTATCCTGGAGAATGTTTTGTGTATGCTTGAGAAGAATATATATTCTTATGCTGTTGGGTGGAAAATACTGTGTGTATGTTTTAAGTCCATTTATTCTATAGTGTTGTTTAACTCCACTGTTTATTTATTGATTTTCTGTCTGGAAGTTCCACCCATTGAAAATGTATTGAAGTCTCCTACTATTATTGTGTTGCCATCAACTTCTCCTTTCAGATCTGTCAGTATTTGTTATATATACTTAGGTGCTCTGATGTTGGGTGCATTTATATTCTTCCTATTGAACTGGCCCTTTTATCTTAATGTAATGACCTTCTTTGTCTCTAAAGACAGTTTTTTACTTAAAGTCTATTTTGTCTGATATATTTATGGCCATCCTTATTTTCTTTTGGTTATTATTTGCACAGAATATCTTCTTTTCATTCCTTCATTTCAGCTTATGTGTATCTTTAAATCTAGAGTAAGTTTTTTATAGACAGTATATAGTTGGAAATTGGATTTTTTATGTATGTCTTTTCATTGGGGACTTAAGCGATTTGCATTTACAGTAACTTTTGATTAGGAAGGATTTTTTTTAATTTTTATTTATTTATTTATTTTGAGAGAGACAGAGATAGCACATGTGGGGGAGTGCAAGAGAGAATACCAACTGCAGCAGAGAGAGAGGGCAAGAGAGAGAATACCAAGTGCAGGGCTCAAACCCACTAACTGTGAGATCATGACGTGAACCAAAACTAAGAGTCTGATGCTTAACTGACTGAGCCACCCAGGCACCCCAGGAAGGATTTAAATATTGCCATTTTGTTAACTGTTTTCTGTTCATCTTATAGTTCTTTGTTCCTCTTTGTCTTTTGTGTTCATTTTTTTAATATACTATTGATTGGTTTTAATTCTTTTCTCTTTTGTGTGGCTTCTGTAGGTATTCTCTTTGTAGTTACAAAGGGCTTATACAAAATATCTTCTAGTTATAGCACTCTGTTTTAAGCTGTTTTAAGGTGACAACTCATCTTCACTTGCATACAAGTACTCTACACTTTTACCTCTCCCCTTACCTCCACATTAGATGTTATTGATGTCACAATTTACATCTATTTATGTTTTATATCCATTAATATGATTTTAGTTATAGTTATGTACAATGCTTTTGTCTCTTAACTTTTATACTAGAATTAAAAGTGATTTGCTCACCACTGTTACATATTTACCAATGTTACACCTTTACCAATGTGTTTCATACTTTATTAAGTTATCATTTTGCTGTTAGCATCCTTTCATTTCACCTCCTTCTAACATTTTTTATAAGGCAGATCTAGTGATGAACTCCCTCAGCATTTGTTTATCTGAGAAAGTCTTTATCTTCCCTTAGTTTTTGAAGGACAGTTTTTCTGGATTTGGCATTCTTGGTTGGCAGGGTTTGTTTTCTTTCAGCACTTTAAATATCTCATCCCACTCTTTTTGGCCTGCAATGTTTCTTCTGAAAAACCTACTGATAATTTCATTGAAGTCACTTTTTTCCTGCTGCTTTCCAAATTCTCTCTTTGTATTTGACTTGGATAATTTAATTATAATGGGCCTCAGTGTGGGTTTCTTTGGGTTCATCTTTAATATTCTTTAGGCTTCTTGGATCTGAATGCCTATTTCCTTCCCCAGATTGAAATTTTCAGCATTATTTCTTTGAATAAACTTTCTGCCTCTCTCTTTCTCTCCCTCTCTCTCTCTCCCTTTCTCCCTTTCCTCCTCCTCCTCCTCCTCTTCTTCTTCTTCTTCTTCTTCTTCTTCTTCTTGTCTTTGTCTTCATCTTCATCTTTGTCTCCTCCTCCTCCTCCTCCTCCTCTTCCTTCTCTTCTTCTTCCTCGTCTTCTCCTCCTCCTCCTCTCCTCCCCTCCTCCTCTTCCTCCATCTTATTCCTCTGGGATTTCCATAATATGTGTATTGGTACATTTGATGACATCTAAACTCCCTTAAGCTATCTTCACTCTTTTCATTACTTTTTCTTTTGACTCCTCTGACTAGATGATTTCCACTGACCTATTTTCAAGTTCATTGATCCTTTATTCTACTTGATCTAGTCTCCTATTGAACACCACTATTGAATTTTTCCGTTCAGTTATTGTATTCTTTAGCTCTATGATTTGTATCTGGTACTTACCATTTTTTCTTTGCTGAAATTCTCACTTTGTTCATGCATTGCTCTCAACTTCAGTGAGAATCTTAATGACCAGGAAGGTCATTTGATTTTCTCCTTTTATTTTAATGTAATGAGGATCTTGAAAACCAGGTAATACTCCTGCTTTGTAGGAAGTGGGTTGCAGAAAGTCCTTTCATTGCATTGTGACTCTGAGATACCTACTGGGAAAAGGGTCTTCAATTTCATCCCTTCAGTGAGTGTGGAAAATGAGTGTGACTTTGTTCCATTGATGAAGGAAGCCCAGAAAAATCTTATTTTTCGTCAGGCTAAGACCCTATCTGTCGCCAAATTTTTCTTTCCTGATACTTAGAGGAAGAGAGATCAGCAACCTGAGATAACTTTTCTCCTTACCTCCATAGGATTCCTGATCTGACCCAAAGACCTGTATGTGCCCTGGAACAAGTATTTTTCTAAGTTTCCTCAGTCCCAGAGGCTGGTTCTTGGACAGACCTCAGCCTCCCAAGAGGATGAAACTAGTTTCTACAGTTGTTCTCTTTAATTCCATGCACACTTTCTCTCAGGGGGGCCCTATCCAAGTTCCCTTTTTATAGTTCCATAGGTAATAAAAAGCCAGTGTTATTGACTGTTTTCTCTTAAGAATATGCGCACCAAATCACCTCTGCCATTGCTTTTTTTGAGGATATTGGTAAGCAGTAGGAGTTAATGAAGAAGTTCATTATTGTGTATACATAAGGCAAGAAGGAAAACATGGAAAGGGGATATCCTAACTATTGGGAAAGGCGACAAATTGGACATGGACCACCTCTGAATTCACACTCTATCTTTGCACTGTCCCATATTTATGTTTTCTACCTTCATCCCTGTAGATCTGAGACCATCCTTAGTTATTCAAGGATGAGCCCACAGTGAATTTTGTGTTATACAACCTATACTCATGCAGCACTGATTCAACATGATTGCCAAAAGCATATTTTACCATTACCATTCAGAAATCAAATTAAAATCAGAATTTTAAATTAGAAATATAATGTAATAAACTTAAGCCCTTTTCTTTGCATACCGTGATAAATAGTCCTTGACCAAACAAGGCTTAGCCTCTTTAATGCAACAACTTATCAAAGATACAGATTTATCCTTTAAATAAGTCTGTAATCATCAGATCGCCTAGGCCTCCTGTCCTAGTAATTCACGCGTGTTAAAATGCTCAAACCAATAGACGCAGTTCTCTTTTTTAAACATAGACCTCCTTTTACAATCCAAAATGATTATGGGTTTTCTGTTTCATATGAAATTATCCTGAAGGTCAAGATAGGGTCTAAGTGTTCCTTCTTGCCTCAAATATGGAGTATTACCTCCTGAGGCACATACTGAGCTCTCAGAAGATCTTGGACATACCAAGGTGGAACCTCCTCTCTCCCTGGCTCCTTACAAGGGTCTCCGGCATCTTGTTAGCCCCCGGGCCCCTGCCCCCTCTCAGTTCCCACTGCCTGTTCCTCTCATGCTGCTCCCTTCCCATCATGCCCTGCATGGGACCAGCTTCTCCCATTTCTAAGAGAGGTGGAGGCTGAAAGTGCAGACCTGGGTGTTACTAACCCCGGAGTGCTTGCTGGGGTCTGTAGAAAGGATGGGATCATTCAGTGAGGAAGCCCAGGAAGACAGCCCCGGGCATGGTGAACCAACCGCGACTCCTATAACCCGTTATGTGAGTGCATTGCTTCGTTTAATCCTCATAACTCAGGGATGAGGACACGGTTTTTCTTTTCCTTATCTACTCCAGGTGTATCTGCAGTGGCCACTGTGATCCAGACAGCAAGGAGAAAATGAGGCAGCGCAGGGCAGGGCAGGGCGGAGCTCTGAATCCAGGTCTTATTTCCCTATCTGGTGGAGGGAGAGGAGGCGGAAGTGAAATCGCTCAGTGGGACTCAGCCGACCAGAAAACACCAGAAGGGACATCCCGGTGTCTGGGACAGAGGCTAGAACTGACATGCCCCAGAAAGTCCCAACCTGTGTGGGGTTCAGGGATAAGAGGAAGAAAACCAAAATGGAGACATCATAATCACTTTCCTGGGATCGATGGAAATATCTTTGAAATTGGTCCTTGAGTTATTTTTTATTTGTAGTGACTTCTGTGAATGGATAATTTTCTTCATAATTTCGTGTTGATTTTTTGTATCATATAGGAATTCACTGATTGTTATTAAGTAATGATATATTTTACCCTTTCATTCCTTTGATATTTTTGGAAGTCTGATAATAATTTGATGGTTCCAGATATGTAATCAGAATGCAAAAATATTAATTATTTTACTCCTAATTATTAATATTTTTATTTCTTCTTGAAATTTTTATCTTCTTTATATGAGATTTCTCTGATACTTTACCACTCTGTAAAATTAACTCTTTGCTTTGTAAAGTCTTTTTCTTTTATAAATTTGTCATTTTCTTGGAGCTCCTGGTGGCTCAGTCCATTAAGCATCTGACTGTTGATCTTGGTTTCGGCTCAGGTCATGCTCTCACAGTTGGTGAGTTTGAGTCCATCAGGCTCTGGGCTAACAGCACAGAACCCACTTCAGATCCTCTGTCTCCTTCTCTCTGAGCCTCCCCTACTTGTGCTCTCTCTCTCACTCTCTCTCTCTCTCTTTCTCTCAAAAAATAAATAAACCTTAAAGAAATTGTCATATTTTTATAAATTTGTGTAGAACTACAGTAAACACCTCTGGTACTTAATAACAAAATGATAGAACTTATATTGTTAAAATTGTTTTGTATTTATTCAACTATTTCTCTGTTTTGAATTAGCCTTACACTATAATAATGAACATTTTTTGATTCCTTACTATGTGCAAGGCTCTGTTTCAAGAGATTCACAAATACTGAATATTATCCCAGTTAGATTTCCCAATAAACCAATGACATAGGCTCCATAATAATCTCCATTCTACATGAGAGGAAACTAATCACAATGGGTTAAAAAAAAAATGAGGAACACATATCAGGAACCACATATAAATTTGTTTGTAGGGGATCATTTGGTGTTTAAAACTTCACTACCACCCCCCAAAAATATTGAAATGCAAAGAAAAGATGAACCCTGGGGTTTAACAGTAGGGAGTCCAATCCCTCTAGATCTTCAACACATTGTTTAGGATTTGCTCCATCCCAAAACACATCCAGGCAAGGGGGATGGTGTTCACCATGGAGGGGGAATGACATTCCTTGGGATTTGTTCCTAGGAAGAAAATATATAAAACAATCAAGCCTTATGACTCAGCCAGTTGCTCAAAATGAGAATCTCTCTCCTTATGTTGTCTTCAGTGAATCTTACACCGTAAAGAATCATGTGCTTTACCGCAAACTTCTGTCTGGTGAGTGACAATTTCTGCTTATTGGTTCCTTTTTCAGAACCTGACCACAGCCAGGCAATACAGAAGGCTGGCCAGGCTCATCATCTCTAATATTTTAATATAGCATATGCTATATTAATATATTTTAGGAGTGAGGCTTATTGAGTGAGAGCTGCTCTGACTGCAAGCCTCTCAGCCCCTGTCCTTTCCCAGGCTCCAGGATGGCGGTCCTGAGGATCACTGGGGCCCCAGGGATGGCAACTTGATGTCCTTGGTGATGCTGAGCTCCCCTTTGGTTCAGAGCAGAAACACCCCAGGTAAGTGCAGAGCTGCTATTCTTGGAGAACCTGCCTCAGGGAAATGGCCTTGGGGGGCCTTCCATGTGGGCCCACTCCCTGAGAAAGGCTTTGGGGCTCTGATACCATGCAATGGCTGCTAGTCTCACCAGAGAGAGGAGGAAATCAGGGCATGCGTGTATGATACCTGGTGGTCTGGAGTGATTTTGAAGGGACAAGTGTCTCACAGAGGGGTCATCAAAATGGTATTTCAAAATCTATCAAAGATCAGAAAGGGGAAATTATGGTTAGTCTGAATTGTTCAAGATCTGAAGATCACTCGATAGAATCAGTGCACCAGGTAGAGGCCCCTTCCACAGAACCAGGCAGGAACCCTCATTCCATGACCAGTGATGGCCAGAGCAGCAGAGGAGGGTGATGAGGACAAGCTTTGGTTAAGCCCATAGGATACATGCTGCAACTGTCACCTCTGCATCTTACCCCCTCCACCCCTGCACCTTGTCCAGAACTCCCACATCCAGCACAGTAGGACAGGGCCAGAGAGGAAGCGAGAAACAGGAAGTGGCATCCTTCTTAAGATGCCCCTTATGCATAATTTAATATTATAACTTCTGGGTTTCTGTATCAAATCCTCGTAGTACCTCTGAATTTCTAGTTCCAATTCACCACCAAGAATAGAATGGTGAAACAGTTTATGTTAAAATTCTCCAACTGAAACACATACTCATCCATATTCCCATATTTTGCTCCAGGCCCACGGACCCAGCAGGCGATGTGACCTTAATTGACAATTGGGACTTGAACATCAGTAAACTGGCTAACAAACTGGGATCTAAAGTAAAGCCTGACAGGATGGGGCAGGTGTATCAGAGGACTAATGAGTACAGCATGATTTGGTATAAAAGAACATTGAGTCACAAAGAGCTTAACAACTTTATTATAGGAAACTCCTGCAAAACCGTGTGTCTACTGAAAGATGGGTCTTTTCTGATGCCTAGAGGAAGACAGGAGTGCTGAAGGTCAGAGTCCAGAAGTGGTCAGAATTCTGGGTGAAATAAAAGGGAGGTGATCAAAGGAGGTTAGCATCAGGATGGACACAATGAGAGGAATAGTTCAGGGCAAATCAGCCCCACAGTGACACCAACAATCTTGTGCCCTCTACCCCATGCTATAGGCTAGGGAAGTGCATTCTCTAGATCTGACAGGCACAGAAACTGCAGTAACTACATCCACATTACAGGTCCAGGATATGTGCTCCTAGGGAATTGAAGATATAGAGACTGGGGAAAGGCCTTAGAGTCTTAGAAGGCACCAGAGATGTCTAGCATATGCAGGTATTTATTAGTCCTTAGGATTACTCTGAAAAGATGCTCTATAGGGAGGAGTCTATAGACCAGGGCCTATAGACCATCCTGTGTGGGAACCAAATTATCACCTACATCAAATTTCAACATTTATTGAGTACTTCCTATGCATCAGGCCCTTTTCAGGTGCTAAGTGTGAGTAGAATCACAGACAGGAAGTAATTGGAGGGGTGTTTGGGGACATCAGTCATTGGTGCTGAGGAGGACAGAGATTCAGAGGCACTGGAGCTTTAAAGTAGATCTGATGTTGGGGACTCCCCTATGTCTTCTGCCACATAAAGATTGTCCCCTGTAGTAGGGCAAACATAGTGGGGTTAGGATTCCCAGTATGGCATCAAATTCTCCATCCCTTTATGCCTGTCTCTTTCATTTTCTTTCTTCATCAGCACTTCAGGAGAAGGCGGTCTTCCCAGCAGATGTTGCAGACCAGTGAGAAGTCAAAGGGCACCGTGAGGAGATGTCATTTCACTCTCCTGCTCTCGTCAGCCCACGTGCTCTGAAACTCCTGAGACAGTGAGGCCCAGCAACGAGATGATGAAAGTTGAAGGAGGTAGGAGTTGGGCTGCTCTTTAAAGGGTCACCAATAACCCTTCAATACCGGCCCAGTGGATACTTACCATACCTGCCAGATTATAAACACGTAACATCATTAGCTACTTCCTCCTTCCTGAAACTTCTGCTCCCTTGCCTTAGGTGATGAAATATTCTTCTAACTTTCCTGCCACTCTGCTTCTTTGAAGTCTCTCTGAACACTTCTCTTTCTTACATTTTATATAATGAAAATAAGATAGGTGGTACTGATGTACAAATCACAGGGTGTCTAGTTTTCACTCGTGCTACATGTCCAGTGTGCCAGGAAGGTAGCTCTGCTAATTGTAGTTGCTCAGGGAGATGGGTTGAGAGACCTGCTTCGACACCTGCCCCCATAAGTTCCCAAGCAGAGTAAAGGGCCCTAATGAATCATACACTGCCTCTTAATGATCCCTCCCAGAAATAACATGTCACTTCTCACATTTTGTTATCCAAAGTAAATCATATGGCCGTATCTAATTTCAAGAGTTGGAATCTTTGGCGGTAACAAAGTACTCAATAAGTACACATTAAATAAATAATATATTACTCACTTATACCAGACACCTGTATTGAGGACCTACTTTGTACAAGGAACTATGCTAGGCTTTGTGAGTAAAAGGAGCTTCCAGCTCCTAAAAGGTTTACAAATTACCTACTGACCTAAGGGCCTCTGGGGTGTTGGCAATGTTCTATTTCTTGACAAAAGTAGTAGTTACATGGGTGTTTCCTTGATAATCATTGGCTGTGCCTTACTGTTTTGTGTATTTCTTACATATGTCTGCCGGTTCACAAGAAAAGGTTTTAAAAAGAGAGGCAAAGGAGAATATTCGTAATTTGAGGCAAAAACAAGAAATCAATAAATCAAGCAGAAAAACTGAGTTTTAAGAATGGTTGGAATAAAGAATATTTACATGAAACAACTATTGTCATGTCCACAACTGGAGAATAATTAATAAAGAAGAGGCCCAACAGAGGAATGCTCTCGAGGGCAATATGAAAAATTAAACAATAGGAAATATAAAAGAAAAGCTATGAGACATGAAGGATAGAAACTAACATTCTGGCATTTGGATAATTAGACACCTAGAAAGTGGGGAAAATAGTAAAAAGAGATGAAAAGATTTCCAGGCTTTATAGAAAGATGAAATAGCTTTGACATGGTGCATTGATGACAAACAGATTTTTTAAAAACATCTCTTTTAAAAACATATCTAATTACATTATAAGAAAATTGTAAGAACTTCAAAGACAAAAAGAAAATTCTCAACATTTGCAGAGAGAGCAGTTGCACCTATAAAAGAACAAGAGCAGGGGTGCCTGGGTGGCTCAGTCAGTTAAGCATCTGACTTTGGCTCAGGTCATGATCTCACAGTCTGTGGGTTTGAGCCCTGTGTCAGGCTCTGTGCTGACAGCTCAGAGCCTGGAACCTGCTTCAGATTCTGTGTCCCTCTCTCACTCTGCCCCTTCCCCACTCATGCTCTGTCTGTCTGTCTGTCTGTCTCTGTCTCAAGAATAAACATTTAAAACAATTTTTTTAAAAAAGTAGTGCCTAAGAGAAAATGTCTAGGTTTTAAACAAACCTTATCAGGAAAGGAAGCCTGAAAACAAATGTGCTAATCATTTCCATTAAGAGAATGGAAAAGTAGAAAGACAGCAAAGGAAAAAAAAATGTAAATGATAGAGACATGGGCAGAATTCAGTGAGCTAGAAAACCGAAAATAGGGAAGATAAACAAAATCAAAATTTGATTCAATGGAAGGTTTAAAGAGGTTGATACATCCATCTGACAACACTCTTAAGGAAAATGTAGGTGATTCACAATGAAAAGGAGAAACACAGACATTTTTAAATGAAAAAGGCTTGTTATGAGCAATTCTATTCCAATAAATCTGAAAATTTAGATTAGATGGATACATTTCTAGAACAACACAAAGGTCAAAACTACAGGAAGGAATAGGAACCTGAAAAATAGAGTAATGAGCATCAAAGACAGGCTTGGGAAGCAAAGACTACTTTGCCCTGTCTTAATGTGCCAGCTAGGGCATTTCAAAAACAGATCGTTCCTCTCTTATACATGCTGTTCTAGAACACAGAAAAGGAGCAAAAGCTTTCTAAATCATTTTCTGGGGCTGGTGCATCTTTATTCTCAGAGCCAGCTATTTTCTTGTAGTACATGAGAAGAAAATTATGGATTAATGTCAGCCATGTCACTGAATTCAACAATGTATTACAAGCATGATTCATTTCGATCAAATAAGGTTTATCCTAGGATAGTGTTAAGTCCCTGACCATTAGCTTATTTTATTGTAATGTAAGTGCCGGACATTAAGCTTTTGATTGCCAAGGCATCCATCTCAAACACATCCATTGAAAAGACAAGGGTGGCCTGATACACAACTAGATAAAGAGCCAGGTGGCCCCTGCCTGATGAAGTTCCCCTTTTAGAAAGCCCAGGGTGACCTAGATAACCACTTGAGTGACCCTGCTTTTCTCTTCCTGCACTTTATTTTTTTAAAAATTTTTTAATGTTTATTTTTGAGAGAGAGAGAGTCAGAGACAGAGAGACAGAGTGTGAGTGGGGGAGGGGCAGAGAGAGAGAGGAAGACACAGAATCTGAAGCAGGCTCCAGGCTCCCAGCTGTCAGCACAGAGCCCCATGTGGGGCTCAAACCCACAAACTGCGAGATCATGACCTGAGCTGAAGCTGGAGGCTTAACCAACTGAACTACCCAAGCACCCCTGCCTTCCTGCACTTTAATTCCAGCTCTTATGTTTTAAATTCACCAACAAAGAGTGACCCTGTGAAATCAGAGGCACCCCTTCCTCAACCCCAATAATGGCAGATCCCCAGGTGTCTCCCTCCCCCCACACCTCACTTTGTGGCTCTGGGCATGCCAAGTGCCTTCCAGGACTTGTGAGTAATAAATTAATAAACCTTGTTTTTTTCAAAGTTCCCTAATGGTTGTTGCTGAGGAATGTCTTGCAGTCATAAGAACCACAAGGGCCAATAGGGCCACAACATTGGCTCCTGTCACTACAAGTAGTAGGGACCCAAGCGAGTGCCCCTAGGCATTCCTAGCTGATCACCATCATTACTTTATATCAGTAGGCTGCGATCACACAAAATACCTAGGAATGCAGTGAGGTTTCAATGTCAGAAAATCTATATATGACCCAAAAAGTCAATAAACCAAAAAATAACATTCATATTAACTTCAAATGAATTCAACTCAATACTTGCATAAACAGAATTTGATCAATTTTACCACATGGCAAGGATTGTAAACGAAAAATCTATAGTAAATATATCTATGGAGAAATTAAATCCATTCCTTTTAAGATTATGCAAAAGGTAGGATATCCTTTATTACTACAAATGTTTAACATAGTATTGAAGGTTCTAGACATCACTACGACAACAAAAGAAAATCAAGGCTATGAAGATTGTAAGGGAGAGAGAAAATGGCCGTAGATGATATAATCTACATATTGCAGAAGACGGAGCTCTGGAACCCCAATGCCCGAGTCCAAATCCAGACTCTGTACCTTTCAAGCTGTGTGACCTTGGACAGATTCCTTCACCCTCCTCATGTCTGCTTCCCGCTCTGTATGATGGGGAAATAATCAACCTGGATCAACCTCCAAACATAAATGAATACATAAGAAGCCTATAGAATAGAGCTTAGTAAATAGTAAGCAACTCAACTAATGTTCTTTATCATTGTATTATTTTAATCTAGGTCAGTGATTCTGAAATGCGAAGTTCTCAAAGAACCCCTGTTGAAGTGTTTCTCCTTCCCGCCCACTACCCATACCATGCTGCCTCCTCTTTTGCACTGTGTCCCTAGTACCCCCAGCTCTGGGATAACTCACAGGAGCCCCTGCACCCAGGGATGTTGTCGGGCCTCCTGGTCTTCAGGATGATGGTGCCAGTGATGATGCCTGCCACGCCCACCACCAGGCCCAGGGCACAGACCACAGTCTCCATTGTCTCAGGCACCTCCATAGGCTCCTGGGCCTCTGGGGCACAAAGGAAAAACAAGAGTTAGAAAGTGCAGAGAGCAGGAGCTGGCCTCAGGTTTGGGGGTATAAAGAGTTAGAAACAATGAGACCACCGGTGAAATTTGGATAAAGTAGCAATAAAATACATGGGATTAAGAAAAGCAGGTGCTGTGGAAAGATGGATCCTGGAAATAGAGAGGGTGTCAGGACAGTGCTGGCAAAAGGAGGGGGCTCCATACCCCAGTGCTGAAGGAGCGGCTGGTCCAGGCCCCAGTGCTCCACCTTGCAGTCATAGACATCTTCAGCCGTGGGAATGAAGGTCAGGTAGTGGAACTTGTGGAACCTGAATTCTGTGCTAGGCAGGAAGATGCTCTCAGCCACACCTTTGGTGACCGTCTGCCCATTGCACAGCCATGTGACATTGAGCACAGGTGGGAAGAACTTGTCCACATGGCAGATGAGGGTGTTGGGCTGTCCAAGCTCCACAGGCTCCTTGGGAAACACGGCCACCTCAGGTGGCTCTGAGAAAGGACAGAACCTGGTGAATCTGCTGCCTTTGGCTGTATCTCAAAGGACCCCACCACCCCACCACCTATATTCTCCAGGTTAGGGGCCACCTTCCTCAGGCTGACCCTTTGCCCCCCACAGGCTTCCAGGTCAAAGTCATAGCTTCTCATACTCCTGACTGGCCTCCTTCAGCCCAACCCTTTTCTTGAATAAGAAGAAAATGTCTCCTGTGATGACATAACCACCCAGCTTTGTGAGTTGAATATTGTTCACTCACAGGGAGAGAGAGGTTCATTCATGAGTGGACATCTAGGTCTCCCATTCTCTATGCAGCAGATGGGCTCTCCCATCCCTGCAGTTGGGTAGTAGAGAAATAAGCAAGAGCAAGCAGTACCATTTGTGGCCCTGGTGTGGTTGGACCGTTGGATCAGAGTGTTCAGGTTCTT
Source organism: Panthera pardus (assembly GCF_024362965.1). Taxonomy (NCBI): domain Eukaryota; kingdom Metazoa; phylum Chordata; class Mammalia; order Carnivora; family Felidae; genus Panthera; species Panthera pardus. The sequence goes on along the minus strand of NW_026526732.1, from coordinate 148,062,129 downwards.
CTTTGCCGTGACAATGTCAGCAATACCCCTCCAAGCATCAAAGTTGAAGACATGAATAAACTCTGGCAGATGCCAGATGGTCTCCTTCTTATCCAGATCCACATAGAACTCATCCTCATCAAACTCAAACATGTACTCTCCAGAGGGTCTGTGTGTCTGGACAAACTGGACATTGACACGTGGCCCACTGCATGAAGAGGAAGAAGGGAGATTGAAGAACAGGTGACTATGTAAGAAAGTACACAGAACACAGGAAGCAAGGAGATAAGGAAATAGTAATAACATGAATGAAGAACACAGAAAATGAGAAATGCAAGCTGAAAGAAAAGAAATGGGAAGAAACAATGAGAGATATGACTTACTGAAAATTCAGGTTGTTTCCCTTTATTCCAGAAAATTTAAGCATCCATCACTCCAGTACAAGAATAATCACAATGAACACAATAATAAGGTAATATTTATGGAGAACTTACTATGCATTCAATTTATTCTTTGCAACTTCATACCCCCAGGTAAAGCATTCTTTTGCATATTAGGGACCTGCCCACAGAGGTTAAATAACTAGCCCAAGTTAGCACAATTCATGCTGAAAGGAAGATGGAATCATCCACTCCATCCACACCCACAACATCTCAGAAGCCTTGCAGAAAAAGACATATAAAGTTAATGATAAAGTCACAGAGTGGAGTGGGAGAAAGGGGAGAGTGGAATAAAAATCTTCTGGAGTGGAAAATTTTTTAAATTGTGAAGGAAATGAAAAGACGTCCAGAGTCTTGGTGCTACTTACAGACTTCTAGTTACTGTTTTAGCTTTACATGATGGTAGATCATGTAACCTTGTCCACAACACCTTCATTTAAGGCATTTTAAATTTTCAAGTATTATCATTCACACAGCATTCACAAATTTTCTTGTTGACTTTATGTTTTTAAGGGTAGTTTCCACTGGAAATAATAGTTGTTGCGTTTGAAACACCTATGGCATAGCATCTTAGTTTTACCTGATGTGTAAGAAACAACAAAAAGATATACAATAACAAAAAATCTATTGGTATTACAGTAAAACAATAAAAATGAGACAGTTTGGGGCTAAGAAAAGAAAAGGAATTAGGAGGAAGTGACGCTCCAGGGCTCACTGGTCTAGCATCCGAATCAAAGATTCAAAGATTCTCCCTGCAGCTCCAACACAAGAACTAATCCTCTCCTTGGATGCTTCTAGTGACAGGATTCATTGTCTCATGCAAATGCTTGGGGACATCCACTGAATTTAGTGGCTACAAAATCCTCACCTACAGAAAAGAAGATAAAAGAAAAAGAAAGAAGAAAACATACAGGGAACAGACATGGCTACCCGGACATAGTTTGTTCATCCTAAGATATCTCATTTTTATTGTTTTTGCAAAGTCTTAAAACTAAAGGTCTGTGCACTGTGAAGCAAATTGTATTCTTACAGATGTTCACTTTCATTCAGTCAAAAAAAGCCTTAATGTGAACCTTGACTCTCTAGGCATTAAGGCTGTAACTCAAAAGACATGGTCCTTGTCCTCAAGCTGTTTGAGATCGAAAGAATGAGAGAGACAAAGACGATTCGTATATATGTGGTCATCACTACTGCATTATCACAGGGTACATACAGGTGCTGCTTGGGAGCAAATGGAGAGCATTAAAATGAGATTGAAGTAAGGCTTTCTAGAAATGGTTTTTATGTGAGGTTAGCAGAGACAGAGAGAAGTGGTGTCTCTAGCAGGAGACGTAGGAGCAGAGAGGCATGGGACTTCTTGGAGGGTCGGAGGGTGCTACAGCAGCTCGGAGGATATGGAGAGCCTACTTTAGGACCTGCCTTGTATGATAATTGCAGGTGTTTGAATTTGATCCAGAGCCCCCTGGAAAATCATTGAAGGGTCTTCAGAGAGTAATACAATCAGATTTGTACATGAAGGTGGCAGCTATAAGGATGATAGATTAGAGGAGGCTCATTTGTAAGCAAGACCAGTAGGACTCTTCAGCAATCAGGTGGCAAGTGATGAGGGTGTAGATAGGGCAGTAACATGGGGTAAGAAGAAGAGAGGATGAATTTGAATGACAGTGAAGAGATGAGAAGCCACAGGACTCAGTAAGTACTGTGGTGGAAATAGGGATATGAAGGAGTCCAAAATATCCAAGCAACATGGAGAATTGTGGCATCAGTGACTGAAAAAGTAATGAAGGACAAGGAAGTGGTTGAGAGAAGAAAAAGTGTTCTTTGGGGGACATAATGAGTTTGAATTTCTGGGTGACCAAGTGGAGTTGACTTGAGAGCAGTTGAAATAATGGATGGATCTCAGGCTAGACTGGGCCGGTGACATAGACTAGGAGTCCTCATGGTAGGTGAAGTTAAAAGCTTGGATTGAGTCACCCAAGAAGTGTACAGAGTCATCATAGTAGGGTCGGAGTGTGTGGTCCTGCGTCCTGGCAACAAATATGGACATTCAAAAAAGAGGCTGGGGGCACCTGTCTGGCTCAGTTGAAAGAGCATGTGACTCTTGATCTCGGGGTCATGAGTTCAAGCCCCACATTGGGTGTAGAAATCACTTGAATAAATGTTTTTAAAAAGAGGCTGTAAAGGAGACGACTAATAAGTGGGAAGAAAACAAGGAGGAAGTGTGCTCCTCAAGACAAAGAACAAGAGAAAAATTCCAGGAAGGAGGAAGTGGTCATGTCGCAAATATTGCTAGTGACACAGGTAAGATACACACAGAGAAGTGACCACTGGTTTTCATTGTAGGGAGACCACTAGTGGCCCCACTGAGAGCAGCATCAGATGTGAGGAGACAAAAGGGAGAATGCAGTGGGCTGAGGACTGAGTGAAGCAGGGGAAAGTCCAAAACAGGCATTGCAGACTCCAATTTCAAGAAGTTTACCTCTGAAATTTAAGAGAGACACACAGATTGTCCAGAAGACACAGAGCCATGGCTCTTCACTCATCCACACTGTGACATAGAGCTCATGAGGCATGTTCTCTGCCTTTTAATTTCTAGGTTGAGAATAATAAATGCACTCCTGCAAAAGCTGTTGTGAAAATGAAATGAGAGTTGGCACTTGGTCAGGTTCAATAAACACTGGTTCTTGCTGCTGTCAGAAAGAAAAAAGCAGAACACCTCATACAAGAGGAAGAAGAAGGAAGGGGAGAAACAGGAGAGAAAACAGCACCTGTGGGCTACAAATCTCCTTATAGTCCACACCCTCTCTGGCCCACCAGAGCACTCACCCCTGATGGCCCCAGTTCCATGGGGACTCAGAAGGGCAGCCAGGGAGATGACTCGCAGGATCATGACTTGGGTCTGGCACCTTATGTCTTCAAGGTGCATCTGCAGTGACCGCTGTGAACCAGCCTGTGAAGAGAGAATGAGGTAGTGCAGGGCAGGGCGGAGTTCTGAATCCAGGACTTACTTCCCTATCCCGTTGAGGGAGAAGGGGTGGAGGTGAAACAGCTCAACCAGAAAATGTCAGAAGAGGCATCTCTGGCCAGGAAAGAAAATGATAGAACCACTGGGAGAGGAAGTGGGAGAGCTGTCAGGATGAAGGTGGCCCGGAAAGTTCCAACCTATGTGGGATTTGGGAATAAGAGAAAGAAAACTATGAAAGAGACATCATAACCATCTTCCTCTTTGCCTGGCTGGCTCAGTCAATAACAGCATGCTACTCTTAATCTCAGGGTTGTGAGTTCAAGCCCCACCTTGGGCATGGATCCTACTTAAGGTCCCTCCACGGTGAACACCATCCCCCTTGCATGGACGTGTTCTGGGACAGCACAAGTCCTAAGCAGTGTGTTAACCATTTAGAAGGTTAGACTGTCGATCCCAGAACTCAGAATTAGTCCTGGGAGCTGTACAGGCAGTCACTCAAGGTGTGTGGTGTGTATTTTCTCCTCTCAGCAGTTCTGTAGATCTTAGAAGTAAAAAGGGGATTGACTAAGGGTCTCTGGGTTATACCAGATAAGGCATGGAAGTAACTGTACCACTTTATACAAATTACTTGGCCTTTCTGGGCCACAGTTTCATTTTTGAAATGGAGATGGTAGCACTTGTGTATCAGTAATTCTGTGAGGGTGACATGGGAGCATCCATATAAAATGCTTCAGAAAGTTACAGATCTGAGAGTTTCGAATAGACCAATGAAGTTATCAAAGACCATTCTTTTTTTTTTTTTTCCAGTTCAACATATGTATATACTTTTGGTAACTTTTAAACACCAAATAATCCCAACAAACAATACAGATTGTTCCTGAAATATACTCCCCCAGAACACACAACCTAAAAAGACAATGACAAAACAAATACAATTTCCAACTAATGTATTAAGTCCTTAAATAAAGTGCTGATGAACTGAATAAAAGCAGATAAAATTATTTAAGTTTTCTATTAGGAAATTTTCCTGATACATTATAGCAAAGCATCAGGCCCTTTCTGCTACTTCCTGCCTTTTTTTAAAAACCCACTGTGACTTACTGCTTCTCATGTAGAATGGAAATTATTATGTCATTGGTTTATTGTGAAATCTAATTGGGATGATACTCAGAATTTGTGAATCTCTTAAAACAAAGCCTTGCACATAGTAAGGGATCAAGAAATGTTAATTATTACAATGCAAGACTAGTTCAGAGTCCTGAACTAGTGAAATTCTTTATCAAATGCAATGTATTATTTGCTCCACTAATATAAATTCTGTAATTTTAACAATAAACACCAGAGGAACTTTCTGTAGATCCACCCTCCTTTATTGTAGCTCCAAACCCCTCTATAATAAAACAACACGTCAGAGAAAGATGTACCATTAGACTTAATGTGAAATGATTAGGGAATTTGTCCTTAATAGTAACATTTAAATGTTTAACATTTAAATAAAGGTGCCTTATATCACCACATTCTATACGAAGAGGAAATAAAAGAGTAACAATTAGAAATGAAGCAATTAAGTATTTTTTGCTTTCTGCTTATCTGCCTGGAAACATCAAACAATTCCTCTAAAATTACCAAAGGTATATATAAAAATTATCAAAGGCATAAAATGGTACACATAATATCATTTGATAACAAATGAATTCTTGTATGATACTAAGAATCAACATGAAGTTTTAAAGAAAAGTTATCCATTCACAAAAGTCACTACCCATAAAAAATACAAGATAACTTCAATGACATATTTCAAAACAATATCATTAAGAGGAAGATGATTTGATTTTTTAATTTTAAATAGGGGATGGTGTTCACCATGGAGAGGGAATGATGTTCCTAGGGAGGAAAACATATAAAATAATCAAGCTTTATGGCTCAGCCAGTTGCTCAAAATGAGAATCTCTCTCCTTATACTGTCTTCAGTGAATCTTACACCTTAAAGAATCATGTGCTTTGCCCCAAACTTCTGTTTGGTGAGTGACAATTCCTGATTATTGGTTCCTTTTTCAGAATCTGGCCACTCCCAGAGGCTATAGAAGGCTGTCCAACCTCTCTGATATCCCATTGAGTGAGAACTGCTCTGACTGCAAATATCTCAGCCCCCATTCTTTCTCCCAGGCTCCAGGATGGTGGTCCTGAGGGTCCCTGGGGCCCCGGGGATGGCAGCTCTCATGATGTCCTTGATGACGCTGAGCTCCCCTTTGGTTCAGAGCAGAGACACCCCAGGTAAGTGCAGAGCTGCTATTCTTGGAGAACCTCCCTCAGGGAAATGATCTTAGGGGGCCTTCCATATGGGCCCACTCCCTGAGGAAGGCTTTGGGGCTCTGACATCGTGCAGAGCTGCTAGTCTCACCAGAGAGGAAAGGAAATCAAGGGACAATGGTACCTGGTGATCTGGAGTGATTTGGAGGGACAAGTTTCTCACAGAGGGATCATCAAAATGGCATTTCAACATCAAAGATCAGAAAGGGGAAATTATGGTTAGTTTGCATTGTCCACAATCTGAAGATCTCTCTATCGAATCAGTGCTCCAGGTAGGCGCTCCAGAACCTAGGTGCTGGTAGGTTCTGTGGAAGGGTCCGCAGAACCAGGCAAGAACCCTCATTCCATGACCATTGTTGGCCAGGGTAGCAGAAGAGGGTGACGGGCACAAGCTATGGTTAAGGCCAGCAGGATACCAGTTGCAGCTGTCCCTCACATCAGGAGTCAGGTCAGGGCACATCAGGACAGAGCCAGAGAAGAAGTGAGAAACAGGAAATGGCCTTTTCTAGTTCTGATTCACCACCATGTGTGATAGAAAGGTGAATCTGTTTATGTTAAAATTTCTCAGCCTCTTCATCCCCATCCATAAGGCCAGCCCCACTTCCTCCTGAGGATCAGGTACTATGGGGCTCTTTCCTCAATTTCCAGAGTTAGTAGCATCTGAAACTCCCAAATCCATCTGTTCAGACTCCATCCTGATATACCCATTTCTCAGATAGAGGGAAGAGAAAATTTCAGACATTTATGACTCGGATGGACAGAGAGTTGGACAGGGCATCTCAGCCATGCACGTGTGCTTGCACATAAGAGAAGAAATGGAGAAGCGAGAATCCTAGACTGCTAGAGGGGCTGTGGAAGTAGCTGGTGAGATGAGACAGTGTCCCACAGGACGTGAGAGGAGAGGCATCACCATTCTGGTGTGGTGGGTAGTGATAGCGGTGGACGTTGATATGAGTACATTTGAAATCAGGTCTGGGGTCTGCTTTGGAGTGAACAGAGAGTGGTGGGTGGTGGGAGGGGTGGGGTGAGGTGGAGAAGCCAGTGGGTTCAGACATAAGAGGAACAAATGGAATTTCCCTGCCCTGCAAGAGAGACCACTGGGGGGTGGGAGCAGGTGGACCCAGAGCTCTCGGCACAGTTTTGATGCTGAGGAACTCACTGCTGGGTGAAATATGGAGTCCGGGAAACTTGGACTCAATGGGCCTGGGCATATTCCTCCATTTCCTTCATATGTTTCCAATTCCTCGGGGTTTCCTCAACTTCCAACAGAGCAGAAATAAAAAGAGAGAAAAGGGGAGAACCTCGCTTAACGGGACCTGGGTGACACTGAGATTGTTGAGAAAATACTAGTGCCTGTTGGAGCATGAAGAAAATTGTGGAGAAAGGAAGCATCCGACTCATGGATGAAACAGGAGCTCTAAGAGCCGCTTGAAACATCCTCTGTTCAGGGCATTCTCCATCCTGGCATTTAGCCCCTGGGACTCCGGCCTACCACACACCTGGGCAGCAGAAGACACCTGGGGATTTAAGCTTTTGTTTACTCCCCTTCTTCTGCCTCCCTTTCCCAAGTGAAAGAAGAGGTGGAAAGAAAAACTATCAGTATTAAGTTAATAAAAGCTCCTTTTCAAGCATTAATGTCGTGCTTCAAAGGGCAGCTCCTTTTGAGCCATTCTGAACAAACCAGGGTCTGTCCCTCGTTTCTCTCTGTCTCCACATAATCTACCCCATCACAGCTTGACAAGGGGAAGAGCTCTAGCCTCCAGTGACCAGGGCCAGACTCTATGCTCTAAGTTTTATTTATATCATTTTATTGAGTTTTAAATTAAATCAAAGTAGTCCTTCAAGATAAAAAAATAATAATGATAACAACATCCTTTTTTATAGGTAAAAAAGTTGAGACTCTGAGAAGTTGATTACTTGCCCAAGGCCACACAGCTGGTCTGTGGACATCTTTACTGCCCTGACCACATTGTCTTCCTTATATCCTATAGTAATTACATAGTCTTAATATGTCCTATTCTGAAAAGATGATTTCTTTTATGCCAGAACTCTTCTAGCTCTACTCTAGAAAATTCAGATGTTTTCAAGAGTTTTACAAACTCTGTGATACTTTTCAAGTACACATACAAGACAGTTTTGAGAGACCCTTTGTATGACATCTGTCTGCTTTGAAAATAAGATCTCATTATGGGATAAAGAAAGTCAATTGCTTTACTTTAAAAAAAATTTTTTTAACTCCAGTACAGTTAACATGCAGTGTTATATTAGTTTCAGGTGTACAATATAGTGATTCAGCAATTCTATATATTACTCAGTGCTCATCAAGATAAGTGTACTCTTTAATCCCCTTTACCTGTTTCACCCATCCCCCCATCCACCTTCCCTCTGGTAACCATCGTTTGTTCTCTATAGTTAAGAGTCATTTCTTGGTTTGTCTCTGTTTATTTGTTTTGTTTCTTAAATTCCATATATGACTGAAATCACATGGTATTTGTCTTTCTCTGACTGACTTATTTCACTTAGCATTATACTGTAGCTCCATCCATGTCATTGCAAATGGCAAGATTTCATTCTTTTTTATGGCTGAATGACATTCCATTGTATCTATACACCACATCTTCTCTATCCATTCATCTATCGATGGACACTTGGACTGCTTCCATAATTTGGCTATTATAAACAATGCTGCATTAAACACAGGGGTGCACATATCCTTTTGAATTAGTGTTTTCATATTCTTTGGGTACATAGCTAGCAATGCAATGAGTAGATTCTTATTTCTATTTTTAGCTTTTTACTATTTCTGTTTTTAATTTTTTGAGCACTCTCCATACTGTTTTCCACAGTGGCTGCACCAGTTTGCATTCCCACCAACAGTCATAGCAACATTTTTCTAGAGAAGTCTTCTGAGGCAAGGAAAATAAAGCAAAAACAAACCATTGGGACTACATCAAAATTTTTTTAAGTCAATTGCTTTAAAAAAAGAAAGCATTGCAACCACTACTGACAACTAGCAGAACTGTGTTCTGATTGAAAAACAGGTAGGGAAACCTCTTAGTGGAACAGGGAATGGAGTTGGATGTGGGGGAGGAGAGCAGGCAGGGCAGGTAGAAGATAGATATCACAGACTCCAAACTGGATGGGGCCAGGGGCTCAGAGGCTGAGAGGGCAGAGCATAGAGCAAGAAGACAGGCTCAGGAGACTGAGAGAAATGAAGTGCTCCTGTGGCACAGCCAGTAAAAGTAGAATGGGGCTCCCTGAGGCTTGTGCGGTGGCTCCTGAGGCTACTCTTCCTCCTCCCTGCCTGAGCAACCAGTTGAGCAACTTCAAACTGGGACACATGGAGCCCTGAGGAAGGACAAGGATTCTGAAGAGACCACCCAAATCAATTCTAGTCATCTCTGCAGTGACAGAGACAATGGCTAGACCCCCCCTCCCCCCCCCCCACACACACACACCCTTCTCTGACTCTTAGGAGGGCCTGTTAAGGCCCCTTGACAGCCACTCGGAGAGGGTCTTGAGCAGAAGGAGAAGCTTCATCTGGAGCTGGGCTCCCCGAGCTCAACCCTGAACTGACATGGTGAGCCTCATGTTGACATGCTCTTCAAACATCCTTTACTTCTGCCACTGTGCCGCATTGCCCTCATTTCTGTGGTCTGGGAAGTTGTGCCATAAATTCATTCTGGAGTTTCCATTGATGATACATTTTAAGTCACATAGAGAAGCTGCAATTTAAAGACTCCTTCAATAGACAATTGTGGACCCCCAATGGCAGCCAGTAATGTATAATCAACTCTTTGCTGACCAGCATTATGCTGATAACAAAACCAGACAAAGACAATACAAGAAAAGAAAACTGCAGGCCAATATCCATAATGAATATATATTCAAGATTCTCAAAAGAGGGGCACCTGGGTGGCTCAATGGGTTAAGCATCCAACTCTTGGTTTTGGCTCAGGTCATGATCTCATGGTTGGTGGGCTTGAGTTCCATGTTTGGCTCTGCACTGACAGCACAGAGCCTGATTGGGATTCTCTCTCTCTCCTTCTCTCTCTACCCCTCTCCCTACATGCTCATGCTCTCTCTCTCTTTCTCAAAATAAATAAATAAACATGTAAAAGTGTTTTAAAGATCCTCAAAATAATACAAGCAAACCATATTCAACAGCATACTAAAGGAATTATACACCATGACTAAGTGGGATGCATCCCTGGGATGCAAGGATAGTTGAACATAAACAAATCAATCAGTGCGATATACCACATTAATAAAACAAAAAGGAAAAACAATACATGATCATCTCAACAGCCACAGAAAAAACATTTGAGAAAGTTTGGCACCCATTCACAATTAGACTCTCAACAAAATAAGTATAGAGGGAACTCAAAGCCAACACAGTAAAGGTCATATATGAAAAGCCCACAGCCTACCTTATCAATGGAGAAAAACTGAGAGTTTTCCAAGATCTGGTTCAAGGCAAGGATATCCACTCTTGCCTCTTCTTTGCAACATAGTTATGGAAGTCCTGGCCAGAACAATTAGACAAGAAAAAGACATAAAAGATATCCGAACCAGAAACAGAGAAGTAGAATTATCTCTGTTTGTGGATGACAAGCTCATATAGACAGAAAACCCCAAAGACTCAAAAAACAAAAAAACAATTAGAACTTTTCAAAAAATTCAGTAAAGTTGCAAGATATTAAGTTAACATACAAACATCAATCACCTTTCTATACACAGACAATGAACTGTCTGAATAGAAGTTTAGAAAACAATCACACTCACAATAGCAACCAAAAGTGTAAAATACTTAGGAATAAACTTTACCAAAGAGGTGAAAGACATGTACACTGGAAATTACAAAACATTGGCAAAAGAAATCAAAAAAGACTGGACTGGAAGAATATTCATAGTACCCAAAATGATCTACAGATTCCATGCCATCCTTTTCAAAACCCCAATAATATTCTTGATGGAAATAGAACAAAATAACTCTAAAATTCATATGGAATCACAAAAGATCCTGAATGATCAAAGCAATCCTGAGCAAGAAGAACAAAGCATCACATTTCCTGATTTCAAAATATATTACAAAGCTACAGTGATTAAAACAGTATAATCTATGGGGTGCCTGGGTGGCTCAGTCGGTTAAGCGTCCGACTTCGGCTCAGGTCATGATCTCGCGGTCTGTGAGTTCAAGCCCCGCATCAGGCTCTGTGCTGACAGCTCAGAGCCTGGAGCCTGTTTCAGATTCTGTGTCTCCCTCTCTCTGACCCTCCCCCACTCATGCTCTGTCTCTCTCTGTCTCAAAAATTAAAAAAGTTTAAAAAAAATTTTTTAAAAACAGTATAATCTAAGGTGCCTGGGTGGCTCAGTTGGTTAAGCATCCAACTCTTAATTTCAGCTCAGGTCATGATCTTAGGGTTTGTGGGTTTCAGCCCCATGTCGGGCTCTGTGCTGTTAGTGCTTAGGATTCTCTCTCTCCCTCTCTCTGCCCCTCCCTTGTTCTCTCTCTCTCTCTCTCTCTCAAAATAAATGAATAAAGTTTAAAAAAAAAACAGTATGATACTGACATAAATACAGACGTATAGAGCAGTGGACCATAATGGCCCAGAAATAAATCCACACATCTACAGTCAACTTATACTCAACAAGAATGCCAAGAACATACAATGGGGAAAAGATAGTCTTCAATAAATGATACTGAGGAAACTGGATATCCACATGCATAATAATAAAATAGGATGCTTATCTCACACCATATATAAAAATCAACTCAAAATGATTAAAGACTTAAATGTAAAATCTGAAATTATAAAACTTCTGGAAGAAAACATACAGGAAAACCTTCTTGACATTGGTTTGAGCAATGATTTTTTGGACATGACATCAAAAGTACTGGCAACAAGCAAAAACAGACAAACAAAATTGCATTAAACTAACAAGCAACTTACTAAATTTACTAAATTTATTTTCAAAGTACAGGAACTCATGTAACTCAATAGAAAACAAACAAACAAAAAACTGATTAAAAAACCAGCAAAGGACCTGAATAGACATTTCTCCAAAGAAGACATACAGTTAGCCAACATGTATATGAAAAAGTACTCAACTTTACTAATTATCAGGGAAATGCAAATCAAAACCACCATAAGATACCATCTCACACCTGGTAGAATGGCTAGTATCAAAAGATGGAAGAAGATTAATGATTCTAGGATGTGGAGAAAAGAGAACCCTGCACGCTGCTGGTGGGGATATAAGTTGGTGCAGCCATTAGGGAAAACAGTATGGAGACTCCTCAAAAAAATTAAAAATAGGAGTGCATGGGTGGCTCCATTGGTTGAGTGTCCGACTCTTGATTTCAACTCAGGTCATGATCCCAGAGTCCGGTGAGTATGGAGTCTGCTTAAGATTCTCTCTCTCTCTCCCTCTGCCCTCTCTCCTGCTCACACTCTCTTGCTCTCTAAATTAATTAAGTAATTAAGTAAGCAAATAAGTAAAATTAGAACTACCATATGATCCAAGATCCAACAATCCCACTTCTGGGTATACATCCAAAAGAAATGAAATCTGGATTTTGAAGAGACATCTGCACTTCCATGTTCACTCCGGCATTATTCACAGAGCCAACATACGGACACAACTTAAATGTCCATGGACAGATGAATGAATAAAGAAAATGTGGCATACACACACAGCGAAATAGTCTTCAGCCTCTTAACAAGAAGGAAATCCTGACATTTGCCACAACATGGCTGAATCTGTAGGACATTACGCTCAGTGAAACGGGCCAGATGTAGAAAGACAAATACTGCATGATTTTACTTGTATGTGAAATCTAAAATAGTCAAATCCATAGAAGTGGTTACCAGGGGCTAGGGGAGGTGAAAATGGGGAGGTATTTTGCAAGGAGTACTAAGTTTCAGTTATGCAAGATGAGTTAAGTTCTAGAGAACTACATACAGCAATGTGTCTATAGTTGACAGTATCGTATTGTGTACTTGAAATTTAAGAAGGTAGATCTTGAGTGTTTTCACTACAAAAAAAAAAAAAGAAAAAAAGGTAACTGGTAACTGTATGAGATGGTGAATATGCCATTTGGCTTGTGACTATTTCAAAATGTACACGTGTATCAGGCCATCAGGCTTTATCATGATTTTTTAAATTTTAGAGAGAGAGAAAGCATGCACAAGTGGGGGAGAGGGGGAGAGGAGGTGGATTGAGAAAGAGAGAAAGAGAGAGAGAGAATCCCAAGCAAGCTCCATGTTCAGCCTGGAGGCCGGTGGGGCTTGATCCCACAACCCTGGGATCATGACCTAAGCCGAAATCAAGAGTCAGACGTTCAACCAATTGAGCCACCCAGGCACCCCTATGTGGTTTTTTATCATCAAATATATGTCAATAAAACTGGAAACATATTTAAAAAAACAAAATCAATTATCTGCCCATTCTCTGATTCATAAGTATTTACTAAGACTAAGGTTAGATGCTGTATACAGATACAAACAAAAGAGTAACTTGCTTTAAAATGTTCAAGTGTAAAGAACAGGATAAGACATGGGAAAAAAATCACATTGTCTGAGTGTCCCTAATGTGATCATTGTGATAAGATTCTAAAACACACAGAAAATGCACTCACCCATTCTTTTTTTTTTAAGTTTATTTATTTATTTTGATAGAGAGAGTAAGCAAGAGTGGGAGAAGGGCAGAAAGCGAGGGAGAGAGAGAATCCCAAACAGGCTCTGAGCTGTCAGCACAGATCCCCACATGGGGCTCAAACTCATGAACCACAAGATCATGACCCGAGCTGAAATCCAGAGTCAGATACTTAACCGACTGAGCCACTCAGGCACCCCACACCCACCCATTCTAATGGGTTTCCTACATAGTTTTTGTTCCTATGCATTCTTTCAAAATATGTATTTCTCATGTGTCTATATATATATATATATTTTTTTTTTAATGTTCATTTATTTTTGAGACAGAGAGAGACAGAGCATGAACAGGAGAGGGGCAGAGAGAGAGGGAGACACAGAATCTGAAACGGGCTCCAGGCTCTGAGCTGTCAGCACAGAGCCCGATGCGGGGCTCGAACTCACGGACCGTGAGATCATGACCTGAGCCGAAGTCAGACGCTTAACTGACTGAGCCACCCAGGTGCCCCCCATGTGTCTATATTTTTAACATTCCTACACAATGTTATAAAGTATATTGTTTTCTTTTTCTGTCACTCAGCATAATAACCATAAGATCTGACAAGAGAGTTAAGAGTACAATCATTTGGTTTCTTCTAAGGGTTGCATAATATTCCACGGTGCACATGACAACAGTTTAGGTATTTGCTGTCCGAGGGATGATCACACCGACTGATTTCTGCCAACTCCTCAGTTTCACAAATACTGCCACAGCCAGCAGCAGCCCCTAGCTGTCCCTTTATGGGCCTGTGTGAACATTTTTGATGTCTAACAAGTTGTGGGAGTGCTGCGTCATATGACATACATCTCTTCAGTTTGACCGAGTGTCCCCTGAGTGCTATTCTGACCATCTGAGGCAGCTACACTCCATGAAGCAATATGTGAGTTTTCTCCATACCCCCAGCCACCAGTTTGGAACTATCTAACTCTCTACTTGTTCTGAGTCTGATAGATTTCAGTCTCATTTCCTTCTGAATTTTCGATTTTCTTTCCACTGATGAGCCACAGTCTGCCTTGCAAGTTTCCTCTCCTACAAATCCCCATCCCGCTCCTTACCTACTTCTCTATCACAGTCCTTTATTTTGCTTGTGTTTTAGGAGTTGCTTATATATTTTAGATATGAGTCCCATGTCAATTGTAGGCATGGCGAGTCTATTCCTATTCCCTAGTAACTTCTTAGTGGTGCACTTTGCTTAACAGAAGTATTGAAATTTAATGTCATTCCTTTCATTCTATTTTTGCCTTGTGATTCAAATTTGCTCAAGAAATGCTTCCTCACCCCCCTATTCGTTATCACACTCAGCTATCCATTCTGATATTAACCTCACAGTCTACTCCTCATAGAACTTTATCTCTACCAGAGGCGAGTGTCTGCTACGAGTTGAACGGGACACATAGAGCTTTACCTCTACCAGAGGCGGAGTGTCTGCTACGAGTTGAACGGGACACACCGCTTCCTGGAACAATACGTGTACAACAGAGAGCTGTTCATCCAGTTCGACAGTGACAGCGCCGCGGGGGTGTTTGTGGCGGAGTCTGAGCTGGGCCGAGAAACTGCCAAGAACTGGAACATCCAGAAGGAGTTCCTGGAGCTGAGACGGAGCGCCGTGGACACGGTGTGCAAGCACAACTTCGAGCCGGACGAGGGTTTCACGCTGCAGCGCAGAGGTGACGGGCGGGTGGGAAGGTGACGACTCTGGAAGGGGTGGGCTTGGGCAGCAGAGGAGAGGGGACCCCCCCCCCTCCGCCCCGGGGAGGCCACCCCACCCGGGCTCAGAGCCCGTCATGGTGCACAGGAGCCAAGATCAGTGCAGAAAGGGCCAGACTCCCTGCTAATCAAACACGAAAGAGTGAAGAACACTAGGTTTGTGGATCTGGCTACAGACTTTTTTTTTTAATGAAAATATCAAACTGCAAGATCAAAGGAAATCTATTGACTGACTATATCCTGATTCCGAGATAATATTTGACAAGATTATACATCCTTTTGAACAAGATGAGAAAATGTAAATTCAAGGCATAGCCTGTTCAAACATTTCTGATCAAAAAAATATTAGTTACTGTCTCTTACATTTCCAGCAAAAGTGTTAGCACCAACTTTGACCCTCTCCTGTTCTTCTTTGCTCTTTCTTTATTGGGTATGACAAGGTCATTCTTAGAACAACTGAATGTTTCATTCTGTTTTTCCTACTATGTGCTCCATCTTATGCCTCTAAATACCTTAATAGATATGATTCAGGTTTAACATCTAAGAAGTCATTTTGGCAAAAAAAAAAATCGCTAAATGCACTGTTTTTGGTGGTCTCAGCTGTCGTAACAAGATTCTTGTCCCCTCCTAGTCCAGTCTAACGTGAACGTCTCCCCCTCCAAGAAGGGGCACCTGCAGCACCACAACATGCTTGTTTGCCATGTGTCAGATTTCTATCCCGGCCACATTCAAGTCCGCTGGTTCCTGAATGGACAGGAGGAAACAGCTGGGGTTTTATCCACTAACCTGATCCATAATGGAGACTGGACCTTCCAGATGCTGGTGATGCTGGAAATGACCCCCCAGCAGGGAGATGTCTACACCTGCCAGGTGGAGCACCCCAGCCTGGACGGTCCTGTCACCGTGGAGTGGAGTGAGTTGCTCCCTGAACTCCAGGCTCTGAGGGCTTCTCATTCTGTCTTGTGTCACTCACTATACATTGGGGTCACACCACCCCATATTGTTCCTCATCAACCTAACCGCCATCTTTGCTGGAGCAGTAAAGATCTGGCGATTCGAGCACACATGTATCCTGCCCTGGGCAGGTCTAAAGGATCTCTCCTTGTCAAAGCAAAAACTCAGAAAGGCAATTGCATTCATGACTGGCCCTCACACATGGGAACTGCCTCTCTCTTTCGTCTCCATTCAGTCCCATAAGCTCAGACTTAATGGGCTGAATAAAACCAGCGTTTGCCTCCTGTGGAAGTCATCACTCTGAGGCCCAAAACATTAGCGTGCTGTCCACATCTGCTCCTACTCCATAGTGGCTCCAAGCTTGGCCTTATCCTCTTCCTTTTCTCTCCACAGTGGATTAGATCATGGTCCAGGCATCAGACAAGGCCTTGGGGTTGTGGCAGGTGAAGACGGGACTGACCCTGAGTTCGTTCTTCTCAGAGGCACAGTCTGATTCTGCCCGGAGCTAGATGCTGGCTGGAGTCGGAGGCTTCGTGCTAGGGTTCGTGGCTCTCGGAGTGAGCCTCCTTCTCCGTTTTAGAAGCCGTTGAGGTAAGAAACTTCTTGAAAGTGGTTGCTACTGTCTTTCCACTGTCTCACTCCCCTCTTCTTCAGTCATGAAGTTGGGACAGAAAAACAAAACAACAGAGCAAAAGAGGCCACTGAAATCAGATTCTGTTAAGGCAAAGACAGCCTGTAGGGAGGAAGACAGCTAGATGGAGATCTGACCCAGTAAGACACCTGAGGCTGCTGGTCACCCTATTCTGCAGGGTGTTCTTTGAAGCCTGGGGTAGACTCACACCCACAGAGTGGGCCCTGCTTTCATTCCCGGTGACACGGGGGCCACAGCGCAAACATCTGGTTAATTTTCTCACATGTTGTCACTCTTTACTCTCTCAGTGACCAAATTCATCTTCCCCTCTTACTTTCATTTCAGGATGACAGGGACCTCAGCCAACAGGTGGTATTTCTGTTTCCTTCTTCCTTCTTGGGATATAATTCATTTCATTGCAACATAAGTTTGGGAGCATTCAATAAGGATGCTGTGTTCAGGATATGTCATAGGCAGTGCCGTGAGAATGAGGAGAAACTCTCAGAGGCTGCTCCTTTTTTTTCAAGTTGAGTCAAATTGCCCCCAACTCTTGATCCCATTTTCATCTGTAAGTGGGTGTGGCCACAGAACATGACTTTGCCCCATTACTGAAGGAAAGTCCAGAAACTTTTCCATTTTTCTTAGGCCAGCATTCAGCCTCTCTCTATAATATTTTTCTCTCCTGGGACTCCAGAGGGAAAGGGAATGTAGTCTTTGAGCTTAGATTGTTTTAAATAATTCTTCTTCTTTTTATAAAGTTTATTTATTTTGAAAGGGAGACAGCACAAGCGGGGAGTGGGGCAGAGAGAGAAGGAGTGAGAGAATCCCAAGCAGGCTCCACACCATCAACACAGAGCCTGCCACGGGGCTTGAACTCACAAGCTGTGAGCAGAAATCAAGAGTCGGACACTTAACCAACTTAGCCACCCAGACACCCCTTACGTTCTTCGTATTCTTCACAGGACTCCGGAAGTGATCTCAACTATCACATGTAGCCTTGGAACAAGTGATTCTAATACTCCTGTTGTCCAGCAATCCTCCACTTCCAAAAAGGATATTATGGCTAAATTGTGCCCCTGACACCAGTTTCTGAGTGTCTGCATTTTAATTCAATGTACTTACTCTTTCTCAAGTTCTTCCAGTCTATTGAGGGACCTTTCCTGAGGAACATAAACCATCTAAATCGAATATTGTTGTTCTTTCTTTTTGAGAGGAAGGAGATGATCATGTGGCCATGTTTATGGTTGAAGCGTTTGGTGATCACTGGACAGGTCATTGTTGTTTTACCCAGGCATGGAGAAATAATACACTTCTTGATGGTGATCGATTCTCCTTGTTGAATAAGAGGCCAACTGATAGAGGACCTCCTAAAATTCGCTTTACTTCATTGTAGATGACCAAATTCATTCTGCGTTTTTACTAGTTGAGGGGTGGAACCATCACTCCTAGAAATCCCAGATGGAACAGACACTGAGCCTGGATTTCGCCATTGACATTCATACAGGACTGATAAAGCATGTCAACCATGAAGAATATGCTTTCCAAGTGCAAAAATCAACATAAGATCAGAATTGGTAGCAAATGATATTTGCTCACAGGTGTAGATCACAGGTGTAGTATGTTAACATTATAGTTCTCTTTTTATATTATTCACATCAGGGTATAGAAACAGACTTACCCCATGACTCCATGTTTATCAGATCACCCTAAACTCCTTTCCCTTTGAGCCATGCAGTAGGAAGTACATCTCCAGTTTCAAAAGCATCAAAGAGAGGTGATACCAGGTTTTTCAGACATAGGCCTGCTTTATAGAATACAGTTTCTTATGATTTTTGTAAATCTTTTTAGTTGATGTTTGAGACCAAGATAGAAATCATATTTGCTTCAGTCATTTCATGGCATGATGTGCCATCTAAGCCCAAATTTTATATAATAGTAATCAGGAAAACCTCTAATTCCTGTAATAATCATAGATCAGTGTCATTTTTCAAAACCAACAAGGCCTTAACCAAACTTAAAGAATTTTCCTTTCTTAACTGACCTTCTTGCATGGGACTATGTAAAACCAGGGTTTTTTTTAATGTTTATTTATTTTTGAGAGAGAGATTGACAGAGTGTGCGTGGAAGAGGGGCAGAGAGAGGGAGAGACAGAATCCGAAGCAGGCTCCAGGCTCCGAGCTGTCAGCACAGAGCCCAGCACGGGGCTCGAACTCACAAACTCCAAGATCGTGACCTGAGCCTAAGTCGGACGCTCAACGTACTGAGTCACCCAGGCGCCCCCGGTTTGAGCAAATATCATCATAAACTATGACCATACGTCAGTTTTTGGTGATTTTAAATATCACAAGATAGACATCTTGTGATCAAGTAAGAGGCCATTTCAGGGGTCTCCAAGACCACCCAGATTAGGTGATTCACTAGGAGGACTCATATAATTGTACTCATGGCTGTGACTTATTACAGTCAAAGTTTATGAAGCAAAGTCATTCAAGGGAAAAGGCACATGGGACAAAGCCCAGAAAAACCAGGTGCAAGCTTCCAAAAGTCCTCTCCTGTTGGAGCCGCAGGACACGCTTAATTCCTGAAGCCATGAGTGTGACCACAGGTGTGAAATACTGTCTGCCAGGAAAGCTCAGCGCTCGGCGCTCAGGATTTTTACTGGGGCCTGGTGGTGGAGGCACCCTCTGCCTAGCACGTTCCAAAATTCCAGACTCGCAGAAGGAAAGCAGGTGTTCAGCATAAACCAATTTTTATACAGTTTAGACACAATTTAGGCATATTCTTAACGGGTCTGGGAATGGTGGAAACCCTTTCAAAATCCAAGTTCCCAGATGCCAGGCAGGGACCAACCTTGTAAGCAGACCTTTCAAAGAATGGTAGGCGGGCCTGCTGTGTTACTGCTTTTCTGCACAGGAACAAACCATCCATTTTGCTGACAATTTTCAAAATCACACAAGTATCCATTTTTATCAAAGAAAGACATACACTGATACAGAAAACACCCTTAAATCCTAGTTTCCTGGAAACACGGGTTATTGCAGAAGACATGGAGCTAAATTCATATAATTATTTTTCATTCTGTTATCATGATGTGGAATTATTATTACAAATGTTTTATGAATTTCTATTAGCATTTAAGCAGTTTTTAAAACACTTTTTTAATGTTTTTATTTATTTTTGAGACGGAGAGAGACAGAGCATGAGCAGGGGAGGGGCAGAGAGAGAAGGAGACACAGAATCCAAAGCAGGCTCCAGGCTCTGAGCAGTCAGCACAGAGCCCAACGCGGGGCTCGAACTCACAGACTGTGAGATCATGACCTGAGCCAAAGTCAGATGCGTAACCCACTGAGCCACCCAGGCGCCCCAGCACTTAAGCAGTTTTTAAATAGTAATCCCTGTGCCCAAGATGCGGCCTGAACTCATGACCAAGATCAAGAGTCACATGCTCCACTAACTGAGCTAGCCAAGGGCCCCTGGATTTAACAGTGTTTGAAAAGCTGAAGTACAAAGGATGCAGATGAAAATATTCTATTCTCTGAAGGTTTTGGGGTTTTTTTTGGGGGGGGGAGGGTTTGGTTTGGTTTTGGTTTTTATTTTTTTCAATGCCATGAGAAATTACACATGTCTTCTAGTCTGTGATGTTTCTAGCAGAGAGTATAGTCTCCCAACTCTCAGTGTCCCAAATGAGAAAGTGAAGCTGTAATTCAGTATATCCACTGTCAATCATCTTGGAAAACAGAGGGAGGCAATCCAAAGAATTTTACATCCAAGAAGTTTGACTCTGAATGAGACTCTCATTGCCTGCCCCTGCCTAAAAAGGAGAGACTTCACTATTTGGGATGTTTTTAACGTTTATTTTTGATTGAGTGCGTGCATGCAAGCCAAGGAGGAGCAGAGAGAGAGGGAGACAGAGGATCTGAAGCAGGCTCTGCACTCACAGCAGAGAGCCTGATGCGAGGCTTGAACTCATGAACCATGAATCATACTTATGAACCATAAGATCATGACCTGAGCCGAAGTCAGAGGTTTAACCTATTGAGCCACCCAGGAGCCCCTGGAATTTTGATAAGAAACAAACAAACCTTGTCAGCATAAGACTGATAAACCAGCATTTATAATGCTTAATAATTAATTTAATATTATCTTCTGGATCCCTACAGATGCATTATGTTCTGCCTTTTTAATAAATATGAGCAGTATTTCAGCCGCAAATATATATATATATATTTACATATATATGTATGTTATCTTGAGTCATAATTAAAAGCGACTTAGTTTACCCTCTGCTTATAAAGCAGCACCAGTACATTAATGTAGGGTTTGACAAGGAGAAGGAGGCCTCCCTGATTTTTGGTTTGGCCAACAATTCCTCCTAACATGGTATCATCAGAGGACAGTCATAACACTGTCAGTTAACTCTGAATTCTAACCATTGAGTAGGGTTCTGAAGCTTGCCTTCTTGAAGGTAGAGGATTGTCACATGTAAACATAATAGGTAATTTTTTTTTATAACAGGTAAATTATTTAGTGCTTCTGTCCTTTCCTCTTTTTTTTTCTTTTTTAATCTACATTGATGCTGTATTTGAAACAGTTCTGAGTTTAAGCGTTGTTTCTTGTATCAAATGAGTGAGGACTCAAAGCAGAGAGAGAGAGAAAAAAAGGTAAAAAAGTACTTCTTTAGTTTGAAAATCACAGATGGAGTGCCTGGGTGGCTCAGTCAGTTAAGCATCTGACTTTGACTTAGGTCATGATCTCGTGGTTCGTGGGTTCAAGCCCCACATCAGGCTCTTGTAGTCAGCACAGAACCTGCTTTGGTCCCCCTCTCTCCACCCTGCCCCTGCTTTCTCTCCTCTCTCTCAAAAACAAACATAAAAATATTCTTAAGAGAAGAAGAAAGTTTATCTTTCTACAATTAAATTAGGAGGGAAAAAAATGAAGAACCCACTGGTACCAGGTAGAAGCAAGAGGCTTCTAGGGTTTGGCATATGTATTCAGTCACTGTGAATTTCCACTGTTTTTCCATGCCAGAACGTACAACAGAGACTTGGGAAGGTATTTTTAATCCTCATGAGTAATGTTCTAAGTTTTCTGAGGAAAAAGCCAGATTACCCATTGCAAGGATCTGAATGAGTTTTAAATGGTCTCTGAAGCTCAAGAATGTTAAATAGGAGCCTATTGCCACCTAGTGGCCAACAGTGGAATCTACACTTGGAATAAGAAGCGAGGGCATTTGTCAATTTGGGAATACTCCAACATTTTTAACAAAAAAGTTAGAGAAAAAGTCAGGCGTACAGAAACCAAAATAAATGTGGCCAAATGTAGATGCTTTGGCAGCGCCAGCGCTTCTGTGCTTTGGCTATGCCTTTAACAGCAGCTGTGAAAATATGCTAATCATTGCTCTGTCACTAAACAAACCCTGATCACATGTCTACATAACTGAATATAAAGAAAACATACCAACAGAAGGAAACCCTTCAACATCAACTTTGGAAAGGAGAAGGACTACATAACTAAAGAGCGCTAGTATCTGTAAAGTTAGTGGGATCATCGGAAAACACCTAGAGAGAGTACTGTCCAATAGAACTTTCTGCTATGGTGGAAATGTCCTGTGTCTGAGCTGTCCAATAAAGCAGCCACTAGCCACATGTGCTCTTCAGCATTGAAGGTGCTAATAGCTAGTGCAACTAAGGAGTAGGATTTTTTCATTTAATTTTAAATTATTTAAATTTAAATTATCATAGCCATATGTGACTAGTAGCTACCATTCTGGACTCGCCGAGTACGGTTTACAATCTTTCTCTAAAAATATGTAGACTCTCTCTTAGTAGCTTTCAGTGGAGGCAGGACCACCTTCAGGCGAAACTGCTAGAAAATTGAAAAATGAAAAGGGATTTGAGAAGCAAGGGAAGATGGAAATAAAATGCCTGGTCAGGCCACAGCTCATTAGATTTGGGGATATCAGAATTCCAAAACCAGACCCACTAGCAAGTTTAAAAAACTCACAAAAGACGGGCGCCTGGGTGGCTCAGTCGGTTGAGCGTCCTACTTCGACTCACGTCATGATCTTGTGGTTTGTGAGTTCGAGCCCCGCGTCAGGCTCTGTGCTGACAGCTTGGGGCCTGGAGCCTGCTTCGGATTCTGTGTCTCCCTCTCTCTTTACCCCTCCCCTGCTCACGCTGTCTCTCTCTGTCTCTCAAAAATAAATAAATGTTAAAAAAAGTCACAAAAGAGGTTAAGGAAGTATCAACAATCCAATTCTACCACATACAGACGCCACAGACATACAAATAATCTTGGCAAACCTTCAACTCACGTGGTTTAAAAGTGCTGGGAACCAAGCCAAAAGGAATCACGAAGACAAAGAACTCATAAACGTTCCCAACACATTTCTCCTGGTACACATGAAAAGGGGGCACGTTAGCACACTTCCGCTGATTCGCCCCGTGAGTTTAAAGAGCTCTGCCTTAAAGATCAAGCCAGATCCTCCCGTAGGACAGCACAAATGGCCCCAAGGTCTGTCCCTCCAGACCTGTTGCAATGTTAAATCTGTCTGGAGACACCCTAGACTCTATTAAAACACTTTTGAACTAAGGAAAATATCCTAGAATTCTAGGAACCTTGGGATATGGATCAAGAGCAACTTTCAATTAGGAAAACCTAACCTAGTAAGGGGGCTATTTTGAATATTGGGGCACGTGGAGGACAAAGTATCTAAGATGATGGGTTGAAGTAACATTAAAGGAGATTACAGGAAACCAAAAAAGTTTCAGTGGTGACTTCACCCTTCCCTGGGTGTGTTATTTGAATTTACTAATGCAATTCTGGAAATGGGAAAAGCTTCCGCTTTGAACCTCTGGAATCCCACTTTCTACCAAAAAAAAAAAAAAATGCATATATATGTAAATCTGAAAGTGTCAAGTCTCTAGGAGAATATGTAAAATATAAATCATGATAAAATAGTTGGAGAAACTGGAGATGCCAATCCTACCAACAGAACTCGTTGACAGCTTATTCTAGCCAGTCAAAAGGTAGGTGGATCTCGGGTTAACTGTGAATTATAGCAATATTAGGAAGATTAGCTAATCCTTACTTAAGCAGTACTTACCAAGCACCGGGAACTGTTCTGAGTCCATACATTTAACTCACCTAGTTGTAAAAATAAATAAATAAAATGTGTTCAGCCCTGTACCTGATATCACTTCCTCAGTAAAGCATCTTGCCAAATCAGTCCCTGATCAGCATGCATGCATCCATCTGGCTGATGTATTCTTTTTAATGCCAATAAATTATGTTCACCACCAGCCGTTTGCTTTCACTTGGCTGCCCCAACAAGCCACGCTGGCTATATTACCACAGTAAATTCTTCTACCCTGAGGCGTAATCCCATAAAACAGAATTTAAACAGATGACCTAAATCCACCTCAAGTATTAAAGTTGTTCATTATACTTAGTGACACGTTAACCAGGGTTCACTTGAAAACAATTGTGCCCATGAGGAACTTTTTTTGAGGGGGAGAGGAGATATCTTTTATCTTGATTATGGTGGCAATTACACAATGAATGTTTGTCAAAACTCATAGAACAGGGGCGCCTGGCTGGCTCAGTCGGTTGAACGTCTGACTTCGGCTCAGGTCATGAGCCCGTGGTTCGTGAGTTCGAGCCCCACATTGGGCTCGCCCCTCTGTCCCCCTCTCTCTCTCTGCCCCTACCCCACTTGTGCTCTCTCAAAAAATAAACAAATAAACATTTTTTAAAAACTCATAGAACAATCCAGTTAAGAAGGATAAGTTTTACTGTGCATAAATTATATCTCAGTAATCCTGATTTTTAAAAAGCACTGCACCCCAAAACTCTGTCTTCCCCTATCAATTTTATGATTACATTTTCAGTAAACTTTTGGGAAGAAAAATTCTTCCCAAGATCAGGCAAAACCCTTTGTCCTTGAAACTCCCTACCCCCAAAAAAGAGGAACACGAATTAATTGGTATGTTTGAATTCTGAAAACTGCATACCCCACATCCATATTAACCTTGGGTCTCTTCACCAAATTCGTAAAAATGGCTCCAAACTTAGATGAGTCCTTAAACCGCAAGATACCTTCAAGCTGTGCTAATACAGCAGCCACTAGCTACATTGGCTATTTAGGCTAATTAAAATTAAATGAAATTAAAAATAAAGTTCCTTAGGGGCACTAACCACATTCCAAGTGCTCGATAACCTCATGGCGTTAGTGGCCACAGTATTAGATGGCACAGATGTAGAATATCGCTGACATCACAGAAAGTTCCATTGGCTAGTACTGCCTTAGAGGCCAAACAGGTGTATAGATCCCTGGAGTTTTGAGCAAGGAATACATAACTATATGGCATATATCTCTGAGAATTCAACTGGCTGGCATTGCTAACAAACTACAATCATCTTGAAAGGATGCACACTGGAGCTATTCTGCTGATGTTCTAGTAAGGCCAATGACCTGAGACCCTCAAAGACAGGCGTTATTAATAGAGGCAACTCATGGCGGAGACATGGAGGAAAGTGTGTTGCTGTGTCTTAGATACAAGCTCCAGGTGCCTCCAAACCAGCTTCCAAAGACTTCAAGAAATCCCTAGTGGGAAGTTTGCCAGCAAAACAAAACAGGCAGCCTGTTTGTTTTTAAACTGCCCCTTAATGCTTTGCCTAGAACCGGTAGGTAGATTTCATTGGAATGTCCTCCCCCCCACACACATAAAGGCAAAAAAGACTTTTTAAACTATTGATTTGTATGGAAATTATGACACTGCTTTACTGGTAAAAGCCACCGCACAATCCCCCCCTTTCTGGACCTTACTCAAGAAATTGTTCAGAGCCGGGGGCGCCTGGGTGGCTCCGTTGGTTAACCGGCGGACTTCAGCTCAGGTCATGATCTCGCGGTCCGTGAGTTCGAGCCCCACTTCGGGCTCTGTGCTGACAGCTCGGAACCTGGAGCCTGTTTCAGATTCTGTGTCTCCCTCTCTCTCTGACCCTCCCCCGTTCATGCTCTGTCTCTCCCTGTCTCAAAAATAAGTAAAACGTTAAAAAAAAAAAAAAGAAATTGTTTAGAGACAATGGCAAGACAGAGAATTCTAATTGTTCCCCAATATCCATAATCCCTGATTCCTTGATAGAACTTTCCATTTTAAGAGGGCACATCGGCTTCCAGAGTAAGCACTAGTTTTCCACCCTCCTCTGCAGTTAGGTACAAATTCTGTCCAGCAAACCGTAAGCGGAATTGCTGTGTGCAACTTCTGGAAAGTGGCCTTATAAAAAGGGAGAAATGGGTCCTTCTTTGCCGTTCCCCCTTTCTGCTGATTGGAATACAGACAACGAAAGCTGGAACTCAAGCAGTCACGTCGGACCAGAGCAGGAAGAGTAATGGTGAGGCTGGCCGACCAAGACAGACGGAATCTGAATCCCTGACAGTGTTAAAGACCCTGCCAGCCCTGGGGTTCTGCGTGAGAACGAGATAAACGTCTGTCTTGGTTAAGCCATTACTGCTCCCGGGGTTTTCGGTTCTCCCAGCTCAAACCAAGCCGAAGCGATACGTACCACACCTCTGGCTCACAGCCAAAACGTAACAAGAGTAGACGCCCAGACATACAAAATGGCCCTCTCACTGTGTGCATCACCCTCCAGCATCAGATACAGGAAGATGACGCAATGCCTTCCTCCAGTCCTGGCACAGGCCTCTCACTGACAGCTTGCTCAGAAGCTCTTCATCTTCTGGGTAATCAATCACACCTTACGCGGTGCCTTGTCCCACGCCGCACGCCACCACGGTGCTTGTTAGTAAGGAGCGAAGAGGCTCCGTGAGCCTCAGAAACCGTACGGGGAAGGGTATCACGTACTGCCGCGCGTGCCGGTGGGTGGGTGTTGAGTGTGGGCCAGCCCTCAGGACCTGCTGGAGATTTATTTGTGGTCATAAATCAATAGCACGCTTCAGTGGCAGTTATACTTTTCCCGGGCCGCATCTTAGCGCGCTGGATACGAGACTTAGTATCTGCAAAATACCTGCAATACCCTGAAGTTGCTCTTTAAAGACGCAACAATGCGGTATTGGGGTCCCTACCGCCCAAATGGTGTCAGATACTTCTTTTTTTTTTTCTTTTTTTTTTTTTTCTAATTTGTTTATAGCTTTATTTTATTTTATTTTATTTACATCCAAATTGACATCTAGTGCAACAATGATTTCAGGCGTAGATTCCTTAATGCCTCTTACCCATTTAGCCCGTCCCCCCTCCCACAACCCCTTCAGCAACCCTCAGTTTGTTCTCCATATTTATGAGTCTCTTCTGTTTTGTCCCCCTCCCTGTGTTTATATTGTTTTTGTTTCCCTTCCCTTATGTTCACCTGTTTTGTCTCTTAACGTCCTCATATGGATGAAGTCATATGATTTTTGTCTTCCTCTGACTAATTTCACTTAGCATAATACCCTCCAGTTCCATCCATGTAGTTGCAAATGGCAAGATTTCATTCTTTTTGGTTGCTGAGTAATAATCCATTATATATATATATATATATATATATATATATATATATATACCACATCTTCTTTATCCATTCATCCACTGATGGACATTTGGGCTCTTTCCATACTTTGGCTATTGTTGATAGTGCTGCTATAAACATGGGGGTGCATGTGTCCTTTCAAAACAGCACACCTGTATCCTTTAGGTAAATACCTAGTAGTGAAATTGCTGGGTCGTAGGGTAGTTCTATTTTTAGTTTTTTGAGGAACCTGCATATTGTTTTCCAGAGTGGCTACACCAGCTTGCATTCCCATGGTGTCAGATAGTTCTAACACACCTTCTCTTAGTTGACGAGTGTCATGTTTGACAGTGACATAAAACAGAACAGTTATAACCAAAAAAAAAAAAAATGTGCTTATAGTTTAGCCAAAGAAAATATGTAAGAATTTGCCCAGTGGTGCCATACTTTGCTGACTTAATGGCTAACCTGGTCTAAAATTAACACCATTGTTCAGCTTTGCAAGTCCTGCCCGGGGAAGGAAGTTGGATATTGACTTCCCACATACTGATTCAACTAGTGTGTGGCAGACACTGTGGTTTGGCTGACCCCACACCACACTCGTCCTGACCCCTTGTTCCCTTTCCCAGACTTCCTTGCAACTAGGGATGGCTGTGTGACCCAAAAGCAGAAACTTGCTAAAGCGATAGATGTGGCTATCCCTATAACTTACTTCTTCCATCTTGGATGATGGAGGAAGTGATAGCTAGAGATGCAGCAACCACTTTGGGGACATGAAGTGACAAGCATATGGAAGGAAGGGTAACATTGTGAGATAGTGAAGTACAGAGATACAGTCTGGGGTCTGATAGCATCGACCGACAAGTGGTCAAACCAACACTAGCAGATGTCTTCCTCAGATTTCTTGTGTTATGAGAAAAATTAATTTCTATGTGCTTTTGGCCACTGTTATTTGGGTTTTCTGTGCCTGCCTTTGCAGGCATTTCTGCTGGATGCAGCAGGTCCCAAGAGGCCCTTTCAGACCTAGGACTTTTGGTGGCCTTTCTCCCTCTGTCCCTTTGCTTATTTGTTACATACATGTCTCTAAGCAGAGGTTTGCAACCCAGGCTGCATTTTGGAACCCCCTGGGGAACTTGTACAAAAGTACCTTTGCCCGGGCCCCATGCCAGATTAATTGAATCCACATCTCTGAGGGTGGGGACAGGGCATGAGTAATCTTTATAAGAGTTCTTTTAGATTAGTGATTTTCCATTTTTACCCCCTGAGGATTCTCTTATACTCTTAAAAATTGAGAACCCCAAAAGGCTTTCCTTGTGTATATGTTATGTTATATATATTTACAGTATTCAAAATGGAAACTGAAAAAAGTAATATTTAAAAAAAAATTTTTTTAGGAGCATCTGGGTGGCTCAGTCAGTTAAGCATCCAACTTCACCTCAGGTCATGATCTCATGTTTTGTGAGTTTGAGCCCCATGTCGGGCTCTGTGCTGACAGTGCAGATTCTCTCTGCTTGGGATTCTCTCTCTCTCCCTCTCTCTATGCCCCTCCCCCACTTGTGCTTTCTCAAAATAAAAAAATAAACAAAAAAGATAGAAAATGAACTTTTAGGTTGAAGAAAATATCTTAATATATCAATATATAATATTGATAGATTTATCTGTATATGAACACAGTCATAAAATAGAGTTTTGATTTATTTTTTTTTTTTTTGAGGAAAGGGTCCAGAAAGGCAAATGTGCATAGAGCCCACAGAAGTCATAATGCAGCCCTCAATATCATGGTCATGGTCATGTGCTAAAGAACAAGTCAGCAAAATAAAAACAACAGAGATGCTGGACTCTGAGATTAGACAGCTCATGATGTTGTGGCCACAATGACGGAGTGTGACTTTGGGTTGACCCTTTGGGGCAAGGAGGAGTCAAGGAGTGCAAGTGTGGTCATGAACGGGCTGGCCGGATCATGCTGGTCAAAGGTATAGAAAGTGGTCTGTATAGGGGCGCCTGGGTGGCTCAGTTGGTTAAGCGTCCAACTTCGGCTCAGGTCATGATCTCATGGTTCATGAGTTCGAGTCTTACATTGGGCTCTCTGCTGACAGCACAGAGCCCTCTTTGGATCCTCTGTCCTCCTGTCTCTCTGCCCCTCCCCTGCTTGCTCTCTCTCTCTCTCTCGCTCTCTCTCTCAAAAATAAAAAAATAAACATTAAAAAAAAGAAAGTGGTCTGTATAGAGGGAAAGACAGCAAACACCTCTTGGGGTGTCTTCTCAGCAATCCTACCTTATGTGGGAAGAGTGTCCCCAACACCTCTCGTACACCCACCCTAGTGCTTCATATAAATTATCTGTGTGTTGTTAACACTGGGCCACCAGCCATAGAAAGTTGGTTCTCAGGGAGACAGCTGACCTGTCTGCAAGCTAGACCAACGAGACGGGACTCCAGGAACCTGAACGTCGGAGCCCAGAGACACAGAGGTTGAAAGCAGATTGACCAAGTGGTGTTTGTGGCCACACTCAGGGACAAAGTCCATGGAAGTCTGAGGTCTCAAAACTGCCCTTTTTCTTCTGTACTAAGTCAACCCTTCCTTCAAATACTGAGTACCCTGGTATTTTTATAAGAAATTTCCTTTCGAGGGAGCCTGGGTGGCTCAGTCGGTTAAGCATCCAACTTCGGCCCAGGTCATAACCTCACGGTTTGTGGACTCGAGCCCCACATCGGGCTCTGCCCTGACAGCCTGCTTGGGATTCTCTCTCTCCCTCTCTCTCTGTCCCTGTCCCGCTTGTTCTCGCTCTCTCAAAATAAATAAACTTTTTAAAAAATCATTAAAAAAAAAAGAAATTTCCTTTGGGTCTTAAGCTGTTTTAATCAGATTTTATGTTTGGAACAAAAAGAAACTTCAGAAGTATGAGGTCTTGACAGCACTAGAATCAGAAGTTGAGAGGAGAGCAGTGTGCCCCAGACACCAGTGTGTCGCCAGTAACCAAGGCAAGGCGTTTGAACCAGGGGGGTGTGGCCAGTTCCCCTCCCTTGTCACTACAAGGGGGATTACTGCCTTGTAAACCAAGTGCTATCCCACTTCACAGATGGGAAAACTGATGCTCATAGTAAATAAGCACCCCAGTTAGAAGCAAAACACCACTGGCAAGCTAGATGCAGGAGAAGCCCCCGTTAGGAATGCAGAGAGGGGCATCTGGGTGGCTCAGTGGGTTAATCATCCGACTTCAGCTCGGGTCATGATCTCACCGTTCCTGAGTTCGAGCCCTGCATCGGGGTTGCTGCTATCAGCACAGAGCCTGGTTCGGATTCTCTGTTCCCCCCTCTCTCTGCCCCTCCCCTGCCTACGCTCTCTCACTCAAAAATTGAAAAAAAAAGGAATGCTGAGAGATCTCCTGCCGGCTATCATCAGCACCACCCTCAGCCCTAAGTCGGCTCAACCCTATCCAGCCTGGACCATTTGCCACTGCAGACTCTTCTGTCTGACCCCCTCTGTCACCAGGGCTCCAATTAAAAGTACGGTGCTACTTCCCACCCTCTGCCTAACCCTAATATGTCTGAAACCTGTTTCTTAGTTTGTAGTTTTTACTTATGTGTTTCTATAGATTTTCAATTCTGAAAAGTAGGGGAAATACTGAGGTATTAATAAAAAGACGGGAAAGTTGCAGAGCCATAAGAAACCTCTACCAGCCCTCGTGGTACACGTGTACCCGAGTTAGTGAGCACTTACCCACCACGTGACCCACCAACAGAGCCCAGACCATGGGGAGCCATGAACATAACACAGGAATATATCACCACGACCCGCGTACTCTGGCCCCAGACCCTGCGGAATCCCAGCCCTTTAGAGCTGAAATGGCAAGACCTGGAACATGACCTTTACGCCAGCTGCCATAGTATCCAACATGGCTTCTATCTGTTACTCTTTAGAAAACCACACACCTAGTTCATGGGATTCACAAGGCCTTCCGCGCAGAAGTAAGATGTTACTGAGAGGAAGAGAAGCCAGAGCGAAGTAAACAAATGGATTGTCACAACAATTTCTAGACCAAATGCCCATCACCTGAGGGAAGGCGGTGGAAGGAAGGCGGTGTGGTGGGTTGGCTCTCAGGCTTATTCTACACTCTTGGCTGCTTGAGGGTAGCCCTAAAGGAGGTGTCCCTACAGATGTCCCTGGTGTTCATTCAAGGACCAGTGGACAGTTCTTCCCTACTGAGATGGCAGTAGGGGGAAAGATGAGGGGGGAAAATAAGAAAAGAAAGCCAACTGCAAGCACCCAGAGGGTGATGTCAGCTCACTTGAGCAGATGTGGGCTGGGAAACATGATCCTGGCCTCTGAACTGCATAGCTGGTTAGGAAAAAACTAGGATGTGTTCCTAACCCTCCCTGCCGACCACACCAAACTTGCAGGAATCGGGGCTACATAATCACAAAACTGGGTCACCACCCCCTACTGCTCTGGAACTCCTTTCTGAGGCAACTGCAGCCTTGTTTTGACCCACTCCCTTCCTTATCTGTCTCTACTCCCACCTACCCTGATCCATGTAGAAACTACAAATCCCAGCATGCAACATAGCCAAGGAAGGGGAGGTCTTCTGGGATATGTAGTGCTCTCAGGTGCAGTGATCTAAGTGGTCCAAATTTTACAAGCTGTTTTTTGACCATGAGGTAGGACGCCAAAAATATCAGCCCAAGGCTAAGAAGTAGCTCCAAGGCTGTGACAGGCTACAGCATCCATCCCCACAGCCTTCCCACTAAATGTCACTAAACCCCCGTGGCTGGCCGTGTGCCTGTGTCCAGGCCCTTCACAGCCTCATCCAACCTGGGTGGGGCCTTGCTAACGCACAAATCTGTCATATCCCTTCTCTTTCCCAACATCATCAGTGACTTCCTTCTCCTTATTGGGTTCAAGTTAAACTTGTTGGAGGGGCAGTCAAGAGTTTCAGAGCCCAGTGTTTCCTGCAAGAGTTCGTGTTCTGACCCAGTCAAGCCCAAAGGAACTCCCCAAAGTCTCTGCCTCTCTCTTCTTTATCTACTCCCCAGCCCATCTGGAAGCCTCCTCTGCCCACAAGCCCCTGGAGCCACTACCAGCACCCGCATGTTTAGACACCAGAGGACCTGCGCTACCCACACCCAGCCCCACCCCAAAACTCCCGCCCCTGGAGACCTGCCCTGCCACTCCTCCCATCTTTCCTTAGAGCCAGGGCTTGGCTCCCCCTGCCCTGGGGAGCCAGGAGGCAGAAGGAGAGGGCTGTGTGGTTCTGGCATCCTCGGCTGCAACTTGGCACAGAATCACTGGTAAAACGGTTGTCCGGGGTTGGTTAGCATTCTAGCTAAATAGGCTTTTGCGGATTGGCCTGGGACCCAACTGCCGTGTATAAGTGTTATTTGAGTGAATGTATGGCATTGTTTTCATGGAGAAAGCCCTCTAAGTTCAGAGCATCTGACCAAAAGTGACCTTTGGGGACATTCCCCTTTGGGTTCTGGGGGCAAACTCTGGGTTTGGCTCCAATTGCAGAGAAAGCACGGAGAAGCCTCAGCGCTGGCCCAGCTTAGCTGGGGGTGAGTGCGGGCAAGATCTATTTCCGTCTGATCTTCCTTTTAGCTGAGGCCCAGAAGGAAGCTTCCGGAAGGGGGTTGTCAGAAGCCTTCAGGACTTGGAGATTAAGACCGAGGGCGAGTGATCCCAAAAACCCGTCCACCGCCTGACCCCGTAAAGATAAGATCAGGGGGCTTCCACTCGGCCTTTTGGGCTGAGGGAGTGAGGAGGGTTCAGTTGGGGACGAAGAAAGGGACAACGTGTTAGGAAGGTCTTACTCCGCTTGCCCTTTAGTTGGCCGAGGGCTTGGCGCCGGCACCAGGGGGCAGCAGAGGCGGAGAGATGCGAGAAGGGCTTTTCACCTGCAAACGGTTTCCCTGCCCACCGTCTCTGCCAGGCTGGGCCTCTAGGCCCCATAGGAGAGCTTCTTTGGATCCAGAATGAGCTAGCTCCACCACTCCAGGGTTTCAAAGATCGGGGTTCTGTCCTCAGGGGACGGGGACGATCAAGGCTGTGCCGTCGGGATCCGCCAGGAGAGGCGGGGCGCTGCCTACCGGGACCCTGGGTCCCTTCCAGTCCCGCCCCAGGGGGTCTGCGGCCTCCGGGACACCGTACACACGCTCGGACACCCGCAGCCGGACGGCGAGCGAGGAAGGGGTGTCCTGATTGGGATGAGGCCCTGGACTAAGTTTCATTCTACTGCCAGGACGGGCAGGAGCCAGGAAATCCTGTGTGAGGATGAGCAGCCCCACGGGAGGTGGGGAGGCCAGCTAGCGATGCCTGGCTGAGCGGCTGCCCTCAACTGAAGGGACCTACCCAGACACCTGACCCGGAGGGCACAGAGTTGCTGAATAAGCCCTAAGAGGGGCCCCTGGGGAAGGAGGAAGCGGGGGCAGCACAGCATGCGATGAGACTAGGACTGTGCACCTTGACACAGAGAGAAGCCCGGCACTACGTAGCTGGGAATGCACACAGGTATGGGCAGGACACGGGGTGACCAGAGGTCCAGGGGCAGGAAACGCGGTCTTGGAAGGAGCCCAAGGTCCTTATTTGCAAAGAGTTTAGACCAGACCTTCTAAGCACCCCCTTCCAGCCCTGAGGTCCTAAAAATGGGGAATTGGGGTGCGGGGGAGGTTGTGCTGGACCTGGAAACAAGGAACCCAGAAACATGCCAGCACCTGTGTGGGACAGAACCCTGGGCTCCCACCTGATGTCACCGGGAGATCAGTTTGGCGGTCCGCACTTGTCAGCCAGGTTTTATGAACTCTTTTCTGGGCCCTGACACCGCAAAAGGACAGGCCCCTCTGGGGATAGGGATTAAGCCTTCCATTTCTGGTAACAGCTCAGCAGGCAAAGAGGGGTATTGGATGGGGGCCCGGGTGGGGATTGAAATAACAACACAAGCACCACACTCATAAGCCCAGGAGGGGACAATCACATTATTTAACCATCAGTCAGAAAGGACACTGGGCATGGGGCTAGACAAGGTCCTGGGAGTCCCTTCCATCCATATGCCACACATTAACCCTTCCATTGCAGGATCAGGGAAGGCGAGGGAGGGAGGCTCAGGGGTGGGACCAGGGTGGCCAGGCTGGCGGTGGAACACTCAGCGGGCTGAGTCGTGGCCATTTACCAGCTGATGAGGAAGAAGCATTTCGATATTTCAACAGCGCTGAATACAGGCCCTGCACTCACCCCTCGCTCTTCTGTTCCGCCCCTGGGGGCTCGGCCTGCTCCCCAAGTAGCAGGCGGTTCCTGCAAGCCCCAGACCAAGTGAGAGACAGCCGGTGTGGGGGTCAGGGAGCCAAACACCCGGTAGGGGGAGATGAGAAAGCCCCACACTGGACAGAGAGAGTCAGACCCTGAGGCAAAGGAGACCATATATTCCAACATTCACAGTGGGTGCTACAGGCGGGCTGTGAGGGAGGTGGGGTTTGGCCTGAAAACCTCCCCCCACAGTCACTGAGGAAAGCCCTGAGGCAAGGAGGAGGGTGCCGGGGCTCACCCCTGGAGAGCCCTGTCTCCAAAGTCCGCTGATTTTTGTTGGCATTTCTCTCTTTATCTTGTTTGTTCTTTTGTTTTCCACTCTTTAAATAATTAATATAATTACTTTTAAATACAAAATACACAGTGTCCTTTCTCTTCTCTTCTGCTTGTTTGGGGTGATTGGGAGGTGCGTTTTAAATAAGGGTCTCGGCTGTCCAACGGGTCACAGGCTCCAAGTGGGAGGACCAAGAGCCCCAGATGCCACCCCTCCCCTGGGGCGTCCCGGCACCCACCGCACCCCTCCCCTGGTCTGCCCCTGGCTGGGGGCTCCCGGTGCCCTGGCCCGAAGCCACCGATGGTGAGGAGCCCTCTCGGGAGGTGGCACAGAGCTGATGCTGTGGGATTCCAGGTGGGCCTGGTTTCGACGGACAGGGTCAGACAGAGGAGGACCTAGCCCATGAAGCAGACAGGCCCCAGCAGCACCCCTCCCCGCTTCGGGGGGGCCCCCAGGTCTGAGAAGGAGGCGTCCAGCACTGGTAGCTGCTCCAGCACCGGTGTTCGCACCTCCAGCACCGTGCGGCCTTGCTGTGTCTTGAGGGGGGAGACGGGACAGAGGGAGCAGTGAGCGTGGTGGAGGCGTGCACACGCCCCACGGGCCCCCCAGCCTCAAGCCTGGGCTCGCCTCTCCTCTGAGCGCCCCTAGCTGCTATTCCCCCCGTCCCTGTCACATGATCCAACTTGCTAGATTTTCTTCTTCAAATTTCTTCCAGAGCATCAGGATTGGGAACGTGTGCGCATATCTGTGCTCCTGAACGAGTCTGTGCAGCCTTGGGTTTGTCCTTGAGATTGTCTACGTGTGGTGGTTGTGTGAGTCTGTGGGACTCCATAGGGATGTGTAAACACGTGTCCGTGGTGTAATCGTGTGATAATATCTGACATGATTCCACATGTTGTGTGTCCCCGTGTGACCCTGTCCGGACAATTCTGGGGATGTATGTACAGACGATGGGTGTCTAGGTCCTCCTGTGCCTTCCTGGGATGGGTGATTTGCACCCCCGTGTGCCTCTGTTGGGCAGCCTGTGTAAATGAGTGCACGAGCCTGCACGACTCACTCTGGGTGATGCTGGTGTGTGCGCGCAGGTGAACCCCACCTTCCATCCTTTCCACCCCGCCCCCCCATCGCCCCCGTCTGAGCTCCCTCAGGCATATCTGACACCGAGAAGCTGGACTCCTCCTGCTCTTCCTGGTGCCTCTGCCCAAAAGGTCTTCCCCCAGCCTGACTCTGGGATCCACCCCCACCCAGCTCTTCCGGTTCCCACCTGACAGCCGTCTCTGAATTCCTTGACGTAGGGGCTGGTCTCCAGGCTCAGCTCATCCTCGTTGGCCCCCCGGAGCTTCAGGGGACCATCTCGGGCCATCCCAGAGCACGGGTAGGAGACATCCTGGTGGGCTGAGACGCTGAGCAGCCGCAGGAAGGTGAGCTGGACCACACCTACCGGGGAGCCTTCTGAGTCCACGTAAGAGAACTGGCAGGAGAGAGGGCCACAGTCAGGGGCAGACAGAGACGGGCTTGCGGGGCGTCTACAGACGCAGGGTAGCTGGGCCACGGTCAGGGGCAGGGAATGGGTGGGCAGAAAGGGCTGGGGGAGAAACGAGGGGCCAGAGTGGGAGCCAGGGACTGACTGAGGGTAAACAAGAGGCAAACTTTGTCTTGGGTTGTCAAGGGAAGGAGACACAGTGAGCGGCAGAGGGCCAGTGAGAAGGAAAGAGTCAAGGAAAGAAGCGGCAGCAGTCTCCGCAGGGGCGAGGATGCCTGTCACATAAACCTAGAAACCACTAGGCCCTGACTGGGCCATGCTATGGGGCAGGGATGAGCAGTCAGGCGCCAGCTCTCACTTGTGTGACATCATCCCGGGGCGTCACGCATGTTTCCCCTCCTGCTGTAAAGTTGCAGAAAACCCGGAAGGCATCCCGAGCACAGCCCTGGTTGGGGTCGACCCAGTACTCTCCTGTTGGGTGAGGGAGAAGGAAGGATCAGCGCCCCAACAGGTGGGACCCAGGGTGCTCCTTGCCTCCCTTCCCACTTCTCCCCCGATGCTGCTCCAAACCCCAGCACTCCCTCCCACGTCCTCCCCCCTTGACCTCCTCCCCACATGCTTCCCTCATGACCTCACCACCATGCCCTCCCCCCTTGACCTCCCTCCCATGACCTTCCCCCCATACCCTCCCCACCATGCCCTCCCCACCATGCCCTCAGTCTCCTCGTCCCATTCTCCCCCAGAGCCCCACACCACCACCCACCCTACTTCACATTCCATCATCGCTTACACCCCTGCCCGTCTGTGGCACCCCTCCCCCCAGCAGCACCCCCAGGCTCCCAACGGAGGAGGCAGGAGCGCTGACATCCTCACGGGGATACAACACGTGATTGTAGATTCGCACACACGGCCATCCGTGTAAATGCGAGCACATGTGTACACGTGTGTATGTTTGTCGCTTCCCATAGGCAGCAGGCTGATGATGAGCTGCCGTGCACTGGGAGGACCAGATCAACTGGGAAATATGGAAATACTTCTGACCTAGTTGGCAAAGAGCTGCCCTTCCAAGCCCCTCAGCGCTCACCCCCACCCCACACCTTCCCCAAGAACCCCCTCCATCCATTCTGCTTTTCAAGCCCACACTGTTATTTTTGTTTCCTGAGGCCGGCACTGACCATCAGGCAGCTCCGGGTGGCAGAGCTTCAGGTCCTGGCAGGTGCGAGCGGGGCTGTCCTGGGTCCCTGTTGGCCGCCTCATCTGCTCAATCTCCTCCCGCAGGGAGTCCAGTGAGCCAAAGATCTCCTCCAGCCCCCCAGCACTGCCCGGAGCCCCCCCAGCCGGTATGGCCTCGTCCTCTTGCATCAGGCGGCTTCCGTCCACCGAGCGCCGAGTCTTTTTGGGCATCTGGATGGGCAGGGGCTGGATCACCTCGCCCGGGGGGCCCTGGGTGGAGAGACAGATGGAAAGGGTGACAGGCAAGGTCGATATGAGGGTGAAATGGAGAAACACTGGGACAGAGAGGGACAGTCAGAGAAGCAAGCCCCGGCTTGTAACTTACCGGGTGTCCCGGAGGACCCTGGACGCCCTTCTCTCCCTTGGGTCCAGCTGGGCCCTGCCAAAGGAGTAGATAGGTCATGGAAGGGTCAAGAGGTCAAGCATGTGATCAGGGCCACAGAAGGGTCAAATCAGTCTCCAGGCCAGGGAGGAACTCCACTGGAGGGAGCACATTTGCCCGGGAGAGAAAGTGTCAAGTCCAGCTGGGGGAAGGGGGCAGAGCTCAGAGCTGGCTGGGGGTCACTCACTGTGGCTCCTTTGGCTCCTTTGGGGCCAGCAGGTCCCTGTGAAATGAGGTTACAAGACAGAGATGGTCAGCACAGGGGACGGTCGGGATATGGAGAAATGGAGATGCAAAGTCATGAGTCCACAGACCCTGGCTTTACCGCAGGAGGGGCAGGTGTGAGGGAACACGGGGACATTTGGGAGGCCCCGAAAGGACGGGGGAGGAAATGCTGCAGATGTAAGGACATATGGAGGACCCTGGGACCTATGCTGGTTAGGCTGGTGGTTGCCATGGAAGCCATTGGGGGATTTTGGAGGGGGGAGCAGTGGGGTTTAGGGGATTTTGTGAGGAACAGATGGGGTACTCACGGGGAGGCCAGGGGGCCCTCCAGGACCAATAGGCCCAGACGCTCCTGGGATACCCTAGGAAGGAGAGGGGCATGGTTCAACTGGGTCCTCCTCCACACCCCCTCCCTCACCCCTTTCTCCACCTCCACCCTCACCCCCAACACGAATCCCCACACTCATCCTCCCAGACCTTTCAGGACCATGTCCTCACCGTCTCTCCCTTCTGTCCAGCGGAGCCCTGGGGGCCAGGAAGTCCCCGATCACCCTTCTCACCCTGCTCCCCAGGGGGCCCGATCAGTCCGATGAGACCTGGATGACCCTGGAGAAAGGACAAGTGGTCAGGGGGGTGCAGAGAGGAGACACGTGGATGCAGAAGAAGGAGCCCATGGGGGTGAGAGTGCAGAAGGCAAGAGAGACTTAGGCACAGGGTCTGACAGAACAGGGCCTGTGAACGGTCGTCACTGAGTAAGGACCCCCAGAGATGGTGCTGGAGCCCTGAAGCATAGTGGTGGGCACTCAGGGTCCCCCTAGGCTTCAAGGGTGAGGGTGAGGGGAGATACCTGGCCGCATATCTGTGTCACTCACCTTCTCTCCCTTGGCTCCGACATCACCCCGGAGGCCAGGAAGCCCCGGAGGTCCCTGTGGGGAGACAGGAAGTCACTCTCTCCAGGGAGGGGTGGGACCAGGCCCTCTGGCCACCACTTCCCACTTCCTCCGGGGCTTCAGCTGGATTCCCCCTGCCCCAGGGAACCAGCATCCTCACCCCGACCCACCCCACTAATCCACAGTCACTCACCACAGGACCTGGAGGCCCAGCCTGGCCCGGGGCCCCAGGACGGCCTTGCTGACCCTGCAGATTCAAGGAGGCCACAGAGGTGAGGAAAAGTGTCCCCACACAGGTACCCCTCAAGGCCGCTTACCCCTCCTACCCCAGCCAAGCCTTTCCATTCCATTACTCACCACTGAGCCTGGGAGACCTCTTAACCCATCAGGACCAGGTTTCCCTGCTGGGCCTGCAGGGCCCACGGGGCCTGTCTTCCCCGGGGCACCTACAGCGCCAGGATCCCCCTGAAACACATACAAGGAATGAACCTTAAAGGGCAGAGGAAGGGAGTATGGGTGGTGGTAGGGGGTCCAAGGCGGACTGGATGAAGCAGAGAGGAGGGGCCAAACCCCAGGAGCCCCTTGAGCAGGAGTAAGTATAGGGAACGGAACCCCCATCCGAACAAGAAGCTCAACATAGAGGAGGTCAACACAGGGTAGACATCTAGAGAGAGGAGTCTGAGGAACCAGAGGTGCCAGGAGACGGAGGGAATATTCCAGCCTCTCCCTTACCTTGGCCCCCTTCTCTCCTTGCCGCCCCTCAGGACCAGTTGTGCCAGCGGGACCCTGCAGATGGATACAGGAAGGAAAAGTCGGTGAGGTAGTGAATAGCCAGGCTCAGCCTCTTTCTCCTCCCTGTCCTACTGGGCTCCAGCGAGCATGCACGCGCACTCACACACACACTTGGGCGTGCACAGACGCAGTCACAGAAGCTGAGCCACAGATAAGCTGGTACAGCTGCACCCGTTGTTAAAATACCGAGTAGTTCTGTGCATCTCGCAAAAAGCCACTTGCCCACACACCATCTAGTGCCCCACCTCCTGCCCCAGCAACTAGAGGGTTAATCTTTGGCCTAGCGGGGGCCCTCCAGGAAAGCTAGCCCCTTTCTCCAGTGTCCGTTCTGATCAGTTGGTGAATACCACCGCCCCTGGCAAGAATATACATAGCAAAACCCAACAACAGACACACTCAGTTATACACAGACACTTAAAAATACAAATGTTCACACACATGTGCACCCCACCCAAGGACAGCCTAGATCCCAAGCACCTCCCTGCCCATCCCATGTGTTACTGTCCCATCCTCTATCCACCCTAAGGACTGCCCCACAAGTTCCCAGGTGTCCACCTCACTTACCCGCTTCCCAAGTGGTCCAGGGGGTCCATTCTCCCCAGTGGGACCAGGGGATCCCTATGGAGGAAGGAGTAGGGGTGAATGAGTGGTTAGCCTCCAGCCAGTGGACCCCTCAGGAGTAGGGCACAAAAAGGGGGCAATGGGCCTGAAGGCTTGGGCTCCGTGGTGGAGGGAGGGGTCACTGGTCACTCACGGGCTGTCCTGGCTCGCCATCTTCTCCTCGGTCACCCTTTGCACCATCCTGGCCCTGCAGGGATGAACCAAGGTCAAGGGTTGCCCCAACCTGGCTGGCATCAGCCCAAAACTGCTAATCCTCCCATCCCTCCACCTGCCCTGCCCCGCCCCCAGCTTCTCACACTCAAAACGCATCAGCCACATGGAGGCTCCGTACAGAAGCCCACCCTCTTTCCCCTCTTTCTCTGAGGAGGACTCACCCGAGGGCCACCTTCTCCAGGAGGGCCAGGATCACCAGGAAAACCAACAGGACCCTAGTCCAGAAAAGAACAGGGCAAGGTCACAACCCCCTAAGCCTACCCAGAGCCAACACAGACCCCCATGGGCACATGTGACACCCTCCCTCTCTGCAGGCAAGGCCCGCCTGCACCCCCTGAGAAGATGGTCTCCTGCACCCACATTTCTCACCTCATGCACTTTGTGCCTTCTAATGCTTTCATGGAATTAATTAGAAGGCATCTCTCACTTTCTGTCTCTGGATTCCAGACCCCATACATCCCTCCCAGATCTCATTCCCAGAGACTTCCACCCAAGTACTCCCCCCATCCTTGGGCTCTCCCCACTCCAAGACCCTCCCACTCACACACACCCATATTCCCAGGTCTCTCATTCCCAAGGCCCTCCTCCCAGCCCTGCCCCCCCCCCCCCCCCCCGCCAAACTCACAGGGTTCCCTTTGGGGCCATCATCACCGGTGGGGCCTTTAGGCCCTGGTGGTCCGGCCTCTCCTGGCTGCCCCGATTCTCCTTTCTCCCCACGCTCCCCACGTGGGCCCTGGAAGATGAATGGAGGGTACAGATGGTCCCAAAGGGGTCCTGAAGATCAAGGATGCAGTCCCTGCTTCCAAAACACCTTCAGCCTCCCCTCTGTCCCCTCAGTGACAGCAGGATGCACACAGAAAGTCAAGCCCACAGGGAATCATCTGGTCCCTCTTCCCTTCAAAGAAAGCGTGTGGGGCTCACTCAGACCCAGGGGTCCAATCTCCCTGATTATGGGGAGCACAGGCTCCTGGGCTGTAGAAGACCTCCAGCTCTAGCAGATCACACATCGGGGGTGGGGCGCTGAGGTTGAGGAAGGTGATGGGGATTAGGGAGCAAGGCCTCAGAGCTTTCATTCACCTTGACACCTGGCTCGCCCTGGACCCCTGGAGATCCTGATTCTCCTGGCTCTCCCTGAAAGAAGACTGGGGTCAAACACCTCCTTCTTCCCCAAAATCCTGCTATTCCCCCCCCATCTCATTTTCTTTTGCCACCCCCAACCAAAACTAACAGACCAGATCCAACCCTCATACCCCCGCCAAGGCGAGTCCATTCATTCACCCCCTTCCCAGTTACCTTCTCTCCAGGGGGACCCAGGTTCCCAACACCTCCCGGGGGACCTTGCGGACCCTGAAAGAGGAACAGAAGTTAGGGTAACTGCTTAAGGAAGGAGGTGACATTCCAGAGACAGAGCCTGGATGAGCGCCAAGGTCACAGCAGTGAGACAGTGGGAGGCCTTCCAGGCCAGAGGCTTCTCTCGGCAGCTGAGATGAGACTAGAGTTTATAGTCTGAGGAAAGGGAGGCAGGACTGGCCACATTGATCTGAAGGGACAGAGGCTAAGAGGACTCACATCAGCTCCATTGGGTCCAGCTGGGCCTCGAGGTCCTGGGGGGCCCGGAGGTCCCTGGGAAAAGCAGATAGGGCAGAGATGAGAAGGAAGAGAAAGAGCATTAGGCACACAGAAATGGCAGAGGGCTGGGTGAGGCAGACATCCTGGGGGGGGCAGGGGACGGGGACAACCCTACCAGGGAGCAGGGGCATCGGTGGCAGTGGGGTGTTGGGGCCGCTGGATGGGGGGGTGACTAGTAGGTGGGCTTGGGGCTAGGGGGTCACACTCACCATAGGGCCCACATCTCCTGTTTCTCCTTTCTCCCCCGAGGGGCCTGGCAAACCCTGTGTGGGGGTACACAGCACGTGCCCAGATGACCAACCCCCTAGAGCACAGCTCCAGGTAGACAGTGCCCTTCCCTCCAATCCCACATGCCCCCTAGTCCTCAGCAGCAGGGGATGGTGGGGGTCTGGGGCAGACATCAGACCCATCCTGACCCCACCTCTCAGCCCCTGCCTCTTCCTTCCAACTAACCTGTAGGCCAATGGGTCCCGGGGGCCCATTGAATCCTCTTGTTCCTTCATCGCCTTTGGCTCCAAAGTGTCCCTGGGGCCCCCGAGCTCCGGGCTCCCCATCTGCTCCCTGAGGTGGAGAGAGGGCAGGGACAAGGACACAGAGACAGTCATGGGTCAGGTGTTCTCTATTCACAAACTCCACACTGAGCTGGGCACCAGGCCCAGAGCCCCCACAGGGCAAAGCGGAACTGAGGGCAGACTAGAGGCTGCCAGTGCCCCTGGTGGGGGCAGACAGGGCATCAGTCACTCACCGCTGCTCCAGGTTGCCCCACGGGACCAACGGGCCCAGGGGGTCCGGGAGGGCCCTGCAGGGGAAAAGGAGAGTCAAAGACACCAAAGACAGGAAGAGAGATCAGGTGGAAATGAGGCTAAAGGTCAGAGGTCAGAAGTCAAAAGTCATGGCCACTTACATGTTCACCCTTATTCCCTTTAGTGCCCTTCTGTCCAGGGTCTCCCACCTCACCCTGCAGGGAGAAGGCAGGTGAGATATTACAGAAAGGACCTGGATGAGGCAGGGAGGTTAAGACAGGAAAGGGGATGGGAGGTATGCCCAGATCATCGATCTCATCTGGAAAGATTGGGTCCAGGGTCTGTGGGTTCCCACACCTTGTCTCCATCCTCTCCTGCCACGCCTGGGGGTCCAGCGGGACCAGGAAGCCCCACAGGGCCCTGCACCCCATCTCGGCCAGTTGGACCAATGGGGCCCTTCTCACCCTGTAGGAAATGAAGAAAGGAGTCATGACCCGGAATCATCACCTTCAAACACCCTCACAGGAAACCCTCCAGAGCCCAGCAGCTCACAGCTCACAGACCCCTCCCCAGTGTGTGTCTCCCCAGGGACCCCACACTCACCGGGACACCTTTCTCTCCTGCAGCTCCAGGG
The DNA here is from genome assembly GCF_024362965.1 of Panthera pardus. Taxonomy (NCBI): domain Eukaryota; kingdom Metazoa; phylum Chordata; class Mammalia; order Carnivora; family Felidae; genus Panthera; species Panthera pardus. The sequence continues at coordinate 148,018,528 of NW_026526732.1, read as the reverse complement.
GGACCCTGTGGGCCAGGGCGCCCTGGGGGGCCAATGGGTCCCCCTGATCCTGCTGCACCTCGCTCCCCAGGGGAGCCCTGAAACAGGAAATGGAGTCAGACTCCCAAGGAGGAGACCACAGCCCACCCACACCAGAGGACCCCTGACCATGGTTCCCAGAAGAATAGCCCAAAATTGGATGCACTATGGCTGACCCTAGGCTCCCTCTGCCCAGTCCCACGGTCTTGCCTAGATCCAGATGCCACTCTTCATCCTTCCACACCCACTCTTTCCTGGGTCCTCCCTCCTGTCCCCCAGGGTCCCCAGACTCACTGCAGGGCCAGGAGGACCAGCCGGACCTTCGTTTCCCTTCAAACCGGGTCCACCCTATGAACCAGAGATTTGGAGCAACAGATGTGAGACAGGAGGGTGGGACACAACAAGAATGAGGGTCCAAGAGACATGCAGGGAAGGATGAAAGTCGAGGGGGGGCAGGCTCAGAGAAATGGGGGTGGGGTGACACTGAGGGATGCCAGGACAGCAGTAACTTTTCTCAGGCAATGCGGCTGGGAGATTGGGTTCACACTCACGGCAATGCCCGGGAGGCCTCTCTCTCCTGGGAACCCCCTCAGACCAGCAGGTCCATCCTTCCCTGGGGCCCCTGGGGGACCAGGGTCACCCTAAAATGAAACACAAAGTGATGAGCCACAGCTACGCTCCCAGATTGGACAGAGAGATTTCTGGCCTTCTCAAATCCCCAATTAGCTGTTCCCTTCAGCACCCCAACCCTGGCCCCCCAAGTTTCCCTCTGCCTGGCCCTTTACCGACCTTTGTTCCTTCTTTTCCAGATGTTCCAGTCAGTCCCTGCTCTCCAGGGGGCCCTGGGGGTCCTGGGTGACCTCTCTCCCCCATGGGCCCAGTTTCTCCTGCTGCCCCCTGGGAAAGAGACAGAAAGACTCCATCTCAGACCCTCTGCCCGTCTCCCTGCCCAAACAGGCCACCCTGGCCACCCTGAAATAACCCCTCTGGAACCCTTTAGCTGTGCCCCAAAGCTACTGGGAGACTCCAAGGGCTCTGCTAGGCTACTGCGCTGGTGTTAACTCCCCAGTTTGGAGTAACCATACCACTTGTGTCCCCACTGGGGAACTGCCCCTTTGAGGCTCAAGAAGATGAGAACCGGCCCAGGAACCAGACTGAAGTTGGGGTCCCTGCTCCAAATTCCAGCCCCGGTGGGGTGGGGGGCAGGTCAGGCAAAGCAGAGGCTGGGGCATGTGATTGGAAACAGGGAGAAAAGGGGCAGAAAGACTAACTCCAGGGTCTGGGGTCCATTCTCTCAGAGGGCAGACATACCTGAGGTCCCACCACCCCTGGAGGGCCAGGGGGGCCAGTCTTCCCTTGGAAACCCTGAGAGAGGAAGAGGAGAGAGCAGTCAAAGCATATCAGGCATGGACACTGTGGGATGGACACCAGGTTCCCAGAGGAACGGCAGGGTCACCACCAGGTCCTTGGCCATGGGTCTGAGCAGCACCAGGTTGATCTCCACTCTGCCAGAAGAACCTCCCTGGTGGGCCTTCCAGACAGCTCTGGAAGTTGAAGGTCTCAGGGGGCCAGGGGCATCACTTACCACTTCTCCTCTCTGGCCTGGGTGTCCTGGCAGCCCGTCCTTCCCAGGGGGACCCTGGAAGGGGTTCAGATGTCAGGTGAACTCTGAGCTGGAAAGGAGGATGGAGAAGAAGGATTCACAGAACCAAGGCAGGTCAGAGGTCAGCTTACCGGAGGTCCTTTGGGGCCAGGAAATCCATTGGGGCCTTGAGGTCCAGGGAGACCCTAGAGACAGAGCTGGGTTGAATCAGGAGAATGGGCAGGGGATGCAGCTTCCCCCCTGGGGTGAGAGGGCATGGGCTCCACTCAAGCTCCCTGGGGAGCATTAGGGATCAGGAGACTCAAACCACACTCACCCTTTCTCCAGGGGGCCCATGGGGGCCATCACCACCTGATGTTCCCTGTGGGGGGAAAGAGGATCAGAAGGCAAGAAGAGCTGCTTTCTAGCTATCCTGGAAGTCAGAGGAGTCAACGGGGAGCTGGGTTAAGGGCCAGATGGTGGATGGAGCCCTGCCAAGACCACTAACCTTAGCTCCAGACTTCCCCGTGGCACCTCGGGGTCCCCGCTGACCCCGTGGACCCTAGAGAGAGGGGAGGGGAGTTGTCAGAAAAATCCCAAAGCACCTCTTTGGATCTTGAGCCACGTGTCTGCCCCCCTGCACTCACCGTGGGGCCCCGCTCTCCCCGAGGCCCTGATTTCCCTGACAGGCCCTGGTAGGAAGGAAGCAGAGACACCACATCACCCAGGGCATGACTCCCCCCAACAGAGCAGCTCTGCCCTCTACACCCTCTCCCTTCCCCCAGCTTACCCGGGCTCCCTTCTCTCCACTGGCGCCAGGAAAACCAGGAAATCCCAGGGAGCCCTGGTGAGGGTAGAGAAGGAGAAAATTGAAAAGTCACAAAAAAGGAGGACCTAGAAGAGTTAATAGGGGGTCAGAACTGGTGACAGAGGCAGCAGGAAGGGAGGACTATGCTCTGCCAATAACTAGGTGTCCTTGGGCAAACCCCTGCTGCTCTCTGGCCCTCTGTTCCCCCATCTGTGGAATGGGGGTGGACTAAATTCACTCTAGGGTCCCCCACTGCTCTGTCAGTCTGTGCTTCCTGGAATCAGGGGTCACAGAAGGGAAGAGGAAGGTCACAAAAGGGGCATCATATCACCTTGGGACCCTGGCGTCCAGGGTAGCCAGGCAGACCAGGAACACCCAGCTTGCCCTGTGGAGAGATAGGGAGCAGTCAGGAGCAAGAGGAGCCACAGATACCACTCCATCCCTGCCCCCAAGAGACCCCAAGCCCCAGAGACAGGAGCCAGCCCCTACCCGGCAAGGCTCCCCAGCAAACCTCCAGCCCCTGACCCCTCATCTCCTGTTCCACAGGCTGCCTGGCTTTTGTAATCTCTCCTTCCTGAGAGTAGATTTTCCCCAACTCTGGTGGTGGGATCTCACCCCTTCTGTGTCTCTAAATCTGCAGTTCCATCAAGTTCCTCAGGACTGTGATCCCTGCCTACCCTTCAACCTCAGCTCCCTTTCCCCAGTGCACACTTCTACTCCATCAAGACCAGTCCGCCTGCAGGCCCGCACACACCACACTCAGGAACGCCTCTGCCCCCACCCATGCTCTGCATCACCCCTAATCCCCCTGACATGCACCCCTTCCTCCTGATGCTTCAGGGCCCACCTTGCCCGGACAACTGTGAAGCAGAAGCTGGGAGCAGGGATTCTACAGCCTGACTGCCTGGGCTCAAACCCAGGCTATGCCCCTCACTCGCTGTGTGACTAACAAGTATCTTAACCTCTTGGTGCCTCAGTGAAAGCTCTCCGCAACACAGGGCTGTAGTGGAGCCTGCCTTGCAGGACTGATAGGACAAGCAGGTGGGGTGTTGGCACTCGGTGAGTGAGGGCTTGCTGGAGTTAGCTCTGCAGGTCTGGCTCACCTCCTCTTTGACTCTCCCTTCTTGGTATTTCTCCTGCTCTGAGTCCAGACACATTTTCACCCTGCCTTGCACCCATATACCTTATGCCAGCCTCATGCCTTGTCCTCACCTCTATGTCATGTAAATTCTCATGACAGGGACTTTTCCTTGACTTCTTATACATCCTCACCCCCACCCCTAACTGTCAGTGGCCAGGAGGAGCCTTCTACAGAGAGGTGAATAATTAATGGTCTTCAAATGACTAACTGACTCCAACTATTGGCACCCTAAAGTCGATCCTGATCCTAGTGCCAAGGCCTTCATCCCCTCCATGTCCCTAGAGCATATAGGCACAGACTCCCTCATCCCCGGTCACCTTCTCGCCCATGAGCCCAGGGGGGCCAGGGTCTCCAGTGGGTCCAGTACGTCCCTTTGGTCCCTCAGGACCATCTTCTCCCCTGGAACCAGGAACTCCAACCTCTCCCTGGGTAAGAGGGTTGAAGAGGCAAGTGTCAGGGACTGGGGGTATGGGCTGGGCTCCAAGAAGAGAGGTAGGCCTCGGTGAGACTGAGTAGGGTCCCAGAGCTACTGCAGGACAGGGAAAGGGAGAGTGTTGTGACCTTCGGGCTGGTGGGACTCAGCTGTGGGGTTGTCATTCTGCCGGGGACAGGCTTTAAGGGGGAAAGACCACTGGATGGGGACTCTGTGGTTTCAGGAGATAAGCTAGTGATTGGAGGCTCCAAAATGGAGGAGGATCAGGACTTAGGGCTGGGGGGCCAGTGTGTGGGCTTCTACTCACCCTGTCACCTTTCACACCCATGTCCCCTTTGAACCCGGGAAAGCCATCCTCGCCCTGAGAAAAATGGGGGTGAGAGCTCATCAGAGATGATGTGGAAGGTGGGGGGAGGGGTCAGGAGGTAAAATGGAGCATTTTAGAAGATATGGGTAGAAGGGTGGATTTCAGAGCTGGAAAGCAGCACAGGGCAGGCTGGAGGACAGGAAGCAGGGGAAGAGCTGGACCAAAGGGGTGGTGCTGGGCAGAATGGAGGGAGGTGCTGGGAAGCTAGAGGCACGCTGCTCACCTTTTCACCCTTATGGCCCTTCAGACCACGAATTCCATCCACACCCTAGAATTAAAAGGGAGATAGAGACAGGGAGATCAGGGATGGAGGTTGGGAAGGATTGAGCTCCTGAGATCCCAGCTGCCTCCCCCAACCATAGTGCTTTATTTCCCAGCCTGGTTGTCCATTACCTTGACACCTCGAGGTCCCGGATATCCTAGAGGACCCTGAGGTCCAGATGGACCCTGGAAGAAGAAAAAGAGATACCTATAAAGGGGTCTCAGGGTGTGACTTATGGAGGCCTTGGGGGGTGGAAGAAATGGAAGAGACAACATTGGAATCTGGATAGGGATACAAGGCATGGGACCAAGAATACTTCAGCCACACATGAATGATAAGCCAAGGAAATTCCAAGGATTTTGAGGCCCCAAAGTCTGGGTAGAAACTCCTCCAGGAATGAAAGCAGGCATGGACCATCTCACCTGGTTTCCTTTGGTTCCAGGAGGACCTTCCTTCCCAGGGTGACCCTGCGGGTAAAGGAAGGAGAATGTGACATCTGGCCACTGTTACCTTCCCTGCACCCCTTCCTTCACTTCTTTAGCCCAGCTTTCCCTTGTGACCCTAATGAAGCCTAGTGACCATGGGCAGGCACCACCAGTGACCTCCTGGTGTAAGGAACACACTATGTAGATAGTCACCAAAGTCACTTGGAGGTCATTCACTGGGGTGGAGGGTCATGTGGAATTTGGATTAAGAGGTAGGGACCCACTCACCGGAGGTCCATCTGAGCCAGGCATGCCAGGGAGCCCTGGTTTCCCTCGGGGACCCTGCAGGAAGACAAGGAGGCTCAGGGTCACCAGTGGGATCAGGTCACACCATGGCTGAAGCCCCAGCCACACATTTAAGGCTCTCCCTACACCTCCCCCGGTGTATCTCCTGTCCCCCAAATCACTTAGTCACTTACCTTCTCTCCATGAGGGCCAATGGCACCCTGGGGCCCAGGGAGACCCTATACAGAGAGAGAGAGGAGTCACAGGAGGCCCACAGGGGTGGACTACTCTCTCCTATAGCCAGCATCCCCATTCAGAGCATGAGTGGTGAAGGCTTGAGACCTTTAATTTCCATCCAGGGTCTGAACCACTGTGGAAGCCCAGGGGAAGTTGCTAAAGATGGGGAGGGGTTGGACAGGACAACTCACCTGGGTTCCAGGAGTGCCCTGTTGTCCAGGAGGTCCTGGCTCTCCCTGGGGTCCCTAGAAACAAGCAACCAGGCAAGGATCAAAAGATGGTGACAACAAACTTAGGGCCAAGAGCTGAGTCGAAGCAGGGGCAGCAAGAGGGCAAGAACCAGAACCAAGCAGGGAGTCAAAATGGAAACAGGACCTTGGCTCAGGGCCAGGTGGTGTCTCTGTGCCCATTACTCACCAAGCTCCCTTTGGGACCATGGGGACCATCCATGCCTCGGACTCCCTGAAACATGAGAGGGGCGTGAGCAGGCTGGAAGATGGGGCCAGGGCCCTGGAAGGACCTGTGGTTTCTGAGAGGCCCAGTCATTCCAGAGGGTGGGATGGGGCAGCCTGACATCGGTCAGACCTCCAATTCATCCCAAACCTAAGCAAACATAGCCAGCCCAGATCCACAGGGCGTAGGTCTATGGGTCTGTGGGTTTGTGGGGTTTTGTTTTTCTTCAGAATTTTTTTTAAGCTACCCTCAGAGCCTTTAGCACAGTGCACCATACGGCCCTGTAAGAGCACCTGGGAGTAAAGGCTGGAGCAGAGCTGGGGGCTGGGGGGGAAGGGAGAGGAAACCAGAAGTGTGGGAGGAAGAGGCAGCTAGAAAGGTTGGAGAGTTGGAAAGGTCAGGGGGTGAGGTCAGGGTCAGAAGTCAGGGATAGTCACATACCGGGGGTCCAGGAATACCAGGTGGGCCTTTGGGGCCAAGGAGACCTCGAGGTCCCTGCAATCAGGTGAGGGGAAGATATGGCATGTGTGGGCGAGAGGTAATGTGTCTCCTTCATGCCCATGCCGCTCCCCTGACATCCCCAGAGACCCCCCTCACCAAAACCCCTAGACACTCACTGATTCTCCAGGCAGTCCCCGAGGCCCAATCTCCCCATCGTCTCCCTGGAGGAGGAAGACATGATGAAGCAGCCTCACCTTCCCCACTTCTCCCATACTGAGTCCCTTCCCTAGCCACAATACTTACCCGCTCTCCATCCTCACCAGGGGGGCCAGGAAGACCCTGGGCACCAGTATCACCCTGGAAAATGGGGGAAGAGATAAGAGGGGCCTCAGAACCCCCAATTCAGGCAGATACTGACCCTCTTTAATTAACCAATCAGTTTCACCCATTGAGTTCCTCCTGGGACCCTCAGCCTCCTCCTCTTGCCTTGAGATCCCTACCTCCCCACCCCTCCATGGAAGGTCTACCCCTCATCACAATGCACTACCCCCAATATACTCACCCTATGTCCCTTCTCCCCAGGTAGCCCTGGGAGTCCATCAAAACCTCGGTCACCCTAGGGGAAGAGGGCAGCCCAAGTGAGGTCCCAGCCCTTTACCCACCCTATCCATCCCTACTTTGTCCTGAGTGCCGCTTCATGGGGAAACCTGGGGAATTTAGTAATCCCCAGAGCTTAGATAGTGCTAGAAGCCACAGACATCAGAGAGGGACCCATACTTGTTACCTTCACTCCAGGTTCTCCAGGCATCCCTCGAGCTCCATCAGCACCTGCTCGGCCCTGGGGTGCAAAGGAAGTGTCAGAGCAAACAGAGGCACATTCCTTCACACTTTGTGTGTGCCCTCTCTCCCACCCACACCCACCACACCCCCACTCACCCTTCGCCCAGCCTTGCCAGGAGGGCCTGTGAGGCCTTGAGGTCCTCTGGGGCCCTGGTGAGGGAGAGTCAGGGGCAGGGTTAAAGGGCATAGACAGAAAGGGAGGCCCTGGATGGGGGATCAAATGGGTGGGGCTTGTCACCTGAGGTCCTAGGTCTCCAGATTCTCCTTTCAGGCCAGGGCTCCCAGGCTGTCCCTGTGACAGAGAAGAGAGGTGGCTATGTTAAATGATACACCCAACAGTGACTTCAAAGCCCTCCCCAAAATAAGCAAAATAACTTTCAACATGGTCCCTTTCTAGAACTATCCCTACCCCCGCCACACACACACAAAGAACTCCATACCCCAATACCCCACTCACTCACCAAGGGTCCAGGGCGGCCTGTGTATCCCATGGGGCCAGGGGGTCCTCGGAGCGCCAGCTAGGGAAGCAGGGGACACAGCAGAGCTGAGGAAGAGGTAGCTGGAAACTCCCAACCCCAGTACACCTTCCACCTTCCAAATTTGCACTTCCACTCCTTGTATTCCCCCAAACCTTACTCTCAGCCTCAAACCAACCCATACCTTACCCTCCTCCACAGTTACTCCAACCTACCCTTTCAATCCCTCCTAAAGTCTTCATTTGCCCTCCATGCCCCTCCAGCCTTATTTACCCGTGCTTGCTGCAGAATCGCCTGGGCCTGAGCCTCCTGGGCTGCTACCACAGGGCCCTTGTCACCCCCACCACTGCCAAACCGGAACTGAGGGGCAGAGAGAGAGGAAGGTGTAGGTTCTCTTCCAGGAAACCCATGTGACTCTCCCAACCAGAGGCTTCATCCAGAATTTCTGCCCCATCTCCCCGGTTCGGGGACAGCCCCACCCCATGCCTTCCTCCACTGTCTCCCACAGAAGTTTTCCAGATAATCACATAGAGATTTTCAGAAACTACTCGCATCTTCCTCCCCTACTCTCTGGCTTCTTCCTCTGGGAAAACTCTCCTAGAGCTTTTAGAAGTTCTAGACTTCCTGAAATATAGGATTTTCTGCCCAGTTCTAGATGATCCATGTTTGGTTCCAGGTCATCTAATGAGATCTAGTCCATCCACCTCAAAGATCAATCTCTTTGAGTTGATGGTCTTTAGAGAATCCTCCTTTGCTCTCCTGGTCTTCTGGTTCTTGGTGACAGAACATGATTCCCCTACCTTCCCCATTCCAAAGCCCAGAAGACAACTCACTGGGAGCATGAGCGATGTGCCAGGAGGTCCAGGGGCCCCATCTGATCCAGGGAGCCCTGCTCGGCCAGGGGGGCCCTGGAGTGGGGAGAAAATGAGGATAGGTGATAGGTAGGGAATGTTAGGGTCCTGGCATCATTGTGAATCCGTCTACAGGATAAATGTAGACTTTTCTAGATCTTTCCTGAACCCTCCCACTCCCACAGAGAAAAATGAGAGTGAGACACCAGATTACTCCCCTCCCCATCCAGAGCCTGTCCTCCTTTCTGGGTGTTGGAGAGCACACCAGCCCTTTGTTCATTAATCAATCTGCTAATGAGGAGTTATTGAGCATGGTGCCCCCATTGGGTTCTAGAGGCTCCTATGCAGCCCTTCCCTCATAACACACACACACACACACACACACACACACACACACACGTGCATGTGCACACACGCTGCCCCCTTACCCTCTCGCCAGGGTCTCCAACTGGGCCTGGGTTGCCCTGGATGCCAGGGGGACCAATCAACCCCTGAGGAACAAATGAGGAGTGGGTCAGGTGTGGCATTCACATAGAAGAGGGGTATGTGGCTGAAGAGTGGTCTCTATAAAAGAGATTTGAGGATCTTGGAAGCTTTGGAAGGATTCTCCAGAGTTCCAAGAAGGAAGCCTGGTCATATGTGGAGAAGGCAAAGATGATTGTGTAAGTAGGGTCTCTGAGAAAAGAATGGAGGCTAAAGGTCACAGCTAGACTCACCGCAGGGCCTTCTGGGCCAGGAGGCCCCTCCACCAGCATACCCTGTAGAGCCAAAGGTTGAAAGTCAGAGGCTACAGGGCTAGCAACCCACCTCCTTTTCTTCTTCCCCCTGCCTTCAGCTCAGTGATCAACAGACCAACTTACAGGTTCCAGCACCGCAGGTTCCCCCTTCTCTCCCTTCAGCCCCCGGGGTCCACGGGCAGCCTGAAGAAGACACACATGTAACCCCCAGTGGGACCGGTGAGCACCCAGGACACCAATACTACCCCCATCCTAACTCCTACTTTCTTTCATTCCCAGATCCTCTGGACACCTCCCTAACCCTACCCCCAAAGTCCCCCAGCCCTCTCCTAAGACTCCCTCTTCCCAGACCTCCCAAGCCTTCCAAGGAGACCTCAGGGCCCTCCACCTCCCAATTCCCAGCCCCACCTTAGCAAATACACTTCCTCATCTCCCTTAGGACCTCTTTCAGGAAGGTTTTCACCCCAACCCTTTCTGGGATTCCAAACTCCCCAACCTCCCCCAAACTCTCTCTGACCCCAGGAATACTTAGAACTTTAAGAAAACATCAACATCCTTACCCTTACCCCAATCCACCAAATAAGAATCTCTCTAAGATTGTGGATTGATTTTATCTGGGTTTGGAGGGAGGGCATGGATCCATATGAGAATCAGATATAATCCATGAAGTCTTTTCCAGAAAAGAAAAGGTGTACACCTTTGTGCACAGAATTTTTCTTAGAATTTCAAGGGGTTCACAAAGTTCAAAACTCTCCAGAGATTAAACATCCATACTCTAAATAGATTTGGAGATCAGGCCCCCCTGATATGCCAAACTCAGACCTCATAACTGTTTTTTTTTTTTTGGAAAAATACAGCTCTTGGACTGTTGCTCAAGCCCCAGAGCAGACTCCCCCGGCCCCGTTCTTCTCCCAAGAGGGACACTACACCCTTCCTCTGGCCCTCATATATACTCCAAGCCCACCAGTTCTTGCTTTTCTACACTTCTCAGATGTCCACTCCCAACACTAAGGCCAAAACCAAGATAAGGATGGGAAGAATGGAAATCATTCCCCAACACCCCCAACTCTCCCAGCAAAGATCTTCAGAATGTACCCCTCCACCTCCATCCTGCCAAACAGCAATGACCAACTTCTGAACTTTCCCATATCCCAGATCAACCCCAAATTTCCAAAAAGCAGCAAAAGGGAAAGGCAGCAGAGGGTTCAGAGTGGCAATATTAGAGAAGGGAAGTGTGGGATGAGGCAGCAGTGTAGAGGAGCCAGCTCTAATTGCAAGGCAAGCAAAAGATGAATGGAGTAGACAGGAAATATCCCAACTGAGAGGGAGTGGTCGAAGACCTGGGAAACAATTAAGGGAGACATTTCAAAGGGACAAACACTTGGAAACAAGAATGATGCCAGGGCCAAGAAAAATTAAACATGGCCAAGATAGCTAGAAAATGAACTCGACAAACAGGAAGTGGTTGGACAGACAGGAAACAGCTAAGAAAAGAGGATCCAGGAAGTGGACCTTCAACAACAACATGGCTACCATGACCAAGAGAAAGAAGAAGTTCACAAAACAGATAAAAAGTGACTCCTGGAAAGGGGATTATTACAATGAAATGTGATTCTTCCAGAAAATACAAACATTGAGGCTAGAACACACAGGAGGTAGCCATGACAAATATCTAGGCCCACAATGGAAACTTTTTGGATTTGGATGACCTGAGACACACAGGAAGTGGCTTATTAGCAAAGGAAAGCTGATGAAGACAGCATGAAAAACCAGAAGCAAAACATAAATAAGTTCCTTTCAGTACAAATTTTCACAGTCACCAAGATGGCCATGGCCAGAGAAGACAGGAAAGGGCAGACAGGAAGTGGCTGTAGGTTAGAAAATATGACACAGGAAGTTAGATCATTTGGCAGCAACATGGATAAGAAATTGTTTTTACCAAGAAGAAATGATGGAGACAGACTGAAAACGGACACAAAGTAGGGGCTTAGTGACCAAAAGCTTTCTGAAATACAGCTTTATTAAGACAGAAAGTGGCCAAGAAAGACAGGAGGTGGCCATAGGATTAAAAAAGAAAGAAAATACCAATTTCCCTGGGAAGAGGAATCCATGAGGAGTCACAAAGCAAGGTATTTGGCAAGAGAAAGCAGAAAGTAATCCTTTCAAGCAACATATACAACTTATATGAACAGAAAATGGCAAATCATCAATGGGAAGTAGCTTGCAGCCAACAGACAAGAATCAAAAACAACAGGAAGCAATTCTTAGAGCTACCACTGGAGGTCAAGAATGGAAGAGGAGCTCCTTTCACTTACGGCTCCCGAGTGGGCTGTCTCCGCAGACAGGGCAGGGCCAAGCTCCGTCTCCTCACGATAATCGTCCCCATAGCCATATGTGTAATCGTAGGGCCCTGCTGGGGGGTCTGTGCCACCCTCCCCATAGTCCTCTGTCAGGAACCTGTCGGCTGTGGAGGGGACCTGGAGATCTGTCTGCTCCTTCCCGGGGATGGGGAGGGAGAGGGGTAGATGGGGGCATTAGGGCTGAGAGGAGGTTTTCCCTGGACCCAAGGGTGTGGCAACTTCTAGCCTTAAAGGATTCTGAGGGTAACTGGGACTGGAGTTTTTCCCCCAAGAAGAGCAAGGGAAATGGTTGCATAGAAAGGGGAAGGCCATCAAAGACCCAAAATGAGGAGGGATGCCCCAAAAATGGGCCTGGTGGGAAGAAATGATAAATTACAAGAAGAAAGAAGGATGGCCGGAGGGCTGGACACAGAGTAAACAGTCCATAGAGATAATGGTAGACAAAGGATTCCAGAGAACAAAGAAATGGATGGAAAAACTGAGAGAAGAGAAAATGTGACAGCACTGGACAGAAAATGACTCCTGGGAAGAGAAATACAATACAGAAAATAAAACTTTTTGACATCAACATGGAGAGGTTACTCCAGAATCAAAGAATGGAAGGAGACATGGACACTGAAGAAAAATGGCCATACTTAGAAAGACAAGCAGACCAATAGGTCTGGAGTGACTGGAAGGCCACAAATGGATGTGACAAAGAACCCTCCGGCCAGAGGAATGGCTGATTCACCAAGATGACATGGGGCAAGGGGGGTGAGTCACAGATGCCCACTACCCCCAGCGGGGGTTAGGGTTGGGGATGAAGTTACCTCCTCATGGGGTGGCAAAGGGCTTGGTTCCAGGGTTCCTTCCTCTCCACCTGGGGTGGGATCCTAACCCCAAGGGGAAGGGGAAGAGTAGCATGGGGTGGGAAAGGAAGGAGAAAGGTTAGCGGGAAAGGAGGCAAAGCAGCACCTTGTCCCCCCACCCCCTCACCCCATGGGCAATGTCTGTCTGTGCTGGGGGGTGGGGGTTATCTCAGATCTTGCAGCCCCTTCGGAGGGGGGACAGTTTGGGGAGAGTGAATCTCCGAGGTCATAGAGGTTTGGGGGCACAGATCTGGATGCCCCAGCTCTACCTGCCGGTAACCGCTTCCTCTGGTCCTGGGGGGGGCCCGGGCAGTGGGGGGAGCTGCCCGTCGAGCTGGGCGTCGGAAGGGGGGAGGATGGCCCCGTGCTTGGCCAGAACCTCCAATTCGAGAGGGCCTCCGGCCTGGTGAGGGGGGCGCCTGCCGGGCTGCTGACCTCTTGGCAGGTGGGGTAGGCTTTCTGGGAGGGGTCCGACGCCCCCTGGGGGAAGGGAGCGCCCTGCGGTTGGGGCTCGGTGGCCTCTGCAGCAGAGAGACATGGGAGGGGGCAGTGAGGAAACTCCTATAATCTAAATATATAATGTCTCTTCCCACATGTTAAGAGGGGAGGAAGGTGTCATAGGAGATGTTTGCAAGGGGTGGTAGGAGGAAGGGGAGAACTGATGGGGTCCCTCAAGTTTACCTGATAATCAGGGGTCGTCCCTGTAGTCATCTCATCGTAATAGGGGGTCTCGTAGTCATAGAAGAAAGACTCAGTGGGCTGGGGTTCGGGAAGGGGCAGTGGGAATAGTAGGAAGAGGTAGAGGTGCAAGAGTGAGGAGAGGGAAATGAGATAGTGTGGGAGTTTGGAAAAAAGGGTAGGAGTTGAGGATGAAAGGAGAGGTCAGGGGGTCAGGAGAAGATGCGGAGAGGTGGGAAGGGGGGGGTGGATCCCACATGTGGGACAGAAGCAGAGACATGATTAAGAGATTGACCATCTAAACTTCAGACCACTGACCCCAGATCATATCTCACCCCTAACCATCTGGACCCTACCCAATCCAGAATTCCTTTCCCTCCCCTCCCCCACAGCCCCTTACTCTGCATCTCCATATGCAGGGGGCCAGAGACTGGGCTCCTACACAGAATCCCATAGACCCAGCCCTCCTCTGGGATTTTCTCTATCTCCTGCTCCTTCCCATTTCTCTTCCTAGGTCTTACCATAACAGCTTCCTTCTCGCTCGTTCTGTCTCTCCCCTTCCATGCTCTCCCATCTGCCATCCTCTGTCCCGAAATCTTCCCACACACACACACATACACACTGTCCCCCAATCTCTTAATTCAAGGAAGGGATGGGAAACCCAAGGACACAGTCCCAGAAAGACTGGCAGAGGAAAGGAGACATGAGCAGGGGACACAGCTCCCAGCCATGAATTCTTCATAATGACACTTTTTATTTTTAATTGAAAATAAAAAGGTTGATGAATGAGGACTGGGAGGAGGGAGTGATGAGAATAGGGAGGTATGGTTAGGGAGCAGCCCTAGTGGAGGGGAGGATGGGAGCCCAAAATAGTATGGGGAGCTCTGGAACATTGGGGGAATTGCCCTGGAGAGGTGTATGGGTACCTTCCCTCCCTGGGGTATGCTGTGGTTTGGGGTTCACCCAGTTCTCTCACCTGTCGCTGGGGTTCCTGATTTTGTGGCCTATGAAGTCTTGGTGGCTGCTGCTTTGGAGATCTCTGGGCCCTGTGAGAGTGTTGTTTCTGAGGTCTCTCCCTCCAAGCTCCCTCACACTCCAGCTCCTTCTGTTCACAGGATTCGTAGGCAGCTTGCACCCCTGGGACAATGACAAGCTCCTGGATGTCACCCTACAAAGACACAAGGAAGAAACACCAATGGAGGGAGGCAGAGAGGGCCTCAGAGAGAAACAGAAGGTAGAGTTTGGGACACAAGGTAAGAGCCAATCCTATGTAAAACAACATAATGGGAGAAGATCATTATCAGCCTTTTCAGTTTTCAAAAGACCTTCTCATCCATAATCCCATTGGACCTTCACAACAACTGGGAAAGTCAGTAGGATAAGGATATTTACGCCTATTGTCTGATATATTCCATTCAGAAAAGCTCAAAGGGACAATGACTGCCCCCAAGGTCACTTTCAATGGTAGACTCAAGACTAGAATTCAAACATTCCAACTCTAAGTCCAACACTGTTTGCCTACCTCCTGCCCCTATGGTAATGCATCAACTTTTTCACAAAGGCCCTGGAAACAATGGCCCAACCTTAGTTGCTTTGACCTGCCAATGGCAGTGATGATGATAATTCTCAGAACCTCTAGAAATGGGGGAGAGGGAAGCCATTTTTGAATTCCAATGGCATTTACTTGTGCCCACACATGGTACTTAGCACACCCTGCCTTATATTGTAGTTTGGGGTTATTGTCTCATCTTCAAAGAGGAGCCAGGAGCTGCTAAGAATAATAGAGACCTTATATTACTCTTCTGTGTTCCCCCTGAAACTGGGACAGCAGGTATTCAGAGAATATTGACTGGCTAGGTGAGAGGATAGATGGATGGATGGATGGATGGATGGATGGATGGATGGATGGATGGGGGCTCAAATGCACCACTGGCTGGAGGGTTGGTGGATGGTGAATGAGCGAATGAATGAATGAAAGAATTGGTGGGTAGATAAATGGAGGTGAGAAATAGAGGAAACAGAATGGTAGGTAGGTAGGTGGATGGAAGGGAACATGTGAATGAATGAATGATTGGATGGAGAGTGGTTGGGTGAGGATATAGGTGGGTGAATGAGTGGATGAATGAATACATGCATCCTCATATGTATGGGTAGATGGGCTGGGTGGGTGGATGAATGAAGGAACTAATGGATGGGTTCAAGATGGATAGATTGATGGATGAGTGAAGAAGAAAGTGGCAGGGCAGAGGAAGATGGGCAAGCGTGTGGATACAAACCTGAATGCTTGATTAGTGTGTGAGCACATAAATGAATGGGTGGGAATTACATGAGTAAATGAATGGGTGGGTGCAGATAGAGATATTAGTTAAAGAGATGAATGGATAGGCGGACTGATGAAGACTGATGGAGACATCTGTCCTGCCATATACATGGGCACCTATTTCTCCTACATAGAAAATCAGCCCGGAGGATAGGATATGGAAATACAAACTCATAAGAGGTCAAATGAAGGGTCACGGCATAAGAAGATGGAGTACTGGTCCCAGAAGGGGAACAGACACAAGATATGAGACCAGAAATACCTCTGTTCTCTGTTTGTTACCTCAAACACTTCTTCATCCAGGATACGGGCACCAAAGATAATCACTCCATGGGTGTCCAACAGCGGACGAGCACTTCGGGGGAGAGGCCGGGTGACTCGCTTCTTGCAGTCAACTATGAGGGTGACAGACTGGCCCTTCACAGCCACTGCCACACGGTGCCACCTGGTCATGGAGGGAGCGGTTCAAGTGACTGACAGACGGGGGGCAGGGAGTCAACAGGGCTGGGGAGCAATTGATGGAAAGGTTGGAGCCAATGATAGTAATCGTAGTAGCATCATAACAGCTACCATTTGTTGAGTGTTTACAATGCACCAGGCACTACTTTTCTCATTTGATTCTCATGATTCTCATCCCTATTTTACAGCCCATAGAAACTGAGACTTAAAACAGTTAAGTAACTTGCCTAAGGCACAGGCAAGGATTTAAACTCTAAAGCCCAAAATCTGGGCTTGAAGTAGCTGAAGCCCAAAACCTGGGCTTGAAGTGTCGCTAGGTTGGTGACGTGTGGCCAAAAACGTTGGCAGGTTTCCTAGTTTAGGGAGTAGGGGTTCTGGGGCACTGGCCAGAGAGGAGCTCCTGAAGGTGTAGTCCAGGCAGACCAGAGGAGCAAACTGACTTACTTGCCATCTGCTAGGCTGAGGCCTCGGAAGACTGGCTGAGCGGGGGGTCGAGGCCTTCCAGTCTGGTCCTCATACAGGAAGCGGAAGGGTCGGCCAAGCTCCAGGCCCAGCTGTCGGACACCCTGGGCACTATAGAGAGTCAGGAGGGGAGCCTGGAGGCCAGGGCGGGTCCGGACAGCAGTCAGCAATGAGAAATCTTTGGGAAAACCTCCTGGTACCCGGGAGAGACATAACCAGGTGGAATGAGAGGCACAAAGAGCCAGAAAACCCTTCCCTTCTGGTGTCTGATTCCAGACCCCACCCCATGACCTACCCCAGCTCTCACTAGTTCACCATGTCACCCATACCTGGGAAGAGCTGGCGGGTGGGTGCACTGAGCTGGGCAGGTCGGGACACTCGGTAGGCCACATCAGCTGGACAGATGCCTCTCGCCCTCCGGACACCATCAGGAAGGGAGGGGAACCTCAGGGCCCGGAGCACATCCACAGGGGGTGCACCTGGGAAAGTCCATAAGGATCAGGAGAAGGGACACACCCTCAGGATGGCCAAGATATGGGGGTATTTGGGATCTAGAACTCCACTTCCTGGGGCTCAAACTCCCTGAAAAGAAAGGTCACCTCTTCCTTACTTGTCTCTGAATGCCCCTTAAATGGACGGGAAATCAGAGTCACCTGGGAAAGGGCAGCACTGGCCCTGTATTTAGCTCCATGTGACCCCTGCCCCTCTCCCTCTCAGTGTGTCTCACTCAGTCTCCTCTGGTCTTTGTCTTTCAGCCTATGAATCTCTCTCTACTCTCCACCATCTCCCCTTCTCTCTCTCCGTCTTACTCTCCCTGTCTCCACATCTATTGATCTTTGTGTCTCCCTGTCTTTCTCCCTCTCTCACTCCCTTTCTATATCTCTTGGTCCCTGGGTCTCTGGCCTCCTTCCCATATCTCCAGCACAAACAACATCTGGGCAATCGATCATCCTGGGCACAGGAGGTGCAGGGGGGCCACCAGGCAGGGAGCAGAGAGGCAGATCTAAGGGAACAGGGCTTCGGGCTGCTTCAGTTCCGTGTTTGGGGAGGTGGGGAGGACCACGCTGAGGAAGGAGAGAGCAGAAAGAGCCACCCCAGGCGTCTATACCCCTGGCTGGGAGATGGGCTGGGGGGCGGGGGTGGGAGCTGAAGCTGCCACGAGGAGCCGGAGCAGGTCCAGGGCCCTGAGCCACACATCTGTGGATCCCATCAGAGTCCTTGCCCAAAACCCGGGCAAGCTCCCCACACCTGGAACTTCAACCCTGCCCCACCACCCCCACCTCTTGGATCCAAAGATTCAAGACCCAGGCCATCAGCCCTATCCACCTTGAATTCAGCTTCCCAAGGCTCACACTCCCGGGAAGACAAAGGTCACCTCTCCCTCGCACTCCTCACGCCATCAGCTCCAGATTGGAAAAATTCCCAAAAAAAGTCCAGAAAAATTTTCACAGAAGCATGGTGCAGGGCAGGGGCCAGAGTGATCAGGAGAGGAGAGCTGGGTGGGGTGGGTGAGGTGGGGCGGACAGGCAGAGAAAAGGCCCTTTGAGTCCAGGCGCGGGGAAACCACGGCCGTGCCCTCCCCTTCACCAACACCCACCCCCCCGCCTTAGCCTGGCCCCTGAGTGTGGCAGCTCCGCAAACACCAACACACAAGGGCCGCTTTGAGAAAGGAAGGGTGAGTGAGACAGAGAGACAGAGACTCACAGAGACCCCAGGCCAAGGAGACCTGAGAGGCTCCCGCCTTTCACCAAACCCCACAGGAGTACAGTTCCATCCTATAGACGGTCTACCCACAGGTCTGCCCACCCATCTGCCCACCTCAGGCCACATACGTGCCCCACTGACTCCAGCCTCAGTCTGCCCCACACGCTCCCCACTAGTAGCCCCATCACCCCCACCATTCTACCTTTGGCCCCCAAATGCCCCATTTTTTACTCTAATGAAGTCCACACTAGCCTATCTACCTACAGAGTCCCATCTCTAGCCCCTCAGCCCCAAAACAAGAGACAGTCATCTCAGCCATCCCCTGCCTCCATGCTAGAGGGTTCCTTTCCTCCTTAAGAAAGATTCCAAGAGTCCAGAAACATCACACACTTCAATTTCCAGTCCCTCAGCCTCATCCTCCTCACATCTTGAAAGTTTTTCCTTCTGTAATCTAATCTAAATCCTTTATGCTGCTATTCTGACTATTTTCTCTCCAGATCAGAGAAGAAATGAATGGTGGAGTTATATGCAAATTATCCTCTAGTGTTTCTATGAGTGGGAGGCTGGCTCCTGCCTGCTTAGGACCCAGGTGCTCCCAGCCCCCTCCTGTCTGACATCAAATCCCTTTCCTAGGTGCCAGGACTTCTGGATCCTGGGAAAAAGAAGGAAAAGATTGGGGTGGTGGACACCAGGGTCCCAGGGGAGCCCCGCTGGCCAGAGGGGGAGGGGTGGGGCAGGAATGCAAAGAGTTGGCTCTCGCCTCAGACACCTGATCCCAGCCTGTCCAGCGGCCGTCCTGTTGGCAGCCAGCCCCAGTGCTCCCCAGAGCCAGCCGCGTGGCAGCATCGAGGGCACAGGGAGGGGGAAGGGGATCCTGTCGGAGAAGCCAGTGGGACAAACAGTCCAGGCATCCCTTCTTTCTCTACTCACTAGGCCCTGCTCTGACCCACAGATGCTCGCCCCTCACCCCAGACATATAGATAGAAAGCCTGGAAGATATACACACCGTCCTCACCCATCAACACTGGCATCCACCTGGCCACCCCAGCATTGGCTGGACTGCACCAGCTTTGGCCAGCTTTGGCTCTCCCAGAGTACCTCAGCATCCAGTCCCCTCTTTAGGTGAGCCTCCACCTTTCAGCTTTACCTGCCCTCTCCCAGTTACTCCAAGGAGGCAAAGAGATCCCTATCTTTGTTCCAAGGGAACCGAGTGACCTGCCCTCGAGTCTGGACCCTTAGCCCCCTAAATCCCCTTTTTGAACTTAGAAGCTCTGCCTCAGGCATCAGCTATCTCCTACCCAGGGGGGTACTCAGAGCTGCAGCCTGACTCCAAGAACCCAGGCGTCGGACTCCTCTTACCTGCCCAGGCAGGGACGGCGCTCAGCCCCAGCACCAGCGGTACCAGCAGGAGGAGGCGATGACAGCGGCTGCACCGCTCCATGGCTGGCGACCCGAACGCCCGGTCCCAAGGACCTACGGGCGGCCGGAGGCGCTGAACGCCCCCAAGGCTGACAGGAGAGTGCGAGCAGGCTTTGAGCCTCGGACGCCCGGGTCCTGCGGAGGTCAGAGGCTGTCGGGTAGCAACAGCTCTCAGCGGCCCAGCTCCATGCAACGAGGCGCCGTCGGGGCTCTGGCGCTGCTCCTTCCTCAGTGGCCGCCGCTCCTGTGTGTCCCCGGCCACCCCGGCGGCCCACAGCCCCCACCCCGCCCCCGCCCCCGGCCCAGCCCCCGCCTCCAACCGCCCGCCCACAGCCACCGAGGGGAAACCCCACCCTCGATCTCCACCTGGTTGGGGGGGGGGGGCGCGGTGGGAGACAGCAGCCCTCGTTCGCTGACCCTTGCTCCTTGCAGAGGCTGAATGGCCTATACCCCCGATTCCTTTTTCGGGAACCCCAATATCTCTTCCTCTGCCCCTTCCTTTTCTAGGACTCAGACGTCCAGTCAAAGCCCCCACCTCAATTCCCTCCCCGTTAAGGGCCCAGAGCCCCTTTTCAGCAGTCCTGGGCGGGATTTAGGGCACTGTGGGAGGAGAGAGGCGGGCCTGGGGGTCTCTACCTCCCCCCAACAGGTCTCCATAATTACTTCCCCTCGCCCCGCCCAGTGTAATTACAGAGCCGGCCTGGGGTGGGGGTATTTATAGACAAGGCTATAGATAGCGACTGGAGACCTGCAACCCGACGGCTGCGGGGGGGGGGGGGGGGGGGGGGGCAGGTGGTTAGAGGGGAGGCAGAGGGACTTAGTTTGGGGGCGGAGAGAGCCAGAGACTGTACAGCCCGACACAGGATAATCAGGTCCAAGGAGATGAAAATGGGGGGACGAGGTCAGGGAGTCCGGGAGCCCAGGTGGCAAGGGACTCAGGGGGCCCGTCGACGCTAGTTGGAAGAGTCCGGGGAAACAGGGTCACTCAGGGACGAGAGGCCGCCTCCGGGCGGGCAACGCCTGAAGAGGCCGCCGCGCTCAACGCCCAGTGCGCCCCCACGGACGGGCACGGCGCCGGGTCTGCCCGGAGCCCGTGGCGCGGCCGGAGAAGACAGGAGCGAGCCGAGGCGCCGCCGCCCGCTGGCGCTAGGAGGGCGCAAGCGAACAAGGCGCCTTTGAGAATCAGCTGCCCCCCTCTTCCTCCTCCGGCAGGCCCCGCCCCCAGCCTGGCACACCCTCTCCCCCCTCCCCGACAAAGCGCGCCTTGTGTCCCCCACCCTGTGCCCGCCTCTCAGGCCCCGGGGAACCTCGGCGGCGGCGTCAAGGGAGCTCGTCCGCAGCTCCCGACCGGATGCCCCCCCCCCCCCCACACACACACACACGCGGCCAACGCAGTGCTGCGCCCCCCCCCCCCAACACAGTCACCTCAGTCCAGAAAACAGCGATTTTAATTTGAAAGCTATTTTATGTGTGAGTGAAAGAGAAGGGAAAGGAAACCCAGAGAGAAGGGCTGCGAGGCAAAAATCATGCAGCCCCAGCACCCTATCTCTGCAGGCTGACCATCCCCTCCTCAATTCTCAGGCCAGGGTCCTGTGTCCCCAGTCTACACTGTGCCCAGGTCTGGGGGAAGGCTGTGAAAGGAAGGGCCTGAGGATTACTCACCAAACCACCCTGCCATCACATCCCAGGCCCCTTCCCCAAGTTAGACAAGAGATGGGGGAGGGGATAGGGAAGGCCAGTGCTTGAAGGGCCCCAGGGACAGACCATCTCAGGGCCCTGCCTTTCCCAAACACCACCTCCACCACTGGCATTTCTTAGTCAACCTGGGAAAGTACAGTACTTCTTTGAGTCTAACTGCAAGTCTCTATCCTCAGAGGAAATTAAAAATAGCAGATCGGTTCCTACATCTTCACCCACCCCTTAACCACCACCACCTTTTTATTCAGTCTGACTGCAGCAGGAGGTGAAGTGTGAGGGGGGCTCTGAACAGGAGACGGTGACAGGGCTCCTCCCTCTTCCAGAGTAGCCCCCACCTGGTGGGCTACTGTCAAGGCTGTCAAGGCTGTCAAGGCCTGGAGGAAAGCCTGTCAGAGTGCTACTCCCATGTCCATCAGTTTGGGGGGCCTGCCCCCCAGTATCCATCTCCAGGAGAGTTCCCATTTTCTCTCTTCACATGGGTAGCTAAGTGAGGCAAGATGAGAAGGAAGCAAGGTCCTGTGAGCAAGGCCAGTGCTTTGTGCTGGGGGAAGGAGAGATCGTTCCAGGCAGGGGGTAAGAAATCACCCCAAATCATGACAGACCCAAGACAAATTCAGAGACTCAAGGTCACTGAAGGATGAGGTCCAGCCCTCACAAGGATCTGGGGTCCCCTCTGACTTGGGATATCAAGCAAACCTCTTGGAGGGTTTATGGATCCCCTTGGAGGTCTCAACTCTGCCCCGTACTCCTCACCCCACCAAGATTCTAGGACACGGCCCCTCCCCACCGTGCCCCCAAGGCTGGAGTCCCTCTCAGATGTGTACTCCTCAAGTGTGAGGAGTACCACGTGTAGGTCTGGGCTCAGGCCAGCTGGTGGGGAGCCTCAAGCATCTCCATGAGGAAGGTGTCAATGGGGGTGTCTCCAATGAGCTTGAAGAAAAACAGATGTTCTAGACACTTAAGGCCGATGGACCTGAGGGCAGGAAGACGTAGCAGCAGCTTGGCAAACCTGAAGCAGAGGTGGGAGAAGACAGCTGGAACCACACGGGCCCTGAACACAACTTCATGGCACCCCACAACCCCACACCCCCACAGCTCCTTCTCACCGTCCCTGCTGCTCAGGGTACTTCTGTTTGCAGTAGGTCTCCAGTGATGCGTACACTTTCTCCCTCAGAACCTCCACCTCACTGGGGTTGGAGAGACCCTTGGCATCTGGGATGGCAGGGAAGAAAGGAGGAAGAAGGAAGATAAATCAAATCAGGACAAATGTGGAGATGTGGCCCACACGATGTCCCTTTTGGGCCCCACCTACTGGCCCTTTAACAGATGCCTGGCTAAGTTGTGGAATAGGGCCAAAGGGGAACATATCAGTGCATGTGGGTTTTTCTTGGTCAGCTGGGAGAGTTCCAGATTGAGGGGGATAGCTGGGTAACTTAGGAGTCTCCGGAGAAGAGGAGGCTCCAAGGTTGCCTTGGTCTTGAGAAACAGGGGTAATCCTCCTCTTACCTGGATTGAACAGAATGATTGCCCTCAGGCAGCCAAGCTCTGTCTTGTCCATCCTCATGTCACGCATTTTGGACACTAGCTCTGTCAGCACCCTGGAGAGGGACCTGCAGGTCACTCAAAGGTCACAGCTCAGCCAGCCTTGGACACGGACCAGCCTATAGCCCCACCCCCTCTACCTACAGGCCAGCCTAGCCGAAGGCCACTGACCGATCAAAGATGGCTCCCACGCCTGCAGAATGGGCTGAGTTGCGGTGCACATGAAGACCTGTGGCGAGGAGGATGCCATCTCGGACATCAATGGATCGGTGGGAGAAGGAAGCAATGAGGAGCTCGTTCCAGCCTGCGTGGGGGGCGGCAAGGGTCAGGAGCCAGAGCTCAGACCATGGGATTCAAAGCATATCAGGGGAAGAGAAGAAGTGAGGAAATCAATGAACTTGGCTCCCTTGGTATGTAAGTATGCACTGGGGTCACGGAAGGTCAGAAGGTCAAACAGGGATCAAATATCAAGAGGTAAAGGGGATCCAAGGTCACTGACCTGCCCGTAGCAATATGACCTGGTCATCCAGAGGCAAGGAAGAAAAGTGTGGGATCCTCTTCGCCCACTCAACAAGCGTGAATAGCTGTTTGTCAGCTGCCTGACAGATGTTAGTCACGGGGTCATTTGGCTGCAGGGGATGGGGGGGTAAGAGTTACGGAAGGTCTGGAGGTACACTGGAAGCCCCCCCCTTGTAAGAGGTTTCTGACACCACCTCCTTATCTAGAGTCTCCCTTCAAATCCATCTGAACCAATCCCCATTAGTCAGGCTTCTCTTCTGGCATTCGCGAAAACAATTATTTATTTAGGACTAGCCCATGGTTCTACCACTGGGTTGTTTGGGGATGGGGACAGAGAAAGCTATCACACCCACCTCAGATGTTTGAGAGACCTTGTTTGGCAGCACTTCCAGTCCCAGGCAGTGTTAGGGGGGATGGAGGGTAAAGGGAGGGGAGAGGGAAATAGAACCAACCTAGACTCCCGTCCCCCATCCCCCATCAGGAGAGAGAGTGGATTGACCCCATCACTCACGCTGCTGCCGCTACCCCCGGTTCCCCCAGGACCCTCAACGCCCTGGTCACTCTTCTGCTCCACAGCAAGCTCTGCCTCCAGGATCCTGTCCACAGGCATCTCCTCGGGGGCTCCCCCAGCCCCCTCCCCATCCCCGTCCTTGTCCTTCCCCCGCTGACGTTCCTCCTGTACCGCTGGGGTGGGGGGAGGGGAGGAGAAGAAAAAGTGGAAAGTCAACAGTCAGCCATGAAGGTTCTGAAATGTCTTTAGGGCCTTATCAGGGTTCTCGAGGCCCTTAGGAGGTATTTATAGAAATTAGAGAAGTCACTAGAAATGGTAGACTAGGGAGTCTGGAAGCAGGGGCTATAAAAGAGCATATAAATAAGCCAAGAAGGAGAAGAGGAAGGCAGGATAAAGGAATTAGGAAGAAAACTAACATTTAAACCTAGGGTCTAAGAAATGTGCCAAATACATTTTAACATTCACTCAATTATTATGAAAATTCCAGGATCTCTTATCTTTGTTATTAAAGATGAAAATTTTAGGGCTTGGAGAAGTTAGACAGCTTGTCCAAGTTCTCATAACATAGAGCAAGTCGTCCATCTAAATCCAA
This sequence comes from Panthera pardus, assembly GCF_024362965.1. Classification (NCBI taxonomy): domain Eukaryota; kingdom Metazoa; phylum Chordata; class Mammalia; order Carnivora; family Felidae; genus Panthera; species Panthera pardus. The sequence goes on along the minus strand of NW_026526732.1, from coordinate 147,994,060 downwards.
GTGTGCCTGGCTGCAAATCTGGTGCTCTTCCGATTCAACAAAGCCACAGTGAAAGGATCACTGGCCCGGGTCTTCACACTTGTGGGTTCTGATTGCAGCCCTGCCCCCTCTTTCGTTGCATGACCCCAGGAAAACCAGGCCTCAGGCTCATCTTCTCTAAAATGAGGCAGTGGACCAAGATACTTTAAAGTGTCTGAAAATTCCAGCATTAGACTTAAGAAGATAAGAGAAAGAGAAGGGGAGGCAGCCCTGAGGTCTTCAGTAAAGTCTGCAGCTTCAAAAGAGTAGAGTCCCAGACTTTGGAGGAGGAATCACAGATAACAGGGAGACAGAGAGAGAGGGAGAGGTAAATCACAGGCACACTAGCACTGGTCAAAGAGGAGGAACTATTCAGGTTAGTGAAGTGGAGACAGAGAAACTCATCATGGGTAAGGAATAGTTATCCTACCCTAGCACCAGATGGGAGGGGTCATGGGTGCCGGACACAGAGAAGCAGCCCCATTAAAAAAAGGAAACTCAAGAGAACAGAGCAGAATTCGAGAGACAAGAGCTGATGAGGAGGGAAGAGAGAAATCAAATATCGCCCTCTGGAGGAGGAGGGAGAACAGTCCAGTCCTGAGAGGTACAGTCTGCAGTTTCCTGCAGTCTTCCCTCCACCTCCTCCCTCCTCTCCCATAGGGTAGCCAAGGAAGCCCGGCTGACGCAGGCCCTTACCCTCCCTCTTCATGCCAGTGGCCAGGCACTTCTGATAACGGCAGTACTGACAGCGGTTTCGCTGGCGCTTGTCCACTGTGCAGTCCTTGTTGTCCCGGCACGAGTAGGTCAGGTCCTTACGGATGGTACGCTTGAAGAAGCCTTTGCAGCCCTCACAGCTGTAAACCCCGTAGTGTTTGCCTTGAAGGAGATGGGAACAGCAACAGCAAGGCCACATGTAGACCCCTCACAATCAAGTCCCTTGCCAACTTCCCTCCCAGCAAACTTAGTTTAAATCCATCCACACAGATGGGGAACCAGGACATGAGGGATGACCCGGTCCCACTCTCCTTACTGTTCAAAAACCCTATACCAGCCCCCTCTTCCCCCTGACCATCCCCCATCCCACATCTGAGCTTCAGGTCCCTTAGTCATCACCAGGCTTCCTCCCATCCACTTGCTCCAATGCAACCCCATGAGCCCCTGGGAATCCCACAGGTGATGGTAAATGTCAGATACTCTCTTTCTTCCTTTCCGATGATCTCTGAGCCCCATACCTGAGCTTCGGTCCCCGCAGATTGCACATAGCCGTTTACCAGCCCCAGGGCCACCTGGAGGGGGTGGACAGTGCAGGCCCCGGACCCCTAAGACTGGTGGCTTCACATCTTCAGGGGGGCCAGACCCACCCCCAGGGAGCGACACTGTTGAGTTAATCTGGGATGGGGGAAATAGGGAAGTCACAGGGAGACTCACTGGGAAGGAGAATCTCTCAGAGGTCATGGAAATCATTCCCTACCACCTAGGCAGGGCCCTGCATTGCACATCACAGAGGACATTATTTACATTGCAGTCTATGTGAAGGGCCACCCTTGGAGCACAACCCCCAAAAAATGAGACATACAGTTCTCCTTGAAATTGTGCAACACAGGGGCCCTGAAGGGCATATATCTCAGGACGGCAGATGGGATAAAAAGGGCAGAAAAATAACTGATAGATGAAAGGGACATCAGAATATCGGGTTCTTTTATAGGGCTGGGAAGGAAGCATGCACTGAAAGATCAGTCACCTCAGGAAGGGCAAGGGGTCTCACAAGGACCACAGGCCTGCCAGGATTAGAGGACTGGAAGGTCAGTGGGCCATGGGGAAGTTCACACAAGGATCTGGGGTCACAAGGAAAACAAGGAAATGAAAGTGGAGAGGCAGTCAGTGAGCCACGACCTCTCACCTGGGGACTGCTGACAGGCCCGGAGAATCCTGGGGGAGCTGGAGGGGGCAGACCAGGGGACCCCATGGAAGAGCTGATGACTGGGAAAGGGGAGCCCAGTGGAGGGGGTGGCATCGGGGGTGGGGGTGGGGCCCCGGAACCTCCAAGGGTTGGGGCTGCTGAAGGGGGTAGGGGTAGGCCAGGAGGAGAAGGGGGAGGGGCCCCCTGGGGAAGGGGATTCGGGGAGGAACTGTCTGGGCTTCGGGAGTCTGAGGGAGGGGTACGTACAGGCACAGAGACACACAGACAGAAAGACAAAAAGAGAAAATGAGTCTTAGATCATCCAACTGGAGACTTTAATTCTCTCTAATCCCCCGCCGCGCCCCACCCCAACCCAACCCACCCCACCCATCCTCAAGTCCAGAAACACCCTGTTGTCAAACAACGGTTTAACTCCTAATTGTGGTGAGAGGAGGGGGTTAACAAAAGGCAGGATGGTTCAAGTGAGGGACAATTCCAAGCAATCCGTTTGGTCACCCCAAACCAGACATGTCTTATGTGGGTGGGGCAGCACGTGGGGTGGAACTGACAGCCCCTCCATTCCCAGCGTGTAGCCAGAGCGTGCAAGGAAAAGAGGTGGAAGGGACCCTTCCTAGGACGCAGAATCTGCCTTCAAACGACCAGAGTCCCCAAACTCGAGGACTCAAATCCCACGCCCGGGACCTCTGGATTGTGGGGCCTCAAACAGCCAAAGCTAAGGAGGGCGGAAGCTCCCCCGCCCCGCCCCGGTGGGGGAGGGCGCTAAGGCCCTCGGGAGGGAGGGGACGCATGTTTACAAACAAGGGGGCGGGAGCGCCAGGGAAAGAGCTCCAGGGGACGGGGGGGAGGGGTCGCAGATAACGCGGTGACTGGTTCGCCGGTCCGTCCGCTAGGACACTCACCCCGCCCGCTGTCGCCCATCCCGTCCCGTCCAGCCTCCCCTGGCTCCGGCTCCGGGGTTTGTTGTTCTCCGGCTGCTGCCGCCGCCGCCGCCGCCGCGGGATCCAGCCAGGGCCGTCGCCGCCGCCACCGGGAGGCGACCCCACAATGCATTTCTTTTCGCACCCCCACCGGCCCACACTGCCCTGCGGCATGCCGCTGGGGGAGGAAGGGCGGGCGAGCAGCCCAAGACATGACTCTTGGGTGAATGCAAGGATACCGTAGAGGTACCAGGGATTCCCACGTATTGACCGGGGGACTAGCTGAGCACGAGGAAGCCCCAGAGAAAAAGACTCTGGCCTGAACCGGGTCGAATTAAGCGCTTCGCTCTGCTCTGTACCAAAATGACAGCGCCGATATGGCAGCCATCTTGGTATAGACGGGAAGTCTCCGTGCTAGTTCCCGCCCCCTCGTCTAGTTGGAAACGGAGGAGGCGGTCTCCTCAGCCCAGTTAGCCGGCCTCGCCCAGCCTCCCCTCAAATAACCTCCACACCTGCGCATGCGCGCCAGAGCAGCGTGGCCTCGCCGCCACCGGTGTGTCGCCATCTTGGTAAAGGTATCGGGACCGAGGTGGAGCGGAACTTCCTGTTCTCGCGGGAGCCAGAGGCGGGACTGCCACGTCCGAGCAAACCGGGAAAGGAGAAGATCCTGAAGCCGGTGAGAATTCCCTGCTTTACCCTATCGTCCTTTCCAGACCTTTTCCATCTTCTAGTGGATCATAGAGACTAGGGCCCAGAGAGTCCATAAAGTGGAGGATCAAAGCCTAGAGCGGTGTCCCAGGGCCCTGCATCCGGGAGGGGGTTCGAGATAAAGAGACCGAGTCTTGGGAACAATGTGGGTGGGGACAGAACGGAACGGGGGAGCGGCCCATAGAAGTGGACGGAGGGCACGAACGGAGTAAAACTGACCCTGCATAGGTGTAGAGTTGAGGGTCAAGTGGAGTCACTGTCTCTGTCCCTCTGGTCAGCGTGATGGCCAGGGGCCTGGGGGCTCCCCACTGGGTGGCCATGGGACTGCTGACCTGGGCGGCCTTGGGGCTGCTAGTGGCCGGACACGGGGGTCATGGCGACCTGCACCAGGACCTGCACGAAGACTTCCATGGCCACAGCCACAGGCGCTCACAAGAGGATTTTCACCATGGACACAGTCATGCCCATGGCCATGGCCACACTCACGAGAGCATCTGGCATGGGCATACCCACGGTCACGAACATGGACATTCACATGAGGATTTGCACCATGGCCATAGCCATGGCCAATCCCATGAGAGCCTCTACCACAGAGGACATGGACATGACCATGAGCACAGCCATGGAGGCTATGGGGAGTCTGGGGCTCCAGGCATCAAGCAGGACCTGGATACTGTCACTCTCTGGGCCTATGTGAGTCCCCAGGGGCTGGGAGAGAGAGGGGCTGGTTCTGGATTGTTGGGAAACACCACACCACTTGACCCCTGACTCTCCCCTCACCAGGCACTGGGAGCCACAGTGCTGATCTCCGCAGCTCCATTTTTTGTCCTCTTCCTTATCCCTGTGGAATCAAACTCCCCCCGGCACCGCTCTCTGCTCCAGATCTTGCTCAGTTTTGCTTCCGGTGGGCTCCTGGGAGATGCCTTTCTGCACCTCATTCCTCATGCCCTGGGTAAGTGATTTTTGGCCACTACTGCAAATCTTAACATATTTTATTCTCTGGGCAGAAGGGTTCTTCATCCTTTGTGATCCTTGACCTTCCAATATTCCCCCAAATGCATGCCCCTTGGACAGAGTGTTCACTCATCTGGCTTTTTCTCCCCCTTCCTCTAGAACCTCATTCTCACCACCCTCTGGAGCAGCCTGGACATGGACACTCCCACAGTGGTGAGGAAGGGGTGGATGGAGATGTATTGGGATGTTAAGAGAGGTCTTTCCCTCCCTGTTCTCCTCCTGTAACTTGGGGAGGAGGAGTCTGGAATCCATATTTCCCTTAATGTCTCAATGCCTCTATTCCCAGGCCAGGGCCCCATTCTGTCTGTGGGACTGTGGGTCCTCAGTGGAATTGTTGCCTTTCTTGTGGTGGAGAAATTTGTGAGACATGTGAAAGGAGGACATGGACACAGTCACGGACATGGACACGCTCATGGTCACACACAGGGAGGTCATGGGCATGGAAGACAGGGTGAGTACATGAACAGCTTTCCTTGAAAGCCACCTTGCCTGCTGCAGAATCCCCTTACCTTACAGCTCTTCAGCAGGAGGGGACTTCCCTTTTGAGGACATTTCTGGAGATTTCTGTTCTCCACTCTACTAACTTCTTCCCTCAGAGCGTTCTTCAAAGGAGAAACAGAGCTCAGAGGAAGAAGAAAAGGAAGCAGGTGGGTCTCGGAAGAGGAGAGGAGGGAGCACAGGGCTCAAAGATGGGCCAGTGAGACCTCAGAATTCTGAAGAGGAAAAAAAAGGTTCAGGTGAGGGCCAAGGTTATCGATAAACTTGGGCAAAGGATATCACAAATCACATGGAATATACACTGTGGGTAATGGCAGGTGTCTGAGAAACATGAAGGGGCTGGATGTGAAGTGGTCTCTGGGGGGAGATGTGATAATGGCTGAAGGGCTGGGACAAGGGGTGGTAGATGACTCTAACCATTGTCTTCCTTTTTACTTGTACAAGATCTGCGTGTATCAGGGTACCTGAATCTGGCTGCTGACCTGGCACACAACTTCACAGATGGTCTGGCTATTGGTGCTTCATTTAGAGGAGGTCGGGGGCTAGGGATCCTGACCACAATGACTGTTCTGCTACATGAAGTGCCCCATGAAGTTGGGGACTTTGCCATCCTGGTCCAGTCTGGGTGCAGCAAAAAACAGGTTGGTAATGATGTGCGCGAGACACGATTGCCTCAGTCTTTACCTCTCCTGTTCACCCACCCAAAACCCAAGATCGCCTCTCATTAGGTTCAGACAAGTTGGTACTGTTACAAACAATACAGCCTCTAGAAACGAGGGGGGAGAACTTCTGTTTCTTTGTCCTGTGGCTCAGTATTTCTTGAATTCTAGTCCACAAACCATCTGTATGGTTTATGAGGGTGTTTTACACTGACCCCCACCCTGACCTTCCGAATCAGAAGTTCTGTGGAAAGGACCTCTTTGATATTTTTAGGTTTTTCAGAAAGTGTCAATTCTAGATCCTCCTCTTTTTGCCTTATTCTTCAGGTCCCAAAGACATGCACCCTACCCATATATACCTGTACCCCACCAAACATGCCTAACCACTGATCATCTTTAGATGTTGTTGAATGCCTTTCTGTCTTTTCTGCCCACCAGGCGATGCGTCTGCAACTACTGACGGCAATAGGGGCACTGGCAGGCACAGCCTGTGCCCTCCTAACTGAAGGAGGGGCAGTGGGCAGTGAAGTTGCAAGTGGTACAGGTCCTGGCTGGGTTCTGCCATTCACTGCAGGTGGCTTCATCTATGTAGCAACGGTGTCCGTGTTGCCTGAGCTGTTGAGGGAGGCATCACCATTGCAGTCACTTCTGGAGGTGCTGGGGCTGCTAGGGGGAGTTGTCATGATGGTGCTGATTGCCCACCTCGAGTGAGAGGTGGGGTAAACCGTCCCCACTCCAGCCCTAAATCTCTAGTGTGTAAGCCTTCAAGGTCAGGAGTCTGTGGAAGTTGGGGACCCTGGCCAGGGATGTCTGCTGAAGGAAGTTGTAAGCTAGGGAAGTGGTAACGTTGGCATTAGGGTCATCAAGATTTTGCAGTCTTATAAGAGCTGCAGAAGTGAGAATGAGAAGTCAGAGGGACCATAGTGTTAGTCATGTGCTGACCATGTTGTTGGGTTTAGGGAGTTAAATGGGGCCATGAAGAAGGCTGGAGAAGAGAGGTGATGACAGCCTACCCCGTGTCCCCTACCGAACCTGTTTGCAGAAAACCAAGCTACCAAGAGCAGGTTTATCCAAGGTCCGCCCTCCCTTCCCACCTGTTGGTGGAAGCTTCAGGGAAGACCAGAGCCCTGGACAGAGTGGGTAGCAGGAAGAGTGGGGATATACATCAATTAAACATCAATCGTGTGTCCTGATTTGGGAGTGATTGAGGGGGGGAGGTGGGCTTGCCAATCTCATGGCCTGATTTTTTTTTCCTATTCTTTTGATATCACTGTTTGAATTGAGGGGTAGGGGTGGTAACCGGAAATAAAGTCCTCGGATCTTCCGCCCCAAACGCGGTCTTTGTCTTTTTTGAGAGAATGAGGGCCCCTCAGCATCCCATTCCCCAGGCCCCCAAGCGGTGGCGCGTGACCACGCCCCCGCGGTGGAGGGTCAGCCTGTGCTGGCGGCCGCCGAAGGCTCAACGCTGGCCGGGCTTAGGTTGGCGCGGCTTTGCTCTTGCCACGCCTCCTCTGCGCTAGGATTGGTTCAGTGCTGGGTTCAGTGCCCGCCCACCCGCCGGCGGACATGGCGTCTCAGCTCCGTCTCCGCTCGGCGCTGGCCCTGGTCACAGGTTGAGGGAATGTTCTTCCAGGGCGGGTCGGGGTGCCGGAGTGTTGTCCGGGGGCGCCCTTGGGGTCTGCAGCCGCTGTGACCTCTGGCCCCTGGTCCGAATTTTACTACTTTGCGCCCTGTTGACCCCTGACCCTGCCTACTCCTCCCTTTCTCCCCTTCCCCCCACTCCGTGTGTTCTCTCCCACCTCAGGCGCGGGTAGCGGCATCGGCCGAGCTGTCAGTGTGCGCCTGGCCAGAGAGGGGGCCGCCGTGGCCGCTTGCGACCTGGACGAGGCGGCGGCAAGCGAGACGGTGCGGCTGCTGGGCGGGCGGGGGAGCGAGGAGGTGGCGCCCTGCGGGGGCCACGTAGCCTTCCAGGCTGACGTGTCTGAGGCCGGGGCGGTCAAGCGCCTGCTGGAACAAGTACAGGTGAACGCGAGACGACCTCGCCCCTTTTAAAGAGCCAACATTGATTGTCTTCACTAACCCGGCTCTACTTGGGTTTTGGTGTGTAACTGCCCCCTTCCATAGGCCTGCTTTTCTCGCCCACCGTCCGTCGTTGTGTCCTGTGCTGGGATCACCAGGGATGAGTTTCTGCTCCACATGTCTGAGGATGACTGGGACAAAGTCATAGCTGTCAACCTCAAGGTGGCGACTTCTGAACCTGTGACTTCTGGTTTCTCTAGCCTGGGGGAGGGAACTGGAGGAGGACTGTCACCCAACTGTTCCTTTCTGCCTTGTTACTCTTTCCCCACCAGGGCATCTTTCTAGTCACTCAAGCTGCAGCCCAACTCCTGGTGTCCAGTGGTTGTCATGGTTCCATCATCAACATCAGTAGCATCACAGGGAAGGTCAGGTTGAGTTAGGAGAAGGTCAGCCAGCCAGTTGGGCACAGAGAGGAGAGCCCCTCCTTGGGATTCCTGACTCATTCCAAATCTCTGACTCACCTATAGGTGGGGAACATGGGTCAGACAAACTACGCAGCATCCAAGGCTGGAGTGATTGGGCTGACCCAGACTGCAGCTCGAGAACTTGGCCGGTTAGTCAGACACAGCTGGGGGTACAGAGGGATTTGCTGAGCCATGTGGGAGGTCTGGGGAGGGGGTGTGTCAGTGTTCAGCCCTTTCCAGAGTCAGCAGCCACTCTCCCTTCCACAGACATGGGATCCGCTGTAACTCTGTCCTCCCAGGGTTCATTACAACACCCATGACACAGAAAGTGCCACAGAAAGTGCTGGACAAGGTAGGAGGCTGTGGGTAGAGGGCAGAGTTATTCAGACACCCAATCTCTCTGGGCTTCAGAGAGAATGCTGAGCACAGGGCCTGACAATTAGTAGATATTCAATAAGTGTACAAGGAATGAAAAAAGAAAAAGGTGCCACAGACAGCCTACCAAAAAAAAAAAAAAAAAAGTAAAAGAAACATTTACACATGTATGAGTGTTTTCTTACAGGTGACTGGAATGATCCCGATGGGGCATTTGGGGGATCCTGAGGGTGAGCACTGAATAAGGAAAAGGAGTTAGGGAGGGGGCCTGAATGAAGAAATCCCAAACTTTGTGGGATCTGAAAGGATCTCACCAGGATTGGTGGTTGGTGTGTGTGTGTGTGTGTGTGTGTGTGTGTGTGTGTGTTGGTGGGGAGGGGTTCTGGTGGGAGGTGATGACTTTGGATCTATGAAAGTGAATAGGATTCTGCCTTTTCCCCACCATTCCCATAGATGTGGCAGATGTGGTCGCATTCTTGGCATCTGAAGACAGTGGATACATCACAGGGGCCTCAGTGGAAGTCACTGGTATGAGGCCATCATGGGGAGGGAGAAGGCAGAGAAGTGGAACCCAGATGATAAGAGAAAGCAAGAGAAGGGAGTCTGGAGCCACTAAGGGAAGAGCAGAAGTTCCCATAGGCGAGGGACTGAACTGGGCACCCCCCCCCCCCCAGCCCATTTGTCTCCACCTATGCATCTGTCCAAATGTTTCTGCCCCTCCCAGGAGGTCTTTTCATGTAACTGCTTCACGGACCCTGGATTCTGCTCACTCCCCCACCACTCCACCCGGCCTCCTGCTGATGAGGACTCTGAGTTCCCAGGCTACAAAAGGGGTGGCAGTGTATGGCTCTGGAATGCTGAATATGGGAGGCAGGGGTGCTTGTGACCCTAATAAATTCCAAATCCTCTTCCCTGCCACCTCCGGTTCTTCTTGTGTCTAAGCCCTCAGACCCTTCCCCACCTCCCCCTCCTTTCCCTTTCCCGAAGGATTGTTCCCTTTCACTGCCTGGTCTCCCAGGGCAACCCCCGCCGCCGGGTGTGAGAGGAGAGAGTGTATGTCACTGTGTATGCGTGACATTCTGGGTCTTTATAGAGGGAGGGGGTCTCTGCCCCCACCCCCTTCCACTGGTCCTACAGCCCCAGTACCCTCTCCCCAATTCCCTGGGTCCTTATGGTCCCCAAGGGTGGTTTGTTCATGGCCCCATCCTGGTGTCCAGTCTGGCCTTGGGAGGGGGTCTTGGAACAGGTGGCCCTCCCCACCCCCTCCCTTTTCTGAGTCCCCCCCCCCCCTTTCTCTCCACCTTACAATAGCTGCAGCCGGCCTGGGGTCGGGTGGGGGGGATTAGGGGAGGGGGCCAGGATTAGGGGAATGGACCAGCCGATGAAAGGGGCTGGAGGAGAGCAGAAGGGAGGGGGCTGGGAGGAGGAGGAGGAAGGGGAGGGGGTCCGCGCTAATCGACTCTGGAGCCCACATAAGGACTGGCCACGGACTGAAGGAGAGGACAGGGAAGTAGGGGGGAACTGGGGGAGGGGGCGAGGGGACCCAGGGCTGCCTTGTCCCAGAAACAGGCTACCCCCTGGCAGCTGCAGCCCAAGTCCGGGAGCCCCAGCTCAGGCTGGAGGAGACAGGACGCCCACTACGGTCTTTCCCCCCCCCGCCCCCCTCACATCTCATCCCCTGCCCTCAATGGGGATCGCTCTGCCCCTTCCTCTTCTCTTTCCTCCCTGTCCCCTTCCTTTACAGAAAAGTCCTGGAGGAGGCTTCTGTCCGCTTCCCACTCCAGACATTCTGCCCCTTGTGCCCCCACCCACCCACACGCGCACACCCCCTCCCCTATAGGGGCCCCATCGTGTGTGTGTGTGTGTGTGTGTGTGTGTGTGTGTGTCCCTGCTTCCGCGTGGTGTCTCCATTCCCCTGTTCCTCCCGTGCGCCTCCCTCCCCCGCCCCGGGCCGCGGCTCTTGATTGTCCAAACGCAATTCTCGAGTCTATGGCTCCGGCCGAGAGTTGAGTCTGGACGTCCCGAGCCGCTGTCCCCAAACCTCGAGGGGAGAGCGGGTCGGAGGGTCTAGGGAGAGCCAAAGCGAAGGGTGCAGCAAGTCCCCAGGGTGGTAAGGGGAATCCCGGGCTCATCCGGATTTAGTTGCGTTCACAGGACTGGAGGACTGAAAAGGCCGAAGATCCTTTCCAGCCTTCCCCCTCCCCTCCCCGGAACGCCAGGCTGGGGTTACGGAGTTGTGGGGAGGGGGGCAGTTGTCCCCCAGAGCCGCTAGGGGACGCGGAGTGGGGGAGGTGGCCCCTTTTCCAACCCCTCTCTACCCTCCCGGGGTCCAAGAGATCCCAGGCCCCGCCCTCCGGAGCGGAGGCCCCGGGTGGGGACCTCGGGAAGGGAACGGTGGCTAAGGTTGGCAGCGCGACGGTGCCGGCCCGGGAACTGAGACCGCGGTCCCCACGTAGCGGGGGACTCCGGGGACGCCGGCTCCTCACGCGAAGCGGACGCGCCCGAGGGCGGGGGAACCCGGGAGCCCACGTCGCGTCCCACCCGAGCCCGGAGTGGCGGGTGACGTCTCCGCTGGCGGGGGCGGGGGGGGGGGGTAGCGGAGGGACAAACGGAAGTGACGTAGGGCCCCAGCGCCCGGGCCATGGCGGCGGCGGCGGCGGGAGCTGCTGTCTGAGCAGCGGCTGCGGACCGAGCGAACTGGGGCTGAGAGCTCGGGCCCAGTGAGAGGCGCTGCGGCAACGGGGCGCGGACGGCTGGAGCCCGGTGAGGGGCAGCGCGGCGCGGGGCGGAGGTTGTGGGGGGAGCCACAGGAGGGGCGGGGTCTGCGCGAGGGCGGCCCCCCTAACAACCCTTCCCCCCCTTCCCCCTTTCCCCAGCCTACCTCTCCTCCTCCACCGCTGCCGAGCCCGGGTGGGGGGTCTGTGCCCTGTCACCATGACGACGCCGGCGAATGCCCAGAATGCCAGCAAAACGTGGGAACTGAGTCTATACGAGCTCCACCGGACCCCGCAGGTGATAGGGACTTTCCTTTCACAGCTTACTCCCTTTCCCCAAACCCTTCAAACAGACCCCTATCTCACAGCCTCTTTTCCATTTTTCGCCCTGTTCTGCCGACCCTGCCGGATGTCACAGACTCCCTTGACCCCACCTTTGAATCACCTTAATCTTTTCCAAGCACTTTCACATTTATCTCGTTTCATTCTCACATCAGCTATTGCCACAGATGTAGGGCGAGTATGACTGCCTTCATCTGAAAAATAGTAAACACATAGACTTTACCTTCAGTGTTCCTCAGTTCAGTGTCAAAGGTCAATGCATATAAGACTTTCCTTCCAAGTTTACTAGAAATGGAGCCCTCCCCTGCACAACCCACCCCCTCACCACGCCTTGCCAATATTCTGATACCATAATGAGATGGGGCCCCAGAATCTGTGTTTTAAACAAGCACCATAGGGTATTCTGATACAGGTTGCACCCAGACCACACTTTAAGAAATTAGATTGAAAAAGTCTTCCCCAAACCCCACATCTGTGCCACCTCTGTCGCAGACCTCTGACCAAACCTCAGATCCTCCTGTTGCAAAGCTCCTACTTTCAGTTAATGGACACTACTCCTTTCTGTTCTCCATTCTCTCCAAGTCACTAGCTCCTCTTTCTCAGAATTCCCGTCTTCCTCAAGTGGTCAACACGGGGTACCCAGATTCTGTTATTTCACTGTATTTCTCAAAACTCCCATTCCATTGACCACCTGTTTCTAAAACCCCTTTCCCCCCAACCCACCATCACTTTTCCACTCACTGATGTCTCCAGGAAGCCATCATGGATGGCACAGAGATTGCGGTTTCCCCTCGGTCACTGCATTCAGAACTCATGTGCCCCATCTGCCTGGACATGCTGAAGAATACAATGACCACCAAGGAGTGCCTCCACCGATTCTGCTCCGACTGTATTGTCACGGCCCTGCGGAGCGGGTAATGGGAGGGATGTGTTTGAGATGGGGTGAAGGGTACAGAGTTGGGGCCTCAGTGTCCTAGCGACTGAGACTGACCCGCTGAGGGCCTCCTCTCTCCCACCCCAGGAACAAGGAGTGCCCTACCTGCCGCAAGAAGCTGGTATCCAAGCGGTCTCTGCGGCCAGATCCCAACTTTGATGCCCTGATCTCTAAGATCTATCCCAGCCGGGAGGAATATGAGGCCCACCAAGACCGGGTGCTCATCCGCCTCAGTCGCCTGCACAACCAACAGGCACTGAGCTCCAGCATTGAAGAGGGGCTGCGCATGCAGGCCATGCACAGGTTCGGGCCGGGAGAGAGGCGATAGAGGGCTGGTGGGACAGATCCGTGGGTCAGACTCCTGGTGCCGTCTTTGCTGCCTGCCAGCTTCTAAACCTTAGCATCTTAATAGCTAACCACAGCCTGATTGTCAAGGTCTGGAAGCCAGGGGTGTAAATTGCAGCTTCCTAGTTAGCAACTGGTATTACTATTCTTAAGAAAAAATTAGCTCACCCTCTAACTTTCTAGAAGTTAGAACAGTGGAGTGATTTTGAGCATAAACTCTGGATTCACCTTGCGGGGAATTAAATGACCTTCTAGGCCAGCATTGCTCGGTCTTTAATATGCATCCAGATTACCAGAGGGTCTGTGAAAAATGCAAATTCTAATTCAGTAGGTCTGGAGTTGGGCCTGAAATTCTGCATTTCTACAAACCTATGCGACTGGTTCTTGGAGTCCATGTGGAGAGGCAAGAGGCTGTGGTTGCACACAAGTTATCTAACATTTCTAAGCCTCAGTTTTCTCAACCATAAATAGAATATAATCACCTGCTTCTAAGATTTGTACTATGTGAGGCGATCAGTGCAAAATACTTAGCAGTGTGTTTGGCGTGTAGTTAGTGTTTAATAAATATTAGGTGTCATCATTAAGATTTCCCTGATCTCTTGTTCTCTTAAGTTGAAAGTTTAAACCCCTTATCTGTGGTGCTTTCTAACCTCAACCACTTGCTTCTACAGGGCCCAGCGTGTGAGGCGGCCGATGCCCGGGTCAGATCAGACCACCACGATGAGTGGGGGGGAAGGAGAGCCTGGGGAGGGAGAGGGGGATGGAGAGGATGTGAGCTCAGACTCTGCCCCTGACTCTGCCCCAGGCCCTGCTCCCAAGCGACCCCGTGGCGGGGGTGCAGGGGGGAGCAGTGTAGGGACAGGGGGAGGTGGCACCGGTGGGGTGGGTGGGGGCGCCGGTTCTGAAGACTCTGGTGACCGGGGAGGGACTTTGGGAGGGGGAACCCTAGGCCCCCCAAGCCCTCCTGGGGCCCCCAGTCCCCCAGAGCCAGGCGGAGAAATTGAGCTCGTGTTCCGGCCCCACCCCCTGCTCGTGGAGAAAGGAGAATACTGCCAGACTAGGTGAGAGCCCTGTCTTTCCCCTGACCTCTGAGAAATCAAAAAGATCATATAGATGTCCATCAGAAGTGGGCTTCACCCAAACCCAGAAAGAAACCCTAACCCAGAAGCCCTTTTGGAAAATCCCCTACTTCCCTTTTCCATTTGCGGCTTCCTGTCCCCTAAACCTGCCTTCTTTCCCACTTCAGGTATGTGAAGACAACTGGGAATGCTACAGTGGACCATCTTTCCAAGTACTTGGCCCTGCGTATTGCCCTTGAGCGGAGGCAGCAGCAAGAAGCCGGGGAGCCAGGAGGGCCTGGAGGGGGCGCCTCTGATGCCGGGGGACCTGATGGGGGTGGTGGAGAGGGTGGGGGTACCGGAGGAGGTGACGGCCCTGAGGAGCCTGCCTTGCCCAGTCTGGAAGGTGTCAGTGAAAAGCAGTACACCATCTACATCGCCCCCGGGGGTGGAGCTTTCACGGTGAGAGCCTCTGAGGGCAGTGCTATAAGAGGGGAGAGGCTGGGAGGGTGGCCTGGGGCCACACAGACCCTGGATCCTGACCTCCTAACTAGCCCACCCTCCTCTCTCCCTCTGCATCTCTCATCTCACGTCTGTGTCTTATCTTCTTCCTACTCACTCCCTATGCCCCTGCTTTACCCCACCTTTTTTATTATTCCTTTTTCTTTCTTCCTCCCTTGGTCACTTTCTGCCTCTCATTCATATCCTTTACCACCTTCTCCAACTTTTTCTTACCCTGCCTCTCTCTTCTACCCCCTCTGTAGACACTGAATGGCTCGCTGACCCTGGAACTGGTGAATGAGAAGTTCTGGAAGGTGTCCCGGCCACTGGAGCTTTGCTATGCCCCCACCAAGGATCCAAAGTGACCCCACAAGGGGACGCCAGAGGATGGGGACCAGGGGGTGTCCCTGTGTCCTGGCCCACCACCCCAGCTTCTTTGTTCCCCAGTGCCCCCCAGCCCAGCCAGTCAGCAAGAGGACACAAATGAGGACAAGTGGCTTTTATACAAAGTGTCTATATCAGATTCTTCTATATTGTACAGAGTGGGGCATGCGCCCCCATCTACTGCCTTTTCTATTGCCCCTCAACCTCCCATCTCTACAAGATGTTGGGGAAGGTGAAGAACCCTCCCCTTCATGCTCCCCTACCAACAACAAATTTGCTTCTTTTCCTCTTTGAAACCTGCAGTTCTGTGTGTGTTTATCACGAGTGTACTAGAAGGGGTGGGGGGAGATTGGGGAGACAAGCTGGAAATCATGTGGAATCAACCTTGGAAATGGGGAGGAAATGTCAAAGGTTATTCACGGTATGTAAATCCCATTTTTCTGAGTCCCCAAATCAGCAAATATGTTCGAAACTAGCGGGGACCAACCTATGAAGTTGAAAGGGACAGGGTGAAGAGGTAAGCGGTGTCTGAAGTCTTCTCAAACTTGCCCCCTAAAAGCTGAATCGCCCAGCTTGAGATCCAGGATTTAAGTACCAAAGGGAAAGCAGGAAAGTGGCTCAAGAGAGTAAGGCATGTTGGTAGACTCCAACAGGACCCACCGTAATGTTTGGAAGGAGGATAATTTTTCCTCACTGCAAGAAGCTAGTTTCCATAGCTGGAAAGACAAGAGGGAGCGAAGCGGGGAGCGCTGCCAGAACCCCCCCAGCTGGACATCTCGGCCGCCTCCCAAAGAAGGCGGACAGGACCGGGGACTACAGTTCCCAGGAGTGAGCGAGCCGGTGCCCGCCGAGCCGCGGGCTGAGTGGAGGGAGGGCCGCGCGGGAGGTGTAGTTCTGTGCCTGTCCAGGCAGCGGCCCAGAGCTGAGGGGTGGGGGCGTCAAGTGAAGCCATCGCTGGCTCCGGGCCTCGAGTTCCGCGAGCGAGCCGGGCCCCAAGTCTGGGCGGGGGACTGGGTGCTCGGCTGCGCGCCGGGTCTCGGGCACTGCGGGGGTCGGGGAGGAGGACCGGCCTCCCCAGGAGTAACTGATGCTCCTTCCACCCCCTTCAGCCTCTCTGCCCCTCACTTCCTGTTTCCGTTGCCCTTCGCGCCCCCACCCGACCCGCCCCAAATTCCTGCGGCTCGCTCAGTTCTCCGCCCCGCTGGCAAAGAAGTGAGCCTCTCGATCTGTTCCACAGACCCGAGGGCATCCCAGCCCACGCTTGGGATTTCTCTTTTCCCCTGGTCCCTAACACCTTCAATACCGACTGAGGGGCACCTCGAGCCCCAGCAAGTCTCGCAGACCTGGTGGCCTGGAGCTCACCCCCAGAGCCCTCTCGCCCTGCAGAAATAGACAACACCCACTTCACCCTTGTAGGAGCCCCTTTCTGTGCCCGCTCCCCGGAACCCCTGATCTTGGCTCCCCTCCTCTCCAACCGCAGGTATCCAGCGGCTGGGGAGCTCCCGGGACGGTGGGTGGGGCGGGAGGAGAGGTGGGCGTTGCTCCTGAAGTTTCGAAGAGAGAGAGAAACAGATGCGGAGGAGTCGGGAAGGATGGAAGGATACCGAGGTGGAAGTTGATGCGTATGTAATGAACCCGGCTTCTCTTCTGGTTCCAGGCGCTGCCAGGAGCGTCAGCGCAGCCTCACGTTGCTCATTCTCTCGCAGCCTCTTCGGTCTCTGTTCCCCCGCCCTCTTGCTGAACTCTGGAACAGCCAGCGGCCCCTGGCCCATGTATCTCCCCTCCTATGGCTCCTCTGTCCCTTCAGGGCTCCCCAGTCAACACCACCCCACCCTCCCCTTCTGTCCACTTCTCACATTTCGACCCCTGTCTCCTCTCTGCTGCCTCCGTGACTGAACTTTGAAGATGTGCCTGTTTATTTGGGTGACATCATATGGGAGACCTAGCAAGCCGTTGCCCTAGGTAAGTCTCCTTCACCCACGCAGGAAGGAAAGAATAACTACCCTACTTGACCAGGTGTTCTCCCTCCCCAGTGCTGGGAGAAGGAGGTGTTGTGGGGTGGGGGTTAGCTCAGATTCTGTTGCACCGCTAGCTTCCCTGGGTTAGTTCCCCAAATCTTTCAGCCTCTCTCAATTAAGCCTGCATCTATAGATTAGGCAAAGCAAGAGATACAAAGTATACAAAAAAGCAATGGACTATTTTGTTGAGGAACAACATACATGCAGGAGGGTAACTAACAATGCAAAGGAGCAAGGTAGTGAAAGAAAGGTTACTAGAGTCGGAGAGACCTGGGACGAAATCTTCATCCCGCCACTTAAACTGAGGGTCCTAACACATAAAACTCTGTAGGTGGGGCCATTGTGTTCTAACAAACCTTCCATGTGATTCTGATGTGCACCAAGGCCAAGAACCACTGCTGTAGGTGCTCCATGAGATGTTAGCTTTGTCCTTATAGGGTGAACGGCAAATGTCCCTCGAAGGGGCTCCATACCTCTGGAGCAGGGGGATCACTGGGAGCCTGTAGGGTGGTTAGGAAGGGCTTCACGGGGGAGGTGGGACCAGGCCAGCCAGGATCAATGAGAAGGGAAGAAGAAAGTCTTGGGTGGGGGAAGGGGTGGGGGGTGAGGGGGGAAACCTCTCTCTCTCTCTCTCTCTTTCTCTCTTTCTCTCTGTTACGCATCCACCTCCCCCCTTTTTCCTCGCCCAGGCTTCTCAGTCCCCAAACCGTGGCAGGTCGTGTGTCTGAGTGCAGAAAAACTTAGAACTCCTTCAGGTACAAGTGTCCCAAGGACGTCTTCTTCAGTGTGTGCCTTCACCGCCAGTGTTGTCAAGCCCCAACACAAGCACTTCCTGTCCTGTTATCTCTACTTCTTTCATGAAATTGTTTTCTTCATGTCCTCTTCTTGTGCTGGGAAGCTGCTTCTTGTGCTGGGAACGCTGGGAAGCATCCCCTCCACATGGTGCTTCTGGCCCCAGCCTGGCACTGAGGAGGGTGCTGTTATTATTTATTTGTCATTCACCTATTTATTTATTTATTTATTTATTTTTATTATTTTTTTTCATTTATTTATGTTCATTCATGAGAGAGAGCATGCCAAACAGTGTGAGCGGGGAAGGGGCAGAAAGAGAGGGAGAGACACAGAAACTGACGCAGGCTCCAGCTATCAGCTCGAGCTATCAGCTCGAGCTATTGATTCGAGGCTCAAACTCACGAACCGTGAGATCGTGACCTGAGCCGAAGTCGGACACTTGACTGAGCCACCCAGGCACCCCTACCATTCATCCTTTTAGAAGGTTCTGTTGGGGGAGTTGCTGCCTTGGGCAACACTTGCAGTAAGTTTAGTGTTACCATTCACGTTAAAGGAAAAGGTAGACCTTAGTTCTTGGGTTAACTCCCCCCTAAGTATACCCTTTAGAATTTGGCAGATTTCTCCCCATGGTGTGTCAGAGAGGCTGATTATTGACACATAAAAGAAGCAAGGAAAGAACCTTTAGAGGCAAAAGGATCACTTGGGGGACTGCTGGTCAGTTTCACCTTTTCAGGAAGTGTGTACTGAGTCCACACCACCTGTCAGGGGCTGTTCTGGGACCTGGGTCTTACAAACAGGCATCCTATGATGTGGCCCCTGCCTTTGAAAAATTTGACGTAGAGGTGTACATGGCGAGCATGTCAATACTGAATCCACCTCTAGTCTGATCAGTTGTATCCGTTAAAATATGTCTCAAGTCTGTCCCTTCTTGTCCATCCTTCCACCTCCCTGTTCCAGCCACCATCTGGACCTTCTGGCTCTCCTCTGAATCACGGCAATAGCTGGAGAGGCTGGGAATGGCCTTCGCGAATACAAGCCCGCATACCTGAGTTAGGCCTTTTTGAAATGCAAATCCGATTGTTTCGGGCACCCCGCTTAAACCCATTCAGTGCTTTCCCATTGATTTTAGGTTAAAGACACAAGTCCTTCACCTGGCCTCGAAGGCCCTGCCTACTGTGATCCTGCGGGCCTTTCTGGACTCCTCTCCCACCACATTTCCACTCAGTCTGAAGGCTCCACTTCCTGTCCGCTTTGCACTTCCTCCCGCCGACAGCCTTTGTGCAGGCTAGGCCCTCAGGCCT
The DNA here is from genome assembly GCF_024362965.1 of Panthera pardus. Taxonomy (NCBI): domain Eukaryota; kingdom Metazoa; phylum Chordata; class Mammalia; order Carnivora; family Felidae; genus Panthera; species Panthera pardus. Next base: position 147,975,078 of record NW_026526732.1, on the reverse strand, counting down.
GAAAGGCTCTTCCTCCCATTTCTCTTTAGCTAGCTCCTCTTCACTCCTCAGATCTCAGCTCCTCTGCCACATCCTCAGGAAAACTACCCTGACCTTCCTTCCTGGGTCAAATCCCCCTCTTCTGAGCCCCCACACCAAGGTGTACCTTTCCTCTGAGGCACTTGGCATAGTCGCAGTTCCGTGTTTGTTCATTATTTGATGGGTGTCTGTCTCCCTGGAAGATGGAAGTGCTCTTAGGGCAGGGATCATGTCTGCAGATGCTAGCTCTTGTCATATGCAGGGGACCTCGAACTGGACACTCCATAAATATTGAGTTGAAATATTGGTTTAATGGATGCCTGCGTGCCAGGATCTGGAGTAGGGGGCTACGTATTTCAGAATCTCAGAGAGGATTGTTTGAGGCCACGATTCTCCCTCCAGCAATGCAGCCCGGGAGTCCCATATGCCATTTTCTTAACACCATCACTTCCTCCATACTTCCTGGCATCATTCATCCCCACAGTCCCGGCTTCATCCCAGGCCTCCTCCATCTTGCCCATGAGACCCTTTCCTTTTAACTTGGTAATCCCCTTTTCTGGTCTTGCCTCACTGACTGCAGAAAGCAGCATGGAATAATGTGGCAACAGCCCAGGATTCAGAACCGTACTGTGTCCAAAAGTATTAGTGGTGTGGCCTTTCTCAGGCTATTGAACCACTCTGAACCCAAGCTTTGTTATCTATAAAATGAGAACAGAATCAAGCAAGATGGAGGAATTAAAAATCTAAATGTACCATCACCTAGAAATACTGGATAAAATATGGGGGGAAAGTAAACATGACTGAGTTTTCAAAAGAAAAATAAAATCCCAAGTTCTAGAAACGAAGAGAAAACTGAAAGCCAGAGGATAAGCTGACCATGGTTGCTAGAAGGGGACTGGGAGAGAATTGGTTCTATTAACTTAGAAATGTTTTACCAGCCACCCAAGGATGGGAGAGGAGGTTTTGGTCCTGAAGAGGTAGGGAAATTAGATGAACAGCGGCCAAAGCTGACTCAGAAGAAACAGAAAACCTGAACAGATCTATAAATTCTAATAAATTGAATGAGAAGTTAAAATACACACACACATTTTACAGATGTATTATTCTGCCAACTCTTTTTTTTAAAGTAAACTCTACGCCTAATGTGAAACTCACGATCTTGAAATCAAGAATCACAAGCTCTACAGACTGAGCCACCCAGACATCCCTATTTTGCCAACTCTTACAAACCATTTGTTTATTTATAATACGTCTGTCCCAGACGATGGAGAAAGAGGGACAGTCACACTTACAAAATTAAAATCCTAGATAAAATATTAGCAAACTGAATCTGGCAGAATCCGTGCAAGTGTGTGTGCGTGTGTGTGTGTGTGTGTGAGACCAAGAAGGGTTTATTGCAGGAACACAGGGATGGTGTACTTTAAAAATCTATTAATGAAAAATGAAAGAAAGAAACAAAGAAAGAAAGAAAGAAAGAAAGAAAGAAAGAAAGAAAGAAAGAAAGAAAGAAAAAGAAATTTACAACTGGATGTAGTAAAAGGAAAAAAATGGGAGCACCTGGGTGGTTCAAGAGTCAGTTAAGAATCAGCTCAAGTGGGGCACCTGGGTGGCTCAGTCTGTTGAGCGTCCCAACTTTGGCTCAGGTCATGATCTCAGGGTTCGTGAGTTCAAGCCCCACATCAGGCTCTGTGCTGACAGCTCAGAGCCTGGAGCCTGCTTCAGATCTGTGTCCCTCTCTCTCTCTCTGCTCCTCCCCTGCTCACGTTCTGTCTCTCTCTCTCTCTCAAAAATAAATAAATGTTTAAAAAATTTTTTAAAAAAGAATCAGCTCAAGAGTCAGTTAAGCATCCAACTCTTGATTTCCACTCAGGTCATGATCTCACAGTTTCATGTGTTTGAGCCCTGCGTGGGCTTTGCGCTGAGAGTAAGAAACCTGCCTGCAATTCTCCCTCTACCCTGCTCCTCCCCAGCTCATACTCTCTCTGTCTCTCCCAAAATAAATAAATAAACTTTATAATAAATAAATAAATAGGAAAAAATGATTGCCCCAGTAGCTTCAGAGAACACACTAGATGAAGTTTAACACTAATTCATTATTTTTTAAAAAAAAATCCAGTTAACTAAGATGAGAAAATAACTTCCAAAGTCAAGACAAGGATACTGCTTTTTACTGTTTGTATTCAACTTGTTCTAGGGAGTCTGACCTGGCACAATAAGAAAACAAAGAAAGAAAGCCATCACTACACATAGATACTTGATTAGTGACAAAGAAAATTTATGAAAACCCACAAATAATTAGAACTAATACACCCCTTTCTGGGGACGAGATTAATATGCAAATATCAATATGCCTATATTACAACAACAAATAGAAGATTTTGTTTTTAAAAATTGCCATTTGGGGACACCTGCTTGGCTCAGCCAGTTAAGCCTCTGGCTCTTGGTTTCAGCTCAGGTTATGATTTCGTGAGTTCGAGCCATGTGTTGGGCTCCACTCTGGCAGTGGGAGTCTGCCTGGAATTCTCTCTCTCTCCCTCTCTCTCTGCCCCTCCCCCACTCGGCACTCGCAAGTTGTCTCAAAATAAATCAATTTTTTTAAAAGAGAGAAAATGTCATTTGTAATAACAATGAAGACTATAGAATACTTAGAAGTAAATACAACATGATTTTTATGGAGAAAATGATAAAACCTGATTGGAGAACATTTTGAAAAGAAGACAAAAAATGACAGAGAGATATTCCATGCTCAAGAAGAGGCAAATTCAATATAAAGTTGGCAACTTTTCTCAAATATACAAATTTCAGTATAATTCTAATCAAAACCCCACCAATATATTTTACGGAACTTGACAAACTGTTCTTAACATTTTTATAAAGAAGTAAATGGCCAAGAAAAGCCAATACAAGTTTGAAGTGGAAGAATTCTAGGGTGCTAGCCTTACCACATATCACAACTTTACTATAAAACCAGAGTGATTAAAGCAGTGTAGTCCTGGCACATGGGCAAATAACTAGACCACTGTTACAGACTAGAACTTCTTGGAATTAGACCTTTAAAGACATGTGAACTTGGCATATGACAAAAGTGATGTACGATCGGTGGAAAAGGATGGACTGTCTGTTAAATTGTCTCGGGGTAATTGGCTACCCACATAGAAAAAAATAGATCCCTACATTACAACATACCCCAAAATAAATTTCAGGTGGCTTAAATATGTGAAAAACAAAATTTTAAACTGTTCAAAAAACCTGTAAGGTAATATATTGATGGTATCAGAGTAGGGAAAGATTTCTTAAACAAGATACAAAGAGCACAAACAATAAAAGGAAATGTGGACACGTATGACTATATCTTTAAAACATTTTTAAACTTCTATAAGGTTAGAGACATCACAAAAAAATAAAAAATATAAGCTGCAGACTTGGAGAATATTTACAACCTATATAATCAATGAAGGTTTGGTACCCAGGATTTATAAAGAACTTTTGCACATCAATAAGAAAAGGACAAGGCAGGAGAAAATGAGCAAAAGCTATGAATAGGCAAGTCATCCAATAAATAGATGAAAAGACGCTCAACTTCATTAGTAATGAACAAATGCAAATCAAAACCATGAGATACTATTTTACACACACTAACTCAGAAAAATTAAAATAACTCTGATAACACCAAAGACTGACAAAAATGTGGGACCATAGGAACTCCCACATTCTGCTTGAAAGTGTAAACAGCTATGACAAATTTGAAGGTTACAGTTGACCTTTGAATAATGCGGGGTTAGGTTTGCTGATCCACTGTGCAGTGGAAAATCTGCATATAACTTTTGAATCCCCCAAATTTAACTACTACTGATAATAGCCTACTGTTGACTGGAAGCCTTACTGATAACACAGTCAGTTAATGCATGTTTTGTATATGTATTCTTACAATAAAGTAAGCCAGAGAAAAGAAAATGTTATTAAGAAAATCACAAGGAAGAGAAAATACATTTATAGTACCGTAATATAAAAAAATCTGCACATAAGTGGACCTACACAGTTAAAACCCATGTTGTTCAAGAGTCAACATACTTAATTCTGAAAACACACATACCCTAATACCCAGCAAGCTTGCTTTGAGATGTGTTCTTCAGAAAAACATTTATACATGTGCACAAGGAGACAAGAGTAAGTATGGGCATTGCAGTATGATTTGATTGTCAAGAAAAAGTGGTAAGAACTTAACTGTCCTTAAAGCAAGGGAATAGATAAATATAGTTTATTCTTACAATGGACTACTACACAGTACTTAAAATATGAATTATAGCTATATTCACCAATATAATGAGCAAAAGAAAGTTGCAAAAATGGGTGATGTATGTTATCTATGTAGGTTTTTAAAGACACAAAACAATGATACACCGTTAGGAAAACAAACGTATCTGTAAATAGTACAAAATGTGCATGGGAATAATTCCAATAGAATGGTGATCACCACCAAGAAAAGGGAAGGAATGGGATGGGCTTTAGCTGTAACTGTAATGCTCTTTATTATTATTATTCAGAAAAAGATGTGAAGCAAAGCGGTGATGCCAAAGTGAAGATTTGCTGAATTGGGTTGTTGTAATGATTAAATGAGCTAATAAAAGGGCTAAATGAAAGTTAGTTGTTTATTTATTTATTTAAGTAATCAACACACCCAACATGGGGCTTGAACTCATGCCCCTGAGATCAAGAGAGGCAAGGGACTGAGCCAGCCGGGCGTCCCGAAGGTTGGTTGTTCATCTCCTTGCAAGACTCCAATGCTGATGGCTATGTATGCGGAGAGATTTATTGCCCCTACCTGTTCTCTCTCTCCTCCATGTGAAGTCTCACTCCTCCTGTTTATACCTGCTTGTCTTAGGCAAGTTGCTTCATTGCTATATGCCTCAGTTTCCTCATCTATAAGATGCACATATTAAAAGTGCCTGCCTTCTGACATTGCAGAGAATGTTAAGTTACTGGCAAGTGCTTGGAACATTCCCTAACTTAGACTAAGTACTCTAGAAGTTTGTTCTTATTGACGACGATGATGTTAGTGTTCTTAAGTATCACCTCTAGCTGCATATAATTTCTTTTTTAATCTCAAGTTTTAAAATCTCATAAGAACCTCACTTGGCAATGAAAGTGCCCAGTATCTAAGATGACCCAAACGCTGCCTTCAAGGACCTAAATTAAGGACTGCAAACTCCCATTTCTGTGAAGGCCAGGCAGGTAATGTGCCAAGTGCCAGGGTAAGGTTATCTGGGGAGGCAGGAGCTCCTGGTCAGGTGCTGCCATGAAGGAATTCGGAGCCAGCATTACCACATTTAAAGCTTTTTTTTTTTTTATTAAATCATAGCTATAAATCCCAATTTTCCTGTAAAATTTCTCAATTTTTAAGTGTTATAATTTATTCAAAAGAATAATAAAAGCACATTGTGAACCAAATGAAATACTTGAGTGGGTTGTCAGTTTCTGAGCCGTGAGACGGAGGCTGGCACAGAGACAGATGCATGAGCGGGTCTTAAAACTACAGTGTAATTAGAGCTACAATAAAGGTGAGTGACAGAGTGCCATGGGAGTGGGGGGGGGCGGGGTTGAAGATGGCAGCAGATTCTTTGTGACTCCTCCCATTAAGATGTATAGTCTGTCTCCCCTTCCCTTGTATCTGGCTTGGCCTTGTGACCTGTTCTGGCCAACAGAATGTGGCGGGAGTGAATGTGTAACTTCTGAGGTCGGGCCTTATGAGATCTGCAGCTTCCACTTTTGCCACTTGGAACATGCCTCCTTGGACCCCAGTCACCATGCTGTGAGGAAGCCCAAGCAGCCCACTGAGAGACCCACAGGAAGCAGAACCAAGGTCCACAGATGCTGGCAGTGGCTGAGCCCCAGCTGGCAGCCAGTGTCAACTGCTTGCCAAACGATTGAGGCTCTTTTGAAACCTCCAACCACCCCACCATCTCAGCCGACACTAACTGAAGCAGAACTGCCCAGTCAACCGCAGAATTGTGAGATGCAATGCATTTCTGCCAACACGCTACATATTAGGGTGGCTTGTTGAGCAGCAATAGATAACCCAAACAGGCAGCATTAGAAAACAGAGGTCTCAGGGCACCTGGGTGGCTCAGTCTGTTGAGCATCTGACTCTTGGTTTCAACTCAGGTCATGATCTCACAGTTCATGGGTTCGAGCCGTGCATCGGGCTCTGTGCTGATGGGGCAGAGCCTGCTTGGGAGTCTCTCTCACCCTCTTTCTCTTTGCCCCTCCCGCACTCTCTCTCTAAAAAATAAATAAATAAACTTTAAAAATAATAAATAATAAATAAAATAAGAGGAAAGGAAAAAAAAAGAAAAAAGAGGTCTCATTCTACCTAGAAGAATCAAAGATGGCTTCATAGTATTTGAGAGTTGAGCTCATTCTTGAAAAAAGGCATGTGTTGGCTTTTGTGTGTGTGTGTGGAGGGGGAGTGGACAGTATGTAGTAAACTTTCCAGATAGAGGAAGAAGCATGCACACAGCATGGACAATGAAAAGTAGGACATAATTAAGAATCCCTAGTAAGTCAGTGTTGTGATTGAAGCACAAAGTACAAAGATGGGAGGGAAGAGAGACAACAATCTTTAACATTTATTGACCACTTACTATGTGCCAGGCAGAGTGACAGATGATTCACAAGATCCTATAAATCATGAACCTTTACAACATCCCTGTCTCATTTTGTACAGGAGAAGATTGCAATCCAGAGTAACTTGCCAAATATCACAGAGCCAAGAAATGGCAGAGCCGAGGTTTAAAGCCACTCTGTAAAACCTGTAAAACCTTTAAAACCTGTAAAACCTTTCCACCATATTGTGAGGACATTACGGTTTCACAGAGGAAGTCAGATCCTGAAGGGCCTTGCGTGCGAAGTGAACAAGTCGAGTATTTTACCTGAAGGGGAGGGGCAGCCACTAAGGAACTGAGTAGGAGAGTGAGAGGTTCTGGTCTTCACGTCAGAAGCTGGGAGGAGCTTGGGCCAAAGAGGGACTGGCAAACTAGAAGTCAGAGGACCAGTAAGGAGACATCTTCAAAGGCCTGGGCGGGGCGGGGGCCCCTGAGCAGTGCTGCCTTCCCTCCTCGTGAGGACTAGCACAGGCCACCTGCGGCTGGCCAAGTGGCTAAGATTGGGAGTCGGGTTCAGGGGCAGAACTAGGATGAAGACTGTCTTTGAAGCACATAGAGCACTAGAGTCACAACCCAGTAGGGGAAACTGAGTCAGACCCTGGAATCCAAAAGTCCAGAGATGAGATTTAGGTTGGAGCCCTAGGGCTGAGAGTTAGGAGCTGGAAAGAAGCAAGATTAGGGCAGTAAGTCAAGAACGACCAGGGGAGGTCCTGAGCAGAGACTGCAAAGCCCAGGGAGCGTTTGTGATTCACCCATGAAGACGGTGGACATATGGTGCCCGGAGCTGGAGAAAGGCCAGAGGTAGGTAAGCAGGGAGTGGCAGCAGGGTTGCTAACATAATGATATGGTGATGAGCTAGACAGTAAAATCGCTAGGACTTGCTTATTAGAATGGGAGGTGGGGTGGGGAAGGCAAAAAAGAGTGTGATCTGGGGATCCTTCCAGGTTTCTGGCTTGGGCAACTGTGTGGTTGGTGATTCTGTCTACTGAAACCAGGGATAATGAAGAAGGAGTGGGTTTGGGAGAAGAGACAAGTTTCAAATTAACGAATATTTGGTGCTTGCTCAATAAGTTTAAATTGAAACGTTAATTTTAAGCAACTGGGGACATTCAGTTGGAGAGATTCATGAGACAGATACCGGGGAGTGAAGGTCAAGGGAGCAATCTGGGCTAAAAATACACATTGCAGAGTCACCAGCATAGCGATGGGTACAAGAGTGACTAAGATAAGTGTACAGATGAGGAGAGAAGGGAGACTGGACCAAGTCATGACTCTTGAAAGTAGCCTGAGAAAGACCAGGCAGAGAGGTAGGAGGCCAGATGAGAGGGAGAGAGAGAAAGAGAGTGGTTTCACAAAAGCCAGCAGAGAAAAGAACTTCAAAGGGCAGTCAGCAAGGTCAAATGCTCCTGGGAAGAAAAGCAAAGCAAAGATGAAAAATGTCCATTAGGGGCATCTGGGTGGCTCAGTCAGTTAAGCACCTGACTTTGGCTCAGGTCATGATCTCGAGGTTTGTGAGTTTGAGCCCCGCATCAGGCTCTGTGCTGACAGCTGGGATTCTGTCTCCCCTCTCTCTGCCCCTCCTGGTTCTCTCTCTGTCTCTCTCAAAAATAAATAAACATTAAAAAATTTTAAAAAAGAAAAATTTCCATTGGATGCGGCAAAAAGAAGATCTAACTGTGTTACCCTAGTGAGAGCAGGTTCAATGGGAGGGAGGGAGGGAGGGAAAGGGACTACAGTGAATTGAGGAGGTTGTATGACTTATCCATGTTGTTTAACAAAGTACTCAAATCTTAGTGGCTTACAACAGCAATAACCATACTTTATCCCATGGATTCTGCAGTTAGGAATGTGGGCAGGGCACAGGTGGGGCCAGCTGTCTCTGCCCTACAATGTCTGGGGACTGTGCTAGAAGTGACTCCATGTCTGGAAGCTGGTACTGGCGGTTGATTGCAACCTTAGACGAAACTGTTGCCTGCAACCAGTGATGCCTGGGTTCCTGGGGAGCAAGTCTTCTGAGGGAAAGAGAGAGAACCCCAGACATTTGAGGGGCCTGCGTACAGACTACAAATAAGGAATATGAAGTTGCAGGGATTTAATCTCCCCGTTCATCTTGTGGATTTGATAAAAAATGAGCGAGAAAATGACTTCATGAAATCTACAACTTGAACAGATAAAATTCACACAACTTCATATTCTTTATCGGTTTAGTTATGGGTCAAAACAATGAAGATACATGTGGCCTCCATTTGTACGCTTTTCTCAGTTTTTGAAAATTTCAGTAGATTGTTATTTGAAGATCCCCCATTTTTCTTTGAGTTCCACATTCATAGTTTCTACTTCTATCATGATTTGAGTGTGTGCTCATTCTCACTGATTTATATAATTAGACAATAAAATAGGGGCATCTGGGTGGCTCAGTCGGTTAAGCATCTGACTCTTGATTTGGGGTCAGGTCATGATCTCACGATCTGTGAATTCAGGCCCCGCACTGGGCTCCGTGCTGATGGGGCAGAGTCTGCTTGAGATTCTGTCTCCCTCTCTCTCTGCCCCTCCCCTGCTTATTCTCTATCTCTCTCTCTCAAAATAAATGATAAATCAACATTTGAAAAACTAAAAATTATATAGTATAGTATAGCCAATGTTTAAAAAAATTAAATGTATTTTTACCAAAATATGTAAATGTAAATGTAAAAAAAAAAAACCTTAAATTTATTTATTTATTTATTTATTTTGAGAGAGAGAGAATGCAAGCAGGGGAGGGGTAGAGAGAGAGGGGGGAGAGAGAGAATCCCAAGCAAGCGCCACACTGTTAGCGCAAGCCACACGTGGGATTCGATCCCAGGAACTGTGAGATCATGAGAGCCGAAATCAAGAGTCAGACGCTTAACAACTGACCTACCCAGGTGGCCCCTAAAATCATTGTAGTAGATGTCATAAAAGTTATTTTCTTCTAAAATATTCAAAATTATGTATTGAAAAGGGTAACATTAAAATTATAACTCATAAGTATTAATATGCTAAACCAAACTAATTCAAATAAAGCTTTTTTGCTGACTTTAAAAATCCTTATTACATATTTTTATAGAAATCAAACTATTCATAATCCAGTATTCAATGTTCATCCACTTACCAAATAGAAAATCAATATCATACTTCACAAAAGTTATGTCTAGACCTACATGCAGACACATTTAACAGTAATAATAATCATTTAAAATTGCGAGATGGGGCGCCTGGGTGGCGCAGTCGGTTAAGCGTCCGACTTCAGCCAGGTCACGATCTCGCGGTCTGTGAGTTCGAGCCCCGCGTCAGGCTCTGGGCTGATGGCTCGGAGCCTGGAGCCTGTTTCCGATTCTGTGTCTCCCTCTCTCTCTGCCCCTCCCCCGTTCATGCTCTGTCTCTCTCTGTCCCAAAAATAAATAAAAAACGTTGAAAAAAAATTTTTTTTAATAAAAAATAAAAAAAAATAAAATTGCAAGATGTTCCTCAATTGTCATTTGCAACTATTGGGAATGCAGCACCGCGTAGATCATACATCGATACCTCCAGAACACAAAGAGAAGCAGAAAAATGGACATTCAACACTACTGGGAAATGATACTTTATTATGCTACGTGAGAGGTAATATTTTTTAATGTTATTTATTTTTGAGACAGAGAGTGCGCGCAGGGGAGGGGGAGAGAGAGAGAGAGACAGAGAGAGAGAGAGAGAGAGAGAGAGAGGGAATCTGAAGCAGGCTCCGAGCCGTCAGCACAGAACCCCATGTGGGACTCGAACCCACGAACCATGAGATCGTGACCTGAACCAAACTGGGATACTTAACCGACTGAGCCACCAGGTGCCCCGAGGGGTACTATTTGACGAATTAATTAAGTTGCATTTGCTCTTGTCTAAGTGCTTCCAACACTTAAATCCTCCCGACACACCTCCGAATCTGGCAGAGGCACAGCCTAAACTTTCACAGAATTCATTGTAGTCACCTTTTGTTTCCAGGATACAGGGCAAGAGATTGCAGAAGCCTCTCCCTGGGGCCCAGACAGTGTTAATTATGAGAGCGCACGTTCAGAGTTGCAGGTTGTGCTGCGCCAGCACTGAAGGCCAGATCCCAAGTGCCTGGGTGTCATTTAATAAGTGTTGTACGTGGTAAGTGAGTCCCCCTAAAGTACGTGAGCCAGGGCAAGGACCTCGTGGTCCAGATTTAATGATGATACTGTTGGTGGGGGGAGACCATGGTTCAGTTTCGAATATGTTAAGTTTGGGGTATCTTTGAGACATCCACGTAGGGATGCCATGTTCGCAGCCAGATACAGAAGTCTGGGGATCGGAGGAAAGACACAGATTTGAGAGCGATCAGCTGATAGCAGCTGAAGCCATGGGTCAGGTGTGATGGGTCCCCTGGAGGGAGAGTGTAGCATGAGAAGAAGAAGGGTTTGGGACTCACTGCCCTTGACGAACCCCAGCACGGCCAGACAGCACAGGATAAGCCCACAAAGAAGCAAGGAGTAGCCAGAGGGAGAGGAAGAAGGCCAGAAGAGTGCTCAGTCCTGGAAGCCAAAGCGTTTCAAGAAAGACTTGGTCAACACAGTTGACTACCGGTGGGAGTTCAAGCAGGGAAAAACTAAAAAAAATGGATTTAATGACAGAAAGCCAATGGCAAAAGCAGTTGAGCGGCACAGGACAGCTGGATGCCCACCTGAAAGGGCTGAAGAGTGAGTGGAAGTGAAGGAATAAGGGATTTTTCCCCAACTTTTTATCATGACAAGTTGCAAACGTACAGAAAAGTTGAAACTATAGCACAATTATCATTTGTGCATCTGCAGCTTTACTTAGACTTAACAATCACCATTTATACATACATACAGATATTTACGTATTTATATATATTCTTGAACCAGGTGAAAATCCAGGAAATCACGATGTTTCACACTTTAATATAATACTTCAGCATACGGGGACTTTCTCCTACGTAACCACAATGCCATCGTTACAGTAAGAGAATAACCATCGGTCTCTAATACCATCTGATAATGCAAAATATACTCAAATTTCACCCAGGTTTATGTATTTTTCCAAACCAGTATGCAATCAAGGCACACACAACGCTGTGTGTGAGAGTCAGGCAGGAGAAGGAGAGGTGCAGGAAACAGGGGTGTCTGGGCGGCTTAGTCGGTTGAACATCCGACTTTGGCTCAGGTCATGATGTCATGGTTCGTGAGTTCGAGCTCCATATCAGGCTTGTTGCTGTCAGCGCCTAGCCCACTTTGGATCTTCTGTCCCCCTCTCTCTCTGCCCTGATCACACACGCACACACACACACACACACACTCACACACACACTCTCTCTCTCAAAAATAAATAAACATTTAAAAATTAAAAAACAAAGTGGGGGGCTCCTGGGTGGCTCAGTCCGACTTTGGCTCAGGTCATGATCTCGCGGTTTGCGAGTTCGAGCCTGGCGTCGGGCTCTGTGCTGACAGCTCAGAGCCTGGAGCCTGCTTCGGATTCTGGGTCTCCTCCTCTCTCTGTCCCTCTCATGCTCATGCTCTGTCTCTCAATAATAAGTAAACGTTAAAAAAATTAAAAATTAAAAAAAAAAGAGCTGCAGGGAACAGTGGGAAGAGGGAAGGTGGAGGAGTGGTTTGGTTTCTTCAAAGTGAGAGGCTGAAGATTTAGGAAGGGAAAGGGGCTGCAGAACACCGTAGAGAGACTGGCCTCGGATGGGAGAAAGGCAGCCCCCTCTACTCAAGTGGTTCTCAAAGTGAGGGCCCTAGGCCAGCAGCAAGCAACAATCGTCATCTGGGAACTAGTTACAGATGAAAATTCTAGCCCTCCCACCCAAACTAATGAATTGGAAACACATAGTTTAACACATGCTCCAGGAACTCCTGGCACACACAAAATTGGAGAATTGTTGCTCTAATGAGAGGAACACGGAGGTGGTGTAAATTTGGTCACCAGGGGTTGAGGGAGTTCACCTCTGAGGGCTTCAGTTTCCTCTGTGACATAAGTGAGATCATCAACTGAGAGTGAGGTGAGACAGAGAGAAGAGCTTCAGAGGTTCCAGGATGAGGGAGCTTAAAGTAACAACTGACCAGCATGATGTGGTTGGGTCACTAAGGAATTCTGGGGCCTCTTTTAGGGTTGGTGGCCATGAATAAGGAGCGGTAACTATTTCCTGGAGTGGAGACTTCCTCCAACGCTTTTTGTCTCTCAGAGTAAAATCCTGAAGGAAACAGATCACTGAGCTCATCTAGGGGGAGCGCTCGGCCAGATAGGGTGAAAGGATGGAGGGGCAAGGAAGTCTGGGACACTGTCAAGGCAGTTGTTGAAATGAACAAGCCACGCAGCTGACACTGGGTAGGAGGGGCTGATGGGTTGGAAGAAGGGAAATATCACCACCCTCCAGGTACCGGGAGACTGAAAAAGGGTGGTGAGGGGGTCAACAGAGTGATGGGTGGAAGGTTCAGAGATGGTGCTGAGGCAGGCAGGCTGCTTGAATGAGGGATTCTCAAAGAGGGGGGGCTTCAGAGGACAAAGTCCAGGGGGTGGCCAAGCTGGCTGGCTTGGAGTGCAGAAGGTCCTGGGACGAAGTCACCAAATTGTTGAGAGGCCTCCGTGTGGACGAGAGGGGAAGACACAGTCCGCCTCTCCGAGAGAGGCAAGGACTTCTGGCAGGTGGCAGACGGTGGCTAAGAGGAAGGAAGAAGGCAATTTAGCCTAATGGCCAAACAACTCAATACTGGGGACCGGAGGAGGTGTAGTCTGGAGGCAGCAATCTGGAGCAAGGAAAGCACCCTCCTCTGTAAGAAAACAAACAGCTCTCATTTCAGAGGACTGCAGAGGAGGTAGTGCCCCCAGGGGAGAGTTCCATTTCAGTGAAAGCCGGGAAGTGAAGGAGCAGTTAAGGGTGTGAGGAGGTCTGCAGTTTATTCGAGGGCATGAGGGTAGCTTAGGGAGGGGGCAAGTGGAGGGCCGGTTAAGGACCAGAGTACAGAGGGTCTGGGGACGACAATGCAGTAGAGTCGGTGGGCTAGGGCATTTACATTTCCACTAGCAAAGGATCAAAACAGATATAGGAGGGGAGGCAGGCTGGATTTCATTTAGTCTCTTGGAAGCTATAAAAAAGTGATTAAGGATGTGGCCTCTAGGGGCGCCTGGCTGGTTTAGTCTGAAGAGCGTGCGACTCTTGATCTCGGGGTCGTGAGTTCGAGCCCCACGTTGGGTGTAGAGGGGACTCAAAATTAAATAAACAGACTTAAAAAAAATAATAAGGATGTGGCCTCTAGAGCAGAGCCGCCCGCATTCAAATCCCAGCCTTGTCATGTTCCAGCTGTCTATTAGCCTTGGACAAGGTCTCTGGGCCTCCATTTCCTCTTCCATAAAATGGAGGTGACAACAGTACCTGCCTCACAGTGCCTGCCGTGATCGTTAAATGACTTCGTGTGTTAAACGTTTGGGACAGAATCTGGGTAGCTGCCCCACCTACACTTGGCGGTGGCTCCCAGACCTGGCAGAACAGCCTCTTCGCTCACTTGGACCCTGCCCCTGCACCAGGTGGAAAACATGAGTGGCAACCACGTGGATGGGAAGGGGGAGTTTCACGAGCAGTTGTGAATGCAAGAATTATACGGAGACGCCAAGATCCCGGTGGAAAAATGGAAGCTTTCAGGTTGCAAGCCAGCTGACACCGCCTATCACTGGGATCTGGATAAGGAGCCTTCACTCCCTAAGGTCACGGGAGGTTAGATTGCTACACATCAGGCCACTTATGGCTTCTCTAATGATGACACGTCTAGCTCTCCTGCAAGTGTCCAAGGTATCGATGCTAAGGATGTGGAGGAACTCCTGCAAAGAAAAACCCCAAACCCACAGATCCCCAAAGAGGGGAGCTAAGAGAAAGGAAGAATCAAGATGGTTTCAGGTTGAGGAAGATAGGAATACAAATGTATTTTATCTTACAGTGGATGGGTTTATACAGCTTTTCCAAATCCTGCGTTATTATGAGAGATCCTCAGAAGGATTCAAGGTCAAGCTTTACAAAGATAACCAAAAAAAATCTTACAGGAGATGGGCTTTGCTGTTACTTCAAGATCCTTACTTGGAGAGGGATCTGCAAACCTCGCATTAAATAAAGATGAGATTAGAGACTACAAAGTTCATGTCAGGGTTGCAAAGTTTCAAGCTGAAGGAAGAATGTGATGTCTCAAAAAAGTGCAGAGGCTACAAGAAGACATCCTTACGCACCACGATTAGAGCAGCTCAGACGAGGTGTCTGCTCTTTGCAGGTCCTGGGTGAGGCCCTGCGGCTACAGATCCAAGAATGAGAGAAAACTCAGAAACAAAAAATGGAGACAGTGACACTTCCAGGTAAAATGATGAGAAGTGTTCAGAAAGCAAAGGAGGAAAAAGGAGCTTGGAACCAGGGAGGATTTCAAAAGTCCAGAGATTTCTTGAATGACAGGACACATCTGGAGATGAGGAACAGAAATCATGCAGTGGCAAAAGCAATTGCCAAGGGGCTCAAGCACAGGGGCGCAGGGAAGAGCTGGTGATAACGCCCACAGATGCTAAGTTTGTAGAACTTATACTGGACAATTAATGAGGCCAACGACTGATCCTGTCCTGTCCTGACCCTGTCCCTGCCCCTGAGGGAGGCCCTCCACGGGGTTCTGGGATATACATGGGAGGACAACATCTTCTCAGGTCTTCTCTGTGCAGATATGGGGATCTCCTACCTCCTGAACTAATAGCTCCAGGGCTGACCTATCCGTGTTTCCTTCAAGGAGCTGCTGCTCCCCGTCTCCCTATAGGAGAGAGGTCTATATTGAGGTCTATATTGAGGATCTGCAGGAACCCGATGAGAGCCCTGGATCTGAACACTCCATGAACATCTCTGTAGCTGTGTCCTGATTTTTCTCACCACACCCCACCTCTCAGCAGCAGTGTCTGACTCTGAGCAAGATCCTGAACTGAAAGTTGAACCCGGATCCTAATTCCATTTTAAAGACAATAGGATACTGCACTTCCACAGGGTCATGACTCCTTCCCTTCCCCAAAACCAATTCAATATATAGCCAAAACATGTTAAAATATACAAAACAGAATTTGACAAAATGAAATGGAAAAAAAGCCCCAGAAAAATCTACATTCATAGTGAGGGACTCTGGCATACCTTCCTCAGTGACTGATGGGGGAAAAAAAACACAAGGTAAAATCAGTAAGGATATAGAACATTTGAAGGACACAATCAACAACTTGATTTATTTCACAAATACAAGACACTTCCCCCAGCAGCAAAAGAATCCACATTCTTTTGTAAAATAAATTTTGTTTACTAAAAATTACCCCATGCTATGTCACAGAACAAGCTTCAAAAAAATTTCAAAGGATTAAAACCATTCAGTGTATGTTTTCCAGAAGGTAGAAATCAAGAATAAAATAATAAAATACTGAACTGCTCAGATATCAAGCCATATACTCTTAAATAACCCTTGGGTTATGGAAGACACCACAATAGAAATTAGAACATCTTTGGAGCTGAATAACAATAGAAAGAGATAAAGGATTTTGTGAGCCACAAGTAAACAGTGTTTAGAGGGAAAGTTATAGAATTACGACCATATATTAGAAAAGGAGACAAGGCTGGCAACCAATGATTCGAATTCATCTTAACAACGAAAAAAAAAGGTTAGCGTATCAAGCTCAAACACAGCAAATAGAAGAAATAATAAAGAGATGGCATGAATAAAATAGAAATAGCAATGCTCAATGAAGAAATTCAACAAAGTGAGGGGGGAAAAGCAGTGCCTTGTACAGAGCAAGCATTCGATACGTGGCAGTCACATTACTGTCACTCAAGAAGGGTGGACACTGGGCTCACAGACAGATGGCTTGGACGCTCACCCTGGAGTAGACTGGTCCAAAAGCTTGCAGACCCCACCCTGAGTGGAGTGAGATGAGATTTGGGATGGGGAGATTGAGGAAGTAAATGCAGTCTTTTCAAAAGCCTGTGTGTGTGCGTGTGTGTGTGTGTGTGTAAACCGGACACCGTTAAACTCCTGCATACCAAGCAGGATGAAGTGCAAGGAGATAGCACCACAAGGAGGAGTATTTTGTCACTAACAATGTTGTAGAATTGCTGTGGCATGGGAACAATAAAAAGTTGGTTTCAGTATCGTCTTAAAATGTTCTACAGACAACACACCCTCTTGCTGCCTGCCATGGGGCAACCCTCCCTCTGCTCTGCCGTCAGTAAGCTGCAGCCCGGGTGACCCATGTGAGTAAACGGTCCACTCCTCCACCAGAATGGGAGCCCTATGGGAAGCCATGGCAAGTGAGGGTTATTTTGCACACGACGGCAGAGTTTTGAGCAGCATAGCTTTGTACAAGAGAGGTGTTTCCTATATAGTTGATGAATGAATGATTGAACGGTGTAATAATGAAGACAAGAAAATATGGGCGTTTTGTTTAAACGGGAAGAAAACCTTCCCAATTACTGATGTTGTAAAAGAATGCAAAACCAGGAAACTATAACCATCTCATGAGAGCTCAAGGAGTTGTTAACCTTCTTGTCTTGAACCCCTTTGGCTATATGATGAAGTCAATGGAGGGTAAACTGCATAAAATAAAATACATAGGATTACAAAAGAAAACAATTGTACTGAAATACAGGCATCAAAATAAAAAATCAAAGGTGCGATAGATACTAAGATTTAGTGTAGGTCTAATCACTATCGTAACTATGAAGTAACAATGAGCACACATGACATTTTGAAATTTCTGCAACTAGAAGGTGATAAGGTGACATAAAAACATCTGTGATGTCTATTGATGACAGTCACAGGTACTGCTAATTCTGCTGTGGTGGGTTGCCTACACTTATCATTGGAGGAAATGTTAAGCTGCAGCTCGAGGTTAGAGAAAATAAAATGTAATTTTTCCTGATCCTCATTCACAGAGCCTTTAGGATCTGGGTTAAGAGCCCTGCATTTGAACCAGGGATGTTTCAGCGGAAAGGGAGCCGGGCCAGGAGAACATGTTGCTCTCTGCCCGTGAGCCTTGTGACTCTTAGTCCCTGCTACTTAGATCCTGTAACTGTCCTGGCTTCTGTCTTTTCCAAAGCCTGCCTGTTCACTTTTTCCTTCACTTCTGTAAATATCCTCCCAATAAATTACTCTAACTTCTTAATTTGTTGCTTCTCCACAGATAGCTACTTCCTCAGCCCCATGACTCCCAGCCTGGAGTCATGGAACAAGAAGTGAATGTGGGCAGAGAAGGTTCAAACCACTGAGGGGCTGGGTGGTGCTGGACTCAACTTATTCAAGCATGAGAAACAGGAACAGCATCCTCTCACAGGTCAGGTGTGTGGATTTCAGTGAGACGAAATATCTGCTCCTATGAGATCAAGGACTTTGATTTATTCTCTGTTGAATCCTATCAGTGCCTATCACAGAACACAGAAGGGGGTCAATAAATATACCGTGGCTTAACGGGTGTATCTGAATCTGAAAACACTTGAGAAACTCCAAAATGTAACATGAATTGCTGTATCCATTATTCCCAGGATGAAGAGAACAGATTCCTATTCTTCCCCTCAAAGTTTTGTGTTGGTCTTGCTTTCTCCTTCTTTCCTTGAATCTTTGCCCTAAGTCTCTGTTGGAATCCAGCTAATTTGCCTTCTGACTGATTTCCTGAAATTAAAAAAAAAAATTAAAAAAGCCACCTTCTTAAGTGGAGGGAGAATGGGTCAATAATAGGATGGGGAGAAAGAAGGATGTCCTTTATTTCTTTTGTCCTTCCTCATTCAGTGGTCCGGAAATTGATGCCGAGATGAGCATGCCCATCTTGCACAGAAATAGAGCTGTGAAACACTAAGTAAATGTTTCCCCGAGAGCCCAATTAAGAAATAACTCAGGGCAAACTGAGGGTACAGTGGTAGAGAAATAGAGGGAAATGATATTTCTTTAAAGGACAGAGATCCCTGAGCAGTGTTGGAGAAACGCAAGGGGCAGTGATGTTCATCAGAAGTTGAGTTTCAGCCTGGGGGTCACAAGGTTCTATCTAAGCCAAAAGGCTTGGGTGCCTGGCTGGCTCAGTCGAGCATGCGACTCTTGATCTCTGGGTTGTAGGTTCGAGCCCACCATGCGTGTACAGATTATTTAAAAAAACAAAACAAAACAAAACAAAACAAAACAAAAAACACCTTTTGGGATGCCTGAGTTCACTCAGGTTATGATCTCAGGGTTTAGTAAGCTAGAGTCCCTCATCCGGCTCTGCAGCATGGAGTCTGCTTGGGATTCTCTCTCCCTCTTTCTGCCCCTCTCCAGGTCATGCTCTCTCTCTCAAAATAAATAAATAAACTTACAAAAAAACACTTTAATGTTTATTTTTGACAGAGAGAGAGAAGAGACAGAGCATGAGCGGGGGAGGGGCAGAAAGAGAGGGAGACACAGAATCGGAAGCAGGCTCCAGGCTCTCAGCTGTCAGCAGAGCCGGATGCGGGGCTGGATCTCACGAACCTCCAGATCATGACTTGAATCGAAGTCAGACGCTTAACGACTGAGACACCTAGGCGCACCCCCGCCAAAAAAAAAAACAAAAACCACCTTTAAAAAGGGCGGGGGGGGGGGTGGTGTAGGCTGAAGGAAAGCTCTCAGTTGCTTCAGTGTGAAGGGAGCATGAGAAAAGCTTCGCAGTCTTCTTCAGCAAGACGAGGCAGCAGAGCCTGTGAACTGGGAACGACCCCATCTCCTGGTCGATGCTGCCCCCTGGAGGTCGATGTGGATGTCGCGGCTCCCTTTCACGCAGTTATGGCTCATCCGGGTCCCGAGAGACTGTTGGATGAGCGTTCTTATGGATTCTCCCGGCGAGTTCCATGTCCCCGAAAACTATGTGCATACCTCCGGGTTCCCTCATCAAGGGCCTCCTCATACTACAGCACTGCCCCTCAGTGAGCCCTGCAAAATAACGCGCTTACCGCTCGTCTGAATATTTGGGCTCGGAGATGGATAGAAGTGGTCTGTAGTGCGCGAAATCAAAGTGCCTGCCTGCACAGCCCTTGTCCCATCCGAACATTAGTTGACTTTCGATGAAGTCTCCTGTCTTGGGGGCAGTCCCCCTCGACCCTTTCTCTGGGAACCCGCTGTTTTGTCAAAGCGGCCTGTGCCTCCCCTGTCCCAAGTCCCAGACCCTGAGCGAACCTCCTTCTGTGCCCCTCACGCTGAGGCTGCAGTCAGATCAAATGTGATGAACATCTGGATCCGCTAAGGTTGAGAGCTAAAATTGGGGAGAGTGTAGGTGGGCGAGGAATGAGAAGTGGGAAAGGAAGGCGGAGGAACAGAGAGTTCCGGGGGAGAGCTTGCGGGCCCTCTGAGCCCAGCACACCAACACCACCGCCTAGCATGCAGCAGGCCTCAGGGAATGTGTGGGGCAGAGTCAGGCAGGGTAAACCTGGAAGCACGCCGAGAGCAGGGAGCGAGGGGCGGAGGCGCCGGGTGAGGTCAGTTAAGGACACTGCCCTGGTTCCGCCTCTGAGGCATCTGGGCCAATCAGGAGCCGCCGACAGTCCCCCCAAATCACCCGGTCCCCGCCGCACTTTAGCCTCCGGCGCCCAGGCTCTCAAAGCAGTGAGGAGGCAGCTTTGATGTCCGGCTTCCAATCAGAGTGCGGCTCTCGGAGATGGGGCGGAACCCAAAGAAGGCGGGAGCGAGAGAAGGCACCCCATCCGCCACGCCCCCACCCCGCAACAGCCAATCCGGAGAATCTGCCAGGCGGGACAGTTCCTACTCGGCCAGCCCGCGCGCCTACCTCTCTCTCCACCTCCCGCACCCTGGGCGGTTAAGGACCCAGCCTTCAGACTCTGGCGGCGCCCTCCAGGAACCCCCCACCCCGCCCCTGCCTTGGCAGGCCGGGCCCGCATCCAGAAGGCCTAAGCGGGAAGCAGAAATCATTTTCCTTCCATCCCTCGCTGGGACCTGGGAAGGAATCCTCAGGCTATAGGGGAGGAGGAAACATCCCCAATTACCATCCCTCCCACCCCTAGTCTGTCTGTGCCTTACCCCTTAGGACTTGAAGGCGCCTCCGAGTCCCTCCTACTTAGTCTGAGTTCAAACGAGGTGTATAGGTGGGAAGCAGCAGGAAGGCTCCAAGTCAAACATAGAAATGGATGAGACAGACACACTGCAGACCTGTCCTACACCTGCCTCAGTGGTGTAGGTGCTACAGCCCTCCATCAAGGGTTGTGCCAGCCAGAACCAGAGGAGCTCAAAAGCTGATGTTCAAGGAAAGGACACAGTCCCAGGGTCAGTTTGGGGGCAGGGATGCAAGGACAGACCGTAGTGGGGAACCAAGGCAGCTGTAGGACAGTGCCAGAGGCTGCACAGCCATGTTCCCAGCACTTGATGCATTGGCCATTTTAAACGGGGGCCACCTTCCTCCACCAGGCTGGTTACTCATGAAATAGTAACCATAGAAATAATAACCATAATAGAAATGCCACCACTTCTTTGGCCTGAAGCAGTGAAGAGTTTATTATCTGGGGGGGGGTGCCTGGGTGGTTTAGTTGGTTAGGCATCCAACTTTGGCTCAGCTCATGATCTCACAGTTGGTGAGTTCGAGTCCCGTCAGGCTCTGTTGACAGCTAGGAGCCTGGAGCCTGCTTCAGATTCTGTGTCTCCCTCTCTCTCTCTGCCCTTCCCCCGCTTGCACTCTGTCTCCATATCAAAAGTAAATAAATGTTAAAAAATTAAAAAAAAAAAAAGTTTACTACCAGTACCCCTTCCTTATGGACACCCATCAGAAGGGAGGTAAGCCCAGGAGGTAGCCTGAGAGGAAAGGTGACCCTGGAACAGAGATGGGGCCACTTGAAGGCCCAAGGAGGAAAGAGGAAGGAAATGGGAAAAGTGTGTTATGTCATATTAAATATTTATTGTTTTCTGCAAACTGACCTTGGAGTAACTCTCAAGCCAGGAGGGGATTGGTTAGTGTTCAAGTTGCTGAGATCTTAGGTCAAAAAGCCATAGAAAAGGGGCACCTGGGTGGCTCAGTCATGTTCTCTTGGTTCATGAGTTCAAGCCCTGCATCGGGTTGCTGCTGTCAGTGCACAGCCCGCTTGGATCCTCTGTCCCCCCACCTCTGCCCCTCCCACACTTACACTCTCTCAAAAATAAATATTAAAAAAAAAAAAAAAGCTACAAAAAACAAAACACTGGGGGTAGGGCCAGGGGAGAGGAATCAATGACTTGGAGGCAGTTTCACTTTGCCACCAATTCCAAGAGCTGAGGCTTTTGTGACTCAGGACATGGTGACAAGAGTTGAGTAAACCAGAGACCAAGGCAGTGAAGGTTTTACTGGGGAAAGAAAACTTGGGTGTATGTGTGTGGGGGAAGGATGGTGAATGAAATAGGGAAAATGATAAAGGTGTTTTGGAAGGCCAGGGGGAAGTGGTCCTGGGAACCTGAAAACAAGGAAATTCAGCTTATCCTGATAAGGCAGGGTCCGGGGAATGAAGGCAGGGTGAGGCATGTCAAGGACCTGGGAGGCAGAGGGAGAACTGGAAAGGAAACCCCAGGTGAAGAAGAGTCTGGGATAGGGTACAGAAGTCCATGGAGAAGGCCGGTGGATCCCAGGGTCCGAGACATCAGAAGTTGGGCTTGTGCTTCTTGAGCTCCACCATTAGATGATGAATGTTGATGAGCTCAGCCCTGGCAGGGAGAGCTCGGAGCTGGGGCTGAGAGAGCACACGGTGGAACCGATGATAGAGCTGGATCAGCTGGGTCAAAGCTCCCTGGTCAGAGAAAGTCATGGAAGGATCATGTGGGGTGGTGCTAAAGATGATGTTAGGAATCAGGCTAGGGCTCATCCAGAATTCTGGGCATGCTGGTAGTTGACGATCAAGGGTCACTTGGATGATACAAGCCCAGGGAAAAGAGAGGGAAAACAACTAGTGACAGAGTGGGGCAAAGTGAGGGCTGGGAGTTGTAAGTCACCTGGATGATACTGGTCCCATTTCTGAAGTTGGTGAAACTCCGCATTACATCCTGACTCAGAGACTCCACTGATGATTTCCAGGAACTACCAAAGCCACGGATCAGCTGAGTAACCCGGGCTGATGGCAGGAGGAAAGAGAGAGGGTGTCAGAGAAGGACTTGGCTAGGGTGATCTTTGTCCCAAAGTCCTCCCCCAGGCACAGCCTTCCTCGGCATCCAACCCCATTTTCCTACTCTACCCTCCTCATGGGATCTGCACCCTCTCGTTTTTCTTTTCCACTCACCTTATCACTGAACCCACCACTACCACATCATCCTCATACCTTCTTCCCCTCGAAGCCGCTCAGCCTGTCCACGCTCAATCAAAGCCTCCGCTTCCTTCACAAATGCCACCAGACCTCCAAAAGGGGGAGACAGCAACTCTTCAATGAATTCCTGTAGAAATACACATATACACAGGGTCAAGTGGCCCTGGTGTCAGCACCTTTCCTTGCGGATCATGACTGACCGGGTCCTCAGAACACTCCCAGAGCAAGTTATATACTTCAAGACACCACTGGTCTCAGGGGTAGGGGAAATCTCCAAGGATCCCCTTCTTCAAAAACAAAAAACAAAAAACTAAGCTTGAGCTGGAAGCAGAGTAATAATAAATTGGGGTCAGGGCCGGAACCAGAGGGGTGGGTGGCTGGGAGAGGCAAGGCTACCAGAAGGCAAATGGCCATAGCAAATCTGCTATCTGGAAACGGAGGGAGTCTGATGGCAGACTCAGGTGGAGAAGCAGAGCCTGGGTCTCTCATGAGAACCTCAAAGAGGTACTGATGTAGATCCAAGTGGATTGCGTCTTTCAGCTATTACAAAGGCAGAGACAAATCCTCTTGAAAGAAAATATCCTCAGGGTGCCTGGGTGGCTCAGTCAGTTGAGCTTCCGACTCTTGATTTTGGCTCAGGTCATGATCTCAGGGGCATGGGCATCAAGCCCTGCATCAGGCTCCATGCTGAGTGTGGAGCTTGCTTAAGATTCTCTCTCTCTCCCTCTGCCCCTCTCCCCAGCTCATGTGTTCGCTCTCCTCTCTCTCAATCTCAAAAAAATAATTAATTAAAAAATAAAATTACTGAAAAAAGGAAAATATCCTCAATCCCATTTTAGGCCCATATGACTCCCCCTGATCATAAGATCAGGCAATCAACTCAAAGATCATCAGACACATAAGAAAGGAAAAACTACCATAAGAATCAGTATAGATAGTAAGCAATGGACTTAGACCTGCAAAGATTGCCAACATCAGAACTATCAGATATACAGTGGTTGTGCATTCTGTATGAAACATTCAAAGAAGCTAAAAATATAGACACAAAGATGACCACTCAACAAGATTAGGAATGGGCTGGTGAGGTGCCCCCCGATTCTAAGCTTTTTTTTTTTTTAATTTTTTTTAAACGTTTATTTATTTTTTTGAGACCGAGAGAGACAGAGCATGAACAGGGGAGGAGCAGAGAGAGAGGGAGACACAGAATCTGAAGCAGGCTCCAGGCTCTGAGCTGTCAGCACAGAGCCCGATGCGGGGCTTGAACTCACGGACCGTGAGATCATGACCTGAGCCGAAGTCGGACGCTTAACCGACCAAGCCACCCAGGCACCCCCTGATTCTAAACTTTTAAGAATTTAGATAAAATAAGCTAAAACTATGTAAAGCAAAATTTGATAGAACTACAGTAAAAAAGTGACAAGTCTACAAATTTCAAAGCATCTCTTTCAACTACTGATAAGTACACGCAAAAAAAAAAAATCATTAAAGATGTAGATAATTTGAACAATACAATTAAAAAGCTTGGATCTCCACACTGAGCAATTACAGAATACACATCCTTCTCAACCATGCATGGAGCATTTATAAAAGTTGATCATGTACTAGGCCACAAGTGAATCTAAACAAATTTCCAAAACTCAGTACCAAAAAACCCCACATTCTCTACCCACAATGTAATTAAGTTAGACATTAATTAAAAAAAAAAAAAAACCTTTGATAAATAAGAAAAACAGTTTTGGAAATTTTAAAATACTCCTCCAAAAATCTCATGGATCTAAAGAAGAAATAATTGAAATATTAAAATTCTTAGAACTGACTTATTTCAAAAATACTACATATTCAGGGGCGCCTGGGTGGCTCAGTCGGTTGAGCGTCCGACTTCCGCTCAGGTCATGATCTCACAGCTCGTGGGTTCGAGCCCCGCATCGGGCTCTGTGCTGACGGCTCAGAGCCTGGAGCTGCTTCGGATTCTGTGTCTCCCTCTCTCTCTGCCTCTCCCCTGCTCATGCTCTGTCTCTCTCTGTGTCAAAAATAAATAAACATTAAAAAATTTTTTTAAAAAAATGCTACATATTCAAACCTACAGAATTCAATAAAAGTGGTACTTTGAGGGAATTTCATTGTTTTAAATCTTCACAAATGCTTTTGTTGGCAAGTTCTATGAAACTTTCAAGGAAGAGATCATTTCAACCTTAAACTCTTTCAGAATAGAAAGAAAGAAGGCATATTTCCTTTCTACCTCCTCCTCCGAATCCAGTATGACTCTGGTACCAAAACCATACAAAGACAGTACAAGGAAAGAAAATCAATGGCCAGTATCACCTATGGACAAAGAAACAAAAATTCTAAATGAATTAGATCAAATTCAGAATGGTTTAACATTCTTGTTTTTTTTTTTAATTTTTAACATTTATTTATTTTTGAGAGACAGAACACAAACAGGGGAGGGGCAGAGAGAGGGAGGAGACACAGAATCCGAAGCAGGCTCCAGGCTCCAAGCTGTCAGCACAGAGCCCAATGTGGGGCTCAAACTCACAAACCGTGAGATCATGACCTGAGCTGAAGTTGGACGCTTAACCAACTGAGCCACTCAGGTGCCCTTAACATTCTTTTCTTTTTTTTTTTTCTTAAGTTTTTTTTAATGTTTATTTATTTTTGAGAGAGAGAGAGAGAGAGAGCACGAGCATGAGTGGTGGAGGGGCAGACAGAGAGGGAGACACAGATCCAAGGAAGGCTCCAGATTCTGAGCTGTCAGCACAGAGTCCGACATGGGGTTTGAACTCACGAACTGTGAGATTTATGACCTGAGCCGAAGTCGGACACTTAACCAACCAAGCCACCCAGAAGCCTCTGGCAAGGTTTAACATTCTAAAGTCGACAAATGTCATAAACCATAAAACTGATAAAGAAGAAAAACCATGTAATTACCTCAACCACTGCAGAAAAAGCCGTTCTTGATTAAAAATTCAACACCCATTCATGCTTTTAATAAACAGTAACTTCTGGCTTACTACAAATTAAACACCAAAGTGTTGGTGAGGATGTAGAGAAAAATGAACCCTCGTGCACTGTTGGTAGAAATGCAAACTGGTGCAGCCACTGTAGAAAACAGTATGGAGGGTCCTCAAACAATTAAAAATAGAATTACCATATGATCCAGTAATTCCACTACTGGCTATTTATCCAAAGAAAACAAAAACACTAATTTGAAAAGATAATATGCACCCCTATATTTATCGCAGCCTTATTTACAACAGCCAAGATAGGGAAATAACCAAAGTGTCCATCAACAGATGAAAGGACAAGGAATATACAATGGAATATCAGCCATAAAAACAAATGAAATCCTGCCATTTGCAATAACATGGAAGGACCCTGAATGTATAATGCTAGCTGAAATAAGTCAGTCAGAAAAAGGCAAATACCATATGTGATTTCACACATATGTGGAACTTAAGAAACAAAACAAAGTCAAAAAAAGAGACAAACCAAAAAGTAGACTCTTAGACACAGAGAACAAACGTGGTTGCCAGAGGGATGGAGAGTAGGGGGAAGGGTGAAATAGATTAAGGAAGTTCAAAGTACACTTATCTTGATGAGCACTGAGACATGTATTGAATCATTATATTGTACACCTGAATATAACACCTAATATACCTAATATACACCTAATATAACACTGTATGTTAATTATGCTTGAATTTTTAAAAATGAAGTAATTATTGATAGGTAATGAAAAACTACTAATGATAACTCTTGGCATGCTAGGGATTGAAAGGAATTTTCTCAACCTGAGAAAGGGTAACTATAAAAAGCCTACAGCAATGTTACCCTTATCGGGGAAATGATGAAAACATTCCTTTTAAAACTAAGAAAAGATAAGGGTTCTCACTGTCATCACTTCTACTCAACTATTCAGCTTTGTGTGGAGGTACTAGCCAGTACAGGAGGAGAATAAGGACATAAGAAATTAAAGACCTAAGGATTAGAAAGGAATAACTAAATCTGTCATATCTACATAGAAACACACACACTACCTCCAGAAATGTTTAGAAATAAAAAGTTAAGGAGGTGGCTTTGTATATGGTTGATACACAAAAATCAATAGCATTTCTTTTTTGTTTAAATACATTTTTAAGTTTATTTATTTGTCTATTTATTTAGAGAGAGAGAGCATGTGCACGTGAGCTGGGGAGGGACAGAGTGAAAGAGAGCATCCCAAACAGGCTCTGTCAGCACAGAGCTCCATGTGAGGCTCCATCCCACAAACCAGGAGATCACGTGAGCCGAAATCAAGAGTCAGACACTTGGGGCACCGGGGTGGCTCAGTCGGTTAAGCGTCTGACTTCGGCTCAAGTCATGATCTGGAGGTTTGTGAGATCCAGCCCTGCGTCGGGCTCTGTGCTGACAGCTGAAAGCCTGGAGCCTGCTTTGGATTCTGTGTCTCCCTCTCTCTCTGCCCCTCCCCTGCTCGTGCTCTGTCTCTCTCTCAAAAATAAATAAACATTAAAAAAAAGAGTGTGACACTTACCCAACTGAGCCACCCAGGCACCCTCAAGAGCATTTCTACATGGCAATTCAAACAACAAGAAAATTTCTTTTAAAAATGATAATATTTAAGTAACAAGTTTATTTAAAAGGCAAATTCTAAAAGAACAGATCAGGAAGTCTGAACAATTTGAAAGGAAAAAAGTTAGCAATTATTCCTAGTACTCCTAGTAATTATTCCTGAATGTGGATTTATTCCTAATAGGAATAACTATAGTAACAACTCCCAGTACACTAGGGATTGAAAGGAATTTTCTTAACCTGATAAACGGCATTTACAAAAACACAGCAGCATTATTCCTAATGGGAAAGTGATGAAAGCATTCCTTTTAAAATCAGGAACAGGACAGGGGTTCTCACTATTGCACACTATTCTATTCAACTGTTCAACATTGTCAGAGAGGTCCTACCCAGAACAGTAAAAGATCAAAGATGTAAGAAATTAAACACAGAGAATTAGAGAGGATTTAATTACTCCTGGTAGGATGAAATCTATATATTACACCTACCTAGGAATAACTGACAAAAGATCTGCAATGTCTTTGTGTTGAAAATTATAAAAGGTTATGAAAAGACATTAAAGACAGGGGGCGCCTGGGTGGCTCAGTTGGTTGAGCATCCAACTCTTGATTTCGGTGCAGGTCATGGTCTCACAGTTTGTGAGATCAAGCCCTGCAATGGGCTCTGCACTAGCAGCTTGGAGCCAGCTTGGAATTCTCTCTCTTTCTCTCTGCCCCTCCCTTGCTTGCTGTCTCTCTCTGTCTCTCAAAATAAATAAACACTAAAAACAAAAAGTTAAAAAAAAAAAAAAGACATTAAAGAATATCCTTAAAAATGGGGAGCCCATGTTCATGGATGAGACGTTTCAATACCATAACTATCAATTCTTCCAAACTGATTCAAATTGATCAGTGCAATTCCAATCAAAATCCTTAACGGACTTTTTTAAATGTCAAAATTTACAAGCTGACTGTAAAATTTATATGAAAAATCAAGAGGTCAACACTACTCAACATACTCCTAAAAAAGGTAGAATTTGCGTAATAATATAGCATAATATTTGCATAATCATAGAGCATGTTTGCATCGTTATAAAGCACCATAATTAAAACTGCATTGCAGGTTAGACAAATTGATCAATGGAATAGAATAGACAGGCAAGGGGTGCCTGGATGGCACAAGTCAGTTAAGCGGCAGACTCTAGATTTGGGCTCAGGTCATGATCTCGTGATTTGTGAGATCAAGCCCCGTGCTGGGCTCTGTGCTGACAGTGCAGAGCCTGCTTGGGATTCTCTCTCTGCCCCTTCTCTGCTTTCTCTCTCTCAAAATAATAAACATAAAAAAAAAAAAGAACAGAGACAAAGACACATTTTGCTATCTGACAGAAGCACACACTGTGTATGGAGAAAGAAAGGGATTTTCTATAGTTCTGGTTCCATCATTTTCTATACATAATATATTAAATTAGATTCCTACCTCACATCATACACAAAATCAATTCCAGGTAAATTTAGGGCTTAAACGTAAAAACCAAAATTCTACATTAACAGGAAAATGTAGTATAATATTTTTCTGACCCTGGGATAATGTAAGATTTCTTTTTTTTTTTTTTAAGTAGACTTCACACCCAGCACAGAGCCCAATGTAGGGCTTGACTCATGACCCCGAGATCAAGACCTGGGCTGAGATCAAGAGTTGGACGCTTAAACGACTGAGCCACCCAGGCGCCCCAACATTTCTAACAAGACAGAAAAATAAAGATCAGTAAAGTCAATCATATTAAAATTAAGATTAATTTTAAGACAATTAAGACAATTAAGATGGACAATTAAGATGTCCATCTTAAGACAACACAAAAAAAAATAAAAAGATAAAACACCGAAAAATATCTACAAACTATATGATCAAAACATTGGTTTCATAAATAAAATTAATACAAAAAAACTTTTATAAATCGAAAAGAAATACACAGGGGCTCCTGGGTGGCTCAGTGTCAGGTTGTGAGTTTGAGCCCCACACTGGGTGTAAAGCCAACTTCAAAAAAGAAAAGAAATAAAAAACAAAAACTTAAAAAAAACAAAACTAAATAATTATTGCCTTACCATACATACATACATATATATATGTGTGTGTGTGTGTGTATATACGTATATATATATATTTTTTTCTTTCTGTTACATATTTTTAAAAGCAAGAACATGCTAAACACAACATATAGGTCAAGGGGAGACCCTGAGAAGTGAGGAAATGGAGTGAGGAAGAATTCAGTGTTTGATGCTGGTTATTGCCAAGGCATGTAGTGGCTTCAGGAGCACATATATCATAAAAACAAAATACAAAAGAAAATAAAGCTGACCAATAGTTGCAAGTCTGTGTACCTAAAATCCTTTAACTGCCACATCCTACACACACAGACACACACACACACACACACACACACACACACACACAGAACTGAAAACAGCACACAAGACCATCCTTTCTTCTTCCCCACACCCCTACCTGCGTCCGAGCATTGAGCAGCTGCTGGAAACTCTCAACCTCTTTGCTGTCATCTGCAGCCCGCTCCTAAGGGATGACAAAGGGAAATCTCAAGTGTGAGGAGAAGCAGCCCTTCACTTCAGGATATCCCCTTCCTTCCGCATTTACTGTACTTGGCCAGGCACTGTGCCAGACGCCAAGAATAAAACATGGAACAAAACCAACATCATGTCTGTCCTCAGGGAGCTAACAGAGCAGTGGGGGAAGCCAAACTCTCCGGGTGGGGAGGACGGGAGAAGCAGTGTCTGTACCATCAGCACACCCAGCATCATGTCGTAGTTGTTGATCAGGAACACCAGCTGCTCCTTCCTTGAGGAGAACTCAGCTGCCACTCGGAGGACAAAATTCTCCACTTCCACCTGGAAAAGTCAGAAGAAGGAGGTGACACAAGTGGAGGCAAGGGCGCACGGCCCTCCTCACACTCAGGTGGCTGCGGCAGCTGGGCTGCTGGGAAGTCTGTCCTGGCCGCCCTCACCTGTAGCTGTCCCAGCAGCTGCATCGTCCGCTCGTTGGGAATTGTCTGATTGATGCTGACAAGAGCAGAGGAGAATTCTGCATATCGGCGTGTGATCTTGGGGAGACAAAGTAGGAAGAAAACTCACACCAACCCCCTGCCCGAGTCCCTGGGAGCTAGCCAATTAACCTTTATGACTCCTACCTCCCATCCCTCTAACCAACAGTGCCCAGCTCACCCTGAGTTCACGCGCACTCCTACACTGCCCCCTCACACAGTGTGCCCAAATATCCAGCTAGGCCCACAACACAACTGGACACCTGGCCAACCCCACAGTGAAGCTAAGAGCCCTGCCTTTCAGAACCCCTTTGTTACCCTTGTCCTGTCTTACATAGTGGGGCCGAGTATCCAGCCCCCCAAGGCGCTGAGGGTCAGTGCTTCGGACACTCTGGACGTTCATCTCCAGGATCAGCTCAAACCGTGGCCAGAGCAAAGCAAGCACCTGCTCCCAGTACCTGCAGGCTTAATCAGAATCAGAGATCAGCTGGCAAGAAACAGGGGGGTCGTGAGGAGCAGTGGGTCATGTATGGAATTGTTGAATGACCATATTGTGCACCTGACACTAATAGAATGCTATATGTTAGCTAACTGGAATTAAAATAAAAACTTAGGAAGTCAGTAAGAAATGGGGGGGGGGGCAGGGGAAGAGTTTCTGTGGGGGGAACCCAATTAATAGCTGATGACTGGTGGAAGCAGGACTGGTATGAAAGGTGAATCAGAAAGCAGTACTATCTCCAGGCAGATGAATGGGAGTAAGAATCAGGTATCAGGTCAGTAGCAGTCCAAAGGTCAGGGCAGGGTCATGTAAGACTATGGGTTCAAGGGCAGTGGGCATCAAGGACCAGAACTCAGTGACCTGTCCAGGGCAGGAACATCCCTCTTCGCTGCAATGTTGCGGAATCGGAGAACAATGTGGATACAGAGAAAAACAGCAATGGCATCGTAGCAGTCAGTGAGATAGGACTCCAGGTGTTTCTATGATTCAGGGACAAACAGAAGATTGGAAAAGAATGTTACTGTGTCATTCCCAGCGGCTATGGACAAATGCATGTGCTCCTCTGGGGAGGTGGCACTGGAAGGAAGGGAGGGAGAGGTGTGATCTCTCAGGAAATGCTCCCTCCTTCCCTGTCCACTGGCCACTCACATGGTCCTGCTGCCTTGCCCATCAGGATCTATGATCACAAGCCCATCACAGCAGAATTCAGGGCTGAGCACTATTCTGGGGGCCCCTCTGTTTTCAGATGTTACTGCCTGAGTGTGGGTCAGTAGTAGAGGTAACCTCAGGACCCCAAGCTTTGAGGGTTTCATATACTCTGCGAGTACGAGGTTTAGACATTTTAGAATAAGGGAATCCTGGTTTCAGTACCCCACAACTAGGACTCCACTAGGGTGTTAAAGAGGACTGAGGACAAAGAGATCTAAGGGCACAGGAGCTGGGGATCTCACCAGGGTCATGCTGAGTGTACGGCCCATGACAGCATTGAAGAGCTCGTGTGCAGCCGAGCCAGACACAACAAAGAATTCACAGATGAAAAGATATTCACGGCAGGAATTGTCTAGGAGGGCGTAGTGCTGGCTGCGGAAGAGGGCCTCGAATGGATACTAGGATGGGAGGGGTAAAGAAGAGAAACAGAAGGGATGGATCCCAACACTGACTCCCCAGAGACAGAGCTGGAAAACCAGCGAGCCTGGGTAATGAGAGCTCAGGAGGCCCTTCCCATCTGACCCAAGTGCAGACTGAGAAAGAGCAACCTGAATGTGTACTGAAAGGAGGAGGGGGGACAAGGGGCACAAGAGAAGAACCTACCCCCACCTGCCGTTTTTATGTGTGCATTCACCTCCACAACCTGCCTCATGACATGTCACGCCCCTCAGCCAGTCTCTCCCTCTATATGCCCCAAAGTCAACAGTCTTAACCCTCCTCGCATCACAGAACGCTCGGGTGACCTGAGAAGGCCACTCCCAGTTCTAAGGAAATTGATGCAGGGACCTACAGCGTGGTCCAGTCTGGCCTCCCCCACCCAAGGCTCAGCGTCCCCTTGCGACAGACTCTTGTTCCTTCTCCTACCCTCTGTTCTCCCCGCTGTGCAGTGTGGGGCACCAGGATGGGGGCCTCCAGTTCAGTGGGGGAGATGACAGAGCCACGAGTCCCCAGGGTGAAGATGGTGTTCCTGCTGCGGAGGGAAGGCTTCGAGAAGAATCGTGAAGGGTCAGGGAAAATAATAAGATCACAACTGTGACAGACTCAGAGACCCAGTGCCTTCAGGGACCGGAGGCAGCTAGACACAGCCTAGATGTCCTTTCTTCCCAGTACCAGGACCTCACTCTACCTGATACTTGTGAATGGGCTTCAGAGAGCTTCTATCCTCCCTGATACCATATGCAAAACCATGTGTCAAAATGATGTGTGCCTTTTTCTGGGGAGGAAGGCCATAGCCTTCATCACATTCTCAAAGGTTTTGGTTACAAAGAAAAAGGCAAGAAGCAATGCCTTTGAGGCTGAGCTGGAAGTACCCTCCCTGTCAAGGGCTAGTATGTGGGTTCCTCAGGTCTAGGATATCTTTCTTTGCTGTGTCTTCCACGCCCATTAGATCATCCTTCTCAGCCACTTCCTCGTACTAGAAAAAAGAGAAAAGAGGACTGGTAACCATCTCTTCCTATAGTGATAAAAAATTTTTGTCCACTGTCCAGCCTTGCCCAGAGGTGGTCCCTCTTCCCAGCCCAGGTTCCTAGGAATGCCTCTCTCCCTGGCCTCACCTGCACCTTCATGAGCCGCCCCAGGTAAGAGCGATAGTAAGACAGGTAGATCTTGCTCAGTGTTTCCACATATTCATCCCTGATCTCCTTTGCTGTTGCTCGTTCATTGCCCAATAGAAACTGATAGAAGAACCTGGAGGGGCCAGGGATGAGTCAGTATCCCTGCCTCCCCAAGAAAGCAGACACTACAATGGGCTGCTCAATACTTCAGAGGCCATCCTGAGCCCTTCCTTCAGGTGGTGACCTGTATTTCAGCAGTGCCGTCTGGGGGATCTGATAGTTGGTCATTGGTTTTCTGAAGGAATAAATCTTCTGCAGGATGAATTCTCGGATCTTCGTCACTGCCTAGACACGGGGGACCAAACACAGGGCATGAAGCTGCAACCTTATTACTGTTCAGGAAGTGGTGGGGGAAGTACCAAATGTTAAATATTGGAGGATGAAGGGTAGAGAATACCTCTTCAGTATTTCTTTAAATTTTCAGGGGAAGCCAGAGACGTGAGGATGAGCTCTGCCAGGTAAAGGTAGGGTGAAGTTTTGGGGAAAAGCTACAATGAACGCTGCCAGGGAAATCTAAGTTGAAGGTGTCAGGAAGAGTATTATCATCTCTGGGCTATCATCCCCATCTCTCACCTTGACCCGGAGCCGGTCGAGTATGCCTCTGACATCTGCACAGGCTGCTGTGCCTCTAGCCTCCTGCTCTCGGACTGCAGCTGCCTTGGCATCCAGTTCCTGTAGCTGTTCCAGGAACCTGGGCTCTGTCACTGGGGCCTCCAGAATTGCCCTGGGTAGCAGGGATGGGTGGAAGGGGTTAGGAGGGAGACCCAGACATCCCTAGACCCCAAACCGTATCCCTTATATCCACCGTCTCCTCTCCCTTCTCACACTGTATCACGTAGTCAGGATACATATACAAAGTTTTCTGTTCCTGGAACCTCTCCCCCTGCTCCCATGCCCATAAGCCTTGAAACTGCTCACTACATGCCTGACCCTGGATGATTCCTAATCTTGGATGCCTAATGCATGCATCAAGATTGAAAGGGCTGTCAACCCACCCAACAGTTTCTGGAAGGCACCTGATGGCATGAAGCCAGGA
The DNA here is from genome assembly GCF_024362965.1 of Panthera pardus. Lineage (NCBI taxonomy): Eukaryota > Metazoa > Chordata > Mammalia > Carnivora > Felidae > Panthera > Panthera pardus. Next base: position 147,940,648 of record NW_026526732.1, on the reverse strand, counting down.
GACCCACGTAATAAGTAAGGTAGGTCACCCCAGCCCATCTACCTGCTACAGACATTGTGACTCTTCAAACTGGCAACTCACGTGATCAGAGCAGAGGGCACTATCAGACCATCGACAAGTTCCCCAAGTTTCCCCCGAACTGCCTGGCGGTTTCGAAGCCGAATGTTCATGGCTCCTGACTGTTCCTGCAGTGTCCGGATCTCAGAGCTGATAGAGCTGAGGTCACTCTGAAAAGCTCCCAACATCTGCTCCATGCGCTGGAGGGAGGACAGAGATGTTGCTGGAGCACCACAGGGTAGGTAGGGGACAAATGGGCCACCTAAGTTTATTGAAGTCTTCAGTATCAGTCCATGAGGGTAGCAGGTGATTAGGTAAAAAGCACCCCAAAGGTCACTGGCAAGCAACATTAGTTATGGCAGTAACAATAAGAAAGGCTGCTGAGGTCATCCTGAAAATGAATCTAACTATCCCCATCTGAGGCTGATGACCTAAAGAATGGCACCAGACACCATGATCTGGTTCAGGGTTATTAGGGATCACAGGTCATGGTTACTAACCTCAAGAACAGCATCGCAGGCTGTAATCTGGTTGTGCAGAGATGCTATGTTCTCACTCTCTTGGATATCTGACCCACAAAAAGTCAAGGGGCCTCACCATAAAGTTGGAGATTCTCAGACCTGCAGGACCTCTCCAGTTTCTCCCTGAGATGACAGAAACTTCAGAGAGAAGATGTCAGCCCCCACCCCCACCCCAGGCTGCCTGCACCATACTTCACAAAATCCCTATTTTAATAACATCACCCTTTTTCTCTACTGGAGGATACAATCCCGAATGGATTTCTGCTCAATCTGCTGTAGCTCCAGCTCAACCTGCTTTGAATAGTGTCGGAGATCCACGCCCTGGGAGAACAGAAACATGGCAGCTTAGGAGAAAGTGACAGTGAAGGGACACTGGGACAGAATCAACACAGGACTAGAGAATAAGACACCAGGGTAACATTGTAAGTCCAAGAGACTGTTTCCTTTTTTAATTATTTGAAGGGAGGGTAAGTGGAGGGGCAGATCAGTATAGCCGAAAGCCTCACCGTTTTAAGAGCTTCCTTTACTAATTCATCCTCCAGATTTGCCTGAATGTGAACTGGAAATAGAAGTTTATCGTAAGGGTCCAGCTCCACAGCTCCCTCTCCCCCAACTGAACATCTGTCCACCAATCCCAGCCTTATTATTTCCAGCCCCCTTGCCTCTCACATCCTCATAAGCAGTCTGCATCCACCTCTATCACTTACCATCCACTTCATCCAGGATGAATTCATCAGAGGAGATGTCCAACTCTCCAAGTTGCAATGGCTCCTGAAGACCAGGACCACCCCCCTGGAGAGGGACAAGTTAATGGGAAAGGACACAGGAAGAACATAGGGAGAACAAATATAATGGGATAATCCGCAAACCTTCATGGCATGGTGGGAGAGGGGAGAGGAGGACGGGCCGGAGTTTACTAGGGAGCCATACGTACGGAGTCAAAAAATTCCAAGAGTTTCACATTATACCCAATCTACTACTTGGGACTTATAGGTAGGGAATACGACAAAGAAACAGGCAACCCACGGAGAGTAGAGGTGTCCCAATGGGAAAAATCAGGAGTTGCAGAGGACAGAGCAAAACTTACAGTTGAATGCAGGCTTTTCCAGACTCCTGCTATCTCAAGTGTTCTATCAACAATCCCTCTGGGGAGCACCAGCCTTTCTAGAAATGTCAGCTAACACATAGCTTTTACCTGCGTGCCAGGTGCCACCCTTGATATACTCATTCATCTCACCATAATAATCAACAATCTATATGGTACGTCTTATTATTTCGTTCACCTTATATGTGTATAAAGCACGACCGAGAGACTGGTTAACTTGCCCCAAGACACACAGCGTGTAAGTGGCAAAACTGGAATTGGAACCCAATCTGACGATAGAAGCCATGTTCTTAACCTTTACACTACACTGCTTTTCCATCCTGCCCCCAAATCTGGAAATTAATTGAAATTGTGCCTCTGGGAAATTGACTCTTGGCCACTCTGTTTCCGGCTCAGACTCAAGTCGGGTCCCAAGGAGGGGGTATGGAAAGCCAAACAGGTAGCATCATCGGTAGCAGTCGAGCTCCCACCCTTGTGCCTAAACCCAGCCCAGGCCTTTCTGACTCGAGGACGACCGGACAAGACTCCGTAAGAGAAAGAGCCCCGCGTTCTCACCAGCGGGCCCTCCTCCTCCTCCATATCTGAGGCCCCAGCCCGCAACATCAGCTCTCGGGCAGCTGCCGCCATGGTCGCAGCGGCGGCCATTCCGCGCAGCCTCACTTCCGGCAGCTGTCAGTCGCCGAGTCCGTCCCTGGAGTGGAACTACAAATTCTAGAAGGTCTTGAGGAGCGCGAAATCGTTCCCAGATATTTGAATTAAGTTGTTTGACTCCAACCTTCCCTCTTCAGCCCTAACCACTTCACCCAACTGAAAATGGGAATTGGAAGTCTTAAGCACTATCCCATCCCGGAACCTTTGCCGCTCTCACACCAAACAACTTTACGAATTGTAAAGGGAGGCAGCACCGGAAGTTGTAGCCATCAATAGCGACTCCCAGAAGTCTACCAGGCTCTGGCACAATTTCCCGAAGCGCTCCTGCAAGATAGCTCCGCCTCTTCCGTCTGGTAGCTATATAAGGGTACGACGTCACTTCCGTTCTCTCTTCCACTGGAGGCCTACACGCCGCTGCTGGGGCCGCCGCCATGGTAAGCTTGGGGTTAGTGGCGGGATCTGGCGACATCGGAACTGGGACACAGAAAGTCTGCTATTAGGAGGCCGGAAACGGCCTATTCTCCGGGTTCGTAACTTTCTGTGTGAGTCTTTGGATGGCGCCCCCCGGGGGGGAATAACTAAAGACATCTGGGGAGTGGGCCAAAGGAAGAGTCCCTCCCAGAGCGCTCGAAAGCGGCGAAAAGGTTGGGCGTGAATGGGGACCTCCAGTGTCTGCCACTCAGAGTGTCCTTTTGGGAACGGGCAGAAGACCTCCCTCCTCCTAAAGGTTGCGTTTTCCTGGGCCTGAACACTTCATGTCCTGTTGTCTGCAGCACTGAGGAGAGTTTGTTGTGAGAAAACTGAAGGGGGGGGGGGGTCGTTGCTCCCTGTGTGACAAGCTTAACGTTACTGTTTGATGGTAGTTCATTCATGATGTCTGGTTTCTCCCCCAATCTCTGTCAGTCTCTAGTAATCCCTGAGAAGTTCCAGCACATTTTGCGAGTACTCAACACCAATATCGATGGGCGGCGGAAGATAGCCTTTGCCATCACTGCAATTAAGGTAAAGTAGGGTAAGGAATGGAGACTAAAAATGATACTTAGGTTAAGACAGCTGTAAGTGAGGCAGGGTTGAAGAAACACACGTCCCAACTAGCTGGGTAAAAACAAAAGAATGGTTAAAAGAGTGATTAATTCCCCTAATCCCTCGCCACATTTACCCTAAAAGGTAAGTAAAGAAAGCCAGAGAACAGTCTCAGTAGAAGCCAAGATACTTTTAGGGGAAAGGGAGTGGGTTCCCTTGTCTACCAGAATTCACTAAAATTTTACTGGACCATCAGCCGTGATCCTCTTGTGAGGTTTGTTCTAAATTTGGTTTCTGATTCCTACAGGAGTGCATCATAACAGCAGCCATCACTGTGGGAATACATCCACCCTAGAAATTGTATAATTGCACTTGGGGGGGGGGGGTACATAGAAATGCCAAGATTCCCAGCATGAAGAAACCAATAGTTGGGAAGTAGGAGGGTGTCACTACATCATGAGCAGGTTGTTTAACTCTGATGCCAGAGGTGAATGAAACGCATTTCCTGTTTCTGTTGATGGGAACAAGTGCTTGGTTCATGCTGTGAATTAGGTCAGGGAGCACAGGCTTGGATGATTCCCTTCACCAACCTGATGAACTGGCCTTCCAGATGGAGACATTATCCTATTGTATTTTTTGGCCCGTACGTATAATTGTGGAATGGCTGAGTGTGTTTTCTCCCCTTCTGTGGACATCGTGGGGGCGGGTATAGTCCCTGTCTTGCTCACAGTCCCCTGCTTCTGGTGCATAATTGGTGTATTTATGCAGTGTTAGGGAATGGATCCAGGATACTGTAGTCTGGTTTCAAAAAATTTAAAGGAGACAAATATAAAATAACTTGTTAATTTAGAATTGTATATCCTAGCTTTGATTCATCAGATCAAATTCCTTTGCTTTTTCATGTTATACTGCAGGAAGCACAGCTTTCGTTTTTTCTTAAACGGTGTATAAAAAGATTGCTTTCTTTGGTTATTATGTGAAACTAGTAAGATGGTGTAAAATATAGTACCTTTTTCAAGCGTTGGTATGAGGCTAAAATGGGATAGTGAATACAGACAGGCACAGCATAGAGATGTATATGGCAGGCTCAGTTCCAGGCAGTAAAGTGAGTCAAATGAATCTTTGGGTTTCTCGTTGTGTATGCAAGTTATATTTACACTGTAGTCAATATTAAGTGTGTAGGATTATGTCTAAAAAAATGTGTGTACCTTGATTTAAAAATACTTTATTGCTGGAAGAAATGCTAACCATGAGTTTTCAAGGAGTCATAATCACAGATCACTATAATGACTATAATATTTAACTAAAAAGTGAAATATTGTGAGAATTACCAAAATGTGACACCAGCACAATGCTTTTAGGAAAATGGCACCGATAGATTCGTTTGACACAGAATTTGCCATAAGCCTTCATTGTGTCAAAGAACAAAAACCACAATATCTGCACAGTGCAATGAAATGAGATGTGCCTGTATAAAAGATGGTGATGGCTAATGGAATGCTTGTGTTAATCCCTTTCTCTCTGCCTCTTTGAAATTAACTGGTTTTGTATTTACTTTCATTAAATATGTGTTTGTAGTCCACTTAACAATTTAACCAAAGGACTTAAAGGTAATTTGTGAGTTTTGTAATAAGTCTCTTACTACACTTTGCTTATCACTGGGAAAGGTTATTCCTAGAGATAGACGATACAGAGGTTTTTGCTAATTGTGTAGAGAGCCAGCGAATGCACCTAGCTCTTTGGTGAGAGAACTAAAGCTTGGAGAGGGTCTTTTGCTAAGGATCCAGAATGGGGGTGGGGAGGGTAATAATTAGAAACTGGAAGAAAGTGGAGGCTGGGTATGAGGGATTCCTCAAAAAAAAAAAAACAACAACAACAAATGGTAAGATTAATTGGATGGGGAAGGATGAAGAATGGAAATTGACTCAAGCAGAAGAGGATATTGAGAAATAATACAGACCTTATAAGATTATTGTATGCCAACGATCCTTTCCTAAGTGTTTTGTTTCCACTTGAAGACTTTTGCTGTGTCTATTTAAGGTTGGCTGGTTTTCTGCCTTTCCTCTAAATCAGGGTGATACTGTCATCTGTGGGTTACTTGGAAACCTGGGAAATAACCCACTGGCCATGTTTGAAGAATTCAGGTCCTGTCCCATGAGTAACACCGCATTAAATACTTTCTGAGAGTAATATTAATTTGGTGCCAACTCTTCTATTATATGGTCTAGGCCATTGGGCTACAAATAATGAGTGATGGTCCCCTGAGTATACTCTTCTGGATGGAGAAAGCAGAGGTGGTCTCCTTGGCTGAGAAAGGGGGATCTAGGGTCCTAACTTAGGAAGTTGGCGAGTTTGTATCAGTCTGCAAACAGGGCTTTCAAAAATTTTAGCTTAACAGCAACTTTTTAACTTGATTATGGAAAAATTTTAACATTGAAAAGTAGAGGGCAGAAAATTACTAGCCCCTATGAATATCGTCTAAAAATAGGAACTCTTGTTCCATCTACACTCTTCTCTATCATTTTAAAGTAAACCTCAGACATACTATTTTATCTGTAAATATTTTTTTCACATTTATCTGTTTCGAGGGAGAGAGACTGCCAAACAGGCTCTGCACTGTCAGCGCAGAACCCTATGCGGGGCTTGAACCCACAGACTATAAGATCATGACCTGAGCCAGAAGTCAAGTTGGACGCTTAACTGAGCCACCCAGGCACCCCTATCTGTAAATGAGAGGCTTAGACCTTAATATCTTCTGATAATTTGATATTCCAGGTCATTTCTTACAGAGAGGAAATAAGTCTTCGTTTCCTGGGGCTACTGAAACAAGCTACTTGTTGGCTTAAACCAACAGAAAACTTATTCCTATAGTTCTGGAGGCCAAACATCCAAAATCAAGGTGTGAGCTCCCTCAGAAGGCTCTAGGAATCAATCTTCTGGTGGTTGCCAACAGTCCTTGCTATTTCTTGTCTTGTAGCTGTGTCGCTCTTCTTATTACATGGCCTTTGCTCTGCGTCCTCTCTTTTTGTGAGGATACCAGTCATTGGATTCAGGGCCTGCACTAATCTGGTCTAACCTCATTTTAACTAAGTATATTTGGAATGACCGTTTTTCCAGATAAGGTCACATTCTAGGTAGACATACAGTGGAGTGAGGGGAGGGGCACTATTCAACCTGGCACACCATCCTTCACCATTCAGGTGCGAGTTTGGGTGGCAAAGTACCCGTGTTGATGCCGACACAATGCCACCGGTGTGTTTTCTTGAGTTTGGTTTGGGTGGTTAGCTCCCTGTGGCCTGCTCATCTCTGAGCACTGACCATCAAGTTTGTGATCTTAGAAAACTGTAATCATTGCAATGAGGTGACCTGCCCAGAGGACTATGGCCCTTAGAGACCCAGAGCACCACAATCCCACCCCTTGATCAACCCTGTTACCCCAAGAGTCCTTACTCTTGCTGCTGCTCCACGTTGAGAGCCAAGCCTTTGGTCCTCCACAATGCAGAGACTAGAAGGTACCATTCTTGGGTGCTGCTGCAGTGTCTTAAGAGCCATCACTTGATGAATGTATGTGTTGAGCAGTATGAAAAGATGTGCTTTCTTTTGGACCCGCTCCTGAATAAAACCTTTTCTGTTTAATGGTTAGGCTTTGTATCTAAAAAAGTATAGTGCAATGGGTGGTTGCAGGCTGAATAGTGGGGCTTACAAACAATAAAAAAAAAAAATCAAGACTCAACCCCAAATTACAAAACCTCTCCTCAGGGTGTAGGGCGAAGATATGCTCATGTGGTGTTGAGGAAAGCAGACATCGATCTCACCAAGAGGGCAGGAGAGCTCACTGAGGATGAGGTGAGGACAAGGAAGGGGGCGCTGTGGGCTGGGCCTGCCTTGGAAGGGAGGCCATCTGTATCTGACCTCTGTCCTGCTTGACAGGTAGAACGTGTGATCACCATTATGCAGAATCCACGCCAGTATAAGATCCCAGACTGGTTTTTGAACAGACAAAAGGATGTGAAGGATGGAAAATACAGCCAGGTGTGTATTGAAATGGGAGAGATTAGAGAAAGGCAGGGTGTCCCATTAGAATTAGTCCTAGGAGGTCAGTGGGTAAAACGTTGCTCTTCCAAATCCAGGTCCTGGCCAATGGTCTGGATAACAAACTCCGTGAAGACCTGGAACGACTGAAGAAGATTCGGGCCCACAGAGGGCTGCGCCACTTCTGGGGGTGAGTGGGATGGGAGTCTCCTCTCCCTGCCTGCCCCTAGACTCCTGGAGGTTTCTTATGCCCCCCAAGTGTTTCCTTTATGTTGTGTATGACCTGTGACCTTTCTCTCTTCTCACCTGCAGACTTCGTGTCCGAGGCCAGCACACCAAGACCACAGGCCGCAGGGGCCGCACCGTGGGTGTGTCCAAGAAGAAATAAATCTGTAGACCTTGTCTGTTAATAAATAGTTTATACACCTAAGTCTTCTTTGTATGTAGTTCTCTCCTTTATTCTGGGGACACTGATCCGGAAAGCTACCACAGTGGGCCCTTTGGGTGTTTCTCCTCTCAGTTGATGGCCTCACTCAGCTACCCAAACCAGGTGCCCTGGGTCTAGGGTAAAGCAATGGGGTTGCTACTCCCCGCCCTATCAGAAGTGGCGCACCCTCTTTGGTTCCCACCCTCCAAGGTGTGAGGTAGAGAAAACGCTGGGCCTAGAGAGGGAGCCTAAGCCAATTTCAAGACCACCAAGGCGCTCGGGTTAGCGCGTGGGGCGGTGTGGCAAGTGTGAGTACCACAGGTCTTGACCAAACCTAGGTTTCTTAAGGAAAAGAAGTGGCCCGCGGAGATCCGGAGAGTTGTGAGTTTCCCCTACCGAGGCAACCCTATAAATCGCTGACCCGGAAGAGCTGGGCTCCGCAGCAGAGCGAGGGGGCGCTTGCGTACTTGGGGAGGGAGGCCGCGGCTGGTAGGCTGCCCCGCGCCCGCCTCTGCGTACGAGGCACACTGATCCGAATCCCATTCGCGGTCGCACAGAGGCCCCGCCACCGGTATTTCGCTTGCCTCTACGCTTCCGGGAAGGCGGTGTGCACGCGCCACTACACCCTCCGAGGGAGGAGGGCGGGACCCAGCCGCCACCGCGGGTGGAGGAGGGGCAACTGGCGCTGTGGCGAAACCCCGCCATGGAGCCGAGCTTTGGGGCGGCGGGGCCCCGACGACAAGGTAACCTCCCCGCAGCTCCGGCTGTGCTACCCCACAACCCCCGCGGCCGCGCCGCCTCCTGGGCTTAGGCGCCCCCACGCCGCTCCCGGCCGCGCGCTCCATCCCAGGCGTGGCCGGTTACGGACCCGGATAACGGAGATCTGGGGCTTCCGCACTCTAACCGCCCCCATCTTTCCCTCTAGGTCCCTTCTGATTACGCCACACCATGCCCCTCAGCCTCTTCCGGCGCCTGCTCCTTGCTGCCCTGATGCTGGTGATTATTTGGACCCTTTTCGGGCCCTCAGGCATCGGGGAGGAGCTGCTGAGCCTCTCGCTGGCCTCCCTGCTCCCGGCGCCGGCGTCCCCAGGGCCGCCCCTGGCCCTGCCCCGCCTCCTGATCCCCAATGAGGAGGCATGTGGGGGTCCCGGCGCCCCACCCTTCCTGCTCATACTGGTGTGCACGGCCCCAGAGAACCTGAACCAAAGAGACGCCATTCGGGCTTCGTGGGGCGGGCTGCGCGAAGCCCGAGGGCTCAGGGTGCAGACACTCTTTCTGCTGGGAGAGCCAAGTTTGCGGCATCCCACCAGGGAATCCCACGAGATCGACCTGGCACGAGAGGCAGCGACTCGGGGAGACATCTTGCAGGCGGCTTTCCGGGACTCTTACCGGAACCTTACTCTCAAGACTCTCATCGGGCTGAGTTGGGCATACAGACATTGCTCCATGGCCCGCTACATCCTCAAGACGGATGATGACGTGTTTGTCAACGTCCCTGAACTGGTATCGGAGCTGGTTCGACGAGGGGGCCGTTGGGAACAATGGGAGAAAAGCATGGAGCCTCCAAGAGAGAATGAGTTTGAAGATGAAGAGTGGGAAGAAAGGTCCATCTTCAGGGGCCAGCCAATGCCTCTTTTGTACCTGGGCCGTGTGCACTGGCGGGTGCACCCCTCTCGGACACCAGGGAGCAAACACCAGGTATCAGAGGAGCAGTGGCCTCCCACCTGGGGCCCCTTTCCACCCTATGCCTCTGGCACAGGGTATGTGCTGTCAGCTTCTGCCGTGCAGCTCATCCTGAAAGTGGCCAGCCGGGCACCCCCCCTACCACTGGAAGATGTCTTTGTGGGGGTAAGTGCCCGACGAGGAGGCCTCACCCCAACCCATTGTGTCAAGCTGGCTGGGGCCACCCACTACCCCCTGGACCGGTGCTGCTATGGGAAATTCCTGCTGACATCCCACAGGTTGGACCCCTGGAAGATGCAGGAGGCCTGGAAGCTAGTGGGAGGCTCTGAGGGAGAAAAGACTGCACCCTTCTGCTCCTGGCTCCAGGGAGTCTTGGGCATCCTGCGGTGTCGGATAATAGCCTGGCTTCACAGCTGACAGTGTCTGGGGCCACAGCAGAGTGAGCTCAGGGTCTAGCCAGCACCCCTCACAGCCGTCTCTCGTCCAAGCCCACGGCAGGGGCCCTAGCTGGCTACAGATGGCCACTTTCCACTATCAGATGCTCAGTCTATCACTGAAGATAGAGAAATCGAGGGGCCTGGCCTGCCAGCCCCAAAGATGGTCACCAGGAAGAGCAAAATAATGCTGGGGTTGTTCTCTCCAGCCATAGGAGAGGGGCACAAGCTCCTCAATAAACTTGTCTTTCTACCTCTTCGAGTACAGCGTGGTCATCACCAGGAGTCCAAGAACACATACCTGGGGAGCCTGGAGGCTGCCAGACCATGCTGGATGGGAAGGACCTCTCCAGGGACATGGGAAAGAGGAGGAAGGGCCCTAAAGAACAAGGCTAAGGCTATAGTGACGAGATATGAGGTGGGGGTAGAAGCAGGACACCGTGACCCCTCAGATCCTAGAGTAGTCCCATCCTGGGCAAAGGGAGGGGAACAGGTCCTAAGAATGATCTAGACACATTATCCAAAAAACCCCACCTTTTTTTAATCCCAACCCAGCCCAGGAGCCAGCTGTCCCTACCCAGCTGGGGAAGGGGCATACTGCCCCCTCCTTATTCCAAGGACTAGGGTCATTTCCCCACGGGCGGTCGAGGGGGAAAGTGTTGCTCTCAGGCCCATCCTTGGGCACGGCTCAGCGCAGAAATCTGTCCAGGGCAGATGGTCGGGCCCTCGTGGGCTTGGCCTTCTTCTCTTGCTTCTGCGGCTGCTGCTCAAGGCTCTGTCGGACTTTATCCTGGGTGGTGAGAGGGCGGCAAGGTGAGAAGTGGCAGGCTGGCAAGGGCAGAGGCCCATGGGACACCTGGTCCACCCCCCCCCCAGTGGTCATTTACCCGGTGCTCCTCATCCATGACCTTCCTCTTCCTCTTCACCAGGCTTGCTGTAGAACTGCGGCCCTTCTGCTTTGGCTTTGGCTGGAAAGGAGCCTTGGCCTCGGGGTCGTAGCCCTAAGAGAGGAGACAAGGGTAAAATCCCTAAGAGCCTCAGAGACCAGGAACCGTGGCAGTACCATGTGCTGTGCCGTACTTCTGGGGACATGGCACGGGGGAGGCTGTGAAGGGGGGAAGGGCCTGGGCACTTGGGCCTGATTCATACCAGCCTCTCTATCCGCTCCTTCTTTTCTTGCTCCAAAGAGATGACATCAACCTCTGCCAGGGCTCGTGGGTCCAGACAAATGAGCTCTGCAGGTACCTGGAGGTGTCACGGAGGGACAGGAATGGGTAAGGAGCCATAGGAGCCACAGGAGGATGATCCAAAGAGGGACGGAAGCCAGGGGGCTGCTGAATCCCACTCTTCCCAAGACCCCCGGGGCCATGGGGAGCTTTTCCTACCCCCAGCCCAAACCACATGCAGGTACATGCTCACCTTCTCCAGCAGGGCCTTCACCTCCCACTCCTGGCGCTGCTTTTGGCTCCTGTAAGGGTTACTCTCCAGGCCGTCAAAGTTGGGCTCAGCAGCCCCTAGAAAGAGGGAGAAGCATGGAGCTATAAACAGAACCAAGTCCAGCCGCTCCAGCCCAACCAAGCCCTTTTGCTCCTGGCTATCACAAGCCAACCCACACTTCCATCCAGAGTTCATTCACTGGACCCCATCCTCTGGCCCACTCACCAGGTACCAGCATGCTGGTGATGCCCCCAGTGTGCCCCACCCCCAGCACGTCTTCAAAGGGGCAGAAGTGAAGGCCATGCACGTGGCCTGAGAGCCGGTGGGTGAGGTAAGGCTGCTCCAGGGAGGGCAGGCTGGCCTTGCCCTGCCCTGCCCATATGTTGACCACGTCACCCATGCCTGCAGCCAGCAGTCCCCGCTGGGAAAAGACCAGATGCCCTGCTCCCTGGGGCAGGGTCCGAGCACTCAGAGGCTGGAACGTCCCTCGTAAATCAAAGATCTTCAGCTGGTGGTCCAGGCCAGAGGTGGCCATGTACCTAGTAGAGACGGGGAGGTCAATTAATCTGCAGTGTGGGCTTACTGTGCAGGTCTATAGCCAAGTGCAAGCATAAAGTCTCGGTGGGGAGAAACAATTTTTATTTCCCTTTTACAGATGAGGAAACTGAAGCTCAGAGGAAGATAATCAAGTAAGAGTGAATGGTAGAGCTAGAATTCAAGTCCAGCCTGTCTCTTTAGTGTCTCTTCTCCCTCTTTTTTTTTTCTTTCAATATTTTAACGTTTATTCATTTTTGAGAGACAGAATGTGAGGGGGGAGGGGCAGAGAGAGGGAGACACAGAATCCTAAGCAGGCTCCAAGTTCTGAGCTGTCAGCACAGAGCCCAATGCGGGGCTCAAACTCACAGACCATCATGACCTGAGCTAAAGTTAGACATTTAACTGAGCCACCCAAGCGCCCCATTAGTGTCTGCTGTCTTAATCAAAGGGACAGTGCACACACCCATCTGTACCTAAATGAGATGTTCCACTGTACCCACAGGGAGTACAGTGGCTCAGCAAAGAGAAGGATCAACAGCAGTGATCAGGGAGGACCTCTAGGAGCTGTTCTAGGTCATTCTCAAGAAACATATAGCAAGTACAAATGAATTAATATCAGTGTGGAGATGGTGAAATGGAAGCAGAGGTCTGTTTTTGGGATCAGTGGGAAATGTCAGGAGGATCACAAGGGGACAAACAGCAGGGGCTCTTTAAACTCAGACTGAGGACCCAGAGTCCCCAGCACTGCTCTCCAGCAATGACAGACCACAACTGGAAGATTGTGAGGACCTGAGAAAACCTTAGGAAGTAATGAAGTAATAAGCTAGGAGGCCCTGCCCCACCCCCTCTTTCCCTGGAAAAAGGGAGGGCAATCCTCTCAAGGAATCATACACTGTAGTTTGTTTTCCAAGGTTGGAGTTTCTATGTTCATGATGTTCCTCAGAGAGGGAGGCTAAAGGGCGACCAGCCAGGCCAGGGTATGTAAGTTTGCTAAGGGGCCACAGACTCTCTTTTTAGCCTTGGCTGTGAGCCAAAGAAGAGGGTACCAAAGGACTCCTATGAAAGGGACTAGCCTAGTGATGGGGCTGAATAGAGGCCCAGCTGGACACTTCTCCTCACAAGACAATCAGGGCCCCAGCTGCATCAGATGGAAAGACCATCAATGCAAACCAGGAATTACGGAGGGCTCCTGGGACACAGGTCACACCCTTCAGTCAACCCACAATTCAAGGGAACATACTGGCTTCTCTCCCCACACATACCTGCCTTTGGGATCCCCTGCACAAATACCAGCCCACTGACCAGAGGGCATCCAGGCTACACTACCATGCTACTAACCCTGCAGAAAACAGTCTAGTTCTAAGAATCCCATCCAGTCCTAATGCCAGCTTCCAGAATGCCTCCAGGAAGCCAGTAAGCCTCATCTTGAGCCCCTGTGGCTTATCTGAGGTGCTCTTGAGAAGGACCAGAGATAAGCAGAGTTGGGCCAAGATCAAGGACCAGAGCTGTACTCAAGGTGTTGACCAAATCTCAGGAAACTACGTGATTAGGCCTCGGGCACAGCAGCAGCTGACCAAAGCAGTCTAGGGAAGGCAAACGACAACATAGGTTCAATGGCCCACAGAAAGCATTCTCCTAAAGCCAAACTGGCACAAATACAGAGTAAAAATGGTTGAAGCATATCTCTCGGCCCCTAAGGTACAACTACGGGAGGGCAAGGGGGTCTGAGCATCTGAAAAGTTTTTATAAGTTGGGGACTACTGGGCTATTCCTTTCCCAGACTTAAAAAAAAAATTTTTTTTTAACGTTTATTTTTGAGAGAGCATGCAAGCATGCAACTGGAGGGGCAGAGAGAGAAAGAGAGAGACACAGAATCCAAAACAGGCTCCAGGGTCTGAGCTGCCAGCACAGACCCTGATGCGGGGCTCGAACTTGCAAATTGTGAGATCATGACCTGAGCTAGGGTCAGACGCTTAGTGACTGAACCACCTAGGTGGCACCCCCCCCCCTTTTTTTTTTACAGACTTTCTTTGAAACCATTTGAAAATAAAGTGATGGAGTTCACATTTCATGTACAAGATTCCTGAGCAGCAGTGTAAAAGGAGGAAAGCAGATTAGTCTGCCAGCAGCACCCAGGACTTGCCAGCAGGAGGAACAATCAGAGGCTGGAAAGTGTCTGTGAATATCACATGTGTTCAATAAGAGGCAGCAAGAATGGACAGAAATGGACCTCAGAGAGGCCCTTGAGGGGAAAGCAGCCAGGACCTCACAGGGAAGTGTGGGCAGTAACGAGAGGATGCCACCAAAACAAGCAGTAGAGCCTGGGCACCCAGAAAGCACCCAGTCAACAGCAATTTGGTTCCTGCCCTTACTGATGGCTGAAGATCACAGGGCAATGGAGCTAGCTGGAGGTGTCCAGTCAAATTCTGGGTGACTGGAAAGTGTGGCAGAAAGGGAGCAAGCCTGGAGGAACTCTGGGGAGTGGGGTGACCTATCCCGCGATGGACACATTAAATCTGGGGCAACAGAAGACAACTTAGTAGGAACTAAGCGTGTCTCCTGGCTAATCGTTTCCATCAACCACAGTCCCGTTTCTGAACATAAAGTAGAATACTGCCCCATGACAGGCTCAACAGCCCATTCACCCTTGTACCCCCAGAACCTCAGCACAGAGCCTAGTCCGCAGCAGGTGCCCAGTGAGTGCCTGACAATGAAAGGAATTAAGAGGAACATCCACTGATCCCATTAGAGGGAACTCATGCGGAAAACAGTGCACCAGGTCCACACATATGTACGAATCAGACAGCACAGCTGGGCAGCTGCAAACTCTCAGGAGAGGCAGCAATTCGAAGCAGGCCCCCTACTCCTACCCCTCACATCACCAGCCAGAACTCAGGAGAACGATCATCTTCAAGGATGCCAGTGGTGAAAGCCAGTGCTCCGTACTCCCTGGGCACCACGCTAAACCCTACAGGCTTTAACTCGTGTTGATACGGGCCGCCTGTGACAGCCTATGAACTAAGCCCAGGGCTTGGCAAACTACAGCCCATGCGCCAAACAAATCCAGCCCACCACCTGCTTCTGTACAGCCCTGGAGCTCCAAATGGTTTTTACATTTTTAAGTAGTAGGAAAAAAATAAAAAACCTTTTGAAACAGGTGAAAGTCATAGGAGATTCAAATTTCAGTGTCTGCAAAGTAAGTTTTACTGGAGCACAACCACATGCTTTCATTGGCTTCTTCTGGGGCTGCTTCTGCACCACAAGAGCACAGGAGAGAGGTCAACACCAACACCACGTATGGCATCTCATCTCTGCACCACTGTGGGCACACCACAACTCACAAGGATACCATTATAACTGGACAACGTTTCAAGCGCCACCTATCTCACGATCTGTGTGAAAGAGGTTTTCAAAGACAAATAGGTAAAATCTCTTCCCAGATCAATGCTAACAAGCATTTACAAATGAGTTTGATGATTTAGAATACTGTAACTTTTAACCTTAACTGAGCAAAATGTTATCCTCAAAAAGAGGAATCCAGTTCTTCCCATCAGACCTGTGTTACAAAAATGCTATATTCAATTATTATATTCTAAGTTTTATGGCCTAAAAATTTGTGATGCTTTGTTTTCTCTTAAGTACCTACATAACATGCTCGAATTTCCCTCTCGGCTAGCAAAACCTAAAGTCTTTCTATTTGGCTCTTTACAGAAAAAGCTTCCTGCCGCTTGAGCTAGATACTCATCCCCACTCTTGGGGTGACGAAAGAGTGTGTGGCACACAGAGGTTATGGAGTGTGCCCATGCTTACGTGGCCCGTCAGTGGCTAACACCAGTATTTAAATCTGGGCAGCTTGACTGCAAGTCTATGCTTCTAAAGGCATACTGCTTTCTATACTCTTCTACCCAGCGGCGACCTCCCCAGCACCTCATGACCAAACAAGTGACTTACGTGCCTGTAGAATCTACTGCCACAGCCCGGACCCCTCCACGATGACAGAGAATCTTTGCCAGTGGCTCCTTCATGGCTGGACTCCATAAGGACACAGTCCCTGGATGTGAGAGAAGAGGAACTGAGGTTATCAACAGGCGCTACGGGGATTATACCTGGGAAAGATGGGGTCTCAAGGCCAAAAGGTATCAAGAGAGAGGAATAGGGGCTATCTAAAGGGATGTGCAAAGTGCAAATATAGAAGCAAAGCAGGTCAGGATGATCAAAGAGTCAAAGCTCAGCTAGAGACCAACCGTTGCTGTGTCCGAGATGGATAACGGCATTGTAAGGGTTCTTAGTCATGACATCCAGCCGTCCAGCCCGAGCATTCAGAGCTGCCACGATCTTTCCCACTGACACATCCAGGTAGGTCAGAAACCCTGTCTCTGACTGAGAGAAAGAGAGAGATCAGAATGAGTCCTGATTGCCCTCTGTCCTTCTAGTGGGATCCCAGAGAAGAAGCAGTCTTCTCAAGGGCTGCCGCCCAGTCCCCGTGTTCCATTGCCACTCACGGCCGTGGCCAGAAGGAAGTGAAAAGGCAGGAACTCAAGCCGCATGACACGGTCACAGCGGCGGATACAGTGGAGCTCGATGCCCTGGTTGTCATAGATGTGAAGCCAACGATTCTGAGCGACGGCAAACAGTGCCTCTGAATGCAGAAACCTGGGAGGAAGGCAAGAGTGGTTCAGTGGGACAGGGGTCAAGGGACCGTCATTCAATCGAGAATGGGATGCCTCGCCCCCCCACTGACCGGATGTCCCGCACTGCCTCCATGACGTTGATCTCGCACATGAGCCTCTTTGTTACCCAGTCAAGGGTGGCCACATGACCCCGGCGCCCTCCAAAAGCCAGGTGTCTATTAGAGGTGGGGAACAGGCAGTGTCAGTGCAGGGAAGCACCGTGACTCAGACCATCTGAGGTCTGCCCCACACCAGCCCCTCCTCTCCAATGAGACATTTTTACATGCTCAACCTCACATGCAAGCAAATCACAGGACCGCCCCCCCATCCCCCCCCCCACCCCACCATGCCCATCATCGGCCTAAACATACACTGGCCTGGCTGAGGTGAACATGGCTGAAGTGTTTAAGGAGATGCAACCATATCCTAGTTCAAGAGTCACTGACATCCAGCCTTACCTTCCAGTTCGGGAGTAATTCAGTCTGTAGGGTCCAAACTGCCGCAAGTTCAAATCAAAGTGCTAGGAAAGGGAATATCATTAAAAAAAGGGGGGGGGGGGGGGAGAGAGAGAGAGAAAGTCAAGAAATAATTGGCTTCTTTCAATAATTCCCTCTTGTAGTCCCCACTTCCGTCTTGCTCTGCACCACCAATGTAGCCAGTAGCCCCTTTTCCAATCTCAGACTCACCTTGGCTGCACTTGCAATATCCACAGCCTCCACAATGTCCACCTGGCGTATCTTTGCCGTGTCTTCCCCATCCTCCCCTTCCAGAAACCTAGGAGTGAGTATTAGCAGTAAAACTTCCTAATATGAAGTGGGTGTACCAGCGTGAAAATGATAAGGGACAGCCCCATAAAGCAGGGCCTGGGGAGGCCCACACGAGAGTCCACTTACCCGGGTTCCTCAGCCAGAAGCAGCTCAGAGCGAGCAGCTTTAATGCTTATTTCCTGTTCCTCAGCTTCAGCCACTTCAAGTCGGGTTCGGGTTTTGGATTTCGAATGCGGTAGCTATAATATCGTTGGTGGTGGAGAGGTGAGAGAAGAACCGGACATTATGTAGGCTTCCGCGAGAGCCACACAGCCCCCCTCCATCCCCACTCATATACTCTCGGGCTGCAACCCTTCCCCACTCTCTGGCTGGTCCTCACCTTTTTGGATTTGTCAATGCGACAGAACTTCTGAGCCACCTCCACAGGGACGGGGGCAGGGCCTGGAAATGGATCCTGGGCCTGGGGAAGGAGGTAATAATTAGAAGACAGGCTAGGGCTGACCCCCAACCCTCGCACGCGTAACGTACAAGGCGACTTGCCCCACCACCTTATCAGGTCCCAGGCTCACCCCGGACAAACTCCGCTGAGGCCCCGGGTTCCTCCGCTCTCGGGGTTTCTTCGGGAGCTGAGGCTTTCTGGAGAACCGAGACTTTTTGGGGTTGTTAGTGTTCTTTGGCCTCTGGTGGCGGAGCTCACGATTCCTTTTCTTGTTACCAGGGGGCCCCGGAGAAGCTCCAGCAGCGGTCAGAGTGGTTTCTTCCTCCCAGTACCTCCGGGGTTTCTACGGGCAGAGCAGGAGCTCTTAACACTCCGCAGCCCGCGCCGCGCCCCGCCCCCCGCGACCCCACAGTTAAAAACTTCTCTTCCACCCCAGGGAGGTCTCTACCTTCTTCTTGGCCTGAAGTCTGTTCTTCTTGGGCGGGACATCTCTGCTCGGTTTGGGGACTGTCTCCATCTAGCCCACCCGAACGACGATCCACGTGCAAAACTCCTCTCAGCTGTCTCACAGTCGGCTTGGAAACTCCCGGAAGTCGGCCGGCCCTCATCCAATCAGCGCCGTACCAGATCTGAAGCCTTCTAAGCGCCATCTTAAATGAGGGCTCTTGCGCGCGCGCGCGCTCTCTCTCTCCTCTCTCTCTCTGTCTCTGTCTCTCTCTCCTCTCTCTCTCTGTCTCTGTCTCTCTCTCCTCTCTCTCTCTCTCTCTCTAGCAGCAGCTTATGCCCGAGTAATGAATGAAAGGTAATCTGAGGCTGGGGCCCAAGAAACAATACAGTTTCTCTTTCCGGCTTCGTTTCCCCATCTTGCCTAAACCTTCCCGAGTCCAGTCTTTTTTTGGCGGAACACCATTCATTAAACCTGCCCAAACTACAGTTCCCGACATGCGTAGGAGGACAACTTCCGGCACCCTCTTTTCCCAGCATCCTTTGTTTACTTCCAGGTTTAGTAATAGTGAAGGGAGAACGTGAGTAGGGCTGGGTTACGGTTGAGGGGTTTGGGGGTCTTAGCCTCAGCCGCCTCCCCCTGGGACCGGGATAGAGTGGCTCTGCGGGACGGGGAGAGGCTGCGGTGCCCCGGGAGGGTGTCTCTCAACAGTGCTGTCATTTCCGCAGGCCAGGCCAGAAAGGGGAGCTTGAGTACCTCCCAGAGTGAGACCCTGCGCCCCTCTCCCGCTCCCCGCAGGCCTTCGTCCCCGCCATGGCTGAGCTAATCCAGAAGAAGCTACAGGGAGAAGTGGAGAAGTATCAGCAGCTACAGAAGGGTAAGGGAGCAGGGTCGGTGTGGCCTCGCCCCAATCCCTTCACTCACAGTCCAGAGCCAAACCAAGATAATGTTTCTGCCCGAGTCCCCGCGGGCAGCTCCTTCCCCCATCTCAATGCTCTTCCCCACCCACTGACCAGCCGCCCCGTCCTTCCCTCCTTCCTCAGCTCTATTTTGTTCTCTCCAGCGTTGGGATCAGGCGGCACATTTGATGTTGCTAATCAAACGTTTCCCCCCCCCAACCCTCAGACTTGAGTAAATCCATGTCAGGGCGGCAGAAGCTTGAGGCGCAACTAACAGAAAATAATATTGTGAAGGAGGTGAGAGAGGGATTTGCGGGGGGGGGGGGGGGCGAGGAGGGACCTATACTGGCAGTGATTGATCATTTATGTCCCATCCCTCCACCAGGAACTGGCCCTGCTAGATGGGTCCAACGTGGTCTTTAAACTTCTGGGTCCTGTGCTGGTCAAACAGGAGCTGGGAGAGGCCCGCGCCACAGTGGGGAAGAGGCTGGACTATATCACAGCTGAAATGTGAGTCTTTCTTCCACCAGCCTGCAATGCACCCGACAGGGCTGGGGGAGAGGTGTTCCAAAACCATTATAGTGTAGCTCCAGAGTACCCCCCCCTCCCCCCGGTTGTCCAGTTCCTCCAAACCCTCCCCCAGATCTCAAAGTTCCTCCCCATCAATCTCTTCCTTGCTTTCATCACCTTCCTTAGTAAGTCCCATTAATTTCTCCTTATTTGCTTGTCTCTCTTGCCTCTCTTCAGTAAGCGATATGAATCGCAGCTCCGCGACCTCGAACGGCAGTCAGAGCAACAGAGGGAGACCCTGGCTCAGCTGCAGCAGGAGTTCCAGCGGGCCCAGGCAGCCAAGGCAGGGGCTTCTGGGAAGGCCTGACCCCGTGGTGGGGGGAGGGGGAGGGGAGGGAATGAGGCAGCTCTAGGGTCTATACTGTAGCTAATAAAATGTGAAAACACCTGGCTGTTTTCTGACCAGCCACTTCTGTCATAATTGTCTCCCGTCCGTCCCCCAGGCCCCTTTCACTTTATATATACACCACCTATATTACTCCCTCAGGTCCCAAATTCTTGTAACTGGAATCTCTCTGTGGCAGAGTAATCCTTTCTTCTTTCTTGAGAGTAAAATCTGAAATGTCTCAAACCTACTTCTTGCCTGTATGTGCAACGCTGAATTCTCCCCTATCTTGGGTGGCAAACCCCTTTAAGAAACACGGGAAGGGCATTTGCATCACAACAGTTGTTGGGAATGTCAGTTCAATTGCCAGACTCACAGTAATCTAAACTGAGACCGCAGGGTGAAATGTGGTGACCCTCCTTGCTATGATTTCTTGCCATCTTCCAAATAGCCCTGGCATCTCTCATCAGTCTCTTTCTGGAATGTGTTTGAATGTAGCTTAGATGGATTTGAAATCCCAACATGGAATGCTCCAAATTTAGACAGTATCCACAGAGTTGTTCTTCCATTTCTTTGTCCTAAAATTGTTTCTTACAAATTTTCAACCGGGGGTTGTCCTTCATATGGATCACTTTAATTGGGTGGGTGGTACTTGACATGGGTCTGTGACAACTGCGGAGAAAAACTTAAGAGCAAAAAGGACTGAGGTGGAGGGGTTGCTGGGGAGCAATTTCCTCACAAAAACTTGTGAGGAAACTGTTTTCACCAACACCTCACTCTCAGCAATGGGATAGAAATGGGGAGAAAACACTGGCCTCTTTCTTGTTACTTGGCGTCTACCTTCAGCCAACTCTCTACCCCCACTCCCAGCAGCTAGACCATACACACTGCAACGACAAGGGAGTAGAATTTACGTAGTGTTTTGGTTTATTATCTTAGTGTTGTCACAGTGACGGGAAACCCCACAGTAGGAAAAAGAACTCCTACTAGAACCTACTTCTTGCCATCCCCTCTCCCCAGGGCTCAGAGCCTCTAGGCTTTTCTTCTCTCCCTCCTTGCAGGCCTTTCCTTGGCCCTTGGCATGCTAGGATGTGGTCAGGAATCAGAAACCGATTCCATTTTCTACCACTAGCTGTGTGCCGCATTCATGGAAAGTAGGGAGCTATACACAGGTATCCAACTTGGTTACCAAGATTACCAGTTCCCCCAAAGCTGAATCCCTCAGCCGTCTGGTAAACCAGTGGCACTTCACTGCCCCAGGGTGGTTGGCCACCTTTCTGGGTTTCTTCCCAGTGCAACATGACTGCCACCATTCAGGATGGCTACCCACATCTGCTATGGCCACCATGAGTTCTGTTGTGCCGGCAGGGCTTCCTCCTCAGAACAGTGCCCGGGCAATCTTCCTCCCTGTGGCCTTGATCCTGGGAAAGGAACCCCCTCCTCCCTCACTTGGGGGAGTTCCTGAGGCAGAGGGGCTGCTGGTGAGACCCAGTGTAGCAAGAGAGGGCCTTCGCCGCTGCCGTAGGAGGAAATCGTGCGAAGCTCCATCCATAGCGTAGAAGACGTTAGCCGAGGGTGGGATGGTCAGCTCTGTGTGTTCAGAGAGGGAGTGTCGAGAACAAACATGGTCATTCCCCCCACAACCACCTGGTTGTGGACGCCTTCCCACTGCTGGGCATCCCTCTCCGCCCAAATCTGACTTCCTTCATGGCCTCTCACCTCGCTCCCCCGGTAGCAGCTGCACTAGCTCATACTCCGAAGCCACTGCAGAATCACGATTGTTTTTTTTAAGGACACGACTGATGACACTCGGAGCCTTGTCCTGGCTTGTCACCTGGCAGGACAGAGACCAAAAGGACAATAAATTGGCCATCACCTCTGCTTTCTAGCCTTTCAGTTCTAACCACTGATCCCAACCAAAAATGGTTACCGGTGTCAAACACTTTAGAATGAACAGGGAAACCCTATACGGTGGTTCCCTGTACCGCACAAGCCTATACTCCATGGTGTCCAGTGAAATAGGGCTGCTTCCCTATGACAAAACTGCCGTTGGTTCTGAAAATCTAATATGGCCACCAAAATTCAAGGTGCAGCAGCTAATGCAAAGTAGCCTTTAAAATAAAACAGCTGCCATAACCTTGGGGAGCCTGGGTGACTCAGTCAGCTAAGCATCCGACTCCTGGTTTCAGCTCAGGTCATGATCTCACGACTCTTGAGATCAAGCCCCGAGCTGGGCTCCGCACTGACAGCATGGAGCCTGCTCGGGATGCCCTCTCTCTCCCCGTCTCTCTCCCTCCTTCCCTCTGTCCCTTCCCCACTTATGTGCGCACACTCTCTCTGTCCCTCTCAAGGTAAATAAATAAACTTAAAAAAAATAAGAAAACAGCTGCCATAACCAAAGGTCAGAATTAAAACTAGAATCATCCTCTTCTTGGCTATTCAAACCTAAGACAACACCTGTAGCCCCACAAGGCATCATCCTTCACCCCTACCCCCAGCCCACAGCTTCCTCACCAAGATGCTCTTGTAGACGCTACCATCTTCCCCCAGCTCCATCTGGACTCGGATGATTCGGCAATCAGAGGCCCCTGGCCCAGGCCCCCCTCCCCCACATCCAGTCCCCCTGGAGGCCCCCTCTGCACCCCCACTGAGTGGGGAGCCACAGGAGGCGGAGCGGCGGTGACCTCGAGAAGGCCTGGGAGAGGACGCTGGGGGAGAGAGGTGGCTGGGGTCAGCCGGACTGTGCAAAGATGGAGTGCTTTCCAGGGCAGAGTCCAGAGATGAGACAGACGGCCACTTCATGTGCTGGGGACAAACAACATGGGGGACTGGCATGAAGGCAGAGAAGTCAAGCAAGAAACATTCACAAGGGCAGGTTCAGTGTTGAGTCAGAGGTCAG
Organism: Panthera pardus; assembly: GCF_024362965.1. Classification (NCBI taxonomy): domain Eukaryota; kingdom Metazoa; phylum Chordata; class Mammalia; order Carnivora; family Felidae; genus Panthera; species Panthera pardus. Next base: position 147,917,727 of record NW_026526732.1, on the reverse strand, counting down.
AGATCGGGAACAGGGCTCACCTGGGCCAGCCGCGTCAGCAGAGGGGCAGGGGCTCCAGGTACGTCACCTCCCCCGACGCTGGGCCGGTCCCAGGAGACAAGAGGGGTGGGACCTCCAACAGAGCCCAGAACCCTGGAGTGGCAAGAGACGGGGAGGGTCAGAAGAAGAAGGGCTCTTCTCCCAAGTAGCTTCCCCAAGATGCTACCCCCCCTACCCGCGGACTCCCTCACTCTGTCCACTGTGAGATGACCAGCGTTGGCCGAAGCACCCGTGGGGCAGGAGGGTCACTGGTACCAGGTGGCTCCACCTCACAGGACACTCGATGGCTGTGAAGGGAGGGAAATGGGCAGAAGTCAGGACGTGACACACCGATCCCCACACTCAACCCCAGCCCTGGAGTCCCAACCTTGCCCAGCCAGTCACCTCTGGGCCTCTGTCAGTGGCCGGAGCCCCTGTAGCCACCGCTGAATATCAGGGTCAGGTCGGAGGTCATAGCCACGACATTCGTTCTGGAGCCGCCGCAGTTCCGAAAGGACAGCAAACTCCTAGGAAGGAGCCCACAGTCTGCAGGAGCCAAAACTCAGGGACCCCCGACTTTCCCCATCTCCCTCCCCTTCTTGGGACATGACTAGAGATGTCTAGCATCTGGCCCATGCACTCCCCTCACCTTCCTCCGCTTGTCAAAATTGATGTATCCGTTCTGCAAAAATAATGGGGATGGGGTGAAGCCCAACCCTGCCACAGACAGACTACCCCTTTCCAAGCACACACACATCCACATTCAACTCACACACACTTCATTCACTAGGCCTCTGACTTCTCCGTCCTTTCCCTGGCTCCCCCTCACTCCCGTCATGCCCTAAGCCCCCTACTTTACCCTTGAAATTGAATGGTCACAGGTAGAAAGGGTGTCCATTTCATAGATGAGAAAATCAGGGCTCAGAGAGAATGAGGAACTTGCCCGAGATCTCAATGTTTGTTTATTTAATAAATGCTACATATGCTTACATTTAGGGCATGTTCTAAGCACTTGCCAAACATTAATTCACTTAATCCTCATAATAACAGACTGACATAGACACTGTCACTGGTTTCCTGTTTACAGATCACTAGGCACAAAGAAGTCAAGCAACTTGCCAAAGTAACAGAACCAGAATTCTGGCAATCTGGCTCGAGCCCTGGAGTTCAAGCGCTAACACCCCACGGCACCTTTCTGGAAGGTCCGTCTGGCCCTGAGGCCCATTTGTTCCCTCATCACAATGCACACATTAACACACACACCACCAACCTCCAGCTCATCCTTGGAGGCTGCATCCAGCATCACCAGGTCCTTCAAGAAGGTGCCAAGATATGGGACCACACCCTGAGGTCAGAGGTCAGGATTAGACCCCCCGCCCCTGATCTGAGAGCTCTCCACTGCTCTGCACTTTCCTATCCCATTGTCTTGAAGGACAAATTTAATTCCCCCACCCCGCTATGCCTCCCCTCTACATCCCTCAGTCTGCTGCCCCCCACACACTCCTTACTCCTTCACAACCACCCCACAACTGGTCACTCACCCCACCCCGGGAGCCAGACCTCGGGGCCTTCTTGGAATTTGGCTCCAGAGAGGGCTGCAGCTTCGCCTCCTGGGTGGGGGGGAGGGAGGGGACAGAACAAGGAGATATAGGTGTGGCACGTGTGGCACGGGGAGCAGGGGTGGCTGGGAACACCAGGGAATAGGGCCTCACCTGCAGGAGGAGCTCCCGGCTCTGGGAATAATTATCCTCCTCGGAGAAAATCTGGCAGAGGCTGGAGAAGACTCTGAGGCTGTCCCTGAGGGGTGGAAGGCAGCAACCTTGAGGATGGGCCAGGCTCACCCCCACGCCTCTTCCCAGCCCTCAGCTCCAGGCCAGTGCCCCATCCTCCCCACCTGGCTGCTTCCCCCCAGGCTGCTCGAAGCCTGTGGATGGGGCTGGACTGCAGGGCCGACACAACAGCATAAACCGAAGAGAAGTTTCGGAGCAGACGACACTCCTGTGGGGGTCACAGAGGCAGGCCAGAGCTTTGGGACCTCTCTCTCAACACCAGGGTCCCCAACGAGGCCAAGCCTCTCTCTTACCTCTGCCACACGGATCCACTTCTCCAGGAGCCGAGCCCTCTGGGGAGGACGGAGTGGCCGAATGGTCACCTCTCCAGGCCCCTCTCCAGTTGAGGTAGCCCCCAGGACAGAGCTGACCACAGCCCCTGCCACCTTGTTGAACTGTGTGACAGTAGCTCTGACAGATGGGCAGAGGTGGGAATGTCCTGGCCGGTCTCTATGACCCCACAGGCTCCCCAGGCACTGAGAGGGGACCAGATTGAGAAACAGCTCCTGCAGGGCAGAGGTCAGAGGTTAAGGTTCATAGTCAAGTGAGGTCAGCCTTCCAATATCAAAAGTGTGAGGATCTCAGGTGGCCAAGGAACCAAAGGGGCACAGGGTATGAAGGGTAACAATCAAGGGGAAAGGGAGAAAGGTCAAAACTGAGTGGACAGAGGAAGCTGGGAGCTGGATCAGGAAGGGTTGGAAGCATGGAAAGGATTTGGAGTGAGGGAGAGGTTAGTAAGGGGGCGGGGGGGGGATGGGGTCAGAGGTCAGGGTCTCACCGCATCTAGCAGGGTCAGCTGTTCGGCCAAGTGGTCAGCGAGGAACACCAGGACATCCGTGGGGTCAGCAGGGGGGTCGCCGGGGAGGGCCAGGGACTTAGGAAGGTCGGGGGCCTGGGGGTCCACCCGGGACCGGAGGTTGCGGATGAGGTCAGCGCTGCCCCCCCCAACACCCTCCCCTGCTGCATACCCTGTCCGAAGCAAGAAGCTCTCAAGCCGGTCAAGCTGACCCTTGACCTCAGAGCCAAAATCCTCAGGGTGAGAGGCCAGCCAGGTTGACAGTACAGAGATGGCTACCCTGGGAGAAGGGGAAGCAGCCAGGGGTCAGGTATCAAGCTGCAGCTCAGCCAGAGGGAACTGTGAGGTTAACAGTCGGGGTCACTCACCCTATTGTCCTCTCTAGTTCATCAGTAGGATGAGATTCAAGAGCTTCCAGCCTGGAAGAAGAGATTCTATCTGCCCATTTTTTCCCGACCCCCAGTGGCTTTGACTACTTTGGTGGGATTTTCTGGCTTTAGAAAGCCAGATACCATCTTGGTCCCTTATGACCCTGACCTGTCAGCCACAAGCCCTAGCAGGGCAGGCGTGGAGGTGAAGGCCCGGTGGGTGGCCAGGAAAGCTGATGTGAAGGTCACGTCAGCCCCTGATGTCCGAGCATCCAGCAAGTGTCTGACCAGGGCCTCCAGAGTGCCAGCTCGGAGCCTTCGAGAGGAACGCGGGGGAGGCGTTGGGGCCTGTTGGAGACAGAAGGACAATTACTGACCCTTTTTTCACCTTTGCCCCTAGATCTCTGGGGAAAATCCCAGACCTAGGAGATGGTCCAGGCTCGTCATATGAGATTCAGAGAGGGCAAAAGACTTGATCTAAGTCACATGGCAGAGTCCAGGTCTCTAGACCTCCAACTTAGCACTCTGGCCAAAAAGTTGGCCAGAGGAAAGGGGGCTGGGTGGTGATGATGGGTCAGAGGTGAGAAGCCAAAGTCAGGGTCTCACCAGGGGATTAAGAGGCCGATACTGGCGGCTTGTGACAGTAAATATGGCACCATCCTCCTCCTCATCCCAGACAGACACAGGGGCCTGGAGGAGCAAGGAAGGGGAAGTCAGACAATCCCACATCACCCCCCACAGGCCCCAGCCCTCACCCCCAGGCCCTACTCCTCCCTCTGTACCCCTCACCTGTGGTGGCGGGGGACAGTACCAGCGAGTGCGAGGGGTGGGGGGGGCTGGTGACCCCAGGTCTCCCCCACTGGGGCCCAGACAGCCCCCCCCAAGCCGCCTCAGGGCCCGGTGGAGTCGAGGGGGTGGCAGTGGGGAGGTGGGTGGAATGCACGAACCCTGGGCCTGGAGACCGCTGTGGCCCTTTCCCCCCAGAGCTGAACCCCAACACAGCACAGAAGCAAGGTGCAAGGGGAAGCGAGAGAGGCAGAAAGCCAGAGGCAGAGACCTTGAGAAGCTGGAACCTCAGTCACAGGCACAGCCGCAAGCTCCGCCCTCCCCCCCTCCCCCGCAGGAACTGACCGAGCCCTAAGAGTTAGTCCTTCCCCTTAGCCCCCTTCCCCCTGGTCCCTCAATGCTGGAGACCCCCTCGAGGTGGCGGCTCAAATCCCAGTACAGGAAGGAGAAGGGGAAGTTGGGATGATTGGGGGGGGGGGGGGGGGGCGCAGACTCAGAGTCACGTGGCCCCAGCCCCTCCCCCAACCGATCCCGAAAAACCAGCCCTGCCAGTCACCCTGCCCTCACCCAGTCTCTGGACCCAGGAGTCCAGGGCCTTGGGGCCCCGAATCCAATTTCTGGCCCCTCCTGAGGCCCCGAATCCTACTTCTGGCCACCACCATTAGTCCCGGAGGAAAGCTGGTTACCGCCCCCCACACACACTCAATCTGGGATCTTTCCTCCAAAGTCCGAGAACCTGGGCTTCCCGCCTCCACTCATTGCCCAGCAGGAGAGGGGGAGGGGTCACAAAATCGAACAGTTCCCTCCCAATCCCGGAGTCAGAGGAGTCGGTTACTGTGGAAACAAACCCCTCCCCGCCAAACAAAAACAAGGAGGGAGACAGGGACCAAGACACAATGCCCAAAGAGGCAGGCACACTCTAGCATAAGCAGGTAGAGCCTGAGACCCGCAGGACAGAGAGCCAGACGCTCTGGCAGTAACAGGGAAGGTTCCTGCGGGCAGGTCCTGAGTCACACTGCCACAGAGAGCCACAGAAATTCCGGGACTCCCCGCAGCGGGGAGACAGGCAGCCACCCAGCAAGAGGCGCGGAAATAACTGAGGCTGAGGGAAAGAGATGAAGGGACACACAGACACCAGAGAAAGGTGGAGAGTCTCCGAAATTTATACCTCCCCGACTTCCCACCACCCGCGTCTCACCTCGTCTTCTTCCTCCTCCTCCTCTTCCTCCTGCCCCCCGCCCACGCCCTGGCCACTTGGGCCCCCACCCTCTTCGGGGGTCTCGGCTCCGGAAGCTGCTCAGCACGACTCCCCCGGGGGGGCTCGTGTCCCAAAGCAGCCGCAGGGGCCGCGGGAGCATGGCCGAGTGAAGGAATCAGCGGGGCCGGGCCATGGGGGCGCCTGGGGAGAAACGGAGGGAGGGGGGCAGGTGGAGAGTCAGGTTGGCGCGGGGAATCGGGGAGGAGAGGGACGCGGGTGGGTGCCTAGGTAACCGTATGGAGGTCCTGGGGGGGGCAACATAGGAGTGGAATATGGGGGGCCCTGGTGCATTTGGGGGATGAGGGGGTACGGGAACGGGCAGGGTCACAGGGTGTTCTGGCTCTGACCTGCTCGGGAATGGTGGGAGCAGCGCGGGTCCCGGGCCGCTGTTCCCGTCGGTCTCCAGTCCCCAAACGAGTCCCTGGACCGAGTCCCCTCCTCGGCTTTTCCGCACCCCCGTTACCCCCCCGCCAGGCTCCCGGGCCCTCCCGCCCTTTCCGCTCCCCCCCACGTCCGCCCGCTCCGACAGCAGGAGCCAAAAAGGGAAGGAAGTGAGGACAGGAGCCAGGGTTGCGGACTAGGGGAGCCCTGGATGCCCAGCGGCCAGAACCCAGGAGCCCGGGTCCCCAGCTCCGCTGTGCTCGGGACCCCCTACTCGGGGATCCTGGAGCCCTCTTCGCCCCACACTTAATTGGAATGGATGCCGGTCTCCAGCTCCCGAGGGAGGACAGGGGCCGAATTTGACATTCCCCTCCCCACTACACAACGCCGAGCCTAAAACAACCGTGGGAAGCGCTTTAGGTGGAGAGGGATCGGTTACTCCACCCCGCGGGGTTACACTCCCCACCCACACCCACGCGTGTAGCGGACCGGAATCCACTCCGCGTTTTCCGAAGTGCGCTGGGTTCCGGCCCTCTCGCAAGGGGGCGGAGCAGGAAGTCGACACATCCGGTTCCAGATTCGACACTCCCGGGTTTCCGGCGCTCGGCGCTGGTATCTGCGCTCCCTTCTGCCCACCCCCAGTGCACTTTGCTAGAGGGCGTCCTCCCCGCCTTGGGTGGCGCCCGACCCCGAACTGTTCCGGAGGATCGGGTGTCGCCAAAACGTTTGAGAGGTCGGGGTGATTGGCAGGAACCAGAAGTGACTGTAAGAGTCTGTGCTTGCAGAGGGGACCCGTGGGGTGGAAGGAGACACGGTGTTGGGAGCACCAGAGCATAACTTTATTCCAGCGGCCTGGCCGACTGTCCTGCCCCTCGGACGTCCCTAGGCCAAGCCGCCGCTTCCTTCGTCCAGTAATTACCTGATCCAACACTTGCTGTTCAATACTTAGGATGTAAAAAAGACTAATTTCTTCTGATGAGCGCCCTCCAGTGGGCGCCCGGCCCTGTGCCGCAGCGGGGACACAGCAGTGGACAGACAGGCACGTCCTTGCCTTTGAGGAGCCGACGGTTCGGAAAGGGAGACAGGCATTTAACAACGACTCGTACAATCACTTAAATACAACTGATGAACCGCACAGGAGGAACACGCAGCGGTCTGAGGGAATAGCGAGGCTGTCCTGGAGCCCAGAGAGGGCGAGGGCGGAACAGACAAAGGGAACAGACCAGGGAAGGTGGGAGCCGTTGGAAAAGGAATAGCCATCGGTGTGGTGAACATTGAGGGGAGGGCTGGAGGGCACAGGTGGGGTTGAAGAGGCAAGCAGTGGCTCCAACGTGGGAGATGCACAGGCCAGGACAAGAACGGATTTAGCTTCTAGAGCACTGGTTCCCCAAATGTGACGCCTGTCCCAGTGGTCCTGGAGACTGTTTCAGTGGGTTTATGAAATTAAGGCTATTCATAACAATACTAAGATGTTACTTGCCTTTTTCATTCTCATTCTCTAAAAACAATGTACTGTGGAGTTTTCCAGCAGCTGAGTATTGACCTCATCATCCTCACAGCTAATGGAATGCGTGCTTATGTGTTCTTGTGTTAAATTTTTCTGTTTTAAGTTCTAGTATCATTAATATCTAGTTTATAACCCACATAAGCAAAGGTTCTTTAGAGTTCCTGACCGTTTTTAAGTGGTCCGGAGATTAAAAACAACAACAACAAAAATCGAGAACCACTGCCTTAGAGCTCTAAGAAGGGAAATGCTATAGATTTGTGTCCTTTAAAAAAAGCATTCCAGCCGCTCCTTGGAGAGAGAGGGGTTGGAGGGAGCATGAGCAGATGATGGTGTACTATTTGGTGGAGCTAGTACAGTAGCTCAAACCAGAGATGACAGCGGCTTCCCCAGGATGGTGGTGAGTGTTCTCACTGGGCTTTCTGGAAGAGAAATAAAAAGGAGGTGAGGAATGCCGGGTTTTAGGAAGTGACGTGAAATGCTCATGATCAGTCCGGAGATAAATGCACCATCATGGGCACAGAGGGTGGCAGAAGAATGGGGCTCACAGTTTCAGGGGGTTTTCTGCCTGGCAGATACTGCCAAGGGCTTTTGCTTAATCCTCCCAACAGCCTTCAGAGGCTCTGCTGTCTATACAGTAGCCACCATCCACATGTGTCTCGTGAACATTTGAAATGTGCCTAGTCTGAAAGAGTATTATTAAAATTAATTTTAGGGGCACCTGGGTGGCTCAGTCAGTTAAGCATCTGACTTTGGCTCAGGTCATGATCTCGTGGTTCGTGAGTTCAAGCCCCACGTTGGGCTCTGTGCTGGCAGCTCAGAGCCTGGAGCCTGCTTCGGATTCTGTGTCTCCCTTCTCTCTCTCTACCCAACCCCCAACTTGTACGTGTGCACATGCTCTCTCTCTCTCTCTCTCTCAAAATTAATCGCTTAAAAAATTAATTTTACCGGGTTTTTTTTTTGATGTTTTTTGTTTTTTGTTTTTTTTTGCTTTTCTTTAAGTAGGCTTCATGCCCAGTGTGCAGACCAATGCAGGACTTGAACTCAAAGCCTTGAGATCAAGACCTGAGCTGAGATCAAGAGTCAGCCGCTTAACTGACCGAACCATCCAGGTGCACCTCTTCTTACCTTTTTGATGTGGCTGCTAGATTATTTAAATGTACATATGTGGCTTGTATCATATTTCTGTTGGACAGTGCTGCCTAATTTTTTTTTTTTTTTTTTTTTACCCTCACACCCAAGGAAACTGAGGTGTTGGTTAAGTGGAATATTCAAAGTAGCAGGAGTTAACCCAGGTGTGTGTGAATTCCAAGTTCAGGTTCTGCCCACCATGCCAGTGGAAGCCAGAGCCTTCCTCTACCAGTGAGGAGTTGCAGGGAGGGTCTCAAATGAAAAGGGAAAGAAAAGAAGAGGAGAGCTATTACCTTCTCCTTTGAATCCTTCGAAGTACACATGTAGGCAGCTGTGGAGAGAGATTGAGAAGGGATGGGATGGGGGAGTGAGGGATGGGATGGGATGGGGGAGATGAGATTGAGAGGGATAGGTATCAGGCTTCTGGGAGTAGGCAGGGACTGTCATGGTCACAGTGGGGGTCAGGGTCTAGGTGGGACTCACACTCACCAGCCCAGCCCAGTGCTTTGATGAGCCCGAGGAGGAGAAAGGCAGACAGGAAGAGGCCTACACCATCCTCCAGGGTGGGCCCAGACAGACCTGGCAGGTGGAAGGGAGAAAAGTGAACCCCTTAGTATCTTCCCAGGGCGCCCGCCCCCTCCCCTGCCCCCCCCTCCCCGCCCCGGTCACTCCATCCTCCTCCTGGCTCTTACCTGCCACCTCCAGGGTGACCTCTGCACTGCGCCCCAAGGCCGGCAGAGTGGGGTGGTGGACACGACAGGCATAGCGTGCCCCATGATGCTCGGCAGTTATGGGGACCGGCTGCAGGTGCGCAGAGAGGCTGACGGTGCCGTCTGAGTGGTGGAGCAGGGCAGAGAGCCACTTCTGCCCCTCAGCCTTCTGAAAGCTGCCCTCTGGGCCACCCCGGAGCTCCCACTCCACTTCCAGACCCTCAGAGGGATAGAAGTGGGACACGAGGCATTGCAACTGGGGGGGTGCCTCCCCCCGGGTAGCCCATACAAGAGGTGCCGGTGTCAGGGATACTTTGGGTGGCTCTGGGGAGAAAACATGAAAGGAGCATGGGGGGAATCAATCCACACTGTCCTCCCTTGGAGACCCTCAGTTTGCCCCATGGCTTCCCCCAAACTGGGTTTGAGTTTTTCTCTCCTAGGATGGGGAACCCGCTGTCTCCCCACTGGTGCTTCAGAGGGATTCCCACGCTAAAACCCTCAATCCCAGGGACGCCTCTTCCTCAGATTTGGGAACCTTTATCCCAGTCACTCAGATTCCCAGGGACTTCCACCATTGCCCTTCTGAAGCCCAGGGACCCCAATCTACCTCCCATCACTCACCCAGCACCCTCTTCTCCCCTATCCCTCTTCCATCATGATGTCCCCATAATGCCAGTGCCCATCCTTTACCCGTGGGAACCCCTGGACCCCAACTCACTCTGTACAGCAAGCTCCAGAGCGACCTGCCCTTGTAGGTATGGCAGGTGTACAGTGGCCAGATAGGTGCCCTCCTGGAAGGGCTTCACTGCAGGCAGCCAGAGGGTCCCATTTCCAGTCCACGGACCCCACGGCTCATCATCATCCCAAGCAGCAAATGCCACTGCCCCCTCTTGGGCAGGTGGCATTTGCTCACTCAGCCCAGGCGTTGCAGCCAGGAGTAGGTGCCCTTTGCCCAGGTGCTGGCGTCGCCACTCCAGCCCAAAGGGAGGGGGACCTGGGGCCAGAGATGTAGCGGCCTCAGAGGCGGGGGGCATGTAGGCAAACTTCAAGTCCAGCAGAGCATCTTGTCCCAGTCGGATCCGAGGGGTGGGGGTGTGGGTGAGGACAGTCAGCACAGCTGGGGAAGATGGGGAGAGGAGGGAGGGGAAAGGGCATGAGGGAGAGAAAAAGAAAGGGAAAAACAGACAAATAGAGTTATAGGGAAGATACAACTAGAATTCACCCAGCCCTCAGAGAACACCTCCTTTTCTGATTCCATCTTCTAGTCCTCCCTGCAAATCCCCTTTGTTCTGGGACTGGGTGGGACCCAAAGTAGCTGAGAGTGAGCAGATACAGCTAGAGATGAATAGGGGCAGGGAGTGGGGACAGTCCTTGAAGGCCGGGCTGAGCACACAGCCCACTCAGTGGGCTCTGAGAGCACTTCTGACATAGCCTGAACCAGCCCAGTCCCCATGCACCACCCTTCAAGAGCCTTAGGCTTTAAAGAGCTTTTGAGGCCTTAAAGCCTTAAAGCTCGCTCTTGTCACTGGTGAAGACTGTGAAGACTCAGGGATGTCAATCCTATGGTGCTGTACAGAGTACTTTTTGACTGCTATTTATATGGTCCTGTAGACCAGTTGTTTCACTTTTCCGTGGCTTAGCTGAATCTCCTAAGTGGGAATAATGATGATGATCACAGTGCCTATCTTACGGGGTCGTAGTGAAGGTTAAATCATATAATGCCTCTTGCTACCCAGCATTATTCATTTCCTGATTCTGGATAACAAAGGCACCTATATGTGAAAGGCACTTAGAACGGTACCCAGAATACAGTAAGCCTACCAAAGTGTTTGCTGTGGTTACACTCGACCATCAGCTAGACCAACTGAACGTGCCCCAACTCGACAGCATCTCTCCCCATCAACATTCCCTCCCCCTGCTCCAATGCCCATTCTCTCTGCCTTGATGAATGATCACCACCAGCCCTGCACCCCCCCACTCCCCATGCTAAAGAGCTTGGAGTCACTAAGACTCCATCCTCTCTAATGCTTTCATTCAACTAATATTTATTGAGTACCTGTGATGTTCAAGGCAGAGGACTGAGCAGTGACAGGCAGTCCCTGCCTTCAGATTTCTTACAGTCTAGTAAGGGAGACAGATGAGCAAATTGCCAAACAATAACGTACTGTGTATTATCCCAACCAGGCCCTAATTCTGTCTTCCAAACAGACCTCACCTGTTTCCAACTCAAGTTTTCACCAACATACATTTGGACAATTACAACCTCCTCTCGGGCCTTCCTATCCTTGGTCTCTCTCTTCTTCGATTCATCATCCACACTGGAGCCACACAGTGTCGCTACAATTCTGATCCAGTCACTTCCCTGTTTAAAAAACCCAGCTGCCTAGGAAGCCAGCAACTGAAGGCACAGGCTGAAGCTAAATGGCCCAGGCTCCATTCCTGGCCTAGCTTCTTACAAGCTGTTCTTGGACAAGTTACCAAAGTGCTCTGTCTCAGATTTCTTCATCTCTGACATGGAGATGATATCAGTGCCTAGTTCCTATGGCTGTTGAGAGGAATAAATGGGATCATGTCTATAAAATGCTTAGAATAAGACCTGGCCATAGAAAATGCTCAGTGAATGTCAGGTGTTAACTATTTTCATTACTGTTGTCGTCATCATCACCACGGACTTGCTGGGTATCTCGAAGAAATCACTTAATCTATATTTTTCTCATTAGTCCAGTGATCTGATCCTTGCCTACTTTTGTAAGAATTAAGTTAAAAAAAGCCTGGCTTTTGGGACAATGGCACACACACTTCTGATGGTTCACTATCACTTATAAAGCCCAGATCTCAGGGTACTTGATAATCCACCTGCCAACCTATCTGTCCAGACTTCTCTTGCACCCTAAGGACTGGCTCCAGAGAATCCCTTTCTTGTGACTAGTGGAAATTCTAATCAGGCCGCCTGGGTGGCTCAGTTGATTAAGCGTCTGACTTCGGCTCAGGTCGTGATCTCACAACTCGTGAGTTCGAGCCCCGCGTCGGGCTCTGTGCTGACAGCTCAGAGCCTGAGCCCGTTTCAGATTCTGTGTCTCCCTCTTTCTCTGTCCCTCCCCCACCTCTCAAAAATAAACATTTTTAAAAAAATTTTTAAAAGAGAAAGAAACTCTAATCATTGGGCCATTCTTTGCTATGGTCATAGGTTCCTTCGGTTTATAATGTCCTTCCCCATTTTCTCCCAAACATCTAAATACTTCATGTCCCACAAGGTCAGGTCCACTGCTACCTCCTCCCAGGATGTTTGGGTCCTTCCCATAAAAGTCCTCTTTCTTCTCTTGTGATCATGCAATTTTTAATCCTAGTTTCTGAGTACTACAAGGTTAAACTTCTCTCAATGTTATGGGAGTTTTTGTTGAATAAATTTAAAAAAAACTAGGTAATTCACTTAGTTTATTAAAATCCAAAACAGACTCTTGAATTGTCAAAAACCCATACGATTTTAATAAACAAAATCTGAAGGTTTTACAGGTTAACCCTGAAGCTAACAGTGCTCTTTAATATGGGTTGATGGAGGGGCACCTCGGTGGCTCAGTTGGTTGAGTGTCCGACTCTTGGTTTGGGCTCAGGTCATGATCTCACGGTTTGGGGGTTCAAGCCCCATATCGGGCTCTGCGCTGGCAGTGCGGAGCCTGTTGAGGATTCCTTCTCTCCCTCTCTGCCCCTCCCCCGCTCTCTCTCACTAAATAAATAAATAAACTTTAAAATGGGTTGATGGAGCAATTTTAGACCTGCATCCTACAAACTGGACTCTGAAAAATACAAATGGAAATTTGTACCTGTTTTTATGGCTTGTATTACATAGGTTTTTGCTTTGCTGTTAATAAAGTGAATGGTAACAACTATTATAAAGTATTACAGAAAAAAATTTAAATCCAAACCTAATCAAGTGACACGATGAAGAAACACTTGGCCAAATACAGAATGTAGGAAACTCTACAGAACAAGTGACAAACCAGTACCATTTGGGGGGCTGGGGGGAGCAATTATAGAATAAAAGAGACAAGAGACAAAACTGTTGTGGACTGAATGCCTGTGATACGCACCCCACCCCACCCCCCAAGTTCATTGTTGAAGCCTTCCTGGCCAGTGTGACTAAACTGTTGACTCTTGAACAACACAAGTTTGAACTGTGAGGGTCCACTTATATGCAGGGTTTTGGGGTTTTTTTTACAGTACAATACTATAAATGTATTTTCTTTATGATTTTCTTTTTTTTTTTTTAATGTTTATTCATTTTTAAGAGAGAGAGAGACAGAGTACAAGCAGGGGAGGGGCAGAGAGAGTGGGAGACACAGACTCCGAAGCAGGCTCCAGGCTCCCAAGTCATCAGCACAGAGCCCAGCACGGGGCTGGAACCCACAAACCGCGAGATCATGACCTGAGTCGAAGTCGGACGCTTAACCGACTGAGCCACCCAGGCGCCCCTATGATTAATTTTCTTAATAATATTTTCTTTTCTTTAGCTTACTGTAAGTATACAGCATGTAATACATATAACAAAACGTGTTAATCATTGTTTACATTATCAGTAAGATTTCCAGTCAACAGTAAGCTATGAATGGTTAAGTTTTGGGAAAGTCAAGTACACAGAGATTTTTGACTGCTGGGGGCGGGGTCAGCGCCTATAGCCACCCCCCACCCCCAATACACACAGTTGTTCAGACTAAGCTGTATTTGGAGATAGGGGCTGTGAAGAGGTGATAATGGTTAAATGGGATCATTAACATAGGGCCCTAACCTGATATGCTGGTGTCCTTTTAAGAAAAGGAAGCAACACCAGAGCTCACTTTCTCTCCTCCATGAGGACACAACCAGAAGTGGCCATCTGCAACCACAAGGAGAGAGCTCTCATCAGACACCAACCCTGCGAACACCTTAATCTTAGACTTGATCTCAGACTTCTAGCCTCCAGAACTGTGGGAAAATAAATATTAAGACATCTATTCTGTGATATTTTGTTAAAGCAACCCAAGTAGATGCAACAACCAAATATGATATATAGAACAGTTTTTGACCCTGATTCAAGCAAACCAGCTGTAAAATAACATCACTGAGACAACTGGGAAAATTTTAATATGGGCTAGGAATTAACTGATATTAAGGAATTATTGTGTGGTTTGTTTATGACAATGTTTCTTTTTTTAAGTTTATTTATTTTGAGAGACAGAGTGCGAGCAGCAGAGGAACAGAGGGAGATGGAGAGACAGAATCCCAAGCAGGCTCTGAGCTGTCGGCGCAGAGACCTATGTGGGGCTCGGTCTCATGAACAGTGAGATCATGACCTGAGCCTAGATCAAGATTCAGAAGCTTAACCAACTGAGCCACCCAGGTACCCCAATGGTTTTCTGAATTTTTTTTTTAATGTTTATTTATTTTTGAGACAGAGAGAGACAGAGCATGAATGGGGGAGGGTCAGAGAGAGAGGGAGACACAGAATCTGAAGCAGGCTCCGGGCTCTGAGCTGTCAGCACAGAGCCCGACACGGGGCTCGAACACACAGACTGTGAGATCATGACACGAGCTGAAGTCGGATGTTCAACCGACTGAGCCATTCAGGTGCCCCTGTAAATTTTTGTTAAGTCCTTATTTGATAAAGATGCTTACTGAAGTAACTAGGAGTAAAATCATATGATGCCTGGTATATATATACTTTAAAACACCAAAAAAAGAAAATAGGTGGGGGGAGGATTGGTGGAACAACGATATCTACACAGATGGGTGATGGGCCTATGGGGGTTCATTATACCACTCTCTCTACTTTTATAGGTCTTTGAAATTTCCCATAACAATTGTTTTTTTGTTTTTTTTTTAAATTTCTTTTTTAACGTTTATTTATTTTTTTTGAGACAGAGAGAGACAGAGCATGAACAGGGGAGGGGCAGAGAGAGAGGGAGACACAGAATCTGAACAGGCTCCAGGCTCTGAGCTGTCAGCACAGAGCCCGACGCGGGGCTCGAACTCACAGACCGTGAGATCATGACCTGAGCCGAAGTCGGACGCTTAACCGACCAAGCCACCCAGGCGCCCCACAATTGTTTTTTAAAAAAATGAGAATTAAATACCATACACACAAACTGTGTTAGGACAGTGTATTTGTCAGCAAACATTTTGAAGTATTTGATAAGAAATACTGTCTAAATGTGTATTAGCAAAATTACCAATGATCTGTGACACTAGAAAGATTCATTTTAAATTTTACGTTAAAACAACTTTCATTTTCTTAAATCCCTAATCAAGCAGAAATGCTTGAAAAGGAAGACTGAGCACAGCAACTAGTTTTTACCCCCAGGGGTCTGTGAGAAGCAGAAAATTGTCCCTCCTGGGCGCTCTCATGGCTCCCTATCTGTACTACTCTAATGGCCCAAATTGCTTTCTACTCTACATTACAATTACCCATGACAAACCTGCTGAGAACCTTCTAGAGAGCAGAATCTACATCTGATCACCTTTTTTTTGTTGTTTTCCAGAGAGAGAGAGGAGAGACAGAGAGAGCACACACAAGTGGAAGGGGTAGAGAGAGGGAGACAGACAGGGTCCTGCGGAGCCTGACCCAGGGCTCAAACTCAGGAATCCTGAGATAATGACCTGAGTGGAAATCAAGAGTCAGCAGCTTAACTGAGTGAGCCACCCAGGTGCCCCCTGATCGTGTTCCTGACTCTTAAGAACCAGGGCTACCCCAAGATTCTGACTTAATTCTCCTGGAGTGGTAGGATTCAGTGTATTTTATTATTTTTTTAAGTTTATTTATTTTGAGAGAGTGAGTGAGCTCTGGTACATGAATGAGGGAGGGGCAGAGAGAGAGAGAGAGAGAGAGAGAGAGAGAGAGAAAATCCCCTCCTCGGGGCCGGAACTCACCAACCATGAGATCATGACCTGAGCCTAAAGCAAGAGGCTAACACAACCGACTGAGCCACCTAGGCGCCCCTATATTCAGAATATTTTAGAAACTTCCAACAGGACTCTTACTTGCAGCCTGGACTGAGAACCACTGGGCCCTAACTTATCCTTGGTGCTAATAAATACTGAACCAGTGAATACATTAACAAAGTGATATGATAGTCACAACAACAGAAAGGCAGATAGGAAACAGCATCCACATTTTACAGTTGGAAAAACAGACTCAGAGAAAAAGTATGTTGTCACCCCCACCTCAGTGAAGCCAGAGCCCTGGGAAATACTCCTTGCCACTGGAGAGAGCTACTATCCCCACAAGGAGCAGTTTGCCTCTGCCCCTGCCTAGGGTGGGTCCTGGGAGCTAAGAACAGAAGTGTAGGCAGAGGTGATTAGGCAGTTGCTGAGTCCCTTTCCCTGGTCCTGTAGGTGATTCACTCTCAGGGAGGAGGGTAGCAGGAAAACGGTCCTGGGGAAGGGAAGGGAGGGTACAGCCCTCAGCTGGGGTTTATCTGCTGGTTGGGCTGTGTCATTTACAAACAATGGCACAAGGGAAGCCTGGCTGGCTCAGTCCAAAGAGCATATGGCTTTTGATCTCAGGGTCTTGAGTTCGAGCCCCAGGCTGAGCGTAGAGATTACTTAACATACATACATACATACATACATACATACATACATACATACATACATAAAATTTAAATCAACTTTAAACTTTAAAAAAAAGTCGCACAAGATTGAGGGAAGCCAATGACTACTCATATCCTACCCACCTTCTGCTGCGAGAAGGGTGAGCTCCTAGATACCCAGTTGATTGTTTTTATCTGCCCACTTCTTCTCTTGCCTCCTCTCTGGCAAAGTGCCAGACCCCTGGGCGTCAAAACCGCGTTGCACCATGCACAGAAATGGGTCTTTGCAGTGGAAACCATGAGGTCTCCTGCCCTGTCTCTTCCTCCAAGTCCACCATTTGGTGACCACAGAATCCGCGCATCCTCACGAACTAAAGGAAAGGGGCAGTCAGAAAATGTCAACGCTCTAGAGCGCAAGAGCCTTTGTTTTGCTAAGTGCAGAAGTTCCGGATGTGGGCACGGATGGGGCTTGAACCCTGGTTTTTTTTTTTTTGTTTTTTTTTTCAACGTTTTTTATTTATTTTTGGGACAGAGAGAGACACAGCATGAGCGGGGGAGGGGCAGAGAGAGAGGGAGACACAGAATCGGAAACAGGCTCCAGGCTCCGAGCCATCAGCCCAGAGCCTGACGCGGGGCTCGAACTCACGGACTCACGGACCGCAAGATCGTGACCTGGCTGAAGTCGGACGCTTAACCGACTGCGCCACCCAGGCGCCCCGAACCCTGGTTTTTAAAACAGAGTGAAACGCAAGATAAAGGTCCAGGAGGAAAGGAGAAAAAAATTATCCTGCTTCTGAGCCCCTCCCAAACCCCATTCCCTTACAAGTTACTCAACGTCCAGTGTAGGGAAAGTCAGCCACTCTTCCCAAAGCTCTGCCCCTGGGAACTCCACGAAGCCCCACCCCCAAACCGCAGGTTGTGGGTGGTTGTTTTCAACTGGGCAGGAGACAGAAGAAGCTGTTAGCGGTAGATTGTCTAATCTTAGCCGAACCGCCTTGCTTTACAAGTAAGGAAACTAAGCCCCAATTAGTTCCAATTAAGTTCCACAGAGCGAGTCACAGGCAGATCTAGACCCTTAGAATCTACCCGTTCACTTCCACTTCCCTGTCCCAGCTACCTGTTACCATGGTGATGAGATTAGGTTCCGGCTGAGGCTCGGACTCTGGTCTTAGGAAGCTGGAGAGACTTAAGATCGGGCTGGACACGCTGACCATGAGCCAAGTCCCATCCAGGGCCCGAGGGCAGCTCTGCTCCGGGGTCAAGCCACTGGCCCAATTCGCCGAGGCAGGGAGCGGGAGGTAGCGGCTCATCTCGCAGTGTGGCGCAGGGGCGTCCGAAGGGTACCGCCTGAAGGCAGCCTGCAGGGCTCCCGCGGGGTCTGTGAGCGCGGACAAGGGAGTTGCTGCTGTAGTCACCACCAGGAACGCTACGGGGAGGGCAGCGTCCAGGGAATTCCAAATGCACAAACTACCCAGTAGTGAGAGATTTGCAGGTAATCCAGGCTCATTTTACAAGGGGAAACTGAGGCCTGAGGTCACAGTGCGACCTAAAGAGGAGGGGGTTTCGGTGGAAGTGGGAGTTGAGGGCGAGTCGGGGATGACTCACCGCGCACTTTGAGGTAGAGCTCGGGTTCCAGGTCCGGCCGGGGAGGTAGTCTCCCTGGGCCCTGGCGCAGCAGCAGTGCGGCGGGTTTCTTGGTCAGGCGGCCCCCGCCCGCGTCCTCCACCATCCAGCACTCTATCACCGCGGGTCCCGCCGAGACGGCGGTCACCAAGCCTGGAGGAGAGGGGCGCGAGTGAGGGAGCGGTCCAGAGGTCAGGCGACCCTCGTCCCGCACCCCCAGCATCTGGCGCGTGGTTGGTCACCTCCCTCCGCCTCTTCCCTGTTCTTGGGCAGAGTCTCGGGGTTCGCTCACCCAAAGCCACGGAGAGGAGCAGAGACAGGGGCTTCATGGCGCAGCGATCTGCTCAGCTCTGAAACCTCCACTTCTCCCTTTCACTTTCATTTTCCTTGAAAGGCCGGCTGGAGAGTCGCCGGAAATCCCCTCTGGTTGGGTGAGGCCACGTGGGAGGCAGGTGCTTTCCGCACAGGCCAGGCACAGATCCCGGAACACTATCTCCAGTTCTGATCTGGGGACCTCAGCCCCGCCCCGCCCCGCCCCTCCCTCTTGGACCACACAGCACCACCCACTTCCAGAAACCCTCCCCAACCCTAGGCTCCCCCTCCGTGCCCTCCTTCCAGAAACTACTTCCTAGAGAACCGTTACTCCGCTTTCCCCAACCTGCGCCGGATCCCCAGCAAACACATAGGGGCTGTTGGCAAGCCAAGTGAAATGACCAATAAATATTTTAATCACCATTTTAAAAAAAATAAGATTTAAAATAAAAACCTTGTATTCTTACGACTTATATTCCCTCCTTGTCTTCACTCCCTCCTCAATGAGAATCCAGTTGGAGGTCCCCCAAGGAGAGATAGGAGGGATTAGGGTGGAAATAAAGGGCACGTCCTTAGCGGGGTGGGGTAGGTTCTAGGACAAGGGTGGGGCTCAAAACCTGGTCCCCACAACAACACAAACACAGACTTCAGGTACAGACTACAACCACCTGACCCTTGACCCTGTGACTCCAGGATGCTCCATAGCCCCTTTCCCTCCCCCCCCCACCATATGCGCCCTAGTCTGGAGCTGAGGGAAAGGAAGGACTTAGTTCCAGGGATACTTTGTGGGAGAAGGGCTGAGGGATGGAATGGGGTGGCCGATGGTGCAACATTGTTCCCCCTCCAAAATATATACAAGTCCGGTAGAGATAAGGAAGACAGTAAGCGTGGTGGGAGATCACCTGAGGGCCACAGCCCCCTGGCTGGTGCTCCCGGTTTCCTCTTCCCCGAAAGCTGCCTCCAGGAGCCCCCCCCTTCAGTTTGTTCCTCCTCCTCCACCAAAGCCCATCTCCACCTTGTGGACACTGGGTGGGGACCAGACCCTTCGGCTGGACTGGGGCGTGGCCCCACTCGCCTCGTCGCCGCTGCCCCCACCCACTCCAGGAGACTCTCTCTTGGGCGGCAGGGCTGGCCCAGCGGGCCCTCCCGGTCCGGGTCCGCCCCCGCCCAGGCGGTGCCGGCGCTCACAGTGTCCCCGGTGGCGCATGAAGCTGTCTCGCCACATGAACTTCTTGGCGCAGACGCCACACTCGTAGGGTTTGAGACCTGTGTGTGTCTTCATGTGCTCGGTCAGGTGGTGCTTCATCTTAAACTTTTTGTTGCACACGGGGCAGTCAAAGGGCCGCAGGTTGAGGTGCATGTTCACATGCCGATCTCGCATGCTCTTGTGGGAGAAGGCCTTCCCACAGTGGCACAAAAAGATCTTATTCCCATCCCCACTGCCTGCCCCTCCAGGGGTCCCCCCAGCACCACCCGGCATGCCCAGGCTCCCTGCTGAGGTGCCCCCCAGGGTCACCGCCCCGTGTTCAGCTTGGCTCCCTGGTGGCTGGCCTGGGGCCTGTGAGGAGGAGGAGGAGGAGGAGGATGAAGATGATGGGAAGACCAGGATCTGGTTGCCCTGCATGTCCAAGGGAAGCAGGGGCCTCGGAGGGTGGGAGGGGGCATAGGAGGAAGGGGTTGGCCCCCCGGAATCATCAAGCCCCGCCCCAGGACCCCCACCCTCATAGGAGCCAAAGTCATTGGAGGACTCACAGAAATTGACCTGCTCCTCTCCCTTGTCCGGAGGCTCAGTCAGGGTCCGGACATCACTTATGCTAAGGGTAGCCTCTGGTCCTCCAGCCTCGGGAACCCTGGAGCCACCCCCGAGCTCTTCATCTTCATCATCCTCACAGGTCAACACCAGGTCTTCCTCCTCCTCATCCTCTTCCAGATCTGGGTCTTGGGGAACGAGGGGTGCCGGTGCTGGGCTGTTTCCACCCCGCTTCACATATACCCAGTGTTTCTGTGGCATGATGCTGGGGGGTGCATAGGTGGGCCGCCGGAGCCCACCCCCAGGGACCACAGCACCTCTCCCATCCCCATCATCGCAGAGCTCATCTGCCTCCAGCAGCAGCTTCCCAGAGGTAGCCCCGCCACTGCCAACCACAGGGGCTGGGAATACAGGGCCACCTCCTCGACGTTCCCCACTGCCCACTGCAGAAGCTGCAAATGCCTCTTGGGAAGAAGATGAGAAATCAGTGGACTCTCGGGGGCTGAAGTAGTTGCTGCTGCTGGGGGACTGATTCTCACTGGCTCGGCTGGAGGCATGGGAGCGCACAGAGCCCATGGTGGCAGGGGCCACAGTGGCCCCACTCCCCGATGGGACCCCAGCACCAGGGACAGTGGCAGAAGTGGCAGCAGCAGTGGTGATGGTGGTGGCGGTGGCTGAGGCCCGGCCTTCTCGGAGGAGTTCAGTGCACTTATCCACGATGTGCCACATTTGGAGCACCGACCCCACTGTGAGGAAGTTGACAATGTCAGCAGCAGCCATGCTCAGGCGACCAGTGTAAGCGGAAGCCAAGACAGTCTCGAAGGCGCCTGGGTCCATGACGCTGGGCAGAGAGATGGAGGTCATGCCCTTGAGTAAAACCTGGTCGTGGAAGTAAGGGGAGGAGGCAGCCAGGACAGCACGATGAGCCCTGAACTCCCGGCCCTGCACTCGGATGGACACATCGCAGAGCTGGCCCTGTAACCGCTGCTGATTGAGGGACTCCAGAAGGGCACTGGTCACCTCAGGGAAGGACACGTGGACCACTGCAGCTGCAGGCAGGGGCAGTGGGGGTGGGGCCAGTGACAGAGGCAAGGGGAGTGCTGCCCCACTGGGAGAGAGAGGAGATGGCTCCATGGCGTGGAGGGAGGGGGTACCCCCCCAGCCACAGGAACAAGGGAAGGAGGAGGGCGGCCGGGGGGGTCTCTGGGAAGAAAAAGAGAGAAGAATGATAACATCTCATAATAACACAGCCCTTCCCTCTACAGTTTAAAAACATGTTCATACCCTTTATCCGAGTAATTCCCCACAACACTGTAAGGTAGGTATTCCTCTCAACCCCATTTGACAGATGAGAAAACTGAGGCTCGGAAAGATTACGAGATTATCCAAGGTCACAGAGCCAGTAAGTGGCAGTGCCAGGAAACACAGGTGTCCTGACTCCTAATCCAGTGCTCTTTCTTTGGAGATTAGAGAAATAAGGTGTTCTTGGGGAGCGGGGCGCCTCCCCTCGGAATTTCCCATTTGCCTGAAAGCCTGAATTTCCAAAATTTACCTTACTGGTGTTTTGCAACCTTTTCTTAGGAGGGGGGCAAGTCTGTTCCTGTACCGAAAACCATCCCTCCCTCCATGTCTTTTTAGGCTATGCACCCCCCCTCCCCCCCAGCTCTGTTGCGAGCCAGGGCCCCTTTGCCCCTCAGCTTACCTCTAGCCCCGCCCCTTCAAGGCACGCCCCTTGGCCCTTTCGGCCCCGCCTCTTCAAGGCCCACCCCCGTGGCCCTCTCGGCCCCGCCCCTTACCTACCCCCGCCCACACAGGACCCCGCCCCCCTCTGCTCCGCCCCAAGCGCTACTTCGACCTCCTCTCCCACCCGGAAGGCGCCCCCCAACCCCGCGCGTCCCCGCTTACCGGGCCGCGCGCCCCCGGGCCCCCCCGCCCCTCACTCGGCGGCCAGAGCCGCAGCCTGGGCCCCTCCCGCCGCCATCTTGCGCCGACTCCCTCCGCCCTCCGCCTCCGCTCCGCCTCCCGCCCCTCCGGCTTTAAAGGCACAGACGGGTACCCCGCCCGTGCCGCTGGGCACTACTCGGCCGACTAGACCACTTCTCCTTTAAAGAACAGCCGTCTCATTCCACCTTAAAGGTACCAGGTCTCTTCCGCTGCTGAAAACGCAGGACTTGATGGTTCGGCCGAAGCGCTCATTCCCCTTTAATTCCGTAAGCCTGCCCTTCCCATTGGCAAAGGGTTTTGGCCGTCGCTACTTAGGCTCCGCCCCTGAGCTGTGGCCATTAGCAGGTTTGCGGGATCTAATCGCCCTGCTCTCCCAGCTTCAGACAGTCCCCCTGAAACCCCGCCCCCTTCCTCCGGGTCTGGATTGGCCAAATAACCTTGAGTCGGCCCCTGATTGGCCTTTTTACTCCAACCGCTCGAAGTGAGAAAGTAAAGCACATTCGGGAGGCTGGAACACATTTCTTTTTCTTTTCTTTTTTTTTCTTTCTTTCTTCTTTCTTTTTAGTGCCTGGCAGAGGGCAAGCGGAAGGCCTGAAGCCGAGGGAACTCAAAGAGAGGCAGGCTAAGGACAGGCTACAAAGGACAGCTCCAGGGGTAGTCCAGGCCCAGGCTAACCTTGAACCAGAGAACAGCCGGTGCCAATCGGCTGTGAGAGTAGAACAACGAAAAGGAAAAGACAGGGATACAATAAGAAAAGAACTTTATTGTTTATTAATGTTTCTGTGTAAAACTTAAGGTTTTGTTTTTTTGTTTTTTTTTTTTTAAAGAAACACCACCAAAAGGGGATTAGCCCAGTCAATCCCTTCCTCAGTCATCTGTTTCCCACCATCCTCCAAATACTATTCCAAAACATTTTGGAGGCAGGGAGTGGGGGGTAGAGGCAGCTAATCAGAGTCTGAGAGCACGATGATCTCCTCTGGATCGCACTGTGTGGCCACACTCATCTGCAGGGGAGTGAGAGACAGAGTCAGAAAGAGACGTCTGGAATATAGGGGTAAAAGAAGCAAAGGGAAGGATTTCTCAGAGATTAAAAACTGGGGTTAGAAAAAAGGTCGAGAGAGGATGTGGTGGGTGCAAAATTCAGATGGAGTGCCTGAAACTGAACAGACAATGAAAGACAAGTCAGGAAACAACTGCCTCCCCCTCTTACCTTGTAAGTACCAGGCCGGGAGGGTTGTGAATGGGGGGCTTGGGACAACTGGGCTGGAGATGGGCTACAGAGGGAGCTGGTCACCAGGCCATGGCTAGGAGAGTCCACTCTTGTCGAGGAATCAGCAACTGGGGCCATAGAAGTCAAGGGAGAAGGTGGGCTGGGCAGGGTAGATACCTTCTTCCCATTCTTCTCATGCACTGCCCTTTGCCTTTCTACATAGCTAGGGACAGAAACACAAATATGTGGAGGGGTATGAAGAGCCTGAGGCCGGAGGGGAATCATCCAGTCTCTTCCCAGCAGACCCAGTTCCTCAATACTCCTCTCAGAAAGCCCCTTGCAATCTGTCCTTGGCCTCCCTCTTCTCCTTGTCATTGTTACCTGTTTCCTAATGACCCTGCTCCAGTTTGCTTCTCCTTCCGGGATTTCTTGCACGGGGGACAGGAATCTCCCCAGGTGTGAGGAGACACACCTCCATTGAAGGAAGTGGAGGTGACCATGGCTGCTCCATTCTCCAAGACAGTGGTGAGGGGGTCCTCTGATTGCTTCCTGGAAGAAGAAACGTCCCTCTCCTCAGGGGAAGGAGTGGTATCCAGGGGCAAGGCTTCGATCTCGAGCTCAAAGAGCTGAGACATGGGGCTCTCTTCCTCCAGGGGTAACTCCTCAAGGTGTTCTCCGTTGCTTTCAGCATCTATGCTGGAGGGGGCCAAGGCGTCTTCTGACAGTGAAGATGGTGACATTATGAGTCCTTTGTTCTGCTGCTCCCCCACAGACTTGCTGATCCCTCTGCTAGATTCCAGGTTTTTTTCAGCGGAGATCTGCTGCAGTGGGGACATAGGGCTCTTGTCTCCATCCTGGCCTGGAAAAGAAGAAAAGAGGGGAGAGGCAGCATGAGAACTAGGGGAAAGAATACTGCTGAGAGTAATAGGAGGGAGGGAAGGGTCTCAAACAGGTGGTTCACATCCAAAAGAGTAGAGGGAACCGACACATGAGGGGACTGTTTCCTTGACATACCTGCTTCCTCCTCCTCCTCCTCCTCCTCCTCCTCTTCATCGTCCCCCTGACCTTCCTGCATCTGTTCGAGATCCTCCTCTTCTTCAGAATCTGTGGCCTCCTCCTCTTCTTCTTCCTCTTCCTCTTCTTCCTCCTCTTCCTCTTCTTCCTCTTCCTCATCACTTTCCTCATCTTCTTCGTCATCTGTCTCAGCCTTGGAGGTGGTAGGGCACTCCTGGGACACCATTCCACTAGGGCCCTGGGGGACAAAGGAATTTCTCTAAGGAATCCCTTGTCCCAGAGGGTCTGGTTCTCAGGTTCCTTCTGCACTTTTCCCAGTCAGTCACCCTAAACTCCCTGCTAGCTAGTGCAGGGGAAGGACAAGGTCTGTCTGGAGGGTTTATCCCTTCCATACCTCACCAGAATCCAAGGAGGCTTTGGGGGAGTCTGCAGAGTGGGAAGAGGTAGCTTGGGGAAGCCGAGCCCTTCTCTTCTGTCTCTCGCCCTCCTCACTCTTGTCTTGCATCATTGCATATTTGGAGATGACCTCATCCAGCCGGCTCATAGCCAAGCTCCGGTTTTCTCGCAGGCGCCGGGCTAGGGCGGGATCTGACAGTGCAGGGTCAATGCCTACGTGGGAAGATATAAAGTCAGAGTACTCAGCCCAAACCCTAGAAGAAGGGACAAGAGAGATCCCCCCTCCACCAAACATCTGACATATAAGGGTTGTTGACAGGCATCTCACTAATCCCTACCTGGCCTATAGTCATCTGTGAGGTGACAGCCAAAGTTGTAGATGAGATCAAGGTGGCGTCGTTCCTGTAACCTGATGCCCACATCTCGGAAGGCATCCTGAGCCATGAGCTGGAGCTGCTGTCGTGGGAGGCCGAGGCTGTGCCGAGCAGCTGCCTTCTCCACAGCCCGCAGTACATCTCCATAGTCAGGGAAGGTATCAGGCCCTGGTTTGTTGATGAGCCGCTCAATGCGCCTGTTAACCTCTGGGTAGCGGGTGCCACGGTAGGGGATGCGCTGTTCTATGACACGGCCCGTCAGTGAAGAGCAGTCTTTGAGTTCACACAGCCGCCCAAAGAGGCGGATCAGCTTACGCTTCAACCTTGCCTCCTGCAGGTATGTGGAGTCTGGGTCATCCAACTCTGAGAGATCCAACTCCTTTTCCTGCAGCCGCCGGATCTCGGCCACATAGAGCGCTAGCAGCTGCTCCAAGCGCTGGATCTGCCGCCGAGAACCACGGGTCCTTGGGGCCTCAGAGGCAGTGGTCTCGGCATTTGTGGGGTCCGAGGAGGGGTCTGTGGGAGGGTTATTCCCAGAGGGTTCACCAGAGGTGGTGGCAGCAGGGGCCAGGTTCAGCTTCTTCTTGGCTGAATGGGCCTTGAGAACAGTGCAGAGCTCATTAATGTAGACATAGAGCTTAGCTGGCCGGCTCTGGGCCCGAGATAGGACCCGAGAGAGGATGTTGCAGAACTCCGCCGAGGACAAAAACAGAGAGTGGGCACGCTGCTGCCGATTATAGAGGAATGGGACCACCTCAGGGTGGTCTGCTGTCTGCGTCTTACACAGCTCAAGGAACTAGAGGATTCAGGGGAAGAGGTAGGGGGAAAGAGACAAGGGGAGGGGTTGAGAGAAAGAAGGCGAGGTGGGGTTAGTGGGGAAGAAAGGACAGGAGAGCCAGTCAGCCATCCCCCTCCCTGGGGTACAAGAATCTTCTCCCCTAAAGCTCACCTCTTCAAACAGCTTCTCATTCTCCAACTTGTAGCATTTCTTGCCGCCAGAACTACTGCTTCCTCCAGCCCCATGGGGCTGAGAGGAGCCAGGGGCTTCTGGCCGGGGTGAGGCCGGATTGGGGGGTGGGTGGGAGGGACCTGGCTGAGCAGCTGCTTCATCTTCGTCATCATCATCCAGCACGATGATGCTGTTAGCGGTGGCCATGGGGGATCAAATCCCCCGGAGGGAGGAGGTGTTGGGGATTTCGGAACTCCTGCTGGAAGGGGATGGGGCCTCAGAAAGAGCCCCTCCAGCACAGCCCATCCCTCATCTCACACACTTTCCAATCTTGGGTTTCAGTAACACCCAGCCCTGCCCAACAGTGTCCTCAACTGCCTGTCTTCCAGCAACTGTTAGTACCATATGCTTTTCTGGCCCTTTACATAAGGAAGCCCCAAACCACCTGAAACCCTTAAGTCCCCACCCCCAGCTCCACCCCTCTTGTCGATATCCAAGCTTTCTGCTTCATTGCCCCACTTCTCAGACATTCATTTCCCCAATTCTCATACTTGCCAAGTTGATTCTTCCAACCCCTGGACCGCCTCCCACACTGCACTCCAGATTCCCTCGACGTTCCCTCGCAGATACCACACCCCCGGCAGCACCACCTCCTGAGCCTTCCCCGTTTCGCTCTCAAACACGTCAAATCCACACCCTCATCCCATCCTGAAGGATCACCCCCAACTCCTAGACTCTCTGAGGTGCAGGAGGTTCCCTCCCAATAATCCATTCCCCTTTCTCCTCCTTGAATTATCTTCATACTCCGCCCTCCGACGGGGCTCCTCAAACCGGGGCGTCAGGTTGGAGAGACCTCACCTCAATCCCCTCCCTCTTACCCCACCCGAATTTCCCCCATTCTCTCTCTGTGACCTGTAACCGACTGTGAGCCCAGCAGTGAGCTGTCCCGATTCCTCTCAAATCCCAACCTGGCGTCTGACCCCTTCCCCTAGATGAGCTTCCCGCCAAGTCCCCCTCCCCCAGTTCGGCCCCCGGCCACCCCACTCCCCTTCAGGGATAGGAAGGAAGGTACCATAGCTTGTCCCTCAGACTCAGCGCCCGGGACTCCCCAATACCTCTCCCTCGACATTCCCGCCCCCGCCTTCGCTCCCCACACCGTCCGGCCCCCACCTCAGAAACGGTCTCTCGAGGCGACCCTCGCTGCTGATCTCAGAACCTCGCATGGTTCCCTCCGCCTTCCTTCCCCCTCCCACCGCAGGCCCTTCTCTGGACCGGAAGCCGCCGAGTTTCCGCCTACAGCCACATAGGCGCGGCCATATTGTCGTACGGCGCCCGGACCACGCCTCACCCTGCGGCAGGAAGTGGTGGTAGACCCGCCCCCATCTCCAGTGACGCCCACACAGTCTGCGGCTCCCTTTCCTGTGACCAGTAGGGGGCGCTTTTGCCTCCTCAGGGCGTCCCAAATTACCTGGGGGCCGCCATTTTGCCGTACGGTATTGGCTACGCCCGGACTAGGGCGCGCCGCCGGCAGAGCTCTTTTCACCCGGTGCTTCTGCGACTCAGCCAATTAGAAACTTCCTGCATCCGGCCCAACCGCCGGCGGGTCGCGTGCGGGAAGGGCTGAGCCACCTTTCCAAGTGGGGAAGGGGGAACGGAACAGGAGAGCCAAGGGATTGGGCCCTCCAAGACTACGCAAGGGTGCAGGAAAGAACGAGCGTCTCTTAAGAGGGAAAAAAGCCCTTTTCCTTCCGCTGGGCCGTTGACCAGCCTTCCGGCGCTGCTTTCCTACCTGCCCGGTACGCTTTCCACGGTTTAATCGACTGCGCCTGCCCCTTCCCTTTTGCGGGCTGCCCGCTCCCTTGCCGCTGTCCAGCAGCTACTAATACTTCCAGGTGTCTACATCTCCCAACCGTGAAATCATAACAAATGCATACAGATGAGCACAATGAGCTATACAAATGTGTTCTTATTATTATCGCTATTGTTATTGATTCCTCTTTAAGCGCCTCCATGGAACTAATGACCAACCAAGTAGGTGGGAGCTAGGTGGTTCTCCGTTCTTTTCTGGAGAGGGTCCCCCAAAGTGTAGGCGGTGATGACCTGGAGGCCGAGCTTTGTCCAGGAGCTCCAGGGCCTTAGGACGGCGAAAAGGGGGAAGGGGTGGGGGGCCGTGAGAAGAATCTGTGCAGATTGCCGCTCTGAGGGCTGGCAGACGAAGTGAGACTCGTAAAATACCTTGGGTCTCAACTCGTCCCTTTCTCTTCCTCTGGGGAAACTGAGGAAAGAACGAAGAGAGAAGAAACTGACTTCGACGCCCACCTCGCCCGCACCCCCTACCTCACTCAACTTTAGGGAGGCTGGAAGGACTCGTGGAGGCCAGGGTGGGTCCAGATGTGAACTTATGGGGAAGCCAGAACAGTTAACACGGAGATTCCCATCCCCTGCATCCTTTGGCTTTCTACAAGTGGTGACCATCTTGCCACTATTAGGACGCGGAGGTTCTTAGATCCTTAAGCCCTCACTGTACCAGAGCCTCAAACCTGCCCTTC
This sequence comes from Panthera pardus, assembly GCF_024362965.1. Taxonomy (NCBI): domain Eukaryota; kingdom Metazoa; phylum Chordata; class Mammalia; order Carnivora; family Felidae; genus Panthera; species Panthera pardus. Next base: position 147,889,263 of record NW_026526732.1, on the reverse strand, counting down.
CATTAAAGAATCCCACACCATCTAAGCCTATAGTCGTCAAATTAGGGAACATGAAAATTCCCTCAAAGGGTATTCAGCCTTAGGAGATGATAAGGATTTAATTTCTAGATCCTCAACTTTCGCAAGATTGTTCTTACTGAGTAAATGCTTGCAGTTGAGGTTCTCCTTCTTCCCGTTCCCTTTTATAATCGACTTCCTCGTCTCTTAAACAAACAAACAAACAAACAAACAAAACCCAAAAAGGTATGCGGGCATACCTCATTTTATTGTGCCTCACAGATATTGTAGTTTTGTTTTTTGTTTTTTGTTTTTTTTTAACCAATTGAAGGTTTGTGGCAGCCTTGGGTTGAGCAACTCTATCGGCACGGGTTTTTTTTTTTCCTTTTTTTAAAGATTTTATTTTATTTTATTTTTAATATTTATTTATTTTTGAGACAGAGAGAGACAGAGCATGAGCAGGGGAGGGGCAGAGAGAGAGGGAGACAGAATCCAAGGCAGGTTCCAGGCTCTGAGCTGTCAGCACAGAGCCTGACATGGGGCTCAAACTCACAGATTGCGAGATCATGACCTGAGCCGAAGTCGGACGCTCAACCAACTGAGCCACCCAGGCTCCCCTAAAGATTTTATTTTTAAGGAATCTCTACACCCAACATGGGGCTTGAACCCAAAACCCCAGGATCAAAAGTCACATGCTGTACTGACTGAGCCAGCCAGGTGCTCCTACTGACACCATTTTTCTAACAGCATTTGTTCATTTCATGGTTCAATTCATGGTTCATATTTTGGTAAGTATTGCAATATTTCAAACTTTTTTGTTATTTTTAGTTTTGTCATAGTAATCTGTGATCAGTTACTATTATAATTGTTTGGGGGTAACACAAATGACACCCATATAAAGACAGTGAACTTAATAAATACCGTGTGTGTGTGCTGACTGTTCCACTGACCAGCTGTTCCCCCGTCTCTCTCCCTCTCCTCAGCCGTCCCTATTCTCTGAGACACAAGGATATTGAAATTAATAACCCTGCAATGGCCTCTAAGTGTTTAAGTGAAAGAAAGAGTCACATGTCTCTCACTTTAAACCAAAAGCTAGGGGTGCCGGGGTGGCTCAGTGGGTTAAGTGTACAATTTTGGCTCAGGTCATGATCTTGCGGTTTGTGGGTTTGAGCCCTGCATCCGACTCTATGCTGACAGGTTAGAGCCTGGAGCCTGCTTCTGATTCTGTGTCTCCCTCTCTCTCTCTCTGCCCCTCCCCTGCTCTCTCTCTCTCTCTCTCTCTCTCTCTCAGAAATAAACATTAAAAAAAATCAATCAGTCAAAAGCTAGAAATGATTAAGCTTAGGAAGGAAGGCATGTTGAAAGCTGAGACAAGCCGAAAGCTAGGCCTCTTGTGCCAGACAGTCAGGCTGTGACTGCAAAGGAAATGGTCTTGAAGGAAATTAAAAGTGCTACTCCAGGGGCGCCTGGGTGGCTCAGTTGGTTGAGCGTCCGACTTCCGCTCAGGTCATGATCTCACAGTTCGTGGGTTCGAGCCCCGCATCAGTCTCTGTGCTGACCGCTTGCTCAGAGCCTGGAGACTGCTTCAGATTCTGTGTCTCCTACTCTCTCTGCCCCTCCCCCGTTCACGCTTTGTCTCACTCTGTTTCTCAAAAATAAATGTAAAAAAAAATTTTTTTTTTAAAAAAGTGCTACTCCAGTGAACACATGAATGATAAGAAAGCAGCACGGACTTACTGATGATATGGAAGCTGCTTGGGGGGTCTAGATAGAAGATCAAACCAGCCACAACATTCTCGCAAAGACCTTAACTCTCTTCAATTACGTGAAGGCTGAGAGGCTGCAGAAGAAAACTTGGAAGCTTGCAGTGGTTGGTTCATGAGGTATAAAGAAAGAAGCCATCTTCCAAACATAAAAAAGCAAGGTGAAGCAGCAGGCGCTGACGTAGAAGCTGCAGCAAGTTATCTAGCAGACCTAGCTAAGATAATTAATGAAAGTGGCTACACCAAACAACAGATATTCAGTGTAGATGAAACAGTCTTCTACTGAAAGAAGATACCATCTGGGGCTTTCATAACTAGAGAGGAGAAGTCAGTGCCTGGCTTCAAAGCTTCAAATGACAGGCTTACTCTCTTGCTAAGGGCTAAAGCAGCTGGTGACATTAAGTTGAAGCCAATGCTCATTTGCCATTCCAAAAATCCTAGGGCCCTTAAGAATTATGCTAAATTTACTCTGCCCGTGATCTATAAATGGAACAACAAAGCCTGGATGACAGCACATCTGTTGACAACATAGTTACTGCTAAGCCCTACTTTGAGACCTACTGCTCAGAAAGAAAGCTTCCTTTCTGGGGGCACCTGGGTGGCTCAGTCGGTTGGGTGTCCGGCTCATGATCTGGGCTCAGGTTGTGATCTCACTGTTTGCGAACTCAGGCGCCACGTGGGGCTCTGTGCTGACAGTGCAGAGCCTGCTTGGGATTCTCTCCCTCTCTCTCTCTGCACCTCCCCCCAAATAAATAAACTTAAAAAAAAAATTCCTTTCTTTTACTGCTCATTGACAATGCACCTGCTCATCCAAGAGCTCTGATAAAGATATACAATGAGATGAATGTTGTTTTCATGCCTGCTAACACAGCATCCATTCTGAAGACCATGGATCAAGGAGTAATTTCGGCTTTCAGGTCTTATTATTTAAGAAATACATTTCATAAAGCTGTCGTTGGTATACATAGTGATTCCTCTAATGGATTTAGGTGAAGTAAATTGAAAACCTTCTCGAAAGGATCCACCAATGTAGATGTATTAGGAACATTTGTGATTCATGGGAAGAGGACAAAATATTAATATTAATAAGAGTTTGAAAGAAGTTGACTCTAACTCTCATGGATGACTTTGAGAGGTTCAAGACTTCAGTGGAGGAAGTAACTTCAGATGTGGTAGAATTGGCAAGAGAACCAGAATTAGAAGTAGAGCCTGGAGATGTGACTGAATTGGCTGCAATCTCAAGATAAAACTTCAAAAGATGAGGAGTTGCTTCTTATGGATGAGCACAGAAAGTGGTTTCTTGAAATGAAATCTACTCCTGGTGAAGATGCTATTAAGATCATTGAAATGACAACAAAGGATTTAGGGTATTACATAAAACTTAGTTGATAAGGCAGCAGCAGGGTTTGAGAGGACTGACTTCAATTTTGAAAGTTCTGCTGTGGGTAAAATGCTATCAAACAGCATCGCATGCTACAGAGAAATCGTTTGTGAAAAGAATAGTCGATTGATGCAGCAAACCTCATAGTTGTCTTATTTTAAGAAATTGGCACAGCCATCCCAACCTTCAGCAACCACCACCCTGATCAGTCAGCAGCCACCAGCATCTAGGGAAGACCCTTCCCCAGCGAAAAGATTAAAACTCCCTGAAAGCTCAGATGATGTTTAGCATTTTTAGCAGTATTGTTTTAAGTTTATTTATTTATGTTGAGAGAGCGAGCATGTGCATGCAAGTTGGAGAAGGGCAGAGAGAGGGAGAGAGAGAACCCCAGGGGGGCTCCGAACCCATCAACCATACTGAGCTGAAGTCAGGTTCTCAACTGACTGAGCCACCCAGGCACCCCAGCAATAAAGTGTTTTTAAATTAAGGTAGTACGTTGGATTTTTTTTAAAGACATAATGCTATCGTGCACTTAATGGACTACAGTATCACGTAAACATGACCTTTATATGCACTGGAAAAGCAAAAAAGCTCCTTTGACTTTCTTTATTGTGATATTCGCTTTATTGTGGTCATTTGGAACAGAACCTGCATTATCTCCAAGATATGCCTGTGGTTGTCAATCATGAAATCTGGGGCTAATCTTGTCTTAAGTAAAGGGACATGTAGCCTATTTCTTTCATCAAGGTACCATAAACACCACCTCTCCTGTCTCATTAAACATGTACTTCCAATTTTTAATCATTTAAAAACTGTGTGCAATCTTGATGCTATTTAAATCAGTTCTGTTCTCATAATAATTGCAATGATAACAGAAGAAAAATTATTAAAAACTTTGCTGTCTATGGTCACAAGAAAGAAAAACATTTTTCATCTCAATTAATATGTATATGCAAGAAAATATGATTGATCGGTCAGTAAAAGACTTTCGAGTATAAAAGTATAAAATTGTCTGTGGAGAAGTGGACTGGTAATAGCTGTTCAAGGGGGAAAAAAAGAGTCACGAAAGAAGGAAGAGAATAATCCTGTAGTTATGAGTTTGTTTATTTTAAAATGTGAATATTTTCCTTTTTTCTTTTTTTAAAGTTTTTTTTTAAATGTTTATTTATTTTTGAAGGGGAGAGACACAGGGCATGAGCCTGTAAGGGGCAGGGAAAGAGGGAGACACAGAATCTCTGTCAGCACAGAGCCCGACATGGGCCTCGAACTCACCAACCATGAGATCATGACCTGAGCCAAAGTGTGACAACTGAGCTACCCAGACGCCCCTATTTTCCTTTAAAAAAAAATGTTTATTTTGAAAGACAGCACATGCATGAATGGGAGAGGGGCAGAGAGAGAAGAGGACAGAGGATCCACGCTGACAGCAGAGCCTGCCTTGGGGCTCGAACCCAAGAACCGGAGATCACGACCGGAGCTGAAGTCAGGCGCTTCACCGGCTGAGCCACCCAGGTTCCCCAAGATGTGAATATCTGCAATCGGCCAGAAATTCCATCCTTGAAACAATTTTCATTTATGATGAAAAACTGTAGATGATTACTTAAGCATATGTGAGAAGTACAAACCTTTTCAAAAAATTTTCCCACAGTATAGGTGCAAAAATTTTAAGACAGCTGTGCAAGTGTCCCCTCCACAGCCCCCTACATTCTATTTCCCTCTTGTCCCCACCTCTCACCTCTGTCACAGGGGAAGACAATGTTTATAGGAAAGGTGGTCACAATTCCAGCTCCTCCTCCTTCTGAGGTGTTCTCAGGAGCCAGTCCCCAAACTTTGCCCACGGTAGCAGCCACAGCAGCTTATAAACAGCCTCCAGCGTCAGTAGCATCAGGAAGAGGACCAGGAAGATAAAGAAGGCCTTGTCCAAGGCCCGACGCAGGGGACCTCTGGGAGGACAAGGACGCCTGGCAAACGCCAGGAACACATCCTCCTCAGCCACATCGCCTTCCTCCTCCTCCATAGTAACTCACAGCTGACAGCTGACTGGATCAGCGGGGCTGGGATGGGAGCCCTTGCTCAGCAACGCCAGGATTAAGGGGCATGGCAGCAGCAAGCCCTGAACCTGCTTGGGTTGACCCTAATTCCCCCATCAAAGACAGAAAGGAGGCAATCGTATGATCATCCCGTGCAATGTGAATGGTCTGGACTAAGTGATTCCTAAAGTCTGTCCACCTTTACTGCAACTGTGTCTTCGCAACACGGAGACAGGCGAGCTGGAACGACTGCTGGAGTCTTTCTGGGTCTCCAGGTTCAAGGCCCCACGTCTTTCGGCCCTACAGACAGAGGGTGAGCAATTGTAGCTGATGTGCCACCGTGAGCCGCTGTCAGCCCATTCCAGCTTTACCTTGGGTGGTGGGAGGAGGCCGGGGGGAAGGGCTCTCGGGGTCTATAGAAAGAGAAAGATCGTGATTGGTCAGCGGAGCCAGAGTGTGTCGTTGGGACTTAAGTGTTGGCGCGATAATATGGGAGAGGGGTGGTGATTAAAGAGTTGTTGACTGGGAGTGTCGTCCAGGAGGCTGTCGTTGGAGCAAGGGTTGAAGTCCTCTTCTTGGCCCTGTTCCCTAGGCACTGGCCCCAAGGCCTCCAGGAGGACCCCCTGGAATAAGTGGAGCAGTACGGGGGTAGGGTAGCCAGTAGAGGGAGCAATGTATGGTAGTGGACCTCATGCATGGAGCCTTTAGGATCTCTTACCTAAACTTCATTTTGACCTAATAGGAAGACCTTGCTCACCCCCAAAAAGGTACAAACGATGCCACGATTTTGTTTAGAGCCAAGTTCTGTTATTGTTTGCTGTCGCCACAAGAGGGTTGCTCCAAGAGTCAAAAAACCTAGATGGAGTCAAACTAATCACTTAGGACTTGTGTTAATTAAACAAGGCGGCCATTAGACTGCATTAGCAAACCCAAATCTAAGCCTGTAAATTCCCCAAGGTTTGGAAATCAAAATGCTGAAGACAATCACAGTCAACGAGGCTTTAAGCTATAGCCAGACAAATAATTGCTTTTCTGTGCTTCTGGACTTTATCTGTATAAGTCTTTCCCCTGGCTCCTGTCTGCAGAATGTGCCTAAGCACTTTTGGTTTGGTGCTACCCCATTCAAATCCATTCATTCATTCATCCATTCATTCATTCAGAGAGAAGGAGAGAGAGAGAGTGTGTGCATACAAGTTGGGGAGGGGCAGAGAGAAGGAGACAGAGGATCTGAAGCAGGCTCTGTGCTAACAGCAGAGAGCTGATTCGAGACTTGAACTCACAAACCATGAGATCATGACCTGAACTGAAGTCGGTCGCTCAACTGACTGAGCCACCCAGCCTCCCCTCAAATCCATTTTTACTCAAATAAACGCTTTGAATTTTTAATATGCCTCAGTTTATCTATTACCTGTTTGTGAGTGTCATCTTGAGGAAGTCACTGGACTTTTTTTATAAAACTGAGAAATCTCTTGCTTCACAAAATTGTTATAAGGGACAAATAAAATAAGGGGTTTGTTTTGTTTTTGTTTGTAAATTGTGAAGTGCTATATTAATATAACATATTAATTTCTGATACCCTCACTTATGTCTCAGACAAGTTTACAATAAGTCTACACAAACACCTTTTCTTTTTCAAATTTAAATTTAAATTCTAGTTAGTTAATATTATAGCACAATATTGGACTCAGAAGTAGAATTCAGTAATTCATCGCTTACATACAACACCCAGTGCTCATCATAACAAGTGCCCTCCTTAATACCCATCACCCATTTAGCCCATCAGCCTCCCTCCATCAACCCTCAGTTTGTTATCTATTGTTAAGAGTCGCTTGGGGCACATGGGTGGCTCAATTGTTTGAGCATCCAACCCTTGCTTTTGGCTCAGGTCATGATCCCAGAGTCGTGGGATCCAGCTCCACATCAGGCTCCACACCTGTGGAGCCTATTTGGAATTCTCTCTCTCTCTCTCTCTCTCCTCTGCCCCTCTCCCCCACTCTCTCTCTAAAATAAAAAATTAAAACAAATATTCTCTCTATCCCTCTGCCCCTCTCCCTCACTCACAGCCTCTCTGTCTCACACTAAAAAACAAAACAAAACAAAAAAACAAAAAAACAATCTCTTATGGTTTGCTTCCTCTCTCTTTTTCCCCCTTCCCTATGTTCATCTGTTTTGTTTCTTAAATTCCACATATGAGTGGAATCATATGGTATTTGTCCTTCTCTGACTTATTTTGCTTAACATAATACACTCTAGCTTCATCCGTCATTGCAAATGGCAAGAGTTCATTCTTTTTGATGACTGAGGAATATTCCATCATATATATACCACATCTTCTTTATCCATTCATCAGTTGATGGACATTTGGGCTGTTTCCATAGTTTGGCTATTGTTGGGGGGCCTGGGTGGCTCAGTCAGTTAAGCGTCTTTTTGATTTCAACTCAGGTCATGATCTCACATTCATGAGATCCAGCCTGGAGTTGGGCTCTGTGTTAACAGCTCAGAGCCTGCTTGGGATTCTCTTTCTCCCTCTCTCTCTGTCCCTCCCCCTCATGCTCATGCTCTCTCTCTCACTCTCTCAAAATAAAGAAAGAAAGAAACATTAAAAAAAAACATTGTACACAGTTTTGCTATTGTTGATTATGGTGCTATAAACATCAGGGTACATGTACTGCTTCAAATTTGTATTTTTGTATCATAGGGTAGTTCTATTTTTAACATTTTGAGGAATGAACCTCCATACTGTTTTCTGGAGTGGCTGCACCAGTTTTCATTCCCACCGACAGTGTAAGAGGGTTCCCCTTTCTCCACATCTGCACCAACATCTGTTGTTTCCTGTGTTGTTAATTTTACCCATCGTGATGGGTGTGAGGTGGTATCTCACCATGGTTTTGATTTGTATTTCCCTGATGATGAGGCTATACAAACACCTTTATCTTTCCTTCTACGTGATAGGTTATAGCACCAAGGTCTTGTGTAATATATAAACCCAGCACCTCAATGGATTTTTTTTAAATTTTGAAATAATTTCAAATTTACAGAAAACATTTAAGAATGGTATCAAGAAGGGGCACCTGGGTGGCTCAGTTGGTTAAACATCTGACTCTTAATCTCAGCTCAGGTCTTAATCTCAGATTATGAGTTCTAGCCCCACTTTGGGCTCTGTGCTGGGCATGAAGCCTACTTAAAAAAAAAAAAAAAGAATGGTATCAAAAACTCTGGTATCTTTTTCACCCTAATTCCCCCATTCTACATGTGGATATATGTGCTTATTTCTCTCAACCCCAATATAACTATCTGTTAGGGGTTGCATTTTGACACATAAAATTCATATATTGAAGTCCTAATCCTCAGTGTCTTAAGAATGTGACCTTATTGGGCAAAAGACGTGACTAGACACTTCTCCAAAGAAGACATCCAGATGGCCAGCCGACACATGAAAAAATGCTCAACAACACTCATCGTCAGGGAAATACAAATCAAAACCACACTGAGATACCACCTCACACCTGTCAGAATGGCAAACATTAACAACTCAGGCAACAACAGCTGTTGGCGAGGATGTGGAAAGAGAGGATCTCTTTTGCATTGTTGGTGGGAATGCAAGCTGGTGCAGCCACTCTGGAAAACAGTACAGAGGTTCCTCAAAAAATTAAAAATAGAACTACCTTACGACCCAGCAATTGCACTACTAGGCATTTATCCAAGGGATACAGATATGCTGTTTCAAAGGGGCATATGCACCCCAATGTTTATAGCAGCACTGTCAACAATAGCCAAAGTATGGAAAGAGCCCAAATGTCCATCGATGGATGAATGGATAAAGAAGATGTGGTGTATATATACAATGGAGTATTACTCGGCAATCAAAAAGAATGAAATCTTGCCATTTGCAACTATGTGGATGGAACTGGAGGGTATTATGCTAAGTGAAATCAGTCAGTCAGAGAAATACAAAAATCATATGACTTCACTCATATGAGGACTTTAAGACACAGAACAGATGAACACAAGGGAAGGGAAGGAAAAATAATATAAGAACAGGGAGGGGGATAAAACATAAGAGACTCTTAAATATGGAAAACAAAGAGGTTTACTGGAGGGGTTGTGGGGGGGGAGGGGCTAAATGGGTAAGGGACATTAAGGAATCTACTCCTGAAATCATTGTTGCACTAGATGCTAACTAGCTTGCATGTAAATTAAAAAAATTAAATTTAATAAAAAAAAGAATGTGACCTTATTTGGCAATGAGGTCATTGCAGATGTAATTGGATTAATTAAAATGAGGCCATATTGCAGTAAAGTGTACTCCTAATCCAATATGACTAATGTCATTACAAAAAGGGGAAATTTGGACCCAGATCTGCGTACAATGAGAATACCATGTGTACATGGAGGCAGAGATACAGTTGATGTGTCTACAAGCCAAGGAATGCCAAAGATTGCCAGCAAACCACCAGAATCTAGGGGAGAGGCATGGAATAGACTTTTCTCTCATATCATCATTCAGAAAGAACCAAGCCTGCCAACACTATGACTTTGGACTTCTGCCTTCAGAACTGTGAGACAATAAATTTCTATTGTTTAAGCCACAGTCTGCTAAAACAGTCCTAGCAAACTAATACACTATTCTAAACAACAAATCGACACCACTATTAAAATCACAGATACCTTTCCAATTTCACCAACAATATATCTGCCCTTTTTGATCCAGGATTACATATTGCATTTGGTTGTCACATATCTACAGTCTCCTTTAATCTGGGTAGTTCCTTTGTCTTGCCTTGGCTTTCAGGAATCAGTTTTATTTATTTATTTATTTTTAACGTTTTTTATTTATTTTTGGGACAGAGAGAGACAGAGCATGAATGGGGGAGGGGCAGAGAGAGAGGGAGACACAGAATCGGAAACAGGCTCCAGGCTCCGAGCCATCAGCCCAGAGCCTGACGCGGGGCTCGAACTCACGGACCGCGAGATCGTGACCTGGCTGAAGTCGGACGCTTAACCGACTGCGCCACCCAGGCGCCCCAGGAATCAGTTTTAAAGAGCACAAGCTTTTTACTTTCTGCAAGATGTCCTTCAACCTAAGTGCACGTAAAGGCAAAAGGAAAATGATGTTGTGTCCTTTCAAGTGCATGACATTAGGAAGTGCAGGAGGTGAACCCATATACAGTTCGGCAGGTTTCTCCTCCATAAAGTCAGCACTTGTCCCTTTGTAATTCTTAAGTCTCTGCTACGTCATCAAATCTCCATCTATTTGCCTTAGCATCGATTGATAACCTCCCTTGGAATAACCACCATGATAATGTTTGATTTTAATTAATTGATAATTAATTAATTGATTAATTAATTAACTAATTATTAATTAATCAATAATATTGATTTTTAATTCCACCATTCCTTCTTCAGCTTTTAGTCAACAATCTACTATAAGAGAGAACATTACCTTCTCCCTCATTTATTCATTTATTTATATCATATGGACTCATGGATTTCTTTTACTCAATGAACTGTAATGCATTACTATCATATTTATTGTCTGGACTTGTGGGTTTCTATTTTACTTAATGAATTATAATCAGTTACTATAATTATTATTTTGATGCACAAAGGATCCCAAATTTGGTAAATGAAATATCCTTTCAAGCTGGATCCTGTGTCCTTTTGAGATGTTCTCAACATTATTTGAGAATTTCCTTCCTTTCTTTTTTTGCTTTTTAAACAATTTTTTAATGTTTATTTATTTTTGAGAGAGAGAGAGAGAGACAGAGCATGAGTGGGGGAGGAGCAGAGAGAGAGGGAGAGAGAGAGGGAGAATCTGAAGCAGGCTCCACTCTCCAAGCTGTCAGCACAAATCCTAATGTGGGGCTCAAACCCACAAACCATGAGATCATGACCTGAGCCCAAGTCCGACACTTAACCAACTGAGACACCCAGGCACCCTGAGCACTTCCTTACTTTCTGGTACAAGAGGTGATCCAGGCTGAATTTGTACTTTTCCTGCCTCCGCCCAGGAATCAACTGTTTCTTCTGGCTTCTTCTAACAGGATGGTATTTGGAAACCAAGATCTGGGTTCTAGATATACTCATTACTACAGGGATGCCATTGTTTCTAGCCCCTGACAGCAAACCAAGCTAGGAAATATATGAACATATATATATGTACACACACACACACACACACACACACACACACACTGTTCCAGTTACTGTTGCTGCCTAACATAACTAAAACTTAGTGGTGTAAAACAACCATTTTATTATGCTTATGGAATGATATCAATAATTCAGGAAGGACACAGTAAAGACAGCTTATCTTTGCTCAACAGTGTCTGGATCCTCAGTTGGGAAGATTTGAAGGCTGGAGATGACTTACTGCTAAGGTGGAATCATCTGGAGGCATCTTCTAGCAGTTGATGTTAGCTGTCAGCTAGATCTCTGGAGCCGGTGGCCAGAGCACCTACACATGTCCTCTCCATGTAGCGTGGGCTGCTTCACAGCATGGTAACCTCTGGGTAGTTAAAATTCTTACTTGGTGTTCATGGCTCAAAGGCGAATGTTGCAGTGAAAAGGGCAGAAGGTACATCACCTTTCAGATCTAACCTCAGAAATCATGCAGCATGACTTCATTGCTTTTTATTGGCTACAAGAGAGCCACAAGCCTGTTCAGATTTATAAGGAAGAGATATGGACCTCATAAATCCACCTCTTGATGGAAGAAATGGAGAGAATTCAAGAGAGTGTGGTAGGTGAATAAGAGGAGAGCAAGAACACAGCCAGCGCTTTCCAAGAATGTTGCCCTGAAAGGAAAGAGAAAGATGCAGCATAATGTAGAAGGAAACATGGGATCAAGAGGAAGGATTTTTTTAAAGATTTTATTTATTTTTTAAGTAAACTCTACACCCAACAAGGAGCTCAAACTCATGACCCCAAGATCAAGAGTTGCATGCTCCTCTGACTTAGCCAGCCTGGCACCCTAAGAGGAAGAATATTTTTAATAGTATATTCTGATATTTTGATATGCTTATAGGAATGACTAAGTAGGGAGAGAGGAGACTAGGGAGTAAAGTGGCAACTGTAGGAATGGTATCCTTGAGTGAGTGGGTCTGGGATTCAATGGCCACAAGTAAAAGAGGTGGCCTTAGATAGACTATTACATTTATGGTGTCTGGAGGGAAGACAAAGTCTAAGGGCAAAAGTGTAGATAGGTGGGGAGGTGTAATGGGAGGTGGAGAAAGTTCTCCACCTTTCAGTGAACTAGGAAGTAACACAATCAGAAGGGCACCAGGAGGTTAATTTGAGGAAAGGTGTAGACATTTGCAGGATCCCAGTGCAAGAGTAAAAATGGATGCTTACATATCATAGGTCTAATTTTTTTGAACTCACTAACCAAGCTAATGAACTGTTAAGTATGTTCTTTATTCATACCTTGAGAAATCTACCTTCATAACAAAATAAAAAAATATGTGCAAAGCAACACAACTGGAAGAACATCAAAATGACTATATTTAATCATTTAATCATTATCACATGTATCTAAGTATTCTATTGGTGGATAAGATATGGTTGGATGAGTAATAAAGATATGCATTATTTAAAAATTAATAAAATATTAATTTTATAAATGACTTTTATTTATCTTTATTTTAGCAAAGTTGCTATGTTGTTATAATAAAGATTTTCAAATAATCTGTGTTCTATTGATGGTAATGGGCTAAAGAATTTAAAAGTCAATGCAACTCAGGGCACCTGGGTGGCTCAGTTGGTTAAGCATCTAACTTCGGCTTAGGTCATGATCTCACAGTTTGTGGGTTTGAGCCCTGCATCAGGCTCTGCACTGACAGTGCAGAAGCTGCTTGGGATTCTCTCTCTCCCTCTCTCTCTCTCTCTCTCTCATTTCCCCTACCCGACTTGTTTTCTCTTCTCTCTCTCTGCCTCCCTCTCAAAAATACACAAATAAACTTTTAAAAAAAGTCAAATGCAACTGTACTCAAACTTCACATAATTTGAATATATTTGCATACAGTATTTGCATACAGATGTAAAATGAAGTTAACCTAAAATTAAAATTATACTCATGCTTTCAAATATTATTTGTCTAAGTTTAAATCATCTATTAAAACTAAAGTTTAAAATGCAAGTTATACTAAATATTTTGTTTTATTATTTTTTTAATGTTTATTTTTGAGAGAGAGAGAGACTGAGCATGAGCAGGGGAGGGGCAGAGAGAGGGAGACACAGAATCCAAAGCAGGCTCCAGGCTCTGAGCTGTTAGCATAGAGCCCAATGTGGTGCTCCAACCCACCAACCTTGAGATCATGACCTGAGCCAAAGTCGGATGCTTAACCAACTGAGCCACCCAGACACCCCCTAAATAAATATTTTAAATTATTATAAAAAGGTGGTGCTTTATTTATTTATTTGAGAGAGAGAGAGTGCACAAGCTGGGGAGAGGGGCAGAGGAAGAGAGAGAGAGAGAGAGAGAGAGAGAGAGAGAGAGAGAATGTTAAGCAGGCTCCACACTCAGCACAGAACCCGATGCAGGGCTCGATCCCACAAGCCTGGCATCATGGCCTGAGCTGAAATTAAGGGTCGGATGCTCAGCCAACTGAGCCAACCAGGCACCCCAGAAAGATGGTATTTTAAATTTTAACTTTTTGAGATTATAGTTAAACCTTCTTAAATATTTTTATAAAAATAAAGCTATATGTAATTCAGGTGTTGGCTATTGATTTAGTTGCCAGTATAACTTCATATGTCATGCTTGTTATACATAAATATATTCACAAATCTAAGAGTAATATAAATTGTTTAGGACAGGAAAATGTTCCTCAGCCACCATGGTACAACTGTGGCCCTACCTACCGGGAAATGAGACATCATTATGTAAGAAAGCATTGCTTTCATAACTGACTGGGAGAGAATATTTGACAAATTGATTAATTTGTCTTTTCTATTACCTAATCACTATCACTGCTAAATTGTCCCTGCATTCTAACCAAGGGTCCATTTCTAGAGTCGGCAATGGCACAGCCCATAAATCTTCACAGCATTTGGTTACCATCACCTTTTGTTTCAATGATAGAAGATAAGAGGTATGGAAACACATTTCCTTGGGACCTGATTAGTGTTTGGTTTTGGTTTTGTTTTTTTGGAGAGAGAGAGCACGAGCAGGGTAGAGGGGCAGAAGGAGAGAGAGAGAGAGACAGAGAGAGAGAGAGAGAGAGAGAGAGAATCTCAACCAGGCTCCACACTCTGCACAAAGCCCCACATACAGCTCAATCCCATGACCCTGGAATCAAGATCTGAGCTGAGGGGACCCTGGGTGACTCAGTCAGTTAAGCATCAGACTTCAGCTCAGGTCATGATCTCACAGTTTGTGAGTTCGAGCCCTGCGTCAGGCTCAGTGCTGACAGCTCGGAACCTGGACCCTGCTCTGGATTCTGTGTCTCCCTCTCTGCCCCTCTGCAGCTCGCTGTCTGTCTCTCTCTCACTCTCTCAAAAATAAAAAAAACATTGAAAAAATTTTCTTAAAGATGTGAGCTGAAATCAAGAGCCAGGACTGCTCAACTGACTGAGCCATCCAAGTGCCCCAGGACCTGAATAGTGTAAATTATAAAGAAAGATGTTTAGACTTCTGGTCACGCTGTGTATAGTAGGCAGCCTTCTACAATGGCTCCAGGTGATTTCCACCTCCTGATATTCATGTCTTTGTGCAATCTCCTCCCCTTGAGTGTGGACTACATCTAATGGCTTGCTTGTAAGGGATTGAATATGGCAAAAGTGATGGGATGTTACTTCCTTTTCTTCTTTTTCTTTTTCTTCTTCTTCTTTTTACAATGAACTAACTATGGCCACTTTTATTAATGGTAAATTACTACATATGCCCTTTCCCACCTCCCACCTTCACCCTGCCCAACCCTCCCAAATTAACAAGAAAAAGAGCAAATATTCAGTAGTGTACCGACAGCAGCAGTATTTCTCTTTTCGAAGAGATCATGTGCCAATAGTTTCAAAGGGCCACAATATACTCCAGATTTTGTTGACAAGTATTTCTGGATTGCATGATAAGCCTTTCCACCATTTGTGGGGCCTGAATGGAATATTATCTTCCACCGTATGGCTCTGGCTTCTTAGGATCATGTGGATTCTAAAGTCACCGATCTTATCTAGATCACCCCAGGATCCAACACAGGAAATATCTGCTTCTCACATCTCAAGAAAAATGGAAATAAATCATCCACATGAGCTGCACTGAAGCAAATATCTTTCAACATAATCCGAATGGCCACATCCAGGGAATGAGACTGCATGATCAAATTTCTTTTTTTTTATTTGAAATTTATTTATTTCTTTTAATTCAAATTAGTTAACACACAGTATAGTATTGGTTTCCAGAGTAGAACCCAGTGATTCATCCCCTGTATATAACACCCAGTGCTCATCCCAACAAGTGTCTTCCTTAATGCCCGTCACCCATTTAGCCCGTCCTCCCACCCAACACCCCTCCAGCAACCTTCAGTTTGCTCTCTGTACTTAAGAGTCTCTCATGGTTTGCCATGGTTTATAATTTCTAAAACTTAGGAAAGCTTGGTGGAAGAGATGAGCATCAAGTCCATAATCAGCACCCAGTTTCTGAATTTCGTCCCTCTTGTAAAACTTGTATAAGACTTTCTTTATATCATTCTTGTCCAAAGGGGGGTTTAGCTCAGCCCGACATCACCATCTGTGCCATCTGCGCGCTGGGACCCTCAGGTTTCACGCTGACTGCCACCAACAAGGATGTGGTCTGGGCCGTGGAGCCTCCTGAGGCAGGGGAGGAGGCCCAGACAACAGCAGATAGGTGCCCCAGAGCCCCAGGAAGGGGTTCAATGCGGGCATGAAGGGCAGAGCAGTCCTCTGCCCAGTGGCCAGACAGGAGCCTCGCTGGGAGTAGATCCCATAAGGGGCACACGTGGGGAAGGACATCCAGGCCGCAGGCCTTAAAGGAGGCTGGCTGAAGCAGCCTGGGGCTGGGCCTGAGGTGTCACTTCTAAGATTAATTTCTTAAAAAAAACCATGACTTTCATCTTGCTGACACTCTCCCTGTTGCTGGCTTTGATGAAGCAAGCTGCCATGTTGGGGGGGCTCACATGGCAAGAAACTGCCCTCCTCTGGGCAACAGCCAACACGAAACTGATATCTCAAGTCCAATAACCTTTAAGGAACTAAATCCTGCCAACAACTGTCGGGGTGAGCTTAGAAAGAGATCCTTCCCTAGATGAACCTTTAGACGAGATCATTGGCAACACCTTGATTGCAGCTTTGTGAGAGACCCTGAAACAGAGCTGAAGCTAAGCTTCTCCCAGATTTCTGACCTCCAGAAGCCATGAGTAAATATGTGTGCTGTTTTGGGTCACTAGGTTTTGGGGTAATTTCTTTTTTAAGTTTATTTACTTATTTTGAGAGAGAAAGAGCAGGGTAGGGGGGAGAGAGAGAGAGAGAGAGAGAAAGAGAGAATCCCAAGTAGGCTCGGCACTGTCAGTGTAGAGCCTGATGCAGAGCTCGATCCTGCAACAGTGAGATCATGACTTGAGCCGATATCAAGAGTCCTGTGCTTAACCGACTGAGCCACCCAGGTGTCCTGGGGTAATGTCTCATACAGTAATAGATAACTAATATGCTGTGCCAGAACTAAGTGTCAGATCCTTAATAACAGAGAAACCCATATATTTTTTCCAAACTTATTCCTTTTGTGTTATGACTCGTGGGGACCTCTTGAATGTGGATCTCAAGCCAGAGTCCCTTCTTGCATGGGTAAAAAACAGTAGTAGGATTAGTCTATCAGTCTTCAAATTTTTTTGCTTGCCTGTTTCCTAAAAACATTTTGGAAAACTATGTAACCTCTTCCATATTTTTTACCTTATATCTAATTGTTTTCCCTGTGAATTTATTAAAAAAATTTTTTTTAATGTTTATTTATATTTGAGAGAGACAGACAGAGCACGAGCAGGAAAGGGAAGAGACAGGAGACACAGAATCTGAAGCAGGCTCCAGGCTCTGAGCTGTCAGCACAGAGCCCGATGCAGGGCTTGAACTCACAAGCCGTGAGATCATGACCAGAGCCAAAGTTGAATGCTTAACTGAATGAGCCACCCAAGCGCCCTTCCCTGTGAATTTAAATAACTACAAAGAGTATAAAAATTCTGATGTCTTATAAATGTTGACATTGTAAAACAAAGTTGTTTATATTACTCTTTTAAATGTATAATAGAATTTAAATCCCATCATTATTTGATATTCAACGTCAGCCTTTTAGAAAAAGTACAAATAGGGGGGCACCTGGTTGGCTCAGGCGGTTAAGGGTCACACTCTTTTTTTTTTTTTATGTTTATTCATTCCTGAGAGGGAGAGACAGAGCACAAGCAGGGAAAGGGCGGAAAGAAAGGGAGACACAGAACCTGAAGCAGATTCGAGGCTCTGAGCTGTCAGCACAGAGCCCAACGCAGCGGTTGAACTCAGGGACTGTGAGATCGTGACCTGAGCCAAAGTCGGATGCTTAACTGACTGAGCCACCCAGGCACCCCATTAAGCATCCCACTCTTGATTTGGACCATGATCTCAGCTCAGGTCATGATCTCACTAATGTGAGATGGAGCCCCATGTCAGGCTCCCTGCTGGGTGTGGAGCCTACTTGGGATTCTCTCTCTGTCTCTCTCTCTCTCTCTCTCTCTCTCTCTGTCTCCCTCCCTAACCCTCCCCCCATTTCAAAAAAATTAAAATTAAATTAAATTTAAAAAGATATGAATGGAACACCTGGCTGGCTTAGCAGGTAGAGATGTGGCTCTTGATCTTGGGGTCATGAGTGCAAGCCCCATGTTGGGTATGGAACCTATTTTTATTTTTTATTTAAAAATTTTTTAAGTTTATTTATTTTGAGAGAGAGCACATGAAAGCATGAGCAGGGGAGGGGCAGAGAGAGAGAGGGATAGAGAGAGAATCCCAAGCAGGTCCCGCACTGCCATCGATGAGCCCAACACAGGGCTTGAACTCACGAACCGTGAGATCATGACTTGAGTCGAAATCAAGAGTCAGACACTTAACCGACTGAGCCACCAGAGAGCCCCAGGAGCCTACTTTTTAAAAAATGTTTTTAAAAATGAAAGGAATAAACTCTCTTTCCACAGTTGGATATTTTACATAATTTTTTCTCCTTGAATTCATATTTCATTCCCTTTCACCACAGAATTTTATCTTAATTTAATGGATTTTATATCTGAGAGTCTCTCTATATTTCTCTGCAACAAAAAATTGTTTTTTAAGATTAGTTCCTTTTAGGGGCGCCTGGGTGGCTTAGTCGGTTAAGCGGCCGACTTCGGCTCAGGTCATGATCTCACGGTCTGTGGGTTCGAGCCCCGCGTCAGGCTCTGTGCTGAAAGCTCAGAACCTGGAGCCTGTTTCAGATTCTGTGTCTCCCTCTCTCTGACCCTCCCCCATTCATGCTCTGTCTCTCTCTGTCTCAAAAATAAATAAATGTTAAAAAAAAAAATTTAAAAAAAAAATTAGTTCCTTTTAATTTCTTTTAACCATAATACTGTTAATGTTTCAATTTTTCTTCTGGATTGAACTATTAGCAGTAGCACAAACTGATGAAAAACACATAAGTATATTATAAAACTTGATAATTATTAAATATTAATCTAAAATGTTATCCAAAATGCATCTATTAATGAGTTTTCAATGAGTTCATGTATCACTGAATCACATTGCTGGAATGAGGCAGCACTAATTATCAATTCTTTTTCTATTTTTTTCTTTTGTTATTAGAGTAAGGGCTGAGAGTCCTTATTTACATAAATAAGTAAAAGGGAATGGAAATCCTTTTATTATAGCAATAACACTCACTTCTTTGAACTCCTTCTGAATTATATGCCAAAAATCACATAATGAGCTATCATTAAAAGTATTTTTAATGATATTCCAGCTGACAACTCAATTACATTCTATTTTAATTCTGTTGAAAGCAAAGAATTGGAAACCACCTGAATTGTTAAAGGGTTCATTACTCAATCATTAAAGTCATTTACGTTCAAAAACAAGATTTCAAATACTCCAAATTGTACTTTTGTTTGACAACCCAGATGTTTTCACACTTCCCTACCTTGAGAGAATGGTATAGAGGCAATGATAAAAGAGGAAGAAGAGGGAAAAGAGAATCTGCAGAACAGTTCTCAGGCAAGCCAGTTTTAGGTAAGAGAACATAGGGAATGCAAAAATGGATGCCTTCTTAAGTGGCGTTGCCCTCATACCCCTTGTAAGGTCTTTGTGTACTCCTTGGAGTCCAAATACTCTAGGGTGAAGACCACTGGACTGGGGAAGCACAATATGATTATCAACCAGCACTGAGGTCTATTGGAGGCTTGTGATAAATTCAAAGTGAGATCAGCCAGCAAAGTTGTGTGGTTTTCATTCCCTTTGGAAATGTTCAGCCACATGAGTACAATGGCAGCGTTGGTAGAGTTAGGGCTTTGCCAAAAATGCTGGGAAAAAATAAAGTAGAAAAGGAATTGAGGCCATATCCAAAGGGAACATCAGTATTATTGGTGGAGGCCAGACGGGAAAGTGAGTGCTAAAATTTCTATGTTGTTTTTTTTTTTTTAAACCAAACTCTATACCTTCAACGTGGGGCTGGAGCTCATGATCCCAAGATCAATAATTGCATGCTCTATGGATGGAGCCAGCCAGATGCTCCTAAAATTTTCAGTTCTTAAGGATGGGCTGTCCTAGGATTGTAAAGTGAGAAGAGAATCCAAGACCAAGTTTTGGACAGCTCCAGTATTCAATGTCAAGATAAAGAAGGCAATGGTGACCAAAGACAATCAGAGAGGTGAGAGGGGGATTAAAAATATGTTGGGTCATGTAGGACAAGGGACAAGTGTCCCAATAAAGTAGAAGTCCATTTGCCATCTGCTGTTGGAAACCGAGTACAAGGAGGTCTGGAAAGTCCACTGGGTTTGGTTATATGGAAGGCATTGGGGAATTTAGAGTAAGAGGCAGAAGCCCAGCTGGAGTAGGTTGTGGGAAACGAGTGGGAGATGGGGGATGGAAGCAGTCAACACTAACAACTCTTGCTGGGATGTGAAAAAGAGGACAATGGGGTTTTCTTTCTCTTTGTCTTTTATTTGTTTCTATTATAATATTTATTTGTTGGTTTTTCTCTCCTTTATCTGTGTCCTTTCTCAAAACTGGAATCTAAGCTTTGTGAGGGCAGGAACCAACCCTGTCATGTCCAGTCTGGGCAGTATACAGGATGCTTGGAAATATCTTTTAATGGATTAATGAATGAACCAATGGCAAATAAAAGGTTTAAAAATGTAATCCTTTCCCAAACAAAGGCATATCTTGATCCAAGGACAAATTCTAGCTTCATTTCTTTGACTACAAAGGCAATTTTAAGCTCATTTGGTTAAATCTTGAGAATCGGATGTTCAAGTTTCTCTCTCCTCATGCCCCAAACTTTCCTGAAGGAAAGGAATGAAAAAGACAAAGGCTTATAGGGACAAAGAAGATAGGAGAAGCCAACTTTTTAGAAATCAGAAAGCTGATAAGAGCTGAAAGAGGGGTGATAATTGATTTTGCCAACCTGGGAAAGCAAAACCCTGAGGTAAGAGCAGTAGATCTGGATAACATGAAACAAGCTGATTCCTGAGACAGAACTTCAGGAAGACCCAGGAATTGAGGCCCCAGTTCCCTTTGAAAGCAGACATACAATGGGAAGATGGATTAAAAGTTTTTGATGAAGCAGAGTTAGTTCTCCCCACAGTTCGGAATCAGACAACCCCCCAGGCCAGCACATCATGCTGGGAAAAGATTGGGGAAAGTCAAACTGGACAGATTCTGGTCTTGGGGGCACCAGGCTCTGCTGAGAGCAGAGATGAGGCTCCACACTTCTGAAGTCTGTATCCTAAGCAGTAAACCCTTCAGCTCCCTCTTCCCAGATGCTTCCCAGAAGGTTGGCAACTTTTACCCCACAGGAGTCTGAATCTCTAAGGAAACTGACACCCTCAAGAAAAAAATACCTACAGATATTAACATTTAGGGGTTATTCAAATTTTTTACAAATCTGGGTTCTCTCTCAACTGCCCTATAGTGAAGGCTACTAGTTCCCACCGAGGTAGCAGGGTGGCCTAGTGACTTGGTGGCTCTATCTTAAGTGAGTGTTCAGTTAAGGAACACAGGATATTCGAGGAAGACTCTGAACAAAAACAACAAACCAAAATAAAAAGTAAAAATAACATAAGGGAAACAGACAGAAGAGGAAAACGTCACATAAACTATAATAAACTTACTCATAGATAAGACTGCATATATATGAAAAAAAGAACAGGATGCTATAAAAAAAAAACAACAACCCAGCAAATTGCCATAAGAAGATCAATAGTATGTAAGAAATAACAGTATGTGAGAAAAACTTAAGGCCAATTTTAAGATCCAAATTTTATTTTGTTTTTAACTAGGCTTCACACCCAGCATAGAGCCCACTGTGAGGCTTGAACTCATGACCTTGAGATTAAGACCTGAGCTGAGATCAAGAGTCTGATGCTTAACCAACTGAGCCACCCAGGCACCCCTGGATTTTACTTTTTATGGCAGGAAGAAGCTACTAGCATTTAAAAAGTAACAGTTGTGGGGCACCTGTCTGGATCAGTTGGTAGAGTGCTCAATTCTTGGTCTCAGAGTTGTGAGTTTGAGCCCCATGTGGGGTGTAGAGATTACTTTAAAAATAAAATCTTTAGGGGTACCTGGGTGACTCAGTAGGTTAAGCCACTTTTGAATTTGGCTGAGGTCATGATCTCACGGCTCATGGATTCAAACCCCACATCAAACCTAGGTGGCTCAGTCGGTTAAGCATCCAACTCTTGGTTTTGGCTCAGCTCATGATCTCCATGGTTTGTGGGTTCAAGCCCCGCATCAGGCTCCATGCAGATAGCACAGAGCCTGCATGGGATTCTCTCTCTCCCTCTCTCTTTCTGCCCCTCCCCTGCGCATGCTCTCTCCCTCAAAACAAATAAATTAACTTAAATAAAATAAAATCTTCTAAAAAATTAACTAATTTAAAAATGTTGCCCCATGTTGGGCTCTGTGCTGACAGTGTGAAGCCTGCTTGGGGTTCTCTCGCTCCTTCTCTCTCCTCTCTCTGCCTCTCCCCTGCATGAGCACACTCTCTCTTTCTCAAAATAAATAAATAAATATTAAAAAAAAAATAAGGGGCGCCTGGTTGGCTCAGTTGGTTAAGTGTCTGATTTCGGCTCAGGTCATGATCTCACCGTTTGTGAGTTCAAGCCCCGCATCAGGCTCTGTGCTGACAGCTCAGAGCCTGGAGCCCGCTTCAGATTCTATGTCTTCCTCTCTCTCTGCCCCTCTCCCACTCATACTCTGTGCCTTGCTCTCAAAAATAAATAAAAACATTTAAAAAACATTTTTCGATATATAAAATAACAGTTGTCCTCATTGTATTTAGCTCAAACAACAAACAAACGGTATTTATCCTCTTTTTTTTCCTCTTGAAAATGAGAGTCTCTAAAGAAAAGAATGCATATTTCTCTTGAAAAATGACTGTCCTGTTTGTCCTGGCTATTTTTAGGTATTATACTCATTTGACATTGCAGTTAATTAACAAAAGAATCTTTCCTGTTGGATAGGTATCACGTGTGCAAAATCCCAAAGGAAGAAAGGTGCATCTCCTGTTTTCCCCAGTCCCACGACCACCCAGGTCACCTCCCGGGAACCAAACTGTTATACTGGTTTCTCCTACCTCTTTCCAGATAAGGCAGTCAATTTACTGTGAAGTCAATGATGCTTTGGCATCAGAGATCCTTATTGCTCAGGACCCTTCCCAGGTCCTGAACCCAATTTTGATTTGTACTTTTTGTATTCATTTTCTTTTTTAAGTTTATTTATTTTGAGAGCGAGAGAAATGGAGAGAGAGTACAAGAAGGTGAGGGGCAGAGAGAGAGAGGGAGGGAGAGAATCCCAAGCAGGCCCCATGCTGTTAGCATGGAGCCCGTTATGGGGCTCGAAGCCACAAACCATTAGATCACGATCCGAGCTGAAACCAAGAGTCAGACACTGAACCGAGGCAGCCACCCAGGCGCCCCTATATTCATTTGCTAAAAAGGGCCACCAGAATTGTACAAGTTTCAGGACTTCCCAACCCTGGATCTGCCAGAGATAGTGTCTTCATATACAAACATGTAGTCATACATACCCTTTAAAACATGTAAATGGGGGCCACCTGGATGGCTCAGTTGGCTAAGCGTCCAACTCTGTATGTACCTCAGCTTAGGGTCATGAGTTCAAGCCTGGTGTTGGGCTCCACCAACTTAAAAAAATAAACAAACAAAAAAACACACATAAATGGTAGTATACCACACCCATTCTCTGCCTTGCTTTTTATACTTAATATCTTGATATCAATATTTACAGAGCTTCCTCCTTTTTAACTATTGTGTTGCATTCTATTGTAGGGTTAAATGATACTTTTATTTAACCATTAATTTACTGATGAATAATTGAGTTATTTCCAATATTTTACCAATACGCACAATGCTGCAATGAATATCCTTGCACATAATTCATGGTCAGGGTGCCTCTCCATGCAGATGTCCAGGTGAGTCCTTGTTTTGTAAGAGTGCTCCCTATGATTCTCAAAAATGTCCAGTGGAGTTATATGGTGTTGAAGCAGAATTGCTAACTCAAAAAATGTATAAATATTTAATTCAGATAGATATTGTAAAATTGCTGTCTGGAAGGTTGCACCAGCGTACCCTCCCATCAACACTGTGACAATGCCAATTCCCTTCTCCCACTCCTGCCACCTGAGAATGCTATCAAATCTCTCTCTCTCTCTTTTGCTATCAAACTTTTTTTATCTTTGTCTATCTGGTGGGCAAAATATAGTATGCCATTTGTTATTTTAATTTACATTTCATCAGTATGACTGAAATTGAGCACGCTTCAATTTCAATCAAATGGTTGAAAAACCAGTTGAATTTCCTTTCCAAAAATAGTTTATACGCTCTGCCCATTTTCAATTGTTGTCAGTATTTTTCTTATTGATTTGAAAGAGCTTTTTATATATTGGGAAATGGTGCCTATTCTTTAGAAATAATAGAAAAGCTGGAGGTAACAATATAGAGATGCCTTATTTTAAACCCATGTTCCTCAAACTGGTTTACATACATCCCAGGAAATACTTGTCACCGTGGCAGGAAACAGATAGATCGTGTTTAATAGCATCAATTCCGGAGCCAGGCTACCTGGGTTCACATCCTGGCTCTGCCTCTTGCTAGCTGAATGACTTTGCACAAATCTTTTAAAGCTCTTTGACTCAATTAGCTATCTATAAAACTAGGATAATAATAATCTCTTCCTCATAAGGTGGAGTGAAAGAGCCTATGCCAAGGAAAGATAGTTTAGAAGACCAAAACAAATAATAATACTTGTCCTATTATTTGGCTTTTTAATAACAATCCTAAGGACCCAAACAAGGCTAAAGAAAAGTCACATGGGGTGCCTGGCTGGCTCAGTTGGTAGAACATGTGACTCTTGATTTGGGGGTTGTGACTTCAAGCCCCCGTTGGGGGTAGAGATTACTTAAAAATAAAGTCTTTAAAAAATAAAGAAAAGTCATGCAAATTATGAACCAGAATCCAGCTGGCACAGATAAAACTCCTTGTTTGTTGTTGTTGTTGTTGCTTCAGTTGTTGTTTATTGACACACTGGTAGGCTCTATAGCAACAGGCCTGGAGGCGGCTGCAATAGTAGGGAAAATAAAAGGTGGAGGGTGGAGTGTAGGAACAGAGACTCATGGTGCACAACAAGGTAGGAGTGGGGGAGGCTGAGGAGGGTGGAGAAGCAAATAAGGGTCTGGACCAGTCTCCTTAAACTGGAACCGCTGCCCCGTGCTGCTACTCTTGCTGTCTGCCTCTCAACCCAGTACAGACAACTTCTTTTTAAAAAAAAAAAAAAAAATTTTAGCGTTTTATTTATTTTTTTGAGAGATAGAGACAGAGCATGGGTGGGGAAGGGGCAGAGAGCTAGGGAGACACAGAATCAGAAACAGGCTCCAGGCTCTGAGCTGTCCACACAGAGCCTGATGCGGGGCTCGAACTTGTGAGCTGCGAGATCATGACCTGAGCCGAAGCTGGACGCTTAACTGAGCCACCCGGGCACCCCTACAACTTCTTAACAGACTGTATCAGTTAGTTAATTGCTGTGTATCAAAGTACCCCCAAAGTTTTTGTTTTAAAACAACACCCACTTGGGGCAGCTGGGTGGCTCAGTTGGTCAAGCGTCCAACTTCGGCTCCAGTGGTGACCTTGCAGTTGGTGAGTTCGAGCCCCACGTGCTGTGCTGACAGCTCAGAGCCTGGAGCCTTCTTCAGATTCTGTGTCTCCCTCTCTCTCTGTTCCTTCCCCACTCATACTCTGTCTCTCCCTCTCTCAAAAATAAATAAAGATTAAAAAAAAAAAAAAAGCCCACCCACTTAATTAGCTCACAGTTCTGTGGGTGGGCAGTATGTGTTGGTCTCCTGCATGCAATTCTTTTAATATCAGCAAGGTTCATTCATGTGTTTGTAATCAGATGTTGGTCAGACAGCATTACTTCTGGAGGTTGGCTGTGTGTTTCTAGAGTGACAAGAGGTGCCTGGGTCCCATGTCTTGTCATCTAGAAGCCTAGCTTGAGCTTGTTTGTTACCAGGGTTCCAAGATTGGAGAAAAGTATACAAGGCTTCCTGAGGCCTACGCTCACAGCTGACACAAGATTGATTCCACCTTGTTCTATTGACCAAAGCAAGTCATAAGGCTGATCCAGAGTCAAGGGGTGTGAAAATAAAATTCAAGGTTTGGGATAGAGACTGTAGGTGAGAGACAGCCAGCGACTGGGGGATATACAGAGCCACAAACATCCCCCAAGAGCAAGAGTCGATATGAACATCTGCCTCGGCCAGAGGAAACCAAAACCACTTCTGGTCTGTCTGTGCTGGTTAAGGAATGCATTTTCTCCCCTTACCTCCCTGCATCTGGCTTCGGTGGGAAGGGTGGACACTGAGGGAGCCTAGAAAGGAATGCATGAAGAAGCCAGCCACACCGTGTCTGTTTCCCACCACAGGTTTCCACGTCAAGCCAGTCTTAGCTGGCCCAGAGAAGAAAGTTTAAAATGAAGTTTGGAGGACTTTTTATACCAGAGGCTGAGCAGATATGGTCTGTGGCCTTCCTGAGTATTGTTCCAGGGGGCAGGGGGGTGGAAGAACTAGCCCAGTAAGGCAGATTCCAAAGGGCAGTAGGAGAAGAGGGTAAAGCTATTACCTGATTACAATCTGCAAGTCCACAGACTCAGTGTATTGTTCAAAAGTAAAGTTACAGATTGTAGTAAGTCATATGAGGGAAATAAACAGCGTGAGGGAGGGTTAGAGATAT
This sequence comes from Panthera pardus, assembly GCF_024362965.1. Taxonomy (NCBI): domain Eukaryota; kingdom Metazoa; phylum Chordata; class Mammalia; order Carnivora; family Felidae; genus Panthera; species Panthera pardus. Next base: position 147,862,634 of record NW_026526732.1, on the reverse strand, counting down.
AGAGAGTGTGAAGATATTTAGTTACTTGACAGAGTGCCCAGGAAAGGTCTTCCTAAGGTGACTTCAAACAGGAGAATGAACGAGTCTTAGCCTTCCAGGCAGAGGAAGTGGCTAGTGTATAAAATTCCAAGGCAGGAAAGACTTTGGCATATTCTAGGGTGATAGTTTCTTTCCTTCTTTTTTTTTTAAAAAAACCACAATATATGGGCAAAACAAACAAACAAACACATTTTATCTGCAATCCAGAGCACAGTCACATCTAAAACAAAAGTATCGTGAAACTCTCCTTTTCCCTAAAGCGCTAAAATGGATTCTGATATTTATTTCTTTTTTTTTTTCAACATTTTTTTTTTTTTTAATTTTTGGGACAGAGAGAGACAGAGCATGAACGGGGGAGGGGCAGAGAGAGAGGGAGACACAGAATCGGAAACAGGCTCCAGGCTCCGAGCCATCAGCCCAGAGCCTGACTCGGGGCTCGAACTCACGGACCGCGAGATCGTGACCTGGCTGAAGTCGGACGCTTAACCGACTGCGCCACCCAGGCGCCCCGGATTCTGATATTTAATCAGGTTCATTGAGATGTCATTTACATACAGTGAAATTCACTCTGTTTAGATTCAATGTGTTTTGATAAATGTATACAATCGCTTACATCACCACAGTCAAGTTGTAGAACGTTTCCATCTCCCTCAAAATTCCCTACTGATGCTTTGTGATCAACCCCTCCCCCCAACGTGGAGCTACTGGCAAGCACTGATCTGATTTCTGCCAATACAGATTTTGTTAAATTGTTTTTCTTGATGTGTGTCTAGATGTTTATTGATTTTAACGATCTTTTCTAAAAACCTGCTTTGGGTTTCATTACTTTTTGTTCTCAATTTTTATTGATTTCTGCTCTTTCTCATTTCCTTCCTTGTTCGCTTTGGATTTAATTTGCTTTTTTTTTTTTCCTGGATTTTTAAGGTGGATTAGAGTACCGATTTGAAATTTTTCTTGTTTTCTAGTTTGATGTTTAAATTTCCATGTAAGCACTGCTTTGGTGGTATCCGCAAATTTTGATAATATTGTGTTTTTATTTCTATTCAATTCAAAATATTTTCTGGTTTCCCCTGTGACTTCCTCTTTGACCCATGGGTTATTTAGAAGTACACTGTTTAATTTACAAATATTTGGGAGATTTTCCAAATATCGTTCTGTTATTGGTTTCTAATTTAGTTCAGTTGCGGTGAAAGAACATACTTTTTATAATTTCAATTAGATTAAATTTGGTAAGTCTTGTTTTATGGCCCAGAATGTGATCCATCTTGGTAAAGGCCCCATGCATCCTTGAAAAGAACGTTGTTTTTCTGTCGTTGGGTGGAATGTTCCATAAACGTCAATTAGGTCCAATTTGTTGATGGTGGGTTCAGGTATTTACATCTTTGCTAATTTTCTGTCTGGTTGTCTTATCAATTACTGAGACAGGAATGTTGAAGTCTCCAACTGTAACTGTGGATTTATCTATTTTGTTTTTCACTTCTAGAAGTTTTGCTATATGTGTTTTGAGGCTGTGTTCAATGCATGAAATTTTAGGACTGTTATGAATTGATTCCTTTATTGTTAGGTCCCTCTTTATCCGTGGTAATATTCCTTACTGTGAAGTCTAATTTGTCTGGTATTAATATAGTCCCTCTTCTTTCTTTTGATTAGTGTTTGCATGTATATCTTTTTGCATACTTTTATTTTTAACTCAGATATGGATTTATATTTGATGTGTTTCTTGTAGGGGGCATATAATTCGGATCTTGCTTTTATTTGTGCAACATAGTTCAAAAAGAAAATAGGTAACCAATAGAGTGAGAGAAAATATTCATAATACATACAGGCAACAGAAGACCAATATGAAAATAGATGAAGAATTTCTACAAATCAGTTGGAAAAAGACAGAAATACACAATACAAAACTGAGCAAACAACTTGGAGAGACATTTCATGAAAGCTGATATTCAATGGCCAATAAACTTATGAAAAAGTACTCAACTTCATTAGTTGTCAGAGAAATTCTAATTAAAGCCACAACATGATGCCACGACATATCCCCAGAAGGACTCAAATGAAAAAGATTAATGACAGCAAGTGTTGGCAAGGATGTGGAGCAACTGGGACACTCACACACTATTGATGTAAAGGTAAAATCGGTACAACTACTTTGGAAAATTGTCAGGCGGTATCCAAAAATACCGCCCACAAGAGTGTGTATACAATGTCTACCAAAAACATTTACTAAAATGTTCATAGTAGCACTCCTCGTAGTAGCTCCATATTCGAAACTAGACAGATGCCATTAACAGTAGAATGGATAAATTGTGTTATATTGTCACAAAGGGACAGGGGAGTGAACTACAGGGCCACGCAACAACGCAGATGAATCTCATCGACGTAATGTTGAATGAGAGAAATCAAACACAAAAGGTGACATACTGTATGACTCCATTTATATAAAATACAAAACGGTCAACATGAATCTACACGTTAGAAACGGAAAAGGATTACCCTTGTGGGTAGCGATCGGAAGGGGGTAGATGAAGCCATCCCATGAGGGAATATTCTGGAATCTTCCATGTCTTTCTCTGGAAGGTAGTTACAAGGCTGTGTTCATTTTTGTGAAAAATATCAAGTTGTATGTTTATGATATGTACCCTTTGGGTACGCAAGTTACATGCTTCCATAAAAAGTTTTCAATGAAGATGCTGAAAAACAAAAAGTCGAATAATTTTATGAGACTTTTTACAAAGAACAGGCCACTGATCCCTGCTTTCATCTCCTTTCCTGTTTAGAGTTCCTGTCTTTATTTATGTATATTTTGGTATTAATTTCATAATATTATTATATTTTATCAAAGTCATTCATGCACACAGTTTAAATACTTCAACAGGGCTTGTTATCGAAAATGACACCCACCCCCTACTGGGCCTTATCTGCCCATTTCTCATCCCCGGGTCAGTCCAACATAGTTCATTTTGGTTAAATGGATATTCACTGTTAACCTATTACCACTGCACAAACATTACTTGCTGCATAACCTCTCATTTCCCCTTGACCTAATAATTGCCTTTTTGTGAATTATTTCTACCTTCTTACCATGAATTCAATGTTCAAATATCCCCCAGTGCATATTTCTTCTCAATTTCTTCAAATACGTTAAGGAGTCTATCCTTCTTCTGAATGAAATTCCCTTTTTAAAAAAAAAAATTTAAACATTTACTTATTTATTTTTTGAGACACAGAGACAGAGCACAAGTGGGGGAGGGGCAGAGAGAGAGGGAGACAGAATCAGAAACAGGCTCCAGGCTCTGAGCTGTCAGCACAGAGCCCAACATGGGCTTGAACTCACAAACTGTGAGATCATGACCTGAGTCGAGCCAAAGTTGGACGCTTAACCGACTGAGCCGCCCAGGCACCCCAATCCTCCCATTTTAGAATGACACCCTCGCCATCTGGTGTCCTCCAGTCTAGAAACTCTTTAATTGGTACCTTCTGGGATATAAATGCTCAGACTTCTGCTAGTTTGGGAGGAGAAGTCATATACCTGCTGTCAGAGGAGGGGTATTTGGGGTTCAGCTGCTTCTTAAGTAGACTTCCAGCTAAACGTTCTGTTTTCAGCCCCATACTCACCTCCAGAGGTGATTTGTGTCACTAATTCCTTTTGCAGCTTCTTTGATGTAAATGTGGTTGCTGCTCGGTTTTCCCCAGCTTTCTCTAATCTACTAAATTAGTTACCATTTGCCTTGCAGCTTTCCAATTTCCAACATTTTGTTGCTTCTGTCTCCTTTTCTATTCTCCTCACTGTGTGATTTCGGTCATTAAAAAGAATGCCTTACCAGAATTCCTTCTGTGTCCTTTTATAACCTGCTATTTTATCACAGACAATGTGACATTTTACTTCTAATCAACTGGGAAAACTCCACATTGGTAACTTCTCAGAAAGAGATTGTCACAAAGTTATTTGAGTGACAGGGCATCTTGCCTGGCTGGTGAAGACAGTCTTCCCCTTCAACTTTCTGCCTTTATTGCTTTAGAAGCTTGAGAGCATTGATTGGCTTTTTGCTTTGTATCTACGAGAAAGAGAAAAGGAGGATGTGATGTCTGCTCACCACCACCCTGGGCCCTAGTACAAGTGTGAGTGCCAGTGGTTAATAGATCCAGGCTCATCAGTAGAAGGAGCTGTTTCCTGAGAGATATCGGGGACTCCAGACACAAGTCCTACTGCTGTGGGGCCTATTGTCCCAGTTTGTCACACGTTAATGTGGTAATCTGAGGACTGGCTGATGGCTTCTTCTGTAGGATATCAGTTCCGGTAACAGCAAAGCTTCCTTAAGCAGCTTTGAGAACTATGAGTGTTGAATCAGAATAGGAGAGGAGGAACACGGCAGATACTTCATGAAGGCTACAGCTGATATTTACAAACACATGTAAGGCCTCTTGTGGGCTCATCTAGAAAAAAAACCAAACAAACAAACAGGGAAGAGGGGCGCCTGGGTGGCTCAGTCAGTTAAGCATCTACCTCTTGGTTTCGGCTCAGGTCATGATCTCACAGTTTGTGATTTCAAGCCCCTCCTTGGGCTCCGCCCTGAGAGCTCGGAGACTGCTTGGGATTCTCTCTCCCTCTATCTCTGCCCTCCTGGCTTGCACTCTCTCTCTCTCTCTTTCTCAAAAATTAATAATAAAAATAAATAAACTTTAAAAAAATTAAAACAAAACAAATAGGGAAGAGAACTTTCTGCAGGACTGGCTGATATAGGTTGAGACCTATGGTGGTCTGCTGTATCGGTGACCCCTAATGGATGCCTCGCAGTATTCACAACCTTGTGTAGCCAATAGGCTACAGTGGATGGGACTATGAGCCAGTTCTGAGCCTAAGCCTAAAGAAACCCTGGTAGTTTTCATTTTTGCTCTCCTGGGAACTTTGAGTCTCCAGGTAAGAAGTCTTTCTACCCTGCTGGAGTGACTGTGTGGAAAGGCCACACAGAGAGGGAGAGGACCTGAGATTTCACAACAAAGAACTGAGGAAGCCAGCAACAATGAGAACTGAGGCTTCAGATGTATGACACCAGTTGAGCAATTGCAGTCATCCCCTGGCCACTTGAGCCTTGCCAGCTGAGGCTCAAGACCTGTGAGTGAAGAAGCCCTCGGGGCCATTCCAGCGCCAGCGGGCATCACATGAATCAGAAGCCAGCTACGACCTGCCAGAATTCCTGACCCATGTGTTGTGAGAAACAGTAAAGCGGCGACTGTTTTAAGACATCGAGTTTTGGTGCAGTTTGTTATGCGTCGATAGGTCACCAGACTGAACCAGAAGAACTTCGGGTTCTTGATGTTTGAGGGACTGCCTCTACCCATCAAGATGTCATGACATGGAGACTGTGCTCAAAAAGAGCTAAAGAAAATGGCAAAAAGAGTTAAAGAAAAAGCATATACTGGTCTGGAAGAAAAATATGCATTTTAGAATTTTTTTAAGTTTCTTTATTTTTAGAGTAGGGGGGGAGGGAGGGAGGAGCAGAGAGAGAAGGCGAGTGAGAATCCCAAGCAGGTTCTGCACTGTCAGCACATTGCCCGACATGAGGCTTGAGATCATGACTTGAGCCGAAATCAAGAGTCGGATGCTCAATTGACTGAGCCACCCAGGTGTCCTTGGAATTTTTATAAAATCTCTAAAAAAGATTTGAGCTTAGGCATTTTCTCCTTTACTCACCGTTGGTTTCAAAAACCTAAACTTAAAGACAAGAGTGGGAAATGCCCCCAAACACTACCTTCAGATTGGGTGGCTTTTTACGGATCCCAGTATGAGCTCCCTTTAACCCATGGCAAGGGAGCTGGGGCCTCTTCCACTTGTGATATTTTTTGGCAGTGGCTTAAATCTGATGCCTGTATTTTATTTATTTACTTACTTACTTATATTTTATTTTTTAAGTTTATTTATTCTGAGAGAGAGAGAGAGAGAGCTTGCATATGTGATTGGGGGAAGGGCAGAGAGAGGCGGGCAGAGAGAGAATCCCAAGCAGGCTCACGGGGGGTCAGCGCAGAGCCAGATCTCACAAACCATGAGATCATGACTTGAGACAAAGGCAGATGCTTAATTGACTGAGCCACCCAGGTGCCCTTATTTATTTTTATTTTAGAGAGAGAGAACTCAAGCAGGGAAGAAGGGCAGAGGAAGAGACAGAGAATCTTAAGCAGTCTCTACATTCAGTGTGGAGCCAACTTGGGCCTCGATCCCATGACCCCAGGATCATGACCTGAGCCAAAATCAAGAGTCAGGTGCTCAACTGACTAAGCCACTCAGGCGCCCCGATCTGATGCCTTTGGTTTATTTTTTCTTAATGTTTATTTATTTTTGAGAGAGAGAGAGAGAGAGAGAGAGAGAGAGAGCGCATGAGTGGGGGAGGGGAAGAGAGAGGGAGACACAGAATCCAAAGCAGTCTCCAGGCTCTGAGCTGTCAGCACAGAACCTGACTGGGGCTCGAACTCATGAGTAGTGAGACCACGACCTGAGCTGAAGTCGGACGCTCAACCAAGTGAGCCATCCAGGCACCCCTGATGCCTTTAAAGCCAGGTTGGGGTGCCTGGGTGGCTCAGTCGGTTAAGCGTCTGACTTCAGCTCAGGTCATGATCTCCCAGTTCGTGGGTTTGAGCCCCACGTTGGGTTCTGTGCTGACAACTCAGAACCTGGAGCCTGCTTCGATTCTGTGTCTCCCTCTCCCTCTGTCCCTCGCCTGCTTGGGCTCTGTCTCAAAAATAAATAAATATCAAAAAAAATTTTTAATAAATAAATGAAGCCAACATAAGTTTTTTGGGTTTTTTTTTTCTCATTAAAATTTTGTTTTAATGGGTCTCAAAATTCTGTGACAGATTTTTGGTCAAGTTGTTTCCATTAAAAAGTACTGACTTTAAAAATGAGTAACTTAAAACTGCCACACACACACACACACACACACACACACACACACAAATGGTCCATAAAACCTCCTTTCCTTCTGAAGGTTTTATGATTCATTGTTATCATTAACCAGTCTTTTACTTTAAACTTAAATGGCAAATTGATACAAACAGTTCTGAGACTGTTCTACCACCATAAAGCCAGGTTACATTTTAAAAATAAACTCCTGCAAGAAAGAAAAACATTTTAAAAATAAACTCCTGCAAGAAGGAAAATACTCATCTTTACAGAATCCTCCTCATGTGGTGCTGGTACATTCTCTCAAGAAGTACCTTAATATAAGGAAAGGAGGTGAGATTAGTAACCATAGCAGACAGGGCTTGAATCCCACCTCTTTCATGGTTTAGCTGTGGGGCTTTGGAGAAGTTATTCAACCTCTTTCAGTCTGTGCTCCCTCATCATTGAAAAGCGAGAATGTTAATACCTATCCTGAAGGATTGCCTTGAGAATAAAAGAGGTAATGTATATGAAAGTACATAACATACTGCTGGGCATATGGTTAAGGCTCAAAAATATCTTGGCTTCATTTTGCTGCATTCGTAAGTTATTGGAGCCAGAGTTATGACTCAAGGAGGTCGAAGAAAAGCGAAAGGGCTAGACAGCTCAGTGGTAGTTGGTCAGGACCATCACTGCCCTCTCTTCTCTCCATTGCCATTGACTTAGATCCTAGAGATACTAGACTTTTAAAATAGTAACCTATTACCCTATATTTTCTGTAATCCCCATCCCTATGCTCATCACAGAAAACAAGGGTTCTGGTTTTATCTCAAGAAAGAATGATAATACAACACCGATTACAAATGAGTCAAATTTTTTCTTTGGGGCTTTAAAAGCCAACGACTCATGACATAAGAAAACCTCTTTAAAAGAATAATTGAAGACCTGATTTTTCTCAACATTGTCACGCATATGCACACATACTCACACACATGCATACACACACTGACACGTGTGCATGACCACAAAGGACTAGCCAAAAATTCCCTGGACTTCAGAGTAGGGAGAATTCCAGCTCTAGTTTTGCCATTGACTTAGATCCTTAGAAACTATTAATGTGTTTTTCCCTTTGCACTTAGCAAGGAAATGACCTCCTTCTTATTTGGTTATGGCATCAATCTGTTTGTGAGGAGATTAAGATTGTTTCAGGAGGAATACTAAGAAGAAAAGAGCTAATATGCATTATTGAAATTCAAAATAGTTTTTTTCCAGCAAAACAATAGGCTTGAAAACTGGACTCTGTGAGAGAAATAATTTTCTATATTCACTTAGCTCCCATTTAACAAGATCAAGATACAAAACTAGATTCAAATCTCCACCAAAGTAGGGGTAATTTAGTCTATTGTCTCTGATTTCCCCATCTACTCATGACGATGATGATAACACCTATATCAAAGGATTGTTTCCAGAATGAACTTCTGTCTTCTGAAGTGGGACTTAGGAAGTGGGCCAGGAAGCCAAGGATATGATATCAAAGGAATAAAAGAGAAGCCTGCCCTTTCCTTTCTTGGACATTGAAGAAGATAGCTAGAAGGTGAGAGTGAGATAAGAATCAAAGAGGCTTAACTTGCTTTTGTGGGAATGGCTTCAGAAATATCCAGAAAAGAGAAGAAATCATTGAAGTTGGCACAAACTTGTGCCCAATGTAGATAAATGGACAAATCAGGGTAAACTGTCAGAGAGATAGGGTCTAGTTTGTACTTCTAGTCCTCCAGTGATGAGTATTCAGTTGAGAGCCATGGGCATGCCATGGAGAATGGTATGGCAGGAAGATCCAAACAGGAAACAGAGGCATGTAGTTTGGGTCAGAGCCTGGATGGAGGACATGTCAAAATTCAAGGGGTCCACTGGGCTTTGCAGAGCTATGGGGAGGTTGAAGTCAGACCTAGTCAAGAAAGCCATGTGAGGGGGCACTTGGGTGGCTCAGCCCATTAAGTGTCTGACCCCTGATTTCGGCTCAGGTCATGATCTGGCAGTTCATGAGTTTGAGCCCCACATTGGGCTCTGTGCTGACAGCACAGAGCCTGCTTGGGATTCTCTGTCTCCTCTCTCTTTGCTCCTCCTCCACTCATGCTCTCTCTCTTTCAAAAATAAATAAACTTAAAAAAAAAAAAAGAAAGAAAGACATGTGAGATACTGTAAGTGCTGACTTTAGCCAAAGGCCAGCAGGGGGAGAATGACCAAGTGCATATTGGCCAATAAACCAGAGGAGCCAAAGGACACATTGAGAGCACAAGGACCCCAATTCTCCTCATACACCCATTCCCGACGAGATCACTTAAGCCTCTTCTCTCTCTCCAAGCACTCTCACAGCTACTTGGAAAAAAGCCTGGGAAGAGGCAAGACCTCTGAGAAATCTGAGACTCTGAGCATTTTTACCTAGATAGATTTAAAAATATCTGAACAGCCTGTTTATTCTGTGGTATTGCACTGGAACAACTACAGCTTTTAATGCCACCCAGTGGATGAAGTTTGTAAGAAAGACCACATTGCTTATAGATAAACTATTTCTCCTCACATTCTGAGTTGTAATATAAGATAATTGATCCTATTAAGGAGGTTAGACATTGGTGGGACCCTCAAAATGGACTGCAATAGTCAGTTTTTGTTGTGTAACAAACAACTCCAAGATCTCAATGGCTTATAACAAAAACCACCTATTTTCATGCTTTTGGTGGTAGAAGTTGGCTATGGTTTGACTTATCCAAGTTGGGCTTGACAGGGAGTAGTAGGGCTTCAGACTTCTGGTTATGTTCAGTTATTTAATCTGGGACCCAAGCTGGAGGGGCAGTGCATGTCTGGAATTTGCTCTTCTCTTAACACATCACAGGAGTGTAAGAAGAAAAGTCAAATCACAAAAGCACATTTAAAGTATATGTTTGTATCATGTTCTATGGCATTCTATTGGCCCAAGGAAAGTCACATAGCAAAAGGCATGGAAGTATACTTAAATAAAGGGGAGGCAGAGAATTGGGAATAACAATCGAAACTGCCAGAGGACCACTGTTCCCTGCCCACCCCTCACTCCCAAGCAGTAATATTTCCAAAATGATGTGTGAATTCTAGGAGCAAAGTTTCCCGTGTGCAAAGAGAATCAGTGGAGAATCACAGAGGGCCCAAGGAGCCAGCATACCAAGCATGATGGAGCAGGATGAGGAAAGCCTAGGTCTTGGATGACACAGTTTAAGGTGTTTACCAGCCACGTACCTCCAGACCTTTTTTTAATATGAAATGAGTTAATATCTATACTGTTAGTTGAGTTTTCTGTCAGTTGCAGCTGAGTGTATCCTAACCAAAACTGGTTAGACTCTTATTAACTCTATTTTTCCTTGAGGCCTAGAGAAGTAAATGCTGGAGGTTGGATTTGAACCCAAGCTTTGTCTACAGAGCACATGCTTTTACTTTACTATGATACCTTGCCCTCCAAGTCTTGTGTGAGGCTGAAGTCTCTTAGATACATGTCAGCTGATTCAACGGGTAATGGAGTTAAATGCTTCCATGGTGAAAAAGCAGAAAGTCTGGGCATAGCAGTTAAAAATACCAACATGGCTTTGATCTGGCCCTGTAGCCACACAACTCAGAGAAGAGTCAGGGCCAGGCACCAGAGGATACTCAGATGTAGGGCTAGTCCTGAGGTTTCTCTGAGTTTTATGCAGGAAGAGATGTTAGGTGATGGTGACCTCACTCAACAATTTAATCAACCTACACACTTAAAATAAGCCCCCTCAAGCACCTGCTCCCTTCATCCCCCTCTTCTGCTTTGAAACAATGAAAAGGAAATTTGGCAAATAGCAAGTCTAAGCCATCAGTCTTCAAATCTATTCTATAGATCAAAATTTCTGGGCCACATGGAAATACCTCTCTAGGTAGATACCAGGAACTGACCCAACAATTGTATCCCACACAGTAGGTGTTCATGAAGGTTTACTGAATGAATGAACAAACCACAATATAGGATCAGCCACAATATAGGATCAGGGCCTGATGAACCTCCCTGCAAGCCCAAAGATCTGTTGGCCAGTGTATTTAGAGTTATTGAAGCTCAAAGGTCTACCTGATATTAGTCAAAGTCATGTGAGACAGATCAGCTAGAATACCCATGATATCATGTCTTTCCAGTGAGTAGATTTCTCATACCTCTGTCCAAGGAACTTCTTACTGCTGAGGTACAGATGCAGAATAAACATGATAGTCACTGAGCATGAGTCAGAGGGGTGAGGACGTGTTAGGCAAGTTTCCCTAGGGCCCCACAGAAGCCATTGAAACATGCCTGTCTTGACAGGATTTGGTAATTCTGAAAGTATAATTTAATTTCTCAGGCCTGGATACAATTTTGTCACACAGTACAAGATAGATAGATCAGTTATCAGATATATATATACGTATATATATATGTGCGTGTGTGTGTGTGTGTGTGTGAATATATATATATATATATCAGATATCTGATCTATCTATATCTATATATATATCAGTTTAAATTATATATATATATATACACATATATATATATCAGTGTAAATTATATATATAATATATATAACTTATATATATAATATATATATATATAACTTATAAGTTTTATATATATTATATATATATAATTTAAACTGATATTTTGAGGGACTCCTCCTCCTATTAAGAGAAGTCTAGCCCTGTCCAAGCCCCAGCTTCTTGTCTGTGAGAGTACCTCCAGGGTCTTCCCCATAACCCTACATAGCACTTGGCTCTCAGGTGGCACAATGAATGCCCAGGATTCTAACAGAACTCCAGTGATAATGCGGTCCCTGGTGCTGACACATCTCTGTCCCCATCACTTTTTTTATACTGGGCTTCTGCACAGAGGGACCAGGGTGGGGCATCCACCTCCTTCCATAGGCCTCTGCTTCCATAGCTGGTGCCGTGGTGTTTCTTAGTTCTTTTACTTGTTCTGAAGCAGAAGGCCTTCGCAGGGAGCTCAAATTTGCCCATATCCAAGAATAACTTGATTCAAGTCCCATTTTGAGGCTATTTCTTTTACTCATTCACTTAATCACTCAACAAATATTGATGGTCAACTTTGTGCCATCAGTGTGCGAAGCACAGGGTCCCTGCCTTCAAGCAGCTTGTGGCCCAGCTGAAAATATTAACATTTAGTGAAACATTACAATGAAATGTGAAGTGAGTTATGATAGAACAAATAAAATGTGCTATGAGGGATATGGAACAGGGACAGCTAATCTCATGTGACGCAGTAAAGAGCTTCCTGAGGATATGAAGTTCACGGTGAAAACTGAAGGATGAATAGAAATTAGCCCAGTAAAAGAGTGAGGAGACTTAAAATTTTTTTTAATGTTTATTTATTTTGAGAGAGAGAGTGTGTGTGTGAGAGTGGGGGAGGGGCAGAGAGAAAGAAGGATTGACAGAGAGAGAGAGAGAGAGAGAGAGAATGAATCTCAAGCAGGCTCCACACTCAGCGTGGAGCCTGACTCGGGGCTTGATCCCACGACTGTGAGCTCATGACCTGAAGTGAAATCAAGAGTCTGACGGTTAATTAACTGAGCCAACCAGGCGCCCTGGGCCTTAAAAATATTTTTTTTTAATTAGGGCGCCTAGCTAGCTCAGCGGGTAGAGCATGTGACTCTTGATCTCTGACTAACGAGTTCAAGCCCCACCTTGGGCATAGAGATTATTAAAAAAGAAAAAAAAATTAAAGAGTGTGGGGCCAAGGGGCTCACTGTTTTGTACAAATTATTTGAAGGTAGAAAAAACACTCCATGAGATTATTACTTGGATACAGGGTTATAACCGACATTAAAACAAAAACAGCATACACTTTCCCAGGGAAGAGAAAAAAGAGAGTACATTTTCAAATTATTTTATAATGCTCAATATAACTTTGTTAACATTAGACAAAGACAGTATAAGATAGGAAAACTATAGGCTAATCTCACTAACATAGTTGGGAAAATCCTAAACAAGATTTTTGTAAATCTAGCCCAGCTGTGTGTGTGTGTGTGTGTGTGTGTGTGTGTGTAAATCTAACCCAGCTGTGTGTGTACTGCTAACCTGACAATTAAAAAGGGGGGAAACCCCATAAATATTATTGTATTATTTATAGGGATTTTATTGTCTACATAGAAAACCCAACACACTATTAGAATTGATAGGAAACCTTAGAAATGTTACTGGATATGAGATTAATAAGCAAAAAAACTGGTTTTCTTTATACAAGTGGCAGATTAGTAAGAAAATATAATTTTATAAAAGCCCTTTACAATACAATAAAGATTTGAAAGTAACTAGGGATAAATCAAACAAAAATGTTCAAGAAATTTCTGAGAAAAATTATATCATTTTATTGAAATGTGCTAAAGCAGACCTAAATAAACAGAAAGTCATACCATGTTTTTGGATGAGAAGACTTAATATTACAATAGTGTCAACTTTCCCCAAAGTAATCTGTAAATCTAATGCAATTCTAATAAAAATCCCTAGTAATAGTTTTTCTGGATGTCACAAGCTGATTCCAAAATTTATATGGATGAACAAAGAGCCAAGAACAACTAGATATCACAAGATATGTGCCTTACCATATATCAAGAATTATGGCGGGGCGCCTGGGTGGCGTAGTTCGTTAAGCATGGGATTCTTGATTTCAGCTCAGGTCACGATCTCTGGTTGTGAGATCAAGTCCCGCATCAGGCTCTGTGCTGATGGCACAGAGCCTGGTTGGGATTCTCTCTCCCTCCCTTTCTCTGTACCTCTTCAGCTCTCTCTCTCTCAAACTAAATTAATAAATTTTAAAAATAAATAAATAATAAATAAACACTAAAAAAGAATTATGGCAATTATTTAGTAATTAAAATAGTTGGGTACTGATACAGGGATAAACTCATAGGGCAATGGAGCAGAAAAGAAAGCTTAACAATAATTATGCATATGTATGGACATCTAATACTGACATAGGTAAGTTGTCCTTGTTCTGGGATGGGATTGAGTATTCGATAAAATGCACTGAGACAATTGGTTTTCCATATAAAAAAATAAAATAAAGGGGCACCTAGGTGGCTCAGTCAGTTAAGCATCTGACTTCAGCTCAGGTCATGATCTCACGGTTCATGAGTTCAAGTCCCGCATCGGGTGAGCATGAACCCCACTTTGAGTGAACCCTGCTTCTCTCTCTTTCTCTCTCTCTCTCTCTCTGCCCCTCACTCACTTATGCACTCTTTCTTAAAATAAAATAAAATAAAATAAAATAAAATAAAATAAAATAAAACTAGATTTCTATCTCATTTCATACAGAGAAAGGAGGCCCAACTGGATTAAAGTCCTAAATGCATAAAGCAAAAATTTTAAACTTTCAGAGAAAAATGTAGGGCAGTAGAATATTGGGATAAGATGGAATTTCTGCATAAGATACTTGAAAAGCACAAGTCCAAAGGGAAAAAATTGATAAATTTGTCTATGTTAAAATTTAAAACTTCTGGGGCGCCTGGCTGGCTCAGTTGAAAGAGCATGTGACTCCTGATCTTGGGGTTGTTAGTTCAAGCCCCACGTTGGGTGTAGAGATCACTTAAAAATAAATCTTTAAAAAAAAAGAAATAAAAGTCATTATACGTGGAGTTTTGAAAAACAAATTAACAACAAAACATTGGTTACCTCTGAGAAGGGTTTACAGAGTAGCCAAGCAATAGGATAATGAGGGAGACTTTTTATTGGTTACTTTTTTTTAAAAAGTGAAATTCAAATAGCATACAGTTAATCATTTTCAAGTGTACAGTTTAGTGGTATTTAGTATATTCACAATGTTAATGTAACCACTACCTTTCTCTAATTTCAAAGATTTTTCATCACCCCATAAACACGCTTCCTGTCCATTAAGTAATCACATTCCCCTTGACTTCATCACCCTGTAACCTCTACTCTGTTTTTTGTTTTAAGTTTATTTATTTATTTTGAGAGAGAGAGAGAAAGAGAGAGAGAGCACGCACATGCACACACGAGTAAGGGAGAGGCAGAGAGAGCTGTCAGCACATAGCCCTACACAGTGCTTTTGGATCTTGCAAACCCTGAGATTGTGACCTGAGCCAAAATCAAGAGCCAGACATTCGACTGACTGAGACAGCCAGAGGGCACCCCTCCACCACCTTTTGTAAGTTTATTTTGCATTCTGTCTCTATGGATTTGCCTATATATATATATCGTATAAAAAGGAATCACACAATTTGACCTTTTGTATCTGGTTTCTTAGACTTAGCATAATTCAGCGTTCATCAAAGTAGCATGTATCTGTACTACATTCCTTTTTTTATGGCTGAATACTTACTATTCCATTCTATGTATGTATCATAACGTGCTTATCCATTCATCAGTTGATGGACACTTGGGCTGTTTCCACCTTTTTGGCTATTAGAAAAATCGCTGCTATAAACATTCTTGTACAGCTTTCTGTGTGTACATATGCTTTTATTTCTTGGGTAAAATTGCTGGCTCATATCAAGAATAAACAAAGCTGGGCGCTACTTAAAGTGGTAAGGACAGATTTTAGTCAGTAAGATACTACTGCAGTAGAGAAAAGAGTCCCACATGCATGAAACTCAACTTTGATTCGTACAGAGGTAACTGGGCATTTTAAAGGGAGAATGAGGGAATAGGGAGGGGGGTGAGGGGCAACTTTGTAGAGTCAGGGAAGTGAAAAATTACAAAAAGCAGGAAGTGGGGGAGTTGGTCCCTGTGAAATCCATTTGGGTTTATTAACTGGTGCTTATCCAGGTTAGGCTTCTACCCCCCCAAAGAGGCTGAGAGACAGGGGCCCTACCTTCAGGCATCGGCTGGAACAAACAGTAAATTCTTCTGCAGCCTTAAGTTTTCTCAGGCAGGTGCTTTAAGGGGGTCAAGGGTCATTGTAAGGATGTGGTCTTGAGCTGTTAGAAACGATGTTAGCATTTGTTTAAGTCTTTATAGGTCTAGATTGAAAGGGTTTAGAGACACCTGGCTAGAGTTTGGTCAAGGAGAGAATCTTTTTTAGTCATATGGTAATTCTATATTTAACTTTTTGAAGAACCCTGGTTATCTTTGTGTGCCTTTTGAAATACATGTGAATATATTTCTATTCCAAAAATTAATAATAAAAGGTGCATTAATGTAGACGTCATATATAGGCATATAACCAAGAAGAATTACTATCTAGAATTTATAGAGAGCTTCCACAAATCAATATGAAAAAGACAATAAACCCCACAGGAAAAGTGAAGACAGGACAAAAGACAATTCCTCAAAGAAGAAGAAACAAAAACTGCCAATGAAAATAACAAGATAACACTTCACATCCATCAGATTGGCAAAGATAAGTCTGGTAATATCAAATGTGAGACTATGGGGCAATAAGGACCCTCTTACATTGGGTCAGAGAGTAAACTGGAAAAACCAATGTGGAGACCATTTGGCAATTTCTAGTGGAGGTGATAACACAATATCATTTATACACTTTTAAAAAAATGTTTATTTACTTTTGAGAGAGAGAGACAGAGCTCGAGCAGAGGAGGGGCAGAGAGAGAGACACACAGAATCCAAAGCAGGCTGCAGGCTCTGAGCCATCAGCACAGAGCTCGAACTCACAAACCATGAGATCATGAACTGAGCTGCAGTTGGACACTTAGTGGACTGAGCCACCAGGTGCCCCTCCACTTATAGACTTACACCCAAATTCTCCCACATTTGCACAAGAAGTTATACAGAAGTATGTTTATTGCAGCATTATTTTATATAGCAATAAGGTGGAAATTATTTTTTGTAATAAATGTCTGATAGGTCTACATGGTTTATGCCATTTTTTTAAAGTTTATTTATTTTTGAGAGAGAGAGAGAGAGAGCGCGCGCGCATGAGTGGGGGAGGGGCAGAGAGAGGGAGACACAGAATCCGGAGCAGGCTCCAGGCTCTGAGCTGTCAGCACAGAGCCCAATGCAGGGCTCAAACTCACGGATCGTGAGATCGTGACCTGAGCCAAAGTCGAACGCTCAACTGACTGAGCCACTCAGGCGCCCCAATAAGGTGGAAATAACTTTAATATCCATAAGCGAAACAATGATACATGGTCTGTGATATATTTGTAAAATTGAATATTATACTGCTGTGCTGTTCAATATGGTAGCCACAAGCCACATGGGACTCTTTACATTTAAATTTAAAAATTATAGGGGCGCCTGGGTGGCTCAGTCGGTTGGGCAACCGACTTCGGCTCAGGTCGTGATCTCGCGGTCTGTGAGTTTGAGCCCCACATCGGGCTCTGTGCTGACAGCTCAGAGCCTGGAGCCTGTTTCAGATTCTGTGTCTCCCTCTCTCTCTGACCTTCCCCCATTCATGCTGTGTCTCTCTCTGTCTCTAAAATGAGTAAACATTAAAAAAAAATTAAAAAAAATAATAAAGTTTTAAATTTAAAAATTATAAATTTAAATTGATTCAAATGAATTCTATGTTTTAAATTTCAAAGTTTGAATTCAGTTCCTCAATCACATTAGCTGCATTCGGATGCTTCAAGTGCTCAGTAGTGGTACCATATTGGACAGTGCAGATATAGAACATTTCCATCATTGCAGAAAGTTCTACTGGACAGCACTGTTATGGAACAGATAAAATGAGTCATCTGGGTCGACATGTTTCAAAATATATAAATCTCAAAAATATAAGGTTGATAGGAAAAAGCAGGCAAGCTGCACCGGGACACCTAGAGTGTCCCATTTAAATGTCCTCCCATTTAATACACACTCCCACTTAAATAGTTTGGAAATTAAAAACATTCATTGCCTTCAGAGATGGGAAGTGTGTGGTGAGGGATGAAGTGGTTGGTAGACTTTTAACATACATCCTTTGCCTCTCTTAAATTTTGAATCATGCAATTATATCATCTATTCAAATATAGCAAAATAAATTCTGGCCCCAACCAGTTCAAGAAAAATGCTCAAGGCACGTACAGCCTGTTTGGACTTTGGCAAAACCATATTTATGGGTTTCTTGTTGAAACCTATCCACCAGATTATCTTAAAAAAGAAACTTGTGTTTCCTTTCTGTGATATTTTACAATTGCCACAGAATGCAAAAAAAAAAAATATTTGCACTGAAACGTCTCCAGCAAGACCTTGCTCAATCCTCTGTTATGTTTCACGTGAAAATGAAAACCTGTGATCAAAAAAGTTTTGAAATCACTTGTACATAAAATGTGATGTGAAGATGAAACTAAACTGTAATGTGTTAGCAACTAAGTAAATGCAGTTTGAACACGTTAAAATGCTGTATGTTCTCACAGACCCATAAAAATACAGTAATGGTACAAAATAATTTGCGGGCCTGGCAATCATCACATTCAGGCTAGAGGTTACCTCTGAGGAGAGAGGAGGGCTGTCTGGAAGGAGTACACAGGGGCATCAACTGAGTCTGTAGTATTTTACTTATAAAAAAAAAAACAAAAACAACAGGACAAATAGTTAGTGTTGAATAAGGGGGTGGTGATTCCGTGAGGTTCACTATGGCTGTGCTATGTGGTTTTCTACTTATTTCTTGGTTTTTTTTTTAAATTTTTTTTCAATGTTCATTTATTTTTTGAGAGAGAGAGAGACAGACAGAGTGTGAGCAGGGGAGGGGCAGAGAGAGAGGGACACACGGAATCCGAAGCAGGTTCCAGGTTCTGAGCTATCAGCACAAAGCCTGACGCAGGGCTCGAACTCACAAACTGTGAGATCATGACCTGAGCTAAAGTCAGACGCTCAACCGACTAAGCCACCCAGGCGTCCCCTCCCCCCGCCTTTTTAAACACTATAAACGCTTTATTAATCGCAAACCACCCTTGTGGGCCAAGTGGTCCTCCCAGACATCCAGGACCCAGCCACAAGTTCAGCGCAGCCTCTCGCTCAGACAGGGTGAGCACTTGGCCCTCGCGCCCAAGGCCTCTCACCTTGTGGAGGGTGGAACTGCTCCTGCGATCCGTGACCTCCACGCGCACCTGCGTGCACTGTCCCCGGGAGCCGGTGCCACCCAGCACGTTGCCGAGCCTGGCCAGCTCGATAGGCTGAGCGGGGCTGGCCTCCGGGGTGGCGGCGCGGCGGCTGTCAGACGGAGAGCTCCTCATTTTGAAAGAGGAAGGAAGGGAAGGGAGAAAAAAATCATTTTAAGCTTTAAATGGGAAGGCCCGGATGTGAGGGAGCACATTGCACTTCTGAGAAATTAAAAAACGCTTTGTAGCCGGATTTGCCCTGGAGACGTCTGGCCACGCGGGCATGGGCAGCACACTGGACCATTTAAGCCGTGGTGGCAGAAAAACATAGGGAAGGGCTTCTTTATAAAGCAAATATAAGATCAGATATGAATTTTTCTTTGAAGAAGGGAAGCCTCTTTTTAATTAGCCAAGGGCTCACTAGATTTGGAAAACATCAAAAAGCTAAATACAATTCTCAAGGTGAATGCATTTTACATTGCACTTACTGCTCTCAAGATTCCGGCATCCAAAGGGAAGAAAATGCGTACCATTGTACATGCTGTGCTGAGTATATCACATCTGTGATCTCTTAATTTTTGTCATTGCCTCTCTTATCTGCTGGTCTATCTGTACTCCTCACTGGGGTGAGTACTTCAAAAAAGGCAGGGACCATGTCTGTCCTGTTCACTGCTGTGTGCCCAGCGTCCCACACAGGGCCCCTGGCTCCATGCTGTAAAAAAGTATTCTCTTGGGGCGCCTGGGTGGCTCAGTCGGTTAAGCGGCAGACTTCGGCTCAGGTCATGATCTCACAGTCCCTGAGTTCGAGCCCCGCGTCGGGCTCTGTGCTGACAGCTCAGAGCCTGGAGCCTGTTTCACATTCTGTGTCTCCCTCTCTGACCCTCCCCCATTCATGCTCTGTCTCTCTCTGTCTCAAATAAATAAACGTTAAAAAATTTTTTTAAAAAAGTATTCTCTTTTTGTTTTGTTTTGTTTTAGTTGTTGAGTCAACATCTTTCTTCTTGGTCATTTGTTTTAAACTTATTAAATAAACCAAAAGAACTGTTCAGTGTGTTATACAAACACGTGTACAGGCATGTATGACTGAAATCAACCATCTAACAATAAAAAATGTCAATGTTCGGAGCCCATCAATGCTTGGGGATTCTGGGCCGTTTTCCCATATGGAAAACAGGCTTAGCATCTCCATCTCCAACAGACGCATGTTGTCTCCTGTGATAAGTAAGGAGTGAAATGGTCCTTCCAAGTTCATAGCGCATGTTTGCTGCAAGTGCTGGCTGCAATTTTCTGGTCCTTAGCTCCAACCCTGGCTAAGCTAACACAGTGTCTCCTTGGTGGCTGCTGATTCTTCTCATATTCTTTGATTCTGAACAATCTCCGGAAGTTGCTGGGCTGCTTGATTTTCATTCATACACCAAGGAGGTTTGTAAGTCTTCCTTCGATTAGATGTTCCAAAGACTACTCCTTTATTTCAATATCTAGTAAGCACGACGCATGTGTGCCATTTTGTCTGTTCTTCACTTTGTCAAAAAAGCTTTCCAGTGTCCAAGTGCCTGTCCGGGAAACGATAGAACCTGGCTCTCCCAATTTATACAACTGTAAACCTAACTACAAAACAGCAGCCTAAGCATCTATTATGAGAGCATTTTGAATAACTTGATGAGAGATTCCCAGTTTTGTTGCTCTCAGAATGAGATCACTGTGTGTTGTAGCCCCAAATGGATCATCAACCACAGGGAATCGCTGATCTCAGCATCCTTCAAAATATTATCTGCTTCTTGTTCCACTTCTTCTCTATAAGCAAGAATCAATTTTCTTCCATAAAACTCTTCCAGGGCCTTTCTTCCCTACTGTCAGGACTCAGGCATAGGCTTCCAGATACACTCAGCTGCAGCGTCTTACAACTTCCAGGCCCTTGGGTGTTGATGATTCTTGGCATCTCCCAGGCCCAAGCTAATCAGTTAACACATTTCAAAATCCAGGGGGAGGGAGACCACTAACTGTTGCCTTTCCAAAGAAGCAGTTACTGATGGGAGCGCTTCTTACACTGAATTTGTATTCTAGATAAAAAATGAAGCAAAATGTTATTAAGGGTAGTAGCACCTTTTTTTTTTTTTTCTTTTATGACTAATTTTTTCTGAGGAGCACTGACCAAAGAAAAGAAGATGATTCCTTAGATCTAAAGGGTGTATCTTCCCTGGATCGTTGACATTGCTTTTCAGTGTGATAATGGACCTTACTCAGGGAGTGGCTGTCTCTTGGGAGGCTTACCCCTGCAGATGGAGGGTGAGTGATGCCTCTTTGGCAATGGGGACTGGAGACTGGAGAGGGAGGTCTTCGTATCTCCAGGGAGGGATTGTATGCATTCACTCCCTTTTTATTGACCAACTTGCATTTCCCATCAAAGAAATGACAGTAAAATATAGAAAGCCACATTTCTTTCATCTAACCCAACCTCTGGCCTACTTAAGTGACCAGTTATTTCCCAGTCTGGATATGAAAATTTCCTTTATGAGAAACTCTCTAGAACGTTCATTGAATACGGTTTATAGTAGTGGAATTCTGTGATCCGGACACATGGTTAAAAAGAACATTCCCGTAGCAGTGTGAGGTGAAACCTGGATGATGCCTGGCCTCTGAAGATTCCCTCATGCCCAATGTCCCGTGGGCATTCTCATCCCCAATCTCATTTCCCCTCCTCTTCCAAACCTGTGCTGTTAGCTGTGTTTGGATAGTCTGGGAGAGTAGGGAGAAAGATGAGATGGCCAGAGAGAATCCAGCCATCTGTTTGTAGTTAATGTCAGGAGCTCTCTTATCTTTTTGAGAACTGGAAAGTCACCGGAGAAATAGTTACCACGTGGACTAAAAATCTCTATTAGTTTTTGGGTAGAAAAATGCAAACAGGAATTTTCCAATGTTCCCCATCCAATCTTTGTGTCCACAGAAACATCTCAACATTTCAGTGGATCCTTGGGGGGCCTGGGGGGCAGATTTAATTCTCAGTCTCAGGGAAATCTTTTTAAAAGAATTTTTCATACCTAGGTATTATAGCCATGTTACATGACATTTGAAAATGTAGTGAAAAGTTTTGCATTTTGATTATTTTTCCTCACTCTTTTTCTTATGCATCCTCTTTTTTCCAAAACGCAATTTTGAATGTAGTGTATATACAAGTCCCCCCAGGGGAGGCAGACTTCTTCACTCACCTTAAATCATAAATGCTCTCCTTTGTGGAGGATCCAGATGAAGTGATGTGTTTCTGAAAGCAAATGTGCTATAATACCTTTTTTTTTTTTACTTGAATAACTAACAAGGAGGGATACTCTAGATTTGGAATCTAACTTGGCAAGATAATATGCAGATTTGATTAATTGTAACAAAATCAGCAAGGTCTCAAACAGGAGGCTATCAATATAAGGTGAATGTACAAATGTAATTTCACATAACAAATATAGTTTCAACATGAAGTAAACGAACACAATTTGCTATAACAAATAGTCTTGACAAATGCAATTTCCTTTCATAAAAAGCCTATCATCAAAGCCTTCAATTGTAGGTTATAATTTCTGGAGTTAGAAATAGCCTATCCCAGAGGCTGCCTGATTTTATCCCACTTTTTAAAATGAAACGGAAAAGTAAATAAATAAATAATAAAATGAGGGGTGCCTGGGTGGCTTAGTTGGTTGAGTGTCAGACTCTTGATTTCAGCTCAGGTCATGATCTCACGGTTCATGAATCAAGCCCCACATCGGGCTCTGGCTGACAGTGCGGAGCCTGCTTGGGATTCTCTCTCTCTCTCTCTCTCTCTCTCTCTCTCTCTCTGCCCCTCTCCTCTCTCAAAAATACATAAACTTTAAAAAATAAATTAAAAACATAAAATAAAATGGTAGTTACACTTTAACTAGAAACAGAGCATGCCAAAAATAATTTTGGAAAAGCTTCTTCCCCTTGGCCAAATGTTGGCCCATTGTACTTGATAGTACTTGATACATACTGTCTGTACCTATATCTGTACCTGTACCCATACTTGTACCTGTACCTATAACCTGTACCTAAGCTGCACTGAAAGACTTCATGTCAATGAAATTCTTTTCTTGCAACACTTCCCGTAAGATATCACTGTCACTTGTAACAGTGACAAGTGATCTGAACCAAGGTTGAAGGTCTTTTAAAATGTATCATTTATTTTTTTAATTTTTTTAATTTTATTTTTTATTTTCTAAAATTTACGTCCAAATTAGTTAGCATCTAGTGCAACAATGATTTCAGGAGTAGATTCCTTAGTGCCCCTGACCCATTTAGCCCATCCCCCCTCCCACAACCCCTCTCGTAACCCTCAGTTTGTTCTCCATATTTATGAGTCTCTTCTGTTTTGTCCCCCTCCCTGTTTTTTATATTATTTTATTTCCCTTCCCTTATGTTCATCTGTTTTGTCTCTTAAAGTCCTCATATGAGTGAAGTCATATGATTTTTGTCTTTCTTTGACTAATTTCACTTAGCATAATACCCTCCAGTTCCATTCACGCAGTTGCAAATGGCAAGATTTCATTCTTTTTCATTCCTGAGTCATACTCCATTGTGTGTGTGTGTGTGTGTGTGTGTGTGTGTGTGTATCACATTTTATTTATCCATTCATCCATCGATGGATATTTGGGCTCTTTCCATACTTTGCCTATTGTTGAAAGTGCTGCTATCAACATGGGGGTGCATGTGTCCCTTCAAAACAGCCCACCTCTATCCTGTGGATAAATGCCTAGTAGTAAAATTGCAGGGTCGTAGGGTAGTTCTATTTTTAGTTTTTTTGAGGAACCTCCATACTGTTTTCCGGAGTGGCTGCACCAGCTTGCATTCCCAAAAATGTATCATTTGTTTTTATGCCACACTTGTTACTGTAGAGTCTCCAGAATCACTACTCGCAGTGGCTGCATGATGTTCCACATGTTCTCAAATGCTTTTCTTCCTTAGAGTTCATCTCATTTTACAGTTGTACACTGAATGGTATGGCTGTGTGTTTAAGGTGAGTCTCTTCAATTGACTCTAAGTTCCCTGAGGGCAGGGCTAGGTGAGTTAGGGCTCAGGATTGAATCACCAGCAGCAGCACACATAGAAGGCACACTGTCCCTGATAAGTATACTATATGTATGTGTGTGTGTGTGTGTGTGTGTGTGTGTGTGTGTATACATACATACACACACACATATATATGTATATATGTGTTATTATCAATATTTGTAAATTAAATTTGCATCATAGTTTTGTCATCTTCTGTTTAGTAATTATCCACTAGTGGAAACTTTGGTTGTTTACAGCACTTTACTTTTGTAAATTTTTGTGCGCATTTTTTATTATTTCCTTAAACCAAATTCTTAAATTGGAATATTACTTTAAGAGGTGTCAGTACTGGGGCACCTGGTGGCTCGGTCGGTTAAGCGTCCAACTTCGGCTCAGGTCATGATCTCACGGTTTGTGGGTTCGAGCCCCGCATCGGACTCTGTGCTTACAGCTCGGAGCCTGGAGCCTGCTTCGGATTCTGTGTCTCCCCCACTCCTCAAAAATAAATAAACATTAAGAAAAACAAAAAGAGATGTTGGCACTTTCAAGTTTCCTAAACTTCTAGAAAAGAAGTACCAATAATGTATGGGAGTACCAATCTGACAGGGAGGCATATTTCGTTTTTCTCATTTTCTTTTCATCTTATTGTGTAATGCATTCGTGCGGTACAAAATGTGAAAGTACGCCCCGTGCCCTGGCACACCTTGAATTGCCCGGTCTTCATGCCATCTTGGGCTTCACTTCCTACACAGCCTCGACAATATTAGTGGTTTTTCTCCTGCTCCAAATACTTCTTTCCCTGGGGAACAAAAGGCTGATAGTGCACCTCAGACCTAATGGTAGTTATGTTCTTCTCCCGTGGGCTACTCAAATCTTGGTGCCTGAAGAAACACCCATGACTGTCACTTGTGGATTTGGGGCAAGTGGCCTGGAATAGGGCTCCTCTTCTGCTGTGTTCCCGGAAGGTGAGCTTGTGGAGGCCCCTGGAGAGCTTCTCTGCACCCTTTCCCCTAGAGGCTGTAGACGAGGATCTGGGAGTCACCGCAGTGCCGGGACACTGTGGGAAAAACTGGAGCCCTCCTTCTCCAGAATAGACCACAGGCCTACTCCTTGCCATGACTTACTCTGTGGTGATGAGTGGGTCTCTACCTCACAGGACCGGTATCTATCTATGCCTTGGTTGTGTTACCAAATAAAACCCTGGGATAAAGGGAGAATAACTTTAGGGGAAATCAATCACCTCTGGCTGGGTCCTCTCAGACCCACAAAGCTCGACCCATCCTTTGGGACCTCAGCTCCTGGCCTGTAACCACAACTCCACTCCTTCGAGATGGAAGCTACTTTTTCTGCGTGCTTATTTTATCTCGCTGCTCACACAGCTGAGATGAGAGCTTCCCCTGGAAATCTTTCTCCAACTCCTCACTTCTGAGAAAGGTGATCCAACAGCACTTGTCTTCCTTCTACCATATGCTAATATTTTGTTGTCTGTCTCCCCTTTACTCCCCAACTTGTAGCTCTGATAGGAAAGAGACTGTGTGTGTCTCCTTCTTCAAAGCCTAGCAGAGTATACATGGTATGAGTGGGCACTTCAAAAATGTTGAATGAATTGTACTTGAAAGCCGAATGGCCTATTAAAGCTTTTCATAATAGTTTGGAGAAATAAAATTCACCTTTTAAAATGTACAAATCAGGGGTGCCTAGGTGGCTCAGCCAATTAAGCGTCCGACTTAGGCTCAGTTCATGATCTCACAGTTTGTGAGTTCCAGCCCCGCGTCGGGCTCTGTGCTGACAGCTCAGAGCCTGGAACCTGCTTCAGATTCTGTGTCTCCCTCTCTCTCTGCCCCTCCTCCACTTGCACTATGTTTGTCTGTCTGTCTCTCTCTAAAAAAATGAATAAACATTAACAAAATTAAAACGTACAAACCAGTGGTTTTTAGTATAGTCACAGAACTGCTGGATTGTCACCCTACTCTGAGACCAAGGGGGCTGAGGACCAAAGCAGTGACAACAAATTTTGTGGGAGAGGGTAACAGAGGCAGAATACGTGCAAGGGTGAGGGGCTAAGTAACACACCTTCCAGGAAGGCGAACACAAGAATTTGCTGGGGTAGGATGGGGGGTGTGTGAAGGGTTGACATCTTTTAGACATAATCAAGGTTAACTTTACAGCCCACCTTGCCATCTGTGGAGAGATCTGCAAAGGGTGAGACAAGCCAGAAAGGGAAGCAGGGGGAGAAAGGGATGAGGGATTCAGGAATGTGATTTGCAAGGTAAGAAAAACTCCTCAGCTTGCAGGAGGAAATCTCTGGGGAGGAGTAAAGGCCCACCAAGGGCTGTCCCACTCAGTCTGCTCCTGAGATGGGCAGATGGGTGAGACTGTACCAGGACTGGGCATAGAGGACTCTTATCATCCCCCTTGGCCCCACACTGAGGTCATGGAGAGAACGGACATCTTTACAATATCAGGTCGTTCTTCTAAGTGCACAGTATCTCTCTCCATTAATTTCGATTTTCTTTAATATCTTTCAGTAAAGCCTTATCATTTTATCTACAAAGGGCCTGTACACCTATTGTTAAATTTATTCTCAAGTACTTTATATTTCGGTTGCTATTGCAAATCATATATTTTTATTAAAATTTTTATTGCAACCTATACACTGAATCTATAAACTATAGAAAGCTTATGAAAAAAATTGAAGAAGACACAAAAAAAATGGAAAAAGATTCTATGATCCTTGGATAGAACAAATATTGTTAAAATGTCAATACTCCCCAAAGCAATCTACATATTCAATGCAATCCCTACTAAAATAACACCAGCATTCTTCACAGAGCTAGAACAAACAATACTAAAATTTGTATGGAATCAGGAAAGACCCTGAATAGCCAAAGCAATCTTGAAAAAGAAGACCAAAGCAGGAGGCATCACAATCCCGGACTTCAAGCTGTATTACAAACCTGTAATCATCAAGGCAGTATGGTATTGGCACAAGAACAGACACTCAGATCAATGGAACAGAATAGAGAACCCAGAAAATGGACCCGCAAATATATGGCCAACTAATCTTTGACAAAGCAGGAAAGAATATCCAATGGAATAAAGACAGTCTCTTCAGCAAGTGGTGCTGGGAAAACTAGACAGCGACATGCAGAAAAATGAACCTGGACCACTTTCTTTTTTTAATTTTTTTAAATGTTTATTTATTTTTGAGAGAAAGAGACAGAACGTGAGGGGGAGAGGGACAGAGAGAGGGAGACACAGAATTGGAAGCAGGCTCCAGGCTCTCAGCTGTCAGAACAGAACCCGATGTGGGGCTCGAACTCACAGACAGCGAGATCATGACCTGAGCTGAAGTCGGACACTCAACTGACTGACCCACCCAGGCACCCCAATGTTTATTTATTTTTGACAGAGAGAGACAAACAGAGCATGAGTCAAGGAGGGGCAGAGAGAGAGGGAGACACAGAATCTGAAGTAGGTTCCAGGCTCTGAGCTGTCCGCACAGAGCTTGACGGGGGCTTGAACTCACAGACAGCAAGATCATGACCTGAGCTGAAGTCAGACACTCAACAGACTGAGCCACCCAGACGCCCCAAACCTGGACCACTTTCTTACACCATACACAAAAATAAACTCAAAATGGATGAAAGACCTAAATGTAAGATAGGAAGGCATCAAAATCCTTGAGGAGAAAGCAGGCAAAAACCTCTTTGACTTGGGCCACAGCAACTTCTTACTCAACATGTCTCCAGAGGCAAGGGAAACAATAGCAAAAATGAACTATTGGGACCTCATCAACATAAAAAGCTTCTGCACAGCGAAGGAAACAATCAGCAAAACTAAAAGGCAACCGACAGAATGGGAGAAGATACTTGCAAAGAAATATCAGATAAAGGGTTAGTATCCCAAATCTATAAAGAACTTATCAACACCCAAAAAATAATTCTGTGAAGAAATGGGCAAAAGACATGAATAGACACTTCTCCAAAGAAGACATCCAGATGGCCAACTGACACATGAAAAAATGCTCAACATCGCTCATCATCAAGGAAATACAAATCAAAACCACAATGACATACCACCTCACACCTGTCAGAATGGCGAACATTAACAACTCAGGCAACAACAGATGTTGGCAAGGATGCAGAGAAAGAGGATCTCTTTTGCATTGTTGGTGGGAATGCAAACTGGTGCAGCTACTCTGGAAAACAGTTTGGAGGTTCCTCAAAAAACTAAAAATAGAACTACCCTATGACCCAGCAATTGCACTACTAGGCATTTCTCCAAGGGATATAGGTATGCTGTTTCGAAGGGGCACACGCTTCCCAATGTTTATCTCAGCACTATCAACAATAGCCCATGTATGGAGAGAGCCCAAATGTCCATCGAGGGATAAATGGATAAAGAAGATGTGGTATATCTATACAATGGAGTATTACTTGACAATCAAAAAGAATGAAATCTTGCCATTTGCAGCTATATGGATGGAACTAGAAGGTATTATGCTAAGTGAAAGTAGTCAGTCAGAGAAAGACAAATATATGATTTCATTCATATGAGGATTTTAAGACACAGATTAACACAAGGGAAGGGAAGCAAAAATAATGTAAAAACAGGGAGGGGGACAAAATATAAGAGACTCTTAAATATGGAGAACAAACAGAGGGTTTCTGGAGGGGTTGTGGGAGGGGGGATGGGCTAAATGGGTAAGGGACATTAAGGAATCTACTCCTGAAATCATTGTTGCACTAGATGCTAACTAACTTGCATGTAAATTAAAAAACAACAACAACAACAATTACTCATAAAAACTTTTGAGACAAAAAAATAAAATTTTTATTGCAACCAAACATAAAGTGAATAGGGGCACCTGGGTGGCTTGGTTGGTTAAGCGTCCGACTTTGGCTCAGGTCTCACGGTCCGTGAGTTCGAGCCCCGTGTCGGGCTCTGTGCTGACAGCTCAGAGCCTGGAGCCCGTTTCAGATTCTGTGTCTCCCTCTCTCTCTGCCCCTCCCCTGTTCATGCTCTGTCTCTCTCTGTCTCAAAAATAAACGTTAAAAAAAGTTTTTTTAAGAAACAAACATAAAGTGAATAAATAAAGTGTACAGCTTGACTTATATATGTATGTGTTCATGTAACCAAATGGCATATTTTTATTGAAAAAATATTTTTCTGTGCAATATCTAAGTAATTTCTGAAAGTCACTAGAGAAATGGGCATTGTGAGTAAAGTGTTGTTTTGAATGTAATTTTTTTTAAGTTTATTCATTTATTTTGAAGGGGGTGCAGAGAGAAAGGGAGAGAGAGAATCCTAGGCGGAGATTTGACGTGTGGGCTCAACCTCAGGAACAGTGAGATCATGACTTGAGCTGGATGAAAAAGGAGGCTGATGCCTAACTAACTGAGCCACCCTGGTGTTTCTCACCTTAGCAGAAATGCTTTCAACATTGCATCATTACTGTGATGTGTGCTGTAGGGTTTTTGAAGATATCCTTCATCAGGTTATGGGGTGTTCTTTTGTATCAATAGATGCTGAATGTTTTGAGTAGTTTTTATGCATCAATTGACACGAATAAACTGCTTCCCCTTTAAAGTATGCGTCCATATTTCTCCTAGTCTAACATTAATTTTTGAGAAATGCCTTTTGCTGTATGTTTCTTCTCAATTCTCCTTCTTTACCCATCCATTACATGTTGGTGTCCTTGGGGCCCCTGGGTGGCTCAGTCAGTTGAGTGGCTGACTTTGGCTCAGGTCATGATCCTCTGTCCCCTTCTCTCTCTGGCCCTCCCCCACTTGTGCACTCTCTCTCAAAAATAAACATTAAAAAAATAAAAAGTCTTGGTCTCCTTGTTTCCTCCATCACCCCTCTCTCTTTTCAAGCTCCTGCTTTTTGTAGGTTTCCTAGGCTGTTAAAGATTGGGGGATGACAACAGGGTTTTCAGACATTTTGTCTCCTCACAGTCTGCTCTCTCCACAAGCAGGTTGAATTCAAGTTAAAACAGTGCCTTAGAAGATAGGTGGCTTATGTTCCAGTTCTCTTGATTCCCCAAAATGCACCAAGACAGATTTCCCTGTGCCTTTCAGTCTCATCAAATTTCCTGTCCTGCCTATCTCCAGGTTCGTTGGGAACTCAGATGAATACACGCTGTAGAATCACTCTGCAAATTACTCACAGGTAAGGTTTGGTTGTTCTCGACACAAAGGTTGTTAGAGGTAGTGTGAGGTAACGGATAGCTTGGACTTTGAAGCTAAAGGAATCCAGATCCACTCCTAATCAGCAGTATGACCTTGAACTTGTTACTTAACCTTCCTAAGCCTCGTCTCCTTTGTCCAGCTTGCAGATAAGAGATGCAAAAACGGTTGACACATAGTAAGAGCTCAATGAATTTAGCGATTAAGAGACAATGCACGTGCAGACAGCCTGAAAAGCATAAAATACTCCATAATGTAAGCAGTATGCCCTCTGTGGGTTCGAGGCTCCTAAGCCAGCTCCAGTATTAGCGCCCAGGTACCGAGGAGGTAGGGTGAAGAGGGGGACTGCAGAGAAAACTACTCTGAACCTCGAATCCCCACCGTCGGGCTCCCATGGAGCGCCAAGTTGCACCCACGGTCCCTAAGCTTGGTGAAAAATGACAAAAATGACTGGGGAAGGGGCAGATGCAGCCACCCTCACATTCGCGGGAGGGATCCAGCTCCCACTCGAAAACGCCGCGCAACCAACCGCAATCACAACTATCCAGTAGGGGTTAACTAGTGCGCTCCCTGCTGCAGTCGCTAGGGGGAGCTCGTCTCGTCCCTCGCCCTAAACGGGTCCTCGTTTGCGCACGCGTGATTCCTTCCCTCCAGCGGTTTGCCCCCACACCAGCTACGTTCGAGCGGCGCGTTCCAGGCATTTTCCGACTTAAAGCCCTCCGGCTACGGGCCGACCGGAAGCCCAGAGGAACTACTGCTAGAGGAGGGGTGGGTAAGAGAGGTGGAAGTGGAGCCGGAAGCGTGACTAACCAGGCGGCCTCCCCAGGCCTGCGAAGCAGGAAGGACAAGGTGCCGGCTTGGCGGGGTGTGGCCTCGGGAGGCGGAGGGCGCTGCGATTGGCCCTCGGCTGTGGCGACGGCGACGATTGGCCCCTGAGTGCGGAGGGAGGTGAGAAGGGTAGCGGCGGTTGGAATTCAAAAGTGGCGGGTGTGGCGCTAGGCTGGTAATCGCTGGATTCCGGAGCGCGCGTCCCTTGTGTCGCGAGCTGGCGAGAGAACGTGGGTCCCAGGAGTCCCGGCGCCCTGTCCTCTTCTATTGTGGTCCCCTGGCACGTGCGGCACGGTGCTGGACATGGAGCCGCAGGTGAGTAAGAGCCGCCTTGGATCTCCTGCCCCCGATGCTGACGAGCCCTTGGCTCCCGGCCGGCCTTGGTCCTGCCGGCTTGGAAGGCGAAGGTCCGCGCGTCCCCACGCATTGGAAAGGGGTGAGGGAGGGAGAAGGCAGGGAGCAGCCCCAGAAAGTCTGAGTGTACGTCTGCCTGCCCTCCTCCAATTTCAGGGAGTCTCAAAACACCTTTCCTCGCTTTCGTGTCTCCAGGATTTCCCGTTTCGAATTCTCAGGATTGTCTGACTGGTACCCACTTCTCCATTCGTACCGACGATTGCAGTCCGTGATTGAGAAGGCAGAGTCCTGAGATTCCGTTTACCTCTGGGGAAATGGTGCCTGAGGCCAAATCCCTGCTGGTGTTCTTTCCTGACCTCTCCTGGTTGCCTTCGCTTCGGAGTGTAGAAAGGGGATAGAGGGAATGGGGTAATCTGAACTGAAGGACTCATTCTCTTTCCTTCCCCAGATTTTACAGCGATCTCTGCCCCCTGAGGCTGGTTGACTTAGTTTCTTCTCTTATCAGTGCCACTGCACCCCACAACCATCTGCAGCCTCCCCTGTCCAGTGGAGAAAGATGTGTGACAGCCAGAGTGTACTGACTTTTGGTGCCAGAAAAAGGCTCCTCCCTGGATGCTCTGTTTGTTAGTATTTCACATTCAGATTTTTCCAGAGTCAAGTTTCAACCTGAAGAGATACTCTTTGTGTCCTGACAACTAAAGAGCAGAGCAGTATGATGTGACAGCGAAAAATAGTAGAAGCCTTCTCATATGTATGCGTAGAATATTTACTGAGCACCTATTATGTACCATGCCCAGTTGTAGATACTTGGGATGCAGCAATAAACAAGACAAATCCCTGTCATCTCTATAGATGTTGTTCTATGGAAAGCTGTTATTTTATGGGGAGACAGGAAATATGTCATAAGTTATATAACTCTCTTAGAAAGTGATAAGTGCTGGGGGCACCTGGATGACTCAGTCAGTTAAGCATCCAGACTCTTGATTTTGGCTCAGGTCATGATCTCATGGTTTGTGGGATCAAGCCCCATGTGGGGCTTGGGGTTTTCTCTCTCTCTCTTTCTGCCCCTCTCCCCGACTTTTGCACGTGCACGCTCTCTCTCAAAGATAAACTTTTAAAAAAGTGTTAAATTCAATGGAGAAAAGGAAAAATCTGAGCAGATTAAGAGGGAGGAGGGGAGGCCAACTGTCAGGATGGAGTATTAAATAGAATGGTCTTGGTAAGCTCCATTATTAAGAAGGTGAGCCTTGAATAAAGGCTTTGAAGGAAGTGAGGGACAAAGGCTAGTGGATATTGAAGGAAGAGCAATCCAGGCCGAGGAAATCTACTAGAGCCAAGTCCTAAAGAACTGTAAAACAAAGCTAAAATGGAGTGAGCGAGGGGGCAAGTTGTTGGAAGGGAAGTCAGATAATGGAGAGTGGGATTGTTGACCCCACTGCTTCTTGTAGGAACCATTGTGAGGGCTTTGACTTTTACTCTGAGAGAGATGGGAAATCATTGGATGATTTTAAGCAGAGATAAGATCTGTGTTACATTTTAAGCGGGTCACTGGCTGCCACATTGAGCGTAGAGGTAGGGGGTCAGGATAGAAACAAGGAGAACTGTGAGGAATACAGCAGCTTTTCTCAACTTCTGTACTACTGACATTTTTACTGTGGGGGGCTGTCCTGTACATCGTCTGATGTTCTCAGTGTTCCTGGCCTCTACCTACTAGATGTTGGTAGCAGCTCCCACCTAATCAATGACAAATTGTCTCCAGACGTTGCCAAATGTCCTGTCGGGAGTAAAATCACCCCCAGTTGATAACCAGTGGCAAGTGATAACCTGAGAGATAATGGTGACATGGATCAGGGTAGTAGCAGTGGAAAGAGTAACACATGGTCAGATTCTGTCATCCTTTGCTGGCATTAGATATGGAATGTAATAAAATGGGAGGCCTTGGGGTTTTTTGGCTTGAACAACTGGAAGATGTAATTATATTGACTAAGATGGACAAAGCTGTAAGAGGAGTGAGTTTGAAGGGGGTTTGGATGTTAGGAGGTGAGTTTGGATGTAAGTTTGGCATATTTATTAGACTTCAAGTGGACACATTGAGGAGACAGTTGCATAGAAGTTCAGGAGCAAGGTCTGGGCTGGAGATATAAATCTAGGAGTGGTCAGTATATGGATGGTATTTAAAGCCGTGAGAGTGGACTGGAATGTGGATAGAGAATAGAAAGACCACCATTAAAGTTTGTAGAGATGAGGAGAACCTTCCATGAGAGATGGGGAACCCAAGAGAGGATGGTCTCCTGGAAGCTAAATGAAGGAAGTGTATTAAGGAAGAGGGAGTGAGTAGTTGTATCAAATGCTGCTGATGGGTCAAGGAAAGGGAAGATGCAGAGTTGACTTAGCAACATGAGGAGAGTGACCTTGTGACCTTGAGGAGAATGGTTCTGGTGAAATGGGGAGAGTGAAGGCCTGATTGGGATGGGTTTAGGAGAGAATCTGGACATAGTGAATGCTACGTAGATAGCACTTTTGAGTTTTGCTGCAAAGGGCAACAAAGAAAATACTAGCAGGGAAAGTAGAGTCAAGAAACTCTTTACAACAATAGCATGTGTTGTAGCAGGTAGGAATGATCCAGTGGAGTGAAAAGCCGATGGTGTAGAGGAGAAAAGGAAGGATTGGTAGGGCTCTTACTTAGTAGATGAGGAGAGTAGGATCTGATGTGCACGTTGAGGGGAAACATTTCTCTTATGCTTCTCATTGTGGAAAGTTGGGAGTCATTGTGCCTGGCTTTATATTATAGACGGAAGAAAAATAAACACTAAACTCTTTAGAGTTTTCCTTAATAAATAAACCTTTGAATACATTTTTCAGAGCCCACACAAATTCCGGGGAGTTAGGTCTTTAGTAGATCCATTGTGGCAGTGTAGAGAGAACAAAGGGCATTGGTTATAACAAAATTCAGTGTGTAGCCTTGGAATACTTAAAGAAAACTTTGGTTTTAACACTACATTTGGGGGCATCTGGGTGGCTCCGTTGGTTGGGCATCCGACTCTTGATTTTGGCTCAGGTCATGATCTCACAATGGGTGGGATTGAGCCCTGCATCAGGCTCTGCGCTGACTGTGCAGAGCCTGCTTGGAATTCTCTCTCTCCCTCTCTCTCTCTCTGCCCCTCCCTGTTCTTGTGCACACTCTCTGAGAAAAATAAACTTAAAAAAAAAGATAAAAAAAATACATTTGATTAATCTAAATTGATTAAAAAACATTCTTTGTATACGTACATTTCTGTAGGCAACAGAACAAAAAATGACACCTCCTTTTTTTGGGGTGGGGGCTTTTTATTTGTATAGAAGCCAATGGTTTGGATATATCAGTTTATTTAAGTATTCCCCTGCTGGTAGACATCAAATTTCATTCCTTTAAAAATGTATTGAGGTGCACCTGGCTGGCTCTGTGAACATCCTTGAATATATCACATTCTCCGTGATGTTTCTTACAACTTTATGTGAATCTGCAGTGATTTTTTTTTTAATGTTTATTTGTTTTGAGAGAGGGACAGAGTGCAAGTGGGGAGGGCAGAGAGAGAGGGAGAGAGAGAATCCCAAGCAGGCTTCGTGCTGTCAGCGCAGAGCCCTATGTGGGGCTCAGTCTCATGAACGCCGAGATCAGGACCTGAGTAGAAATCAAGAGTTGGATGTTCAACCACCTGAGCCACCATCTGCAATGATTTTTAAATGAAAAGCTTAATTAAAAGACAAAAGAAAACCAGCCCTTCCTCTTGTTCTCTTGGTTGTTGGAACCATGACAGGCATCTTGGTGTCCCGGTTTCCCCCATCTCCCTCACTGCCAAGCCAGCTCCTAGTTAGGTCAATACTTGGTTTCCAGTAAGCCAGCCCCTCCTTTTCATTCCCACTGAGAACAGAAAGACCACCATTCAAGTTTGGAGAAATGAGGAGAACCTTCCATGAGAGAGGGGGAACCCAAGAGAGGGTGGCCTCTCTCAGATGCATTTCTTTTTAGCCCTTAATCTCCTAAAACAGCGCTTCTCGACTGACTTCTATGAAAATTAAGCTCTTGCCCCAGTGCATTCTTTACATCTAATGATTAACTTCTCTCTGTTGCATCCGGAATACTGAGAGATGTGTATTTCCTTGGGAGAGTTAAGAAAGTGGATTGTTTTTTTAGAGCTTAATTATCTTGTACTCCAGTTTGGAAAGGCTGCCCTAGAAAGTAAGCTCTGGGAGGGCAGGGATTTTGTCCATTACTCTTACCCCAGCTTCTAAAACAACGTCTGGTACAGAGCAGTCTTGCAAAAAATCTGAGTGCCACAAATCCTTGTTGAATGAAGGACGAAAGGAGTGATGCATTCTCTCTGCCTGTCATAGCCCTCATCTTCTGCTTCCATTCATTCTTCACATTGCTTCACTTGCTTTTCTGGTACAAATCTAGTCATATTAGTTTCCCAATTAAAAATCATCAGGGTCCCTCTTGCCTTCAGTAAACACTTGTCGTCCTTATCATGGCATGCCAACTGCCATAATCCTTGCCTTCACCTCCCCACTTTCTGTGCACACTCCATATGTCAGCTGAACACAATAACCTGACATTCCTTGTGTGCACCCCCTTCCTTGCTTTCTGCCTAGGATGCTCGTCCTTGGCCCAAGCCATCAGGCCAACTCATCCTCAAGGTTTTTGCCTAAAAAGAGTTTTTAGAAGTGTTCTCTGACACTCTCCCCATCTGAACTATATGCCCATCCCCTCCCCTGGGCACTTTTTATGATAGCACTCAGTAAAGTTTTAATGCTCTCTTTAAATGTTTCTCTTCACCATTTTCTATGAGCATTTTGAGGGCAGGGACCACATCTGGTGGTTTGGTTACTCCCAAACCCAGATCATTTCCTGGCACATAACAGGCACTAGGTAAATATCGAGTGAATGAAGTAAGCTGAAAGACAGAGAAGACGCCTTGGAAGTAAAAGTTAACTCTTCTGGGGTGGCTGGGTGGCTCTGTCGGTTAGGTGTCCGACTTTGGCTCAGGTCATGATCTCACGGTTTGTGGGTTCAAGCCCCGCGTGGACCCTGTGCTGACAGCTCAGAGCCTGGAGCCTGATTCAGATTCTGTATCTCCCTCTCTCTCTGCTCCTTCCCCCACTCACGCTCAGTCTCTTGCTCTCAAAAATGAAATGAAATGAGATGAGATGAAATGAAATGAAATGATAAAATAAAATAATAGTAAATAAAAGTTAACTCTCATGAAGATCAGAAGTTGTTCTGTATACGTGGCGTTCTCCTGATCGTGGGGTAGGAGTAGGGTTTGCATAGGAAGGACCTGTGTTTAGCACAGAAATGTTCTGTGTCCTCAGAAACCCTTTAGTCCTGGGCAAACCAGAATGGTTGGTCACCCTAGACAGGAGTAGCCATGGAGTGGACATAATCCCCAGACACTGAATTGAGATGCTTTGGAGAGGCACTCTCTTTCTTTCCCACCGTCCCCACCTTTTACCTGACTCTGGTGGTCTCCAAACTGGGTCATGCGACTTCTGAGTCTTCTCCATGCAAGTCAACCTCATTATTTTTTATAAATAGGCTCTTTTGTATATTTTTCACATGCCCAATCAGAAGCTGTATCTGGTTCTCCACATATGCAAGGCTAAAGATGAAACTCTTCCCTAGGCCTGGCATCACAGCCCTAGCAGTTAAAAACATGGCCTCCGGAACCAGACTGTGTAGATTCTAACCCTGGCTCTGCCCTTCACTGGCTGATGACCTTAGACAAGCTATTTTCCCTCTCAGTGCCTTCCTTCTCTCATCTGCAAAATGAGGCTAATAATAGCACTTCTCAGTGGGCTGCTGTAAGGATTAAGAAGCTGATACAGATGAAGTATTTAAAACAATTTCTAAAATGTTACCTGCTCCTCCCATCTAGTCTTCAGCCTTATCTTTCTTCCACTCTCTCCCTTATGATTCTCCATTCTAGCTCAAAGAGCCCGGTGGTCTCCCAGCCGTATCATGTGCATGTTTGAGGTTTTGCCCTCTGAAAACAATGTCCATTTCTTTCTGCTTATTTAAGTAACTACCCTTAAAGTTAGCTGAAGTTTAGCGTCGTCTGTCCAGCTTTTCCCTTAGAGATTTCTCCCACTTTTGCATTATGTCCCACTTCTCTCTTTGCCTTTTGGCTGGCACATAATCTGTGGGCCCCAGTTTGTGCCCAAGAGGTACTCAGTGCTTGTTGGTGGTTAAGAGTTTGGGTGGGGGGGCCAAGAAGGGGAGTTCTTGGGACATTTGGGCTCCAGGGAGTTGTCTAAAGCTTCTCTCTTTTCCCAACAGAGGTCCCCCTTGTTGGAAGTGAGGGGGAACATACAGCTAAAAAGACCCCCGGTCAAGGCTCCTTCTCGGCTGCCTCTTCCGGGAACCAGGTTTAAGAGGGGGCCTGACCAGATGGAGGATGCCTTGGAGCCTGAGAAGGTAAGCTGGGTTTGGAAAGCTTTACATGTACATGTACGTGTATGTGTGTGTGAGAGAGAGGGACAGAGAGTGTGCGTGTCTAACTCAATCAGGGAGAGTAAATGGACCCCATTCTTGTCTTTCTCCAGAAAAGGACACGAGGCCTGGACACAGTGACCAAAATTGCCACATCCCGCCCCAGAGCACCAGCCCTCACCACAGTGGCACAGACACAAGGCCAGACCACAGGTGGGCTCTAGGGGTGAACAGAAACCAAGGGAATGGAAGTCCAGTGCTCTTCAGATTTCTTTCAATTTTAGCATATTTTGAATAGGTAATATGTTTCACTTGTTTCAAAATTCCAAAGTCATTATACAGTGAAAAGTCTCCCTCCTACCTCTGTCCCCCAGCCACCAGGTCCCTTCCCCAGGAGCAACTGTATGTCCTTCCAGGGGTGTTCTATCATGGACATGTCTCCAATATTTTTTACATAAATGGTAGCATACTTGACATGTGGTTCTGCCCCGTGTTCTTTTTTTGCTTATCTTGGTCCAACTTTTTCTTGGGGTATTGTGTGATTCCTGGTCCTGGGAAGGATACCTTTAGAAGCTGGCCACACTTCAGGGAAGAGGGAAGCTGTCTTATTTCTAATCCTCAGAAAACGCAACTCCTCTGCCCCTGGCCCAGCCAGAGTTCACACCATCCTGAGACTGGTTGTTCTTTTTCCTCTCCCCCATCTCCTGACAGCTCCAAAAGTTCCCAAGAAGACGGGACCCCGATGTTCCACAGCTGTTGCCACAGGTAGTAGTGCTTCAGAGCTGGGGCTGAGAAGAGATTTGGGGTGTGTGTAAAGGGAGGGTGTGTAAAGGACCCCCGTGCTGATTCCGTATGTTAACTCCCCAATTCTCTAGTGCTGAAGAATCAGAAACCAGGCCCTGCTGCTCCTGCCCAGAAGCCTGGAGGTAGGTGACAAACATAACCACTAGGTGAGGGGCTGGGACAGGGAAGAGAGGAGATGATGAGTACCCCAAAACATCCATCTGGTCTCCTCCCTGTCTGGAGGGAAAAGAGATATAGCAGGATGTGTGGAGGCCTTAAAGCCTAGGAGGGAGGAGAGGCAGAAAGCCAAGGCCTCCCTGACCCTGCCCTTTCTGTGCCATGTTAGCGGCTGCTCCCGTGCTGGGAGGGAGGAAACCCACCAAACGTCCGGCCTGGGACTTAAAGGGTCAGTTATGTGACCTAAATGCAGAGCTGAAATGCTGTCGTGAGAGGACTCAGACATTGGACCAGGAGAACCAACAGCTACAGGACCAGCTCCGGGAGGCCCAACAACAGGCCAAGTCCCTGGGGGCAGAATGCAGGACACTGGAAGGGGAGTTGGCCAGGGTGCAGGCCCAGGCCGAGCAGGGCCAACAGGAATTGGGGAACCTAAGGGCCCGTGTCCTGGAGCTAGAAGAGCAGCTGGGCACACAGCAGGGCTTGGTGCAAGAGCTCCAGAAAGAACAGTTGGGGTTGCAGGAGGAGCGAAGGGGACTGGCCGCCCGGCTGGAGGAGCAGGAGGTAAGGACCACCTTCTCACCAAATGCTAACCCTTCTTTCTGGGTTACCCTGAAGTCTCTTTGGGCTTAGGGTCCCTGCCTGCCTTTCTTTGGCAGTACACGTCTGTCCTCTAACCTCCACCCCAGCCCACCCCTGACTGTGTCTTATTTCTGCCCTGCTTCTCCCTGTCCTTCTTGCTTTCATAGCTCCCACCTGGATCTGTGTCTCCCTTCATCCTCTGTCTCCCCCTCTGTCTTTCTCTCTTTCTTTCCTGATCAAAAGTCTCCATGTCAGGGGTGCCTGGGTGGCTCAGTCGGTTAGGCATCTGACTCTTGATCTCGGCTCAGGTCTTGATCTCTGGGTCGTGAGTTCAAGCCCTGCGTTGGGCTGTGCTGGGCATGAAGCCTACTTAAAATAATAATAATAATCGTGGGGTGCCTGGGTGGCTGAGTCGGTTAAGTGTCCGACTTTTGGTTTCAGCTCAGGTCATGATCTCACAGTTTTGGGAGTTCAAGCCCCGACAGCAGGCTCTCTGTCACACTCTGCCTGCTTGGGATTCTCCCTCTCTCCCTCTCTCTCTGCCCCTTCCCCAACTCTGCTGTCCCTGTCTCTCTCAAAAATAAATAAACTTAAAAAAATTTTTTTTTTAAAAAGTCAGGGTGCTTGGGTAGCCCAGTCAGTTGAGTGCCCAACTTCAGCTCAGGACATGATCTCACAGTTCGTGAGTTCGAGCCCTGCATCAGGCTTTCTGCTGTCAGTGCAGAGCCTGCTTCAGATCCTTTGTCCCTCTCTCTCTGCTTCTCTCTCTTCCTCTCTCTCAAAAATAAACATTTAAAAAAGTTTCTTTTTATGTTTATTTTTGAGACACACACACACACACACACACACACACACACACACACACACACACAGTGTGAGTTGGGGAGGGGCAGAGAGAGAGGGAGACACAGAACCCAAAGCAGGCTTCAGGCTCTGAGAGGTCAGCACAGAGCCTGACACGGGGCTCAACCCCACGGACCGCGAGATCACGACTTGAGACAAAGTTGGACGCTTAACTGACTGAGCCAGCCAGGTGTCCCCAAAATAAATAAACATTTAAAACCAAATCTCCAGGGCACCTGGGTGGCTCAGTCAGTTAAGCGTCCGACTTTGGCTCAGGTCATAATCTCACGGTTCGTGAGTTCAAGCCCCGCATTGGGTTCTGTGCTGACAGCTCAGAGCCTGGAGCCTGCTTCAAGTTCTGTTTCTCCCTCTCTCTGCCCCTCCCTCTCTCACACTCTGCCTGTCTCTCTCTCTCAAACATAAATAAACATTAAAAAAAATTTTTTTTAATAAAAAAATAAAACCAAATCTCCATGGCATTCTCTCTTCCTCTTCTCATGTCCATTTGACTCCTTGGTGAGCACCAACTAGATTGAATTCCTTGCGGTTTCTCCGATGCCTCAATCTTCTCTTCAGGCCATTTTGCATATATACTTCCCTCGCTGCAGAATGTTCTTTCTGTTCTCCGTCTTTTCCTGGGTTTACTCCTGTATTTTTGGGTGTCAGCTTAGATGTCATTGTCCTTATGCCCCTTCTGGCTCTTCCCACAGCACTCCCTATTCTATTACCATGATTCCTATTTTCTTCCCTCTTTCTTTACCAGACTGAAGTCCTTGGGAACAGGGACCACCCTACCTCCATCCCCCACCTCATCATGACTTGTCCTTATTCCTCGTTGTGTCTCACCCTCTGTGTCCGTTCCGTTCTGGACAGAGGAGGCTACAGGCGTCAGAAGCAGCTCTGTCAGGCAGCCAAGCAGAGGTGGCGTCTCTGCGCCAGGAGGCTACAACCCAGGCGGCCTTACTAGTGGAGCAAGGAGAACGTCTCCATGGGCTAGAGATGGAGCGCCGGCGATTACACAACCAGCTACAGGAACTCAAAGGCAATATCCGTGTGTTCTGCCGGGTCCGCCCTGTCCTTCCAGGGGAGCCCACCCCACCCCCTGGTTTCCTCCTGTTTCCCTCTGGCCCTGGTGGGCCCTCTGATCCTCCAACCCGCCTCAGCCTCTCCCGATCTGACGAGCGTCGTGGGACCCTGAGTGGGGCGCCAGCCCCCCCCACCCGCCATGACTTCTCCTTTGACCGGGTCTTCCCACCAGGGAGTGGACAGGACGAAGTGTTTGAGGAGATTGCCATGCTTGTCCAGTCAGCCCTGGATGGCTACCCAGTATGCATCTTTGCCTACGGCCAGACAGGCAGTGGCAAGACCTTCACGATGGAGGGTGGGCCTGGGGGAGACCCCCAGGTGGAGGGGCTGATCCCTCGGGCCCTGCGGCATCTCTTCTCCGTGGCCCAGGAGCTGGGCAGCCAGGGCTGGACCTACAGCTTTGTGGCAAGCTATGTAGAGATCTATAATGAGACTGTCCGAGACCTGCTGGCCACCGGGACCCGGAAGGGCCAGGGCGGTGAGTGTGAGATTCGCCGGGCAGGGCCAGGAAGCGAGGAGCTTACCGTCACCAATGCCCGATATGTTCCTGTCTCCTGTGAGAAAGAGGTAAGGACTGATGGGTCCTGGGACTGGAAAACGGGGAGGAATGGATCGGGTGGCATCAGATGCAGGTCGATGCAGAAGGGAGCAGGAGAAAGTCGAAGGCTGAGGGGAGGGTACGTTGTGCGGGTGGGGTCGCCACATCAGCATTGGCTGGCGGGCTGGAAGGTAGATCTGTCCGTCGTACAGAACTAGGGAGTGGAGTGACGCGTGTGCCAGGGTGTTCTCCGGCCCCGGCCCACTGCATCTCAGGCCTCAGCTCCTACTACTCCTCTTGCCCAGTTCACTCTGGCCATGCTGGCCTCCTGGCTGTTCTTTAGCCTGCTAGTCACGTTCTTGTAGCAGGGCCTTTGCCTGAATGTTCCTCTCCCAGAGTGGTTTGCTCCCTCGCTGCCTTAGGAGTTTAAAGTACTGAAGCTGTTCCTGGCCGTTGTGTCTAAAATTGCAACTCTCACCCTACTTTCACATACTCCTTATTCTGTTTTATTTTGCTCCTTAGTATCTCAGCTATTCTGTGTGTTTTATTTATTTTGTTTCTTCACTGGCTGGAAAGGAAGCTTCAAGAGGGCAGGTGCTGACTCTTGTTCATTGCTACTGATATAGCTATGCGTTGACTCCCTGCCTGCTTTTGCCCCTTGCTGTTCCCCATCCCCAGGTGGAGGCCCTGCTCCATCTGGCCCACCAGAACCGGGCTGTGGCCCGCACAGCCCAGAATGAGCGATCATCACGCAGTCACAGTGTGTTCCAGCTGCAGATCTCTGGGGAGCACGCTGGGCGAGGCCTGCAATGTGGGGCCCCCCTCAGCCTTGTGGACCTGGCTGGGAGTGAGCGGCTAGACCCTGGCTTAACCCTTGGCCCTGGGGAGCGGGAACGCCTTCGGGAAACCCAAGCCATTAACAGCAGCTTGTCTACCCTGGGGCTGGTCATCATGGCCTTGAGCAACAAGGTGGGCATGGGGATGTTGGCAGATGGGACCTGGGATGGTTTGGGGCTGGTCATGCTGAACCCTGTCCTATCCTAATCACCTATCCCCCTCAACCCTCAAGGAGTCCCATGTGCCTTACCGGAACAGCAAGCTCACCTACCTGTTGCAGAACTCTCTGGGTGGCAGCGCTAAGATGTGAGTGAAAGGGACAGACGGATAGAAGAGGTTGGGTGGAGGGGTGCCTGGCTGGATCAGTCAGAGGAGCATGTGACTCTTGATCTTGGCGTCGTGAGTTTGAGCCCCATGTTGGGTGTAGAGATTACCTAAATAAATAAGATTTAGAAAGGAGGGGGCATTGGGTAGAGACTGTGATGCTGGGGTCAGGGGTAGGAAAATGGAAACCTGGTCCAGGCTCTACTCAGCCACTGATGCTGGGGTTTGGCCCCCTCTCTTCTCTCCACAGGCTCATGTTTGTGAACATTTCCCCCCTGGAAGAGAACGTGTCCGAGTCCCTCAACTCCCTACGCTTTGCCTCCAAGGTGCAGTTACCACCAAGCCCAGGCCCTGTCAGGACCCCTGGGTGGTTGTAGGCTTCTCCATTCTGACCCTTCAGTCCTTTAGGCCAAGGGCACATTCATCTGGAAAGGATTTGCATTTGTCAGGCATCCAGGGCACTACCTCTCTAGATTCATTTTTAACTATTGGCTTTTGGGTTCTTTAATTTTTAAAAATAGGTAGTTAAAAGGTCAAAACTATATAAAAGCTATATACAACAAATGAAGTTTTACCACCACCCCTTTCTCCCTACCTGCCCTATCATTTTTCTCATTTATCATTTTACTTATCCTTTCAATGTTTCTTTTTGCAAATATAGGCAATATGAATGTGCTTATTCTTTTTTATATAAAAGATCTCTCTCATATACATATGTGTGTATATATATATGTATCTATATGTGTGTGTGTGTGTGTATATATATGTATATAGTTCTGTACTTTGTTTTGCTTATCAAGACAGCCCCAAGATTAGTCCCCACTAGTACACAGAGATCATTCCATTATTTTTATGTCTGCCTAGGACTCCGTTGTGTGGCTACACCAAAGTTTATCCACCAGTTCCCTCTACTGGACACTTGGATTGTTTCCACTTTATTTCTATTACAAACAAGGCCATGTTGACTAACCTTGTACATATGTCATCTTGTATTTATTTAGTTATACCTGACCATCTTTTTTTTTTTTTTTTTTAATGTTTATTTTTGAGAGAGAGAGAGAGAGAGAGAGAGAGAGAACATGAGCAGGGGAGGGGCAGAGAGAGAGGGAGACATAGAATCTGAAGCAGGCTCCAGGCTCTGCGCTGTCAGCACAGAGCCTGATGCGGGGTTCAAACCCACAAACAGTGAGATCATGACTAGAGCCGAAGTCAAACGCTTAACTGACTGAGCCACCAGGTGCTCCTGACTATCTTTTTTTTTTTTTTTAATGTTTATTTATTTATTTTGAGAGAGAAAGCATGAACAGGGGAGAGGCAAAGAGAGAGGGAGAGAAAGAATCCCAAGCAAGCTCCTCACTATTACGCAGAGCCCGACCCCAGGCTTGAACCAATGAACTGTGAGATCATGACCTGAGCTGAAATCAAGAGTCAGACACCTAACTGACTGAGCCACCTAGGCACCCCAGTTATATCTATCTAGGGAGAGATTCCTGGAAATGGGATTTTCTGGACCAAAATAGACATTTTTTTCAGACCATTCCAAATAGTGTGAATTCAGGCCCCAAAACACACTTAAACATTAGGTGGAAGGAGGGCCGTGCCATGAATTCTCTAGGAGATTTATGCTCCCTGCACTAGAGTTAAGTCAGAAGGTCTCCATACTGTTGGTCTCTGGAGGGTAGTTTTTTCTCTGGCTATTCCCTTCCTGAGGGTTCTGGCT
This sequence comes from Panthera pardus, assembly GCF_024362965.1. Taxonomy (NCBI): domain Eukaryota; kingdom Metazoa; phylum Chordata; class Mammalia; order Carnivora; family Felidae; genus Panthera; species Panthera pardus. The sequence goes on along the minus strand of NW_026526732.1, from coordinate 147,817,908 downwards.
TTATTCAGGATCTCTGGTCAGGCGTGCCCTTCTGCTCTACTCGGGCTTACCCCAGTGGACATTGGTTGCTCCCATGGGAGTAGTCAGGTCCTTTGGCACCTTGCCCTGGTCTTCTGCTTTGATCAGGATTTCCTTTGCTGTCTTGCAAGTTTAATTAAAGTTCTGTCAACATCATTAACAGCCAAAGCATAAACTCTTTACTATCCTCTAATACCCAATTTACATTGTTAAATTTCACCTGATTGTCTCAAATGTCTTTTATATATTAGGTTTATTCTAATTGGGATCAAAGCAAGGACCACTCATTTCTTTTTGTTGGATTGTCTCTTAAATTTATTTTAATCTGTAAGAATCTCACGACCTTTTGTGATACTTATTTGTTGAAGAAATAGGGTCATTTGTCTGGTAGAATATACCAAATCTGGATTTTGGCTGGTTGCTTCCTTCTTCCATAATTTTTGTTATCTAGTAGATTTAGGGGCTTTGATTAAATTTGAATCAGTCTCACATTTCCTGACAAGAAAACTTAAATGGTGCAATACACTTTTTGTTGAGGCAGGAGGCACCTAAATATCTAATTGTTCTACTTTTAACGAATTAAAAACCAATCATTGGATTTGGGTGTTATCAACTTGATCTATCCATTTGAAAATACCCTGTTGACCTAGTGATTTCACCTAGTGATTTTATCAATGTTCATACCTAGATCTTCTATTTCATTAGGGAGTTTAATTTTCCCATTCTACACGTAGTAGTCACATTTCTTCTAGAAAGTACTTTCCTTTACCATGTATTATTTGGTTACTCTGAAATTCTGCACATATAGGAAATGAAGGATACATGCTAGATTCTTTATCAATTTCTAGTATTAGAAGTTGATATCTTGGCAACTTCCAAAGGTAACCAAGTGAGTTTTTGTGGGGGGTGGGGGAGTATCATTTTACAGATGCTTTTGTATTGATATCTATCCTTTGTAGTCATTATTCTTTCTGATGCTCAAATTGCTCCATCTTTGCCCAGTGGGAGCTCCTTTAAGTTGGCTCCTGTGCCCTTTAGACAGGACCCAAGTAGTCTTTATTCTAGATTCACTTTGTACAAATCCTGCCCTAGACTTGGGATCATTTTTCTGAGGGGCCTTGATTCCTAAATGAGTGTTGTTCATGTTTTATCTAGCTTATTAGGGCTTGGGGTCTCTGGGCCACGAAATTGCTGGAAATGGACACTCCATCTCTCTCTGCTCCTGTGTGTGGCTTCCATCCTTCTCAAGCCTTTTCACCTACTCTTTGACTTTGTGTGGTCAATGGGCATAGAACTAACCATAACTGAGGCCTGTACCTGCCTTCAGAGCCCTTGGTTTCAGTGTTTTCTGAGGGCAGCCCTAATATTGGGAGTGGGAGGTGATCTTGGAGAAAAATTGTACTTTTGGCTACTCTGAAAACGTTTTAATCTTGTCTAAACCCCCTGTCCGCAGGTGAACCAGTGTGTTATTGGTACGGCCCAGGCTAACAGGAAATGAAGACTGATCGAGATCCTGTGTGTGTGTTTAGGGATGGGGATGGGGCAGCTGAGGGATGCTTTATTGGGGGGTGGGGGGAAGGGGTGCCGTATGACCTGGGTCTATCAAATAAAGAACAGTTTTTTTTGTTTTGTTTTTTTTGTCTTTTAATAAAGGTTTTATTAGCGATTGCCCAAATCTGTAGAAATGGGAACTGTCCACTCTGCCAAGTATTTGTGCTCTGCAGGGCAAGGGCTTCAGCTTTTCTCCCCGTTAGGCCATCCCCTGCAGTCTAGGTGGCTTGAGGCTCCCATACCCTCCCGGGTTGTCCGCATCTAGGAGATGTGCCCACTAGCCAACCACCTTCATTAGTTTGCCGCCGGCCACCCCAGCCCCACGCGGGAAGTCTCTGGTGGATAAGGGAAGGTGGGAACCCGAGCCCAGAGGCGGGGCTGGCGCGCCCTCCCACAAACTGCTGGCTCTCCCCTCCCGCCCTTTCCCTGCCTTAGCGTTCGAACCGCCAGGGCCGGCCCGCCCGCTGCCCATTGGCTGGCTCTTGGCGGCGTCACTGCCTCGCTACTAGCTCTCCTGGTCTGAGCACCCGCCCTAGAAGCGCTGGGCGGGACGCACGCCCGCTGACTAGCTCGCGCCAACCGGTAACGGCCGCCGCCCCATAGAGGAGGGGTCCAATCCTCCCAGGTGCCGCGCGCGGGAGGGGTCACGCGTGCGCAGAAGCGCGGCGGCGTTGGGGGGGGGAATTTGCCACGGGGAGGGCGGGGCCGGGGGCAAAGGCGGGAGGAGGGCGGGGCACTCGAGGGAGGAGGGCGTGGCGGGGGCGACGGGAAGGGTGAATGGAGGGCGGGGTCGTGAACTGGGGCCGGGAGGCGGGACTTGGAGTGACCATGGAGGTTGGGGGGGCAGTTAACGGATGTGGCTGGGGCGGGGGCCACTCTGGAGGCCGGCTGCCGGGAGGGGGGGATTCCCTCCTGCCCCGAAGGCGGGTCTCCCTCCGAGGAAGGGGCTGTGGGGATTCCCTCTCCCTCCTGGTCTTGACTTTCCACCCGCCCCAGCTGTGGAGAGGGCACAGCTCGCTTGGCGGCCTCCAGGCCCGTTGGAGGTGAGGGAGGTGGGGTGAGGTGGTGCCCGCCCCCCCCACCGGCTCCTCCTTCCCCCCAGTCCTCCCCTCCCACCACCCTCCCCCCGAGCCGGTTTGTCCCTCCCCTCCCCTCCCCTCCTTTCCCCCGCCGCCTCCTCCTGCCGCTGCCGCTGCTTTGGCTGCTGCGTCATACGCCCCAGAGCTGCCGGGACGGAGGGGCTGGGCCTGGGGACCCCCCGGCCCTTGCCTGCCCGCCCTCCGACGCCCAGACGTGTCCTCCCCGCGCGGGGGGTTCGCCTCGGTCTCCCACGTCTGCCTCTGCCCGGCTCCCGGCGGCCCCAGCTGTCACTGGTAAGGAGGCGGCGGGAGGCGCCCGTGGGGGGGCAGGGAGCCGGGGGTCGGCGCGCAGGGCGCGGGCGGGAGAGCCTCGCCGCCTAGGCATCGGTTCGGGCTGGGCCGACTCAAGTCCCCTCTCGGACTCGCCGTCATGGGGAGTAGAGACCGGGACTGGGACACGCCCCCCTCCCGGGGCACTCAGGGAAGTTATCTAACCCGGGGGCAAGGAGCCCCGTATTTGAGGGTGACCTGACATAACCTGGCATCAGGTTGATTGTTCTGAATGAGACACGCGGGCCCAGGGAGGCAGCCGTTCCTATTCTGGAAAACATCTCCAGAAAAGGTCCCAAAACACATCTCTGGGTAGCAGAGCACCCCAATTATGATACCTCTAACAGGAGAAGGTGATAGTAGAAACTGAATGGTAACCTTTGCTTCTTCAATCATCGTGTCTCCTAAAATCTCAAGGCCAGGATATAGTATCCCAGGGGAGCTCTGGAAGCTGGGAAGCTAGAGAACTAGGTTGGGAGGTGGGGGTAGTTAGGGAGAGGAGAGCCAGGCACCAGAGTTGGAGGAGCTGGAGTCAAGAAGCTTGGGAGGGGGGCTGTGTGGTTTCCTATCCAGGTGCTTCAGATTTGGAGTCTGGGGGCACAGCAGCTTGAGTCCTTGAGGCAAAGAAAACTGGGGACAGTTTCTCAACATTCATAACCTTCTCCTATCCCACTTCTGGCTAGGCCCCCCCCAGGATGCAATGGCACAGCCCCCCCGGCTGAGCCGCTCTGGTGCCCCCCCACTTTGGGACCCAGCCTCCCCTGCGCCCACTTCAGGCCCTAGGCCTCGACTTTGGGAGGGTCAAGATGTTCTGGCTAGATGGACGGATGGGCTGCTATACTTGGGGACCATCAAGAAGGTAAGACCTTTGATTTCTGACCTAGCGCCTTTCCCCCATTCCCCTTATGTAGTTCTGATTCCTGTTTCCTCTCCTGTGCTCATCCATTCCAGGTGGACAGTGCTCGGGAGGTGTGTCTGGTCCAGTTTGAGGACGATTCCCAGTTTCTGGTTCTATGGAAAGACATTAGCCCCGGTGAGACCCTGGGGACCTAAGTGTGTGCATGCCATGGAAAATAGAAACTTGGCTTGGGGGATGGAAAGGGGCTTGAGGACAGGCCCTGCAACACTGTGTTTCCTCACAGCTGCCCTCCCTGGGGAGGAACTCCTCTGCTGTGTCTGTCGCTCTGAGACTGTGGTCCCTGGGAACCGGCTGGTCAGCTGTGAGAAGTGTCGCCACGGTGAGAGGGCGGGACACCTGAATGGTCTAGCTTGCCTCTGAACCTTCCCTCCACCATGGTCCTTATGCCATTGTCCTGGCTGAGTCCCCAAGCCACTGCTCTGGGCAGTGTCCTCAACCCTGTAACCTCATTCCCTTCCAGCACAGGGAGAAACAGCCATGGAGGGGGGAGGCGTGAGCTTTGTAGACAGTGGGTGCTTCAAATACACCCTTGTCTAATCATAAGATTTGGGGCAAATCCCCAAACCTCTAGGAGCCTGGTTCCCTCATCTGTAAAATAAGAGTAATTCACTCACCGCAGCAGGATCGTGGCGAAAAATGAAATGAGGTGGCTGAGACTCTTTGTATCCCAGTATCTAGCCCACCCAGGTATGCAATGCCATAAGTGGTTGGTCTACCCTCAATATTATCATTATTCAGCTTATCACCAGGACTGCCACGTTCCCAGAGCTCCAGCTCCTGGAGAGGGAGAGGGCCCATCCTGGGTCTGCCGCCAGTGTGTCTTCGCCATTGCCACCAAGGTAAAGGCGCTTTCCTGTGGGAACCCCCTACCCACAGCTTCTCCCCACCACCCCTCTGAGGTGGCCTGTCCACTCCCTCTCTGCAGAGGGGGGGTGCACTGAAGAAGGGCCCTTATGCCCGGGCCATGCTGGGCATGAAGCTGTCACTGCCATATGGACTGAAGGGGCTCGACTGGGACGCTGGACACCTGAGCAACCGGCAGCAGAGCTACTGTTACTGTGGTGGTCCTGGGGAGTGAGTAATGAGGGGGGGAGGTAAGGAATGAGTGATAGAGTAGTGGGGAGGCGGACTTCAGGGAATGAAGGAGAAAGAACAGAGTGACGCGAGTGCCGAAGAGGGCAGGGGGAGGTGGTGAGTAGGGTCCGGGGCAGTGGAGGTGGGGGTAGTGTCTGGAGGTCACTAGGCCTGTGCTTCCTCCCGCAGGTGGAACCTGAAAATGCTGCAGTGCCGGAGCTGCCTGCAGTGGTTCCATGAAGCCTGCACCCAGTGTCTGAGCAAGCCCCTCCTCTATGGGGACAGGTGAGACTGGGGCATCCGGGAGCCACGGGGAGCCCTCTCACTCTGCTCCACCCTCTTGGCGCCCTGCCATGCTGTCTCAGATCTGTCCTCTTCCCAAGCTCTGAAGCTTCCCTTCCCTGCGTGCCCCATCCTTGCTCGTGAGTCCTCTATAGCGTGGTAGGTATTGTTTTCTTGTATAAGGTGTGTTCTCTCCTTCTCGCCCACTTCCAGGTTCTATGAGTTTGAATGCTGTGTGTGTCGGGGAGGCCCTGAGAAGGTCAGGAGGCTACAGCTTCGCTGGTGAGCTGGTTTGGGGACCAGTGTAACTTCTCTCAGCACCCCCAGGATTTCATCCTGCACACCCCAACCTCCCAGCTCGGGATTCTCTAGGCTCTTTTAATGCTTCCACAACCTTGACAACCCAATATTTCTTCAGGGTGGATGTGGCCCATCTTGTCCTCTATCACCTCAGCGTTTGCTGTAAGAAAAAATACTTTGATTTTGACCGTGAGATCCTCCCGTTCACCTCTGAGAATTGGGACAGTTTGCTCCTCGGGGAGGTAAGGGGTAGTGAGGCTTCGGCGGTGAGGGTGGAACAAGGAAGTATAAAGAAGGGGGGAAGGGAAGCACCACTGCTCCCCTGACCCCATTTTCCCTCCCCTCCCCCAGCTCTCAGATACCCCCAAGGGAGAACGTTCTTCCAAACTCCTCTCTGCTCTCAACAGCCACAAGGACCGGTGAGTTGGATGGAGACAGGCTCAGAATGAGATGCAGATATGGATATGGTAATCCTGGGAGGGAAGGGGTTGCCACCCCCCTGGAAGATCATCTCTGAAAAGTGACAGCATAAGAAGGGCTCTTTTTTTACTGCACTGACCCTATATCATTTGTCTCCTCACCCCAGTTTCATTTCAGGGAGGGAGATTAAGAAGAGGAAATGTTTGTTTGGTCTTCATGCTCGGATCCCTCCCCCTGTAGAGCCCCTTACTGGAGATGGAGCCCCCACCAGGTCACTGGTCCAGGGAGGATGGGGAAATTCTCAGGGTATCTGTAGGGGGTGGTATATGTATGGAGATGGGGAGGTCTTTGGGGTGTCCGGGAGGGGGCTGGGGGGATAAGGAGGCCTCTTACAGCTTCCCTTCAGGGCAGGGCCCTGGGGGAGGGGTCTCACGTCCCCTGGGGAAGCGCCGGAGGCCGGAGCCAGAGCCCCTGAGGAGGAGGCAGAAGGGGAAAATGGAGGAGCTGGGGCCACCCTCAGCAGTGCGCAATCAGCCCGAGCCCCAGGAGCAAAGGGAGCGGGCTCGTCTGCAGAGGGCACTGCAGGTACAGGGGCAGGGGGAACCCCACGGAGCAAACGGTGGTGTGGGAAGGAATCAAGGATTATCTCTCAGTCCTTTGCTCCTTCTTCTAGGCCTCAGTGTCTCCACCAACCCCCAGCCCTAACCAGAGTTACCAGGGCAGCAGCGGCTACAACTTCCGGCCCACAGACGCCCGCTGCCTGCCCAGGTCAGTGCTCCTTCACCCTCTAACCAGATATGCACCCTTGGAGTCTCTTCTCCAGTTATCTACATCCTCTGAACTTTCTTACCCAGAATTATTTCTCCCCCTTGGCTCCCCCCTTCTTGTCTTAGAGAGACTCCTAGAACCAATGTCTGATCCCTAGTATTCTGGGGATGGGGATTCCTTGGGGCTAATGTTTGCGCTCTGCCCTTCTCAGTGGGAGAGGGTCCTATTCCCCTGCTTCAGGTCCTGACTTTCCCCCTCCCCAACCCCAGCAGTCCCATCCGGATGTTCGCTTCCTTCCACCCCTCTGCCAGCACCGCAGGGACCTCTGGGGATGGTGAACCCCCAGACAGGTGAGATTCTACCCCTTTGCCTGTGCCACCCCTCTTCACCTCTATGTTCCTAAGTTCCTCAGTCTCTAACTTGATTGCTTCGTTCCTCTGATCCACATGTGAGCTCCATTTTCAGTCAGTCCTTATCTGCATCTGGACTCACAATTGCCTTCTCTCCCTAGGTCACCCCTGGAACTTCACATTGGTTTCCCCACAGACATCCCTAAAAGTGCCCCCCACTCGATGACTGCCTCATCTTCCTCAGTCCCAGCCCCCTCCCCAGGTCTTCCTAGACGCTCAGCACCCGCTTCTCCCCTGTGCCGTAGTTTGTCTCCTGGGACTGGGGGAGGAGTCCGAGGTGGGGTTGGCTACCTGTCCCGAGGGGACCCTGTCCGGGTCCTTGCTCGGAGAGTACGGCCTGATGGTTCTGTGCAGTACCTGGTTGAGTGGGGAGGTGGGGGCATCTTCTGAACAGCCTGCCTCTGCCCACCTCCCCATTCACACACACCGGCACTTTCATACCCTGACCTCTGACCTCACCTACAGCTGGGATGTACCTGGGGAGGTAGGGGGTAGTTCTCTCTACTGCCCAGGCTGGAATCCAGGTGGGGGGATTGGGGGAGAGGCTGTCTCTTCTCTGCTCCCTTCGTGATTCCTGACCCTTCCCCCATCCCTCTTCCCATTTCCTTTGATGTTATTTTGTTACAGCTTTTTAAATATTTTTTAAAATTATTTAACCCCTGGGGACTGAGACTGAGGGCAGGGGGGTGGGGGATGATAAAGGATCCCAGACTCTGTATGATTGAAATAAAGGTAAATAAACAAATCTAGCAGCCCTGGGTCATTCTGGAAGATGAGAACACAGGAAACAGAAGCACTTCTAATCTTCCCAAATTCACATATGTGACAAGAAAAGAGGCAAAAGGCAGAAAGAACCACAGACAGGATTTATTAGGGGCCCAGTTATCACTGCAAGTCAAAGGGCATTGAAATATACAAGGGGAACATGGCAGGAACCGGGCTCATCATGGTAGGACTGTGCTGGAGTCCGCAACTGACTCTGTAACCTGGCGCACCCAATGCAAATACGGGGAGTTCCCCTGCTCTACAGGCAATGCGATCACCTCGGCCACTTCGTAAGGGTGCACAGAACTGAAAAAATGGTGGGGGCGGGGGGGAGGAATCACTCAAAGATTTACCTAAAGGAGCCCACTCCCTCGGACTGCCCAGCAAGTCCCACCCCACGCCCTCACCCCTACCCACGTCAGAGTTCTCACCGAACATAATCTGTCAAAGCTGGAACCAAGGAACTTCGGGTTTTAATCATCTAAGAAGCAAAGACAAGCATGATTGAATCAGGGATGGGGTTGATTTCAGGATCTCATGACGGATTGGAGTCAAAAGGGTTTCAAAAGGGTTTCGCTGGATGGGGAAACATTTCTCACCATCAGCACTTCATTGTCCTCTTCAAGCTCTCCTTTCCATTCATAGCTGAAAAGGTCAGGGAGAGAGTGTTAAGGGAGCAAAGACTGCCCTCAAGGAAAGGCCCAGTCAGCCCCTAGAGTCAGGTTAACCCCCCCCCCCCCCCCCACTAAAGCCTGTGACTCACATGGATGTAATCTGAGGGATGAGGTTAACGCAGGCTGCCAAGCGCTTCTCCACCACAGCCCTGAAGGTGAAGAGAAAGCCCCATTCAGAATGCCCCATGACCCGGATTTTTGCACTGGCAGCCAAAGGACAGGGTTCCAAAGCGGGAGATCAGGCAGGAAGCTGCAGGAGTGCACTTCTCTGCCACCTCCAACTCTCTCTCCTCACGATCCTCCTTCCTGGCTCCACGCTAAGGTTCCCACCTGGCGATCTCCTTGGCGACCCTCTCGTTGGGGCAGGTGACAAAGGCTGCAGAGACTGTGCCGGGAACATAGCCTGAGCTCAAGGCCGGCGAGGGCTGGGACGGGGGGCTTCCGGAAGCCATGGTCAGCAGAGCTCGGGGTAGCAAGAGAAGGCGAGAGGCCACAGGCAGCAGCGCCGGCATCCAAAGAAGCGACAGGAGCAGAGTGGCCTGAGAGCACGAAATGAATTCGGTGTCACTCCACAACTACCCGAGGAAACTGCATCTCGGGAACCCTTCGCTTGGATAGACAAGCTCTGCCCTTCCCCTCTTCTGCACCCCGAAGGAAAAGGTCCCTGGGAGAGAAACTTGAGCAATTAAGGCACACTCGGTTTCCACTCCCTCCTCAGAAGCCAACCTCTAGGATTTGGGGAGCGGGTGGTGGTCGAGGCTGCGAGGACCGGAAGGGGCGGGGCCGGTCACTCACCCCTGCGCCGAACAGGATTGCGGAAGACCGCCCCCAACTCATGCAGCCTATTGCTGGTAGAGGAGGGTTGAATGTCAAAAATCACACGTAACTCCCAGAAACGACCCCAAACCCAGGAAGAGCGGCCTCTTCTTACCTGGGCAGCAGTCACGTGATAAGAAAAAGCACACCACGCGACCACAGCGGAAGCCGGACCGAACATCCAGAGCCAGCCAATCCTGGCCCTCACGTGGCCCAGTTTGCCCCTCCTCCTGAAGGAGGAGGAGCGAAAGGGAATTGGGCCAATCGACAGCCGGATCTGCAGACGTGCGCGGAAATGGCACTCTCGTTTCCGTGTAAACCGGAAAACAGCCAATTGCAGGCTGAGGGGAGCCGCAGCGTCGTTCCACTGTCACGTGAGGGGGCCTGTCTCCCTCAGGCGGCTGTATCTCAATGAGCGACGCGAAGAGGCCAATCGCTGGCCAGCCCCGCACGCCACGTGACGAGAGTGCTGGCGCTAGGAAAGGGGGGCTGGAGACCCCGCCAATTCGATGCGTCAGGTTGTGGAGTGTGGAGTCATCTTTAAACGCCAGAATGTGCCCAGTTACAGCCGTTAGACTGTTCCCGAGGCCTTAAGGAGTGGGAGGGTCTGAGAAGCTCGAATCTCAGGGGGTAAAGAGAGCGCCCCCTGCCTCTTTGGTTAGGACTGACATATGCCTAGGTTGGGTAATGAACAGGGATAATCTGAGAAGCCAGCTATCCCTGGGCAGGGGAAAGTGATTAGGCAGGGATGTGCATGGCAAGACGATGGCTAGGTGGGGCAAGATGCTTTTTTAAAAGGACAGAGTGAAACCCTGTGAATGGGATACAGGGTGATGAAAATGGGGCTGAGGGCAATTCAGCCTTCTTAACTGAAACCCTACAGCTGGAGACAGACTAGTGAATGGGGTGGGGGTGGGGAAGAGAGGAGGGCAGCAGGTTGGGGATATGGAGGACACCAAGACGTAGTGATGGTCCTTTTGTCCCTCACCCCTCTTCTATTTAACTCTTCAGGACTTATAACACCTCTGAGTCTTGGGTCTCCTTCCCTTAACCCATCCCCCAGGAGCCTGGACCTGTCCTACATAACTTCCCTGGGGCCCAAGCACATCCAGTGACCCAAAAATGGAGAGAGGGGCCAATGAGAGGAGAGAGAGGTGGGAGGAGGCAGCAGAGAAAAGGCTCTTGCCACTCCCCCTACCCAGTATTTCTCCTCCTTTCAAGATCTGGGGTCTCTGGGTCTGCTGGGTGGGTGTCACTGGGCGTTTATCAGAGTTCTGTCCTACCTGCGTCTCTGGGGATGACGTCTCCCTGAGATCTGTCTTTGGATTTGGAGTTTGTTTCTGAGCTGGATCTCTGTAGGGCCTTTCAGTATTTGCAGTGGGATCTTTCTTGGGACCGAGATTCCTTTTTGTTTTGGGAATTTCTGTGTCTCTGGGACTGAGATCACTCTCTCTCCAAGGTCTTTCAAACTCTTTATGAGTTTGGGGTCTCTGCATTCTACATCTCTGAGCTACCTGAGTGTCTCTTTCTCCTCTTCTTCTCTCTTTTCCCTTCTGCCCATCCTCAACCCTCAGGTCTGGAGTTTCTTGGTCTCCTGAATTATCAGTCTCTGAGTCTACAGTTTCTTTTCTCTGAGATTTAAGTCTGGGGTCTGGTATCTTTGGATCTGAGTTCTCTAAGACCTAATTCGAGGTCTGGATTTTTTCTGAATCTGGATCTCATCTTTTTCTTTGACTCTAGGTCTCTGATCTTGGTTCCTGAAATCACCATATGATTCTGGAGTCTTAAGATTTCTGTGGCTGTGCAGAACCTTTTTGAAGCTGGACATTGATATTTTGATCTCTGACCCTTCTCTCAATGGGGAGGGGGGTCCAGGATCTGTTTTGTGCCCTGAGATTGGGGTATCTTTTCCTCTAGATTTTGGGTTTAAAATTAACCCCCCCCCCCCCCGGAGGGTGGCAAGGTATACTTCTCTGTGGGTCTGGGGTCTGTCAGTCTCAGGATCTGAGGTATGCATCTTTAGAACTGCACTCCGTCTACTATGTTTTTGAGGCAGGGGTCTCTCTCTCTGGTTCTCACTGGGTAGGGGTGGGGGCTGCAGAGTCTCTCTCTCCTCCTCCTCCTGCTCTCTCCTCTCTCGCTCACTCCCCCGCCCCCCCTCTCTCTCTCTCTCTCTCTCTCTCTCCCTCCCGGCTGCCGCTGCTGCCGTTGGCTCCTATTCTCCTCCTCCTCCTCCTCTCTCCTCCTCTCCGCTCCTCTCTGCTCCTCTCTCCTCCTCTCTCCTCCTCCTCCTCCTCCACCTCCTCCTCCTTCTCCCCCTCTCTCTCCCCCTCTTTCTCTCTTCTCTTTCTCCCCCGTCCCCCCGCCCCCTCCCCCCCAGGCCTGATGAGCAGGTCTCGCGCCTCCATCCATCGGGGGAGCATCCCCGCGATGTCCTATGCCCCCTTCAGAGGTACGGTGGTGAGGGGAGGGGGAGGGCCAGTTGGGGGGGGGGCAAGAGGGGGAGGGGCAGGGGCGGGGGGGGGGGTGTGCAGAGCCGGGGCCAGGGAGGGGAGCAGCTGAAATGGAGGGAGAGAGAGGAGGACCGGGAAGGCAGGGATGGGAGCAATGGGGAAGGAGGATTGGGAGGCCAGAAGATAGGGGTAGATAGGGGCCGGAGGGGCCAGGAAACAGGCTTTGAATGGGGCTGAAGGGAAAATGATGAAGGGGAAAAGAGATTGCCAGAAAGGGTGGGAATATAGAAGGCTAGGGTTGGGGGGAGACCTGCAGAAATAATTTGGAGGTGGGAGCTGAGAGATGAGGAAGATATTAAGGAAATAGAAGGACAGAGTCTTAGGAAAGGGGCCGGAAGGGGGAAATGAAAACACAGGGATGGAAAGAGAGGCCAAGAAGATGGGGGGGTAGTGTATGGTGGAGGGGCCAGAGAATGGTAGGGGGTTGAAAAAGAGAGGAGGATGGAGGGAGAGAAGAAGGGGCCAGATGGAGAGAGAGGGAGGCAGTGGGGGGTGGGGGAATGAAGGGTCCAGATGGAGGGAAGAGAGGAGAGAGGGAATGGGCTGGGGGAGGAGAGACCAGGGCAGGGGGAGGGCCAAATTATGTGTGTGTTTATTGGGGGGGGGGGAGGGGGCAATAGAAGTAAGATTGAGCGATGGGAGTAGAGGGCAGGTTAGGACCCTGCCCCAGACTCTGACCATCACTAAGGCCTTTGACCAGAGAAATGTACCCCCTGGGGTCCTTTCCGCCCCCTTCACTTCACCACTTTTACCCCCCTCCCCCACCTCCAATCCTTATTTCCATTCCCCCTCCCTCCTCTAGTGTCCATCACCTATATCTTTCCCCCCATACGGTGTCCGTTCCTTATATGAGTCCCCATTCTGTTCTTCCCCTATCTCAGTCCCTTCTCTGGCCCATTCCCTCTCCCCTCCCTTCTATCTGGTAGCTCCCTTATATCTCTGCCACCTCTCTACCTCTCCTTCATGACCCCATTGTCTTAGTACCCCTGTTAGGTGCACCTCATTTCCTCTGCCCCATGTCTGACTGGGCTCTTCTGGTATATTCCCTTGTCTCTAGGGGTTGACTCTCATTTCTGCCTCCTTTTCACTTAGCTCCATCCCTGTGATTTGTCCCCCAGTCCATCCTCTATCCCTACCCCATTCCCCATCTTGTCACTGCAAGTCTGTGCCTACCTACTTTCCCCTAATACCTTACTTCGCTCTTACCACTCGTTCCTCTTTTCTTGTCTCTTCTACTTCCTGGGGCGTTGGAGATTTGGGGTGCAAAGATGTAGGTTTTGATGGTTGGAACAGGGCCTACGAGACATCCCCATCTAAGCCCTGTGGGATTTCTTATCCTAGTAAAATTTTTTTCCCTTTTCTCAGCTGTGTTGGTCTGTCTCTTGCATCTGCCTCCCAGAATCATCCTTACTTAAGTCCAGACAATATGTGTGTGTGGGGTGTGTGTTTCCAGAGTCGCTCCTAAGCTACGTTCCCTGCAACCTTCCCTGCTCCCAGGGGGAAAGTGTCCCCTAAACTCTAGCCTGCCTTCCTGTGGCTACAGCCAGAACCAGCCCCTCCCAGAATGTTTATATGTATCAACAGACTTCTCTTCTGGGAGCCCTCAGAGTCTGAGTGTGGTGGGCATGTTGCCTGCAGTGTGTGCAGTCTCAGAGCCTAGGGACTGGTGATATCTGTATCTAAGAGGGTATTGGAGAGAATCTCTGAGGTGGCATGGAGATAGTGAAAGTCTGGAAGTACTGGGGTTTCTAAATATATGTATTCTAGGGGTTCATCTCTGACTCTGATGTGAAGGTTACGTCCATTTGAAGAACATGCATATCGACAGAAAGGGGCTAGATTTTTCAAAACTTTCCTGCTCAGGGGTATTCAGTTAGATTTTATTTTATTTTAAAGTAGGCTCCACTCCCAACATGGGGATGGAACTCATGACCCTGAGATCAAGAGTCACATTCTCTACTGACTGAGCCAGCCAGGCGCCCCGGGGTACTCATTTAGGAGGGAGCTTAAAGAACAGTTCTTTTCTTGCAATATATCCACGATTAGTTATCCTGTAAAGGTGACAGGATTTGATTTTTTTTTCTTCCTCTAAATTGTTTCACGCTGTGATACCTTAAACCTATTTTCTATCACTTTGATGTCACCAATTTGATTCTTACTTCCATAGGGCCTGTTCCCTGTGTCCCTGTGATGGTGTGTAGCATTGGGATTTAAAGGAGAGACAGTTTGCAGGGATGGGGGAATGGAAAGAACAGCTAAACTGGGTAAGATGCCCCCTGGGGGCATCTCCGAGCATGGGCAATGCTTGGTCTAGTGTTCTTTTTCAGAAGTTTGTCCCCATCCTCAGCTTGCACTTTGGAGGCCCCCTCTCTGTCACAGGCCCAGACCTTCCATCCTTCCTTCCCCTCTTTCTTCCTCAAGCTCCTCACTGTGCCTTGGAGAGGTTCCTAACCTGTGGAGTTGGCTTCCGTCCTGTCCGTGGAGACTAGGTGAAGAGAAGGGGCAGTACTGAATCTTTAATCTCTGGGCATGGAGTGGGAGAAGAGATCAATTCAGTCTCTGTTCATTCAAACAAAGGCATGTCTCCTACCTCCTCACTCTCCAGCCCCTCCATAGCCAGATGTTGACAAGACCTATCCTCCCCCTACCACCAGAAGAACCAGAACTTTCCCCAGAGGTTGAGCGGGGTTGGGCTAGAGGAGGAGGGAGCTGAGAATAGAGGAGAGACAGGAGGAGAGGCCCTCTCCTGTCTCTGATTCTGTGAACAGGTAAGCTCCCTCACTTCCTCTCTTTTCCAGATGCTTAGCTATCAGAATTTCATGACCCAAATGTTCCTACCCACCCCACCCCCATCCTTCTTTCCCACAGCCGTGCAGCCCTCCTCTCACTGTCTTACAGATGGGTGAGCCACCTTCCCTCCAAGTCCTCATCTTCTGGATGCCCTCCCTCTTCCCAGTCACCCACCACCACCATCTCTGTGTGCCTTCCTTCTGCCAGTTTTGCTGTTCCTTCCATCTTTTTATATATATATTTTGATGTGGATGGAAAGCACGGTCACTTTCTCTACTTCTAAACTTGTACCCTCTCTGTCATGATATGCTTCCCCTCCCTGAAACCCCCCCCCCCGAATTTCTTAACTCAAGTCTATGGAGCCCCCTGTGATGTGATTTCCCCTCCCCTCTTTCCCCCCAGATATACAGGCTTATCTTCTGTTCCTTTAAAGTTACTATGTGCTTACCCTCTATCTGTGATCTCAAGGCGGGTGGGGTGTCATTCTCCCACTTTGTGGACTCTCTCTCTTGCCATTTTGGGCCTCTGTCTCCTAAACGCATAGAGCGTCCCTTACTGTTTCTGTGTGTCTCTGTCCCCCAGATGTACGGGGACCCCCTATGCACCGAACCCAATACGTTCATTCCCCATATGATCGTCCTGGTTGGAACCCACGGTTCTGCATCATCTCGGGGAACCAGCTTCTCATGCTGGATGAGGACGAGGTGAGCGGAGTGGGAAGGTTGGGAAAAGACCTCTGGGTAGCATGGGAGAATGTGGAGAGAATAAGAAGGAGAATCCTCATTAGCGAAGGGATGACAGGCACAGAGAAAGCAAAAAAGAGAGAAACATTTGCAAGTGGCCTGGGGAGGGTGGCCACTGAGATTTGGATTGGGATGTGCAAAAGTACAGGCCTTCTCTCCCCTTGGCCAGGGGATCTTTCAGGGCCATATGCAGGGTTGGGAAGGAGATGTGGTTCTAAAGATTTGGGGGTGGCTCCTGTTGTCACCCTGACCATATTGTGGGATAGGTTAGGATGGGAAAGGGAAACTGAAGGGTTTGGAGAAGGGGTGGCAAAATGGGTATTGCTTTGGAGGGATCACCTCCAAAGTGATCCTTGAGAACCCTCTCCTCTTCTCCCCACTCCTACCTCAGCAAGACCCATCATTCACCACTCCCAGTCCTGCCCTAATCATGTTGGGAGAGGGAATTGAGGGAAACTGGGCGGTGGGGGGTGGGGGTGCTGGGAGGTACTGGGAGAGATGACAGAAGTCATTGGATGTTGGTGTGGATGGCGGTGAAGATTGGGAAGGTGCCTGCAGTCAGGGTTTAGAAAGACTGGGAGGGCTTTCACCAGAGACATCAATCAGGAAAAGAATATAAGGGAGGGGAAGCCAGGGGGAGGAGGGGAACTAGAAGTAGAGGACATTTTCTAAAGGAGTAGGAATAGGAGAGGGGCAGGGACTAGTCAAAGTGTGGGAGGCGGGGGCCACGCAGGGCCATTAGAGGCAGGGGAGTATGGGTTCCCACCAGTCACTGAAGCAGCAGTGGGGGACCCATCAGAGAAAACGGGATGCAGATATGGATGCCCAGAGGTGTGATCCAGGGAGTGGCGGTGATCTGGGAGAGCAGCTTTAGACAGTGATAGGTAGCCTCCGAAACCAGATTAGTGGTGAGAGATGTGCTCCCAGTGCTGTTGGGGAGGGTGTGGTGAGGCAGGGCTAGAATTGGAGTTGGGGTTAATCAGGGTTCTGAGGGACCTGAGGGGCAAGTGAGAGTGTGGAAAGATGGCCAGCTAGAACTTCCAGGTCACAGGGGATATGATGACTTTAAAGGACAAGGTGGTTAGGGAGTCCAAGTTTTAGGCATTGGGGGGCATTTGAGTGATTCACTAGTGGTCGCGGGTCTTGACCAAAGGTTGTGGTCTGCAGGATGAATTGGGGAAACAGGAACCAATGAGAGTGGGGACTGTTGGGAGGATGAAGAGGGAGAGCAATGGACGGGGTAATGGTAGAATGGTAGAGATGAGCCCAGGTGGTGGGGGGAACCGGTGGCCAGCAAGCTGAGGGGCACTACAAGTGGCCAGAGTCTGGAGTAGGGAGGGTGGGGGATGGGATGGGTAGGTAAGCAGCGTTTAGGGCCACAGGGGCTGAAGTGGATGGGTTGTGGACCTGGGGCTAGGGACTAGCGAGGCGGGGTGGTTCTTGTAGGGTAGAGGAGATTGGAGGATTGGAGCTGGGGATGAGGCTCAGGGAGTGGGAATGGCTCAAGAGAAGAGGGAAGTGAGAGAGGTTGAGTGGGGGGGCGAGGGAAGGAGATGAAGGGTGTGGGGAGGTGACCAGGCCCTTTGGGGGGTGTGGGGAGGTTGGGTCCCAGTCTGGCCGAAAGCCCGGCCGTGGGAGGGAGACAAGCTGTAGATCCTGATTATAAATGCAGCTTCTGCTACCCCCGTGACAGGCACGGAGGGAGGGAAGGTGGTGAGGGAGGTGGGAGGTTGGGAGGAAAGCGGGGAGAATGGAGGAATTGAAGGTCAAGGGGAAAGGGGAATTAGGAGAGTAGCAGACTCCTGCGGAGTTGCGGGAAGAACTGAGTCGGGTTTGGGAGAATTTCCTGGAGGGTGTTTCAAAAGAAATGGAGGGAGGGAAGAGGAGGATGGGACGGGATGGGAACGAGAGAGAGAGACACTTGGAGAGAGAGGGGAAAGAGCAATCGACTCATCCCGAGACACTTCAAGAGTGTGCGGGAGCAGGGGCTGAAGGTGGGCAGGCCCGATGGAGAGGGAAGTTCATTCTTCCTCGGCGGTGGGGGCGGGGGGCAAGAAGAGGGACGGCTTGGGCCAGTGAGGTCTGACACACCCCCGCATCCCCTAGATACACCCCCTTCTGATCCGGGACCGGAGGAGCGAGTCCAGTCGCAACAAACTGCTGAGACGCACGGTCTCCGTGCCGGTGGAGGGGCGGCCCCACGGCGAGCATGGTACGGCGGCCGAGCAGGCTCTCGTGCCCCGGACAGTCGCGGGGAGAGGGCTGAAGGTGGACCGGGCTGCCGGGGAGGTGGGAGTCCGGGAAATGAGGGAGCTGTCCGGGGGTGGGGGGGAGGAGGAGGAGGAGGAGGAGGAGGAGGAGGAGGAGGAGGAGGAGGAGGAGGAGGAGGAGGAGGAGGAGGAGGAGGAGACGACGACAAAGTCTCTCATCCTGCGAGTGGGAGCCTGGAAGGCGAAGGCGCCCTCCTCTGGGATCTGGAGCGGGACTGGGGCTGTGGGTGAGAGGCCCCAGTGGTCTTTGCTCTGTTTCGCTCCCTTTTTCCTCTCCAGCAGCGAAGTTTGCCTGTTTTCCTGATGCTTGTAAAAATAGTCTCCTTAGATCTTTAGCTTCCTGTCCGAGCGTTCCGGCCCCTGCCCCTCCCAGCCCTTGGTCTGAGATCGTGGAGAGAATGACCTAGTTCCTGCCCTTCCCCCAGACCTCTGCCCCACCCCCACGGTCCTGATTCCTCTCCCAGACCTTCGGGCCTGTGGGCCCTTCCTCTTTTCTCCCCCCCCCCCCTTTTCTCTTCTCTTCAACTGCTGCTATTTTCTGCAGTTCTGTCGCCCGCTTTCTCTTTCCTCCCTGATTTCTCATTATTTTCTGCACCCCTCTTGATTCCTCTGTCGCTCCCCTCTGCTCCCAGTGGAACTTCATCAGACCCCCATCATCTTTCTGTCTGTCTGTAGAGCTATCTGCTCAGTCTGTCTCTCCAACTCTCTCCCTCTCTCCATCTGTCTCTTCCCCTCCCTCCCTCTTTCTGCCCCCCCTCCACCCCCCTCTTTAGTCATTTAAAAAAAGATTTTTGTCTTCCTGAGAAGTTCGCTTAAAAGGTTTCCATGGGAACAGTGAGGGTAGATGAAGGCAGAGAACAGAGATCTGCAGCCAAGGTGCAGAGAGACGTCCTCAGCCCCCAGAAACCCCCATTTCACTGCCCCCTATCACTGCATTCCCCTTCCAGGACCTAGGGATCCAGTTCCTCCATCCCCTCCAAACCCCCTGGTGACCCCTTTCTTCCACCAGCAACTCCTCCCCTCAGGGATCCAGACTCCCAGTTTCTCTTGCTCAAAGAGATTGAGTGGCCTGTCTCCATCCTTTGGCATCCTTTTAGCCCTCTTCTGATAGGCCCAGGTCTCACTGCCCTTGGGGGCCAGCTTTGGGGCCCTGGGTGGGTGGGTGGTCAGGGATGTGTGTCATTGTCATGGAAACCTATGACCATGGGGGTGTGTGGATAGCACATTTTTGTGAGGCAAAGCCAGGTGGTGGTGGTGGTGGTGGTGGTGGTGGTGGTGGTGGTGGTGGTGTGTACAGAGAATATGTGTGATGTCTGTCACATCTGTGTGTGTGTGTGTGTGTGTGTGTGTGTGTGTGTGTGTGTGAGTCATGTCCATGTCTGGGAAAGATTTGTGTGTGCACATGTGCATACCTGTGTGTCTAGGCCAGAATGGTCACATGCTCATGGAGCATGTTTATCATATGTCTCGTGTTTGATAATCTCTGCCCACATAATCCCCATCTTTCTCCTTATCCTGAGTCCTCAGGGTCTGGGGTCTCTGGTGTGGGTCTCCTGTGTGTTTTGGGTGGGGGCACCGTGTGTGTTTGGAGTTGGGGATGGTATGTGGAAGTTGTTGTGTTGGGGGTTTCAGTAGGGGTTGGAAGAGGGTCCTGGAGTATATATAGTTGGGGGGAGGGTTTAGTGAAAGAGTTGCTAGCTGGTGAATGAACGTTTGGGGTTTTCAGGGGGACATGGAATGTGTAAAGGACATGGAGGATATGCAGGGGACATAAGGATCTTTAGGGGGGCTTGGGGGCCTGGGTCCGCGAAGGGGTGTGCTGAGGCTGTGGACGCTGGAGCCCAGGAGAGGTCGCCGGACCTTTGAGGGGCATTGGAATCCAGGGCTCCTCCTCTGCTGGGTGGAGCCGCCGCCCCTCGTTCCCTCCGCGATTTTGGTGGGGGGTCCTGCTCGGAAGGGGATGGTGGGAGGCCCGGTTGGTTTTGGGGGTCCCCTCGCCCCCCTCCCCCGTCTCTCTCGCGCTGTCTCCGGGCGACGGGGCTCGTGACAGAGGCGGCCACGGCAGCAGCGGTCGCCTAGCAACGGCGGCGGGGCCCGGGCAACGGCGGCAGCGGCGGGAGCGGCGGCGGAGGGAGCCGTTCCCGCGGCCGTCACCGCGCGGCCGTCCCGGCCGTCCCGGGCCCCGCCGCCGCCGCCCCCAACGCGCCGGGCGGCGCGAGCCGGGCCGCGCCGCCCCCTCTCCCGCCGCACCCCGCCCCTCCCCCGCGCAGGGGCGGGGCCCCTCCCCCACCGGGGACACCCCCGACCCCCCCCAGGGGGCGGTGCGAGGTAAGGGCGGGGCCGGGCGGACGAGGAGCGCGCGTGGGGGCGGGGGCGCGCGTGTGCGTGGGCGCGGGAGGGGGTGGGGAAGCCGCGGCGGCGGCGGCGGCGGCAGCTGCTCCCTCCGCATGTTCTCGCTGCATCTTCCGAGTGGGGGGAGTTATGGTAACTGGAGGGGGGCAGCGGAGGTGGGGGGTCGGGGACCGGCCTCGGGGGGGCCAGGGTCGCGAGCACGCGGGGGAGGCCGGTGCGGGGTGATCTCGGAGCCCCTTGGTGGACACGGCAGCCCGCGTGTCCGTGTATGTGTTCGTGTCCATGCTCGTGTCCCCTGTGTGTCGATGCCATGTGTACCCGGGGCCCAGTTCCTCATGCACACATGTGCAGCCAGCCGTGTGCAAGCTTGTCCTGTCTCATCGTGCCTCTGTCTGGTTCCTGCCTAGGAGACTGCTGGGCCGGCCACTGGTCATACTGGTACATGTCACTTCCGACCCTGAACATGCATGTCTCTCTCTGGCTGGGGCTCACCTCCAGTCAGTCTCCTGTGTGTAGGGATGTGTGGCTGCATGAGCAGGATTTTCCCTGTCCCTGGTGGCAGGTGTGTGTCTTTGCATGTGTTCCATCATTGGCCTGGGTATCTGTGTCAATCCCAGCACGGGTGTCCAGGGTGTGTCTGGATGTGGGTGGTGTGCAAGTGGGGGAAGGGAGTGAGGGTGTGTGAGTGGGCTTCTTGGCATCCTACTATGTACGAAACACCTTTGAGCTAGGCAGGTGTGAGCCCCTGGTGTGTCTGGGAGTGGGGATTGAAAAGCTGAAAAAGAAAGGAGTGGGGAGAAAGTGGAAAAGTGGGGAGAAGGGAGGTGAAGAGGAATGAGAGAGGCTTGGCTAAGAGGGAAAGAATGGCTGGAGAAAGGGAATGTGGGAGATATTTGAGCCAGATTGAGGAGAAAAGAGGATAAGAAAGCTTAAGATGGGGAACTGGATGGAGGGAGAAGGGGTCTGGGAGCTGGGGAGGAGGGGCAGGAGGAGGAAAGAGGCCTTTTGGTAAAGCTATCTCTTGAGAGAAGAAAGGGGCAAGATGAGAGAGAGGACACCGGTTCATGTAGGTTGTATAGGATCAGGCTTGGTTGGATGAGAGATGGCCACTCAGGCATAGAGGCTGGCTCACAGTGAGGCCTGTCACTGCAGGTGCTGTCATTAGAGCTTCCTGTCCCCTGCACAGTTTTGCCCCCCATTTCGCTGCTCTGTCCAGCTCTGTTCCTCATCCTGCTCTGGCAACCTTTCTCCTTGGCTCCCCTCAAGAGTTGCCAGCTGGGTAGGACAAGGAAGAAAGGCCAAAGGGAAGGTTAGGGATGTGGGACATTGGAGGGCAGGGAGAGATTCTGTGGGTGATGGCAAGATTAGAGAGATTGGAGAGGCGGGAGTCCAAGCCCTCGCTGTGTATGTGTGAGAGTGCAATTGTGTGTGTACACAGGGTGTGTACATGTGTGGGGGTGTGTGCACAATGCCTGTGTTACGGGTGTGTGTAGGTGGCTGTTATGTGTGTGCATGCGTGTATACATCGTGCAGGGATAGGACCTGGAGACCCAGGATCGCAGTGTACACTTACCAGGTTTGCTCTGTGTGTGTACACGGGTATGTGCTGTGTTTCCTGTACATGTCATTGCATGCAGCATTAATAACAGAATGTCCTGTGTTTCTGTCACTTTGTTTCATTTTCCTTTGTGGTTTTCTTTCTTGCGGTAGTGAAAGTCTTTGTAAGCGTATGCGTACGTGGTTTACCCGTACCTGTGACTTATGTGTGAGTTCATAGATCTCAGCTCCTGATAATATGCATGAGGTGATATTACTTCCAAGAACCAAGAGAACCAATTAGCAAATTTGTTCTCTGCCTGTCAATTCTTTAGTTCCAAAGCAAAATTTTAGTGGATTTCAAGTTAGTCTTTGCGCCTTATTAAAGGAGCCTGCATATGAAAGTAGTGGCTGAGTTTGGTTCCTTGGAATGGAAGTGAGGCAGCCATACCTGAGAAATGCAGAGACTAGGAAAAAGATACCCTTAGATGCATTGTTGAGTGTGCCCTCAGAAGGATAAATAATGCGTTTGCTCCTTGTTTTTGTTTATTGTGAGAGCAATCACTGATGCCTGTGTTGGAGTCAGGGAAGGGCTGGGGGAGAAGAAGGGGTTGTCCTGAGACAGAGTGGATGTGGTCATACTTCCCATGTGAATGAAGGATGTTTTTGCTTTTGGGGTACCAGGATACCTTGCTGTGGTTGGGATCATGGTATACTCAAGCATGTATCTTAGAGGTTAAACTGACTTCCGTGTGTGTGTGTGTGTGTGTGTGTGTGTGTGTGTGTGTTAGGGTTAAATGTCTAATTCTGTAATGTGCTGCCCACATGATTCCCAAGGGACTGGGGCCACAGGTCCACACCAGCAGCTCTCATGTGGGTGTCTGGGTCCAAATGTGTACTCCCCTGTTGCAGTGTTCACATATGTCTAAGCATGTATCCCGTGGGGTATGTGGGTCCCAAGGTCTCAGAACGTGGATCTGTGGCACCCCTGTGCTCACAGTTGTGTGTATGTCTCATAAGCACCTAGATCCCTATTTTTTGTATTGTGGTTATATACACGTACCCACACAGCTCAGTGTATGTTTCTGTGCTCTACACACATGTTCCCAAGGGTCTGACAAGGGTTCCTGTGTCATGGTGTCCGCATTTTTGTGGGCAGACCTTCTAACACCTGGGCTTTGGAGGCAAAGGGAAACTGAAGACTGATTCTAGGGTAGATTGCTGGTGATTTGCAATTCTGGAAGCAGACAGTGAAATGTAGCTGTGGCCCTCCCTTGTTCTGGAACCTAGAGGGTTAACAGGCAGCTCTTCCGGTCCCCCCCCCTCCAGCCTGTAGCTTCTTGTTGCCGTGGAGATGATAGCCCCGCCCCTGATGCAGCACCTGCCCCCCCATTGGCTGCAGTGGTGACTGTGGGGCTGAGGGGGGAGCCCAGGCCTGGGCAGCCATTCTGGAGCTGGAGCCGGAGCTTGGCATCCCCCCACTTTCATTCTCCTCTAGCCCCTTGGCCCCTCTAAATTCCCTGGCAGCAGAGCCCCAGCTTCCCTCCTCTGAGCTGCCACCCCTCTAGACTCGTGGCAGTCTGAGCTTCATCCGCATTCTCTTCCCCTCCTCCTCTTCTCCCTACCCTCACTTGGGAGTCCCCTGAACCTCCACTGCTCATCCTCCCCACTCCCTGCCCACTCCCCTGCATTCTTCTCTTTTCCTCTTCCCCACCCCCCTTCCCTCCTGAGTCCCTGCCACTGCAGTGCACGTGGAACCTGCCCTTCTCCCCTCCCCCTCCCATCTGCCCCTTCCTTGAATTTTCTGTTCCCAGGCTTCTTCCCCTGCCACTCCTCACAGGTCGCTTCTAAGACTTCCCCCTCCAGACCAGGGAGGGGGTCATGGGAGGCAGCCCTGGCTGTCCAGACAGACAGGGGTTCCAGGAGAGGGGGGCAGGTGGAAGATGTGCCCAGCTGAGGGGAGAGGAAAGCCTGCCTATGGGCAATGACCTTTAACCCAACTGCCCCCCCCAGCTAGCCCCTTCCTGGGGGGGTGGGCACCAAGGACCTAGCTTCTGTGGATCTTTGGTGTCCTTTTATCACTGGGGTTTTACTGACCCTCTCAGCCATGCCCTTCTGCTGACTGCCAGTCCCAGTCATGGGCCTAAGGCCTCCCACCCCATCCCCCTCGGGGGGCTCCGGCTCGGGTTCTTTACCCCCTCCTTCCCGCCGTCAGCCTCTCAGCCGCCGCTGCTCTTCCTGCTGCTTTCCGGGGGGTAGGTGAGGCTGGAGCTGAGGGGCAGAGGGAGGTGGGTGAATGGGCTGGGGCCAGAGTTGGAAACCTGGGCTAACAGCAACCCCTCCCCAACTTCCCTTCTGGCTCTTTATCCCCCTCCAGAATACCACTTGGGTCGCTCGAGGAGGAAGAGCGTCCCAGGGGGGAAGCAGTACAGCATGGAGGCCGCCCCCGCTGCGCCCTTCCGGCCCTCGGTGAGTGAAGGCACCAGCCAGATGTGGCTCAGCTGGGTCCCCTCCTCTCTAGCCCCAGCTGGAGCCCCAGGATTCTGAGAAAGGGGGCAGGAGGGAGAGAGAGAGAAAGCGCGCGCACACTCACTCATGCGCGCGCCTCTCCCCACCTCTTTGGTTTCCCCCTCCTTGGCTCTGTCCCCCTGCTTCTCAGACCAGCCCTCCCACCTTCTCCAAGCTGGTGTGTGTGTGTGTGTGTGTGTGTGTGTGTGTGTGTGTGTGTGTATGCTTGCACCCGTTGGGAGCAAGGGAAGAAAAATTGGTAGCAGGGCTCCCATCTCCATTTCCTCATCTCTAGAGACTTCCCTTCCCCCCCCATCCCACTTTCATCCAGGGACTCTACCAGCTGAGGGGTGAGTAGGTAGAACTGACCCTGCCCCAATCCACCCCTCTCCCCATTTACCCCCCACCCCAGCAAGGCTTCCTGAGCCGGAGGCTAAAAAGCTCCATCAAACGCACGAAGTCACAACCCAAACTTGACCGGACCAGCAGCTTTCGCCAGATCCTGCCTCGCTTCCGAAGTGCTGACCATGACCGGTACAGGGGCTGGAGTGGGCGGGATGAGCTGGATGCAGCATAGGGGACTCTTGGGTGAGATTGGAGGGAAGGAGGCTATCTAGGTGCAGAGAATGAAGGCCGTGGATTGGTGGATTGGTTGAGGGATGTTATGGGACAAGGGACAGAATGGAGAAGAGGAAGCAGGAGAGAGGCACGGTGCAGGGAGAGGACAAGCTGAGAGGCAGGAAGAGAATGAAGGTGAGGCCAAGGAGGGACTCTCCTGGTCACCAGAAGGATGGGCTCCATCCCCGGATTGAAGGAGCTGTACAGGACAGAGGAGTAATGGAGCCTGGGAGCCTGGGAAACACTGAAGGAATCCAGGGAAGGGGTGGTGGGTTGGTAGGAGAGGGAGCAGTGTGATCTAGGAGAAGGGTGTGAGGGAATGGCAGCAGTTGGAGTGGGGCTGGGGCTGGCAGATACTGATGGATGAGGGAAGGGCAGCAGAAAGCCTGACAGAAAGGGGAGGCTGACACAGGTATGCAGGCTGACAGAACTGGGAGGGGAAGCTGTAGGGTTAATCGTGGAATGAAGTATGAGGCAGAAATCCCTCTGAGAAGTCCAGGGGGCACTGTCTCTGAGACTGGGGTTGCAGGAGATCTGATATTTGCTTCTGTTGTCTGCCTCTTGGGGTCCCTCTTTGGGTTTCCCCCTCACCCAGTCTCTCCCCAGGGAGAACCCTGTCCTCCCTTTCCCCCCGTGTCTGGCCGCCCCCAGGATTGGGCAGGTAGGGAGGTTGGGATAGGTGAGTCACACCTTCCCCTACCCCCCTCCTATGTCACCAGAGCTGGATTTGGGCCTGGCGGGGGGGTGAGGGCATGGTATTCCTGGCCGCGGGGGCGGGGGGGCCGGGGGAGCGTCGCGCTGACGGCAAAGGAGCCCAAGATGACGGGGCTGCTATAAATAGCCTCATGGAGGCTCCCACACCCGAGCTCTCCCTCCCGCTTTCCCGCTGCTCTCCACTCTTCCTCCCCTAGCCATCTCCCAGCCATTCACTATCCCATCCCTCTGTGTTGTGTGCTACGTCCTCCATTCCCTCAGTCCCCTTTACCTTCTGCTCCCTGGTGTGGTCCCTGCTTGTCCCCCACCTCTGTTCCCACGCCCGTCTTCCCAGCTGCTCCTCATCTTCTTCCATCCTCGGTCTTTCCGCACGTGGCTTGGCCTCCCCCTTCTCCCTCCTGCCCTACCTCCTCCTCTTCCCCAGGCCCCATTTTCAATCTCTTCCTTCTCACTTCTCTGCCCACAGCTTTCTCCTATTGCTTGTGATTTCCCCTCCCTCCTTCCTCTGATTCTGCTAAAACTTGTCCTCTGCTTTCATTCATTCATTCTTTGAATCATTACATGTTTTTTAGGTACTAGCTGTGTGCCAGGCCCAAATAAGCATTTTCTTTGTATTTCTGGTTCTTTACTCCTACTTTTTCCCCTGATATTGAGGCTCTGATTTGGGGGCTGGGGGTGGTCACCTAAAAGTACCCCACACCCACCTGTTCTCTTTGTTTTTGTTTTTGTTTTCCTTTCTGCCATGGTCCATTTCTGGGTTGAGGTATTTCCAGGTGTCCCCAGTCCTCACAACCCCTTAGGTGTGAATTGGGGGGTAGGAGTTTCTTAAAGGGTCCTGGCTTCTCTCATTTTCCTCATGTCTTTCTGTCTGTGTCTGTGTGGGAAGGGGGCTCGGGGGACTCTTTCCCCAGGTCCCTACCCTAGAGCTAGCCCCTGGGTGTGTAAGAAGAGTGGGGCCCTGACCCTGTCATCGGACCCTTCCCTGCCAGGGCCCGGCTGATGCAGAGCTTCAAGGAGTCACACTCGCACGAGTCTTTGCTGAGCCCTAGCAGTGCGGCCGAGGCCTTGGAGCTCAACTTGGATGAAGATTCCATTATCAAGCCAGTACATAGCTCCATCCTGGGCCAGGAGTTCTGTTTTGAGGTACTGGTTCTCGCGGACTGAGGAGGGCAGGAGTGATGGAGGGTGAGGGCACGGAGGCCTGACAAAGGTAGCACAGGTGGGGATGGTAAGGAAACAGAAACCTCCGGGGTTGAAAGAAAGGAGGGCAGGCCAGGGAGGAAGACACAGTGATGGAGTCTCCAGTCTTAGGAGTCACCTCCCCTCTGGAGCCCCATCTCAACCCCCACCCCTCTCTAGGTAACAACGTCTTCAGGGACAAAATGTTTTGCCTGTCGTTCTGCCGCCGAGAGGGACAAATGGATCGAGAACCTACAACGGGCAGTAAAACCAAACAAGGTATCGGGAGTAAAGGAGACCCAGACAGCATGGGCAAGGCAAAGGTCAAGCCACGGGGGAAGCCGGGGGCCTAGGGGGCAAGATGAGCTCTAAAGGAAAGGGAGGCTTGGAGAGGAGGAGATCTGGGTGAGCAGGAGGTGAC
Organism: Panthera pardus; assembly: GCF_024362965.1. Taxonomy (NCBI): domain Eukaryota; kingdom Metazoa; phylum Chordata; class Mammalia; order Carnivora; family Felidae; genus Panthera; species Panthera pardus. The sequence continues at coordinate 147,790,858 of NW_026526732.1, read as the reverse complement.
CCCCACTTGTTTCTGAGTCCCCCCATGTCTTTTTACCATTCCTCCTACCTTGTGATGTTTCTTTGCCGTAGAAGTCACAGACTTACAAAGCCGATTCGTCTTCCCTGGGGGCAGCAATGCCCCACCAACACCCTGGCAGTGGTCGCCTAGCCCCTGCCTGCAGCGTTCCTGCACAGCTACAGTTGTCAGCTAGCCAAGTCTCTAGACCTCAGTTCCCTCTCCGTAGAGCTGGTGGGAATGGGGTTTAGATGGGGATTCGATGACCTCTAAAGTCCCCTCTGGCTCAGAAATTCTACAGTCTGTGTTCTTCCCAAGGCTTCTCTTTCCCAGGAGACATGCTCCCAGTTCCCTCAGCTATTCTCGAATCCCAGTTTCCAGTGAGCCCACAGTCCTGGTGACCCTCCTCCAGGGGGCCCTTGTTTTTCATTGTCCTTAATTAGACCCTACTTGCTGGATACAGTCTAACGCGTGCAGAGTCCGAACGCCATGCTTTCTTCTTACTGTGACTGTGACATCCCCTGGGCTTCACTATGACCTTGTGGTCCATTGTATCCTCAAGGCCCTTTCATGCTACATGTAGCCTCCCCCATCCTGTATTTATGCAGCTCACTTTTTTTGTTTTTGCAATCAACTTCTGATTGTCTTTGGAGGACTCCCCAGTTCTTCCCTTCAAATTCCACCTTATTTTTGGTTTATTATTCTAGCTTTTGAAAATTTTCCCAATGCTGATTCTGTTGTCTGGTGTATGGCTACCATCTGCATTCGTTTTCTAGGGCTGCCGTAACTAATTACCACCAATTAGGTCACTTAAAACAAAAGAAGTTCATTCCTTAACAGTTTGGGAGACTAAAAGTCTAAAATCAAGGTGTTGGCAGAACTTTGTTTCCTCTGAAGCTCTAAGGGAGAATCTTTCCCTGCCTCTTTTGTTTTTGCTTTTGTTTTCTTTTTTTCTTTCTTGCCTTTTAGCTCCTGGGGTTGCCAACAATCTTTGGCATTCCTTGACTTACAGCCGCACCTGTCCAATTTCTGCCTCCGTGTGTCTCTGGTCTCTAAATCTCTCTCCATACAGATATGAGGCATTGGATTTAGAGCCCGCTCTAATCTAGCATGAACACATCTTAATATGAGTGTACCTCATATTAAGGTGGACCCTTTTAAGGGACCCATATTAAGGTGAACCCATATTAAGTGGACCCTTTTCCCAGTTAAGGTCACGTTCATAGGTTTCAAGTGGACATGAATTTTGGAAGGAGGATACTAGTCAACCCAGTACACGTACTCTCAGCCTTCCGATTGCTATCTCAGAGACTGTCTCTCACTTTCTCACTGTCTCTCCCCTTTTGGTGTCTCTGTCTCTCTCTCCCTTCCCCTTTATCCGCCATGCCCACCCCACCCCACCAGGACAACAGCCGACGGGTGGACAATGTGTTGAAGCTGTGGATCATAGAGGCTCGGGAGCTCCCCCCCAAGAAGCGGTACTACTGCGAGCTCTGCCTGGATGATATGCTGTATGCCCGCACCACCTCCAAGCCCCGGTCGGCCTCGGGGGACACCGTCTTCTGGGGCGAGCACTTTGAGTTTAACAATCTACCGGCTGTCCGCGCCCTGCGGCTACATCTGTACCGTGACTCAGACAAAAAGCGCAAGAAGGACAAGGCGGGCTACGTTGGCCTGGTGACTGTGCCCGTGGCCACCCTAGCTGGGCGCCACTTCACAGAGCAGTGGTACCCCGTGACCCTGCCGACAGGCAGTGGGGGCTCTGGGGGCATGGGGGGTTCAGGAGGGGGCGGGGGCTCAGGGAGCGGCTCAGGGGGCAAGGGCAAAGGAGGCTGCCCAGCTGTGCGGCTGAAAGCACGCTACCAGACGATGAGTATCCTGCCCATGGAGCTGTATAAGGAGTTTGCAGAGTACGTCACCAACCACTACCGGATGCTGTGTGCCGTATTGGAGCCCGCCCTGAACGTCAAGGGCAAGGAGGAGGTTGCCAGTGCACTGGTTCACATTCTGCAGAGTACGGGCAAGGCCAAGGTGAGTGCTGTGCCCCCAGGAATAGGTAACCTGGGAGTGGGCACTTGCTTGGGAGAGGGGGATAGTAAGGATAGGGCACTAATGTCTTCAGAATGAGCTTGGGTTGTATGGAGGCTGACCCTTGGATTTTCCCGGGCCTCAGGACTTCCTTTCAGACATGGCCATGTCCGAGGTAGACCGGTTCATGGAACGGGAGCACCTCATATTCCGCGAGAACACGCTCGCCACTAAAGCCATAGAAGAGTACATGAGACTGATTGGTCAGAAATACCTCAAGGATGCCATCGGTACGACCTAGTCTCAGGTCTTCTTCCCAAACCTGCCACACGTGCCTCGCAACCCTAAACCTGGCTACCCCAGACCCCAAGTCACCCTTCCTCAGCTTGAATGCTTCCAAGCCTCGAGTCCCCGGACTCCAGCCTCCAACCATGGGATTCCGAGATTCCCCAACCCAGGCAGCCCCCATCCCTGCCCTTGGCAAGTATGACCACCCTCTGTTGTGCCCCCACCCCAGGGGAATTCATCCGTGCTCTGTATGAGTCGGAGGAGAACTGCGAAGTGGACCCTATCAAGTGCACGGCGTCCAGCCTGGCAGAGCACCAGGCCAACCTGCGGATGTGCTGTGAGTTGGCCCTGTGCAAGGTGGTCAACTCCCACTGGTGAGACTGGGAACGCTGGGTGGGGGCCGGGGCTGGGGTCGTGTGTTCATCTGTTCATCCATCTGTCCATCCGCAAAGAGGACTGAATACTGGTTATGGGCGAAGCGGCGTGCTTGGGGCTGTAAGGCAGGCAGACAGAAGATTGAGGCCTGGCCCCTGCCCTTAGAGGGACAGGTTAGATACACAGAAAGCTACGGAACAGTTGTACTGTGTGTTAAGTGCCAAGGAAGGTTCCCTCCCCCCAGGCAACATAAGGCCAGAGAAAGTGGAGGTTTGATTGAGATAAGCTGGGAAGGCTTCGTGAAGGAGGTACCCCCGCCCCTCTACTCCCCCCCCCCCCCACCTCGCCCGGGGCTGGGCTTTGAAGACCGGGTTAGGTTCTGATGTGTGGATTTGATGGGCAAAGAAGACATTCTGGGAGAATGCCATGGGAGGGGCACATGCATGAAGGTGAGGGCCCGGGAGCTTTCGGAGGCCAGCAGTTAGGCCAGGTTTAATGGAGCACATGGCTCCTAATGGAGAGTGGAAGGAGAAGAGGTCTGGACATGGGAGTTGGAGTTAGAATCTGGAAGTCCTCAGCTGCCAGGCTAAGAGTTTGAGTTCATTGGTAGGTCACGGATGCCATTAGTGGTGCTAGTGCCAAGAAGTATCATGATTGAGAAGATTAATCCTTAAGTGGCATGGGGTGCAGGGAGTGAGTGGGGTAGGGAGAGCGGAGTCCAGGCTAGTTGGAGGTGATTGTCAGTGGATCGGGACGGTGGCAGGAAAGGGAAAGAGGGGCCGCTGTGAAGGACTCACTGAGGAAAGGATCAGCCGGAGCCTTCAGCTGATTGCAAAGAAGGGAGCTTGTCTGTGGGGAGTCAAGGATGACTCAAGAGGCCACGGGGCTGGTGTTTGAGACCTGTGGTCTCATTGACAGAACTGGGGAAGTCAGGAGGAGGAGCCAGTTGGAGGTGTGGGGGCGATGGTGAGCTCTGCTTTACACTACACAAGGTGGGGGGGGGGGTTAAGGTGTCAGTGGGACACTGAAGTGGGACGGGGAGGTGGGGAGTGAGCTGAGCCATTGCGGGCAATGGGGGTCACGCAGGGGCACCTCCATCCCCATTTCCCTGGAATCCAGAAGAGTTGGGGGGTCCGAGCTCCCTGTACCTCAAGTGACCCTCCATCTCTCTCCCATCTCTGTCTCTCCCTGGTGTCTGTTTTTCTTCTACTCCTCTCCTTGTCTCTCTCATACACCCTCCGTCTCTCTCCCGCATGTCTCTCTCCCCTCACCTTCTCTCCCCCTCCATTTCTCTTTCCCTGATCTGTCTGTTCCCTCTGCCATAGCCCTCTTCTTCCAGCAGCCTCCCGTCTTCCTCCTGCAGCCCCTCCCTCCCTGTCTCTCCCCCACTCTGTTTCCACACCCTCACCTCCTACCACCCCCCTCAGCATGTTCCCTGGAAGCTGAGGGTCTCTGGGGCTCAGTCCCGGTCTCTCTCTTTCTTTCTCTTTCTCTCTGTCTCCCCACCCCTTCCCCTCAGCGTGTTCCCGAGGGAGCTGAAGGAGGTGTTTGCATCTTGGCGGCTGCGCTGCGCAGAGCGGGGCCGGGAGGACATCGCTGACAGGCTGATCAGCGCCTCGCTCTTCTTGCGCTTCCTCTGCCCAGCCATTATGTCGCCCAGTCTCTTTGGGCTCATGCAGGAGTACCCAGATGAGCAGACCTCACGAACCCTAACCCTCATTGCCAAGGTCATCCAGAACCTGGCCAACTTTTCCAAGTGAGAGAAGCCTCAGGCAGGGGTAGGGTGGGGCTGGGGGTGGGTACGAAGGGCCTCCCGAGTCCCCAGAGACCCTGAGACGGGTGGGTGTGAGGCCTTCTGTGTGTGTGTGACCCCTGCCTTCTGGATGCCTTGGCCAGGTTTACCTCAAAGGAGGACTTTCTGGGATTCATGAATGAGTTTCTGGAGCTGGAGTGGGGTTCCATGCAGCAGTTCCTGTATGAGATCTCCAACCTGGACACGCTGACCAACAGCAGTAGCTTTGAGGGTTACATCGACTTGGGCCGAGAGCTCTCCACACTGCATGCCCTGCTCTGGGAGGTGCTGCCCCAGCTCAGTAAGGTCAGCAGATGCCCCTCTGCCACATCCCCAGATGTCTCCAGAGGCTCCTGTGGCCTGAGAGACCACCCCCTGCACAGATTTTTCTCTCCTTACTGTCCCCAGATGTGTCTCTAGCACCCCCCGCCTGCCCCCCTCCCCCCCCCCCCCCCCCCCAGCTCAGACACCTTCCATCTGCACCCTCTGAGGTCCTCTTAGAGCTGGGCACTTAGCCCCCAGGTAACAGCCTCACCCTTCCAGGAAGCCCTTCTGAAGCTGGGCCCACTGCCCCGGCTCCTCAATGACATCAGCACAGCTCTGAGGAACCCCAACATCCAAAGGCAGCCAAGCCGTCAGAGTGAGCGGCCCCGGCCTCAGCCTGTGGTGCTGCGAGGCCCATCGGCCGAGATGCAGGGCTACATGATGCGGGACCTCAACAGGTGAGCACCTGGGACCCCCACACCGGTGCCCTAGGAGCCCCTACTTTTCTGTTCCGGACACACTCCACTGGGCCCCTGTGCATCTCTCTAGGGCTTAAAAGGAAAAAGAGGCAGGCTCTCACAGAAAATGGTAAGGAGACAGGTATAGTCCATGGTTAGGCTGAGAGCCCCTTTAAGGCCAGAGTGAGCAGGAATCTCAGAGCCCCAGGAAGAGTGTGGAGGCTCCTCCAGCTCCAGCTTGCTGGAAGCCTGGGGGGGGGGGGGGTCCTGCCACAAGCTCTGATTTGCCTTGTCCCTCTGCCTGCCCATGCCTGTCCCAGAGCTGAGGTTCAGCCACACAAGTTAGATCAGCCATGTCGTGTCAAAACGTTCAGTTGTCTCTGCGCTGGTTGGTAAATAAGCACTTCCCCAGCCCCCTGCCAGAAGCCTGCAGACCTCAGCCACGATCCAGCCCCAGAGAAGTAACATGTGGACCCTAGCAGGGCCTCCCGAGCCCTGGCATCCACTCTGATGTGGCGGCCTCGGCTGCTATTCATTCTGATGACTGCCCTGCTTATTCCTCCGCCCCGGTCTCCCTCCATGATGCCATACCCATTCCACCATTCCCGCCTCTCCTTCCATGCGTCCACGCCTTCTGCCCACTTCTCTCCTTCTCTCTGTCTGTGCTTGCCCCTCTTCCCATCTCTCTCCAGCTCCATCGACCTTCAGTCCTTCATGGCTCGAGGCCTCAACAGGTGAGGGGCTCTCCCCTCCCCCACCCTCCTCTCCTCTCCTGTCTGCTCCCCGCTCCCACTCCAGTGGCCTTCACCTTCCTCCTCCCCTCTTCTCCTCCATGCACCCTCATCTCCTCCATATCTGCTGGGACCTGCCCCTCATCCCCCATCTTGGTGCCCCCATCTCCCCTCCTCTAGGCCTCACTTCCTCCCTGGAAAGGAAGGGCCTTTTCCTTTCCTTTTTCCCATGTATCCCCTCCCTACCTGCCCTCTGCAGAGCTGCCACCTCCAGCTCTCCTCCCTTCCCTGTGGGTCCCACTTCTCACCCCCAGGCCTGTGCCAGACCACAGCAGGCTCAGTTGCCGGTGGTGTTGGCCTTACCTCCTGCTTGTACGCCCCTTTCCCTTCCCGCAGCTCTATGGACATGGCTCGCCTCCCTTCCCCAACCAAGGAGAAGCCACCCCCACCGCCCCCTGGTGGGGGGAAAGACCTGTTCTATGTAAGCCGTCCACCACTGGCCCGTTCCTCGCCGGCATACTGCACGAGCAGCTCGGACATCACAGAGCCAGAGCAGAAGATGCTGAGTGTCAACAAGAGTGTCTCCATGCTGGATTTGCAGGGCGACGGGCCCGGCGGCCGTCTCAACAGCAGCAGTGTGTCCAACCTGGCGGCCGTTGGGGACCTGCTGCACTCGAGCCAGGCTTCCCTGACAGCGGCCTTAGGGCTGCGGCCTGCGCCCGCTGGACGCCTCTCCCAGGGGAGCGGCTCGTCCATTACAGCAGCTGGCATGCGCCTCAGCCAGATGGGTGTCACCACGGACGGTGTCCCTGCCCAGCAACTGCGTATCCCCCTCTCCTTTCAGAACCCTCTCTTCCACATGGCTGCTGATGGGCCAGGCCCCCCAGGGGGCCACGGAGGGGGTGGTGGCCATGCCCCTCCCTCCTCCCATCACCACCATCACCACCATCACCACCACCGAGGTGGAGAGCCCCCCGGGGACACCTTTGCCCCATTCCATGGCTATAGCAAGAGCGAGGACCTCTCCTCAGGGGTCCCCAAGCCCCCCGCCGCTTCCATCCTTCACAGCCACAGCTACAGTGATGAGTTTGGACCCTCTGGCACCGACTTCACCCGTCGGCAGCTCTCACTCCAGGACAACCTGCAGCACATGCTGTCCCCTCCCCAGATCACTATTGGTCCCCAGAGGCCCGCCCCCTCAGGGCCCGGAGGTGGGAGCGGTGGTGGGGGCAGTGGTGGGGGTGGCGGGGGCCAGCCGCCTCCATTGCAGAGGGGCAAGTCTCAGCAGTTGACGGTCAGCGCTGCCCAGAAACCCCGGCCATCCAGTGGGAATCTGTTGCAGTCACCGGAGCCGAGTTACGGCCCTGCCCGTCCGCGGCAACAAAGCCTCAGCAAAGAGGGCAGCATTGGGGGCAGCGGGGGGCAGCGGTGGCGGAGGGGGTGGGGGGCTCAAGCCCTCCATCACCAAGCAGGTACGTGAGGGTGGGAGGAAGGCCAAGTGGGTGAGGGCCAGGGAGGGAAGAAGGAAATGGGGTGGGGAAGTGGGGGCAGAATAGAGTCTGTGGTCTGAAGGTACAATTTTCTCACCCCTTTTCATTCATTAAACAAGTGTATGTAGAGTCCCTGCTATGCGCTACATCCTGTTCTAGGCACTGTGGATTCAAGGAGATCAACACTAGAGCAGGGGAACAAGGTTGGGACGGTCATCTCCTTTGGCAGCGCTGTCTCCTTCTAAATGCACCCTGCCTTCTCCCACCTTTCCTTTCTATTCACCCCCACCTTGCCCCATCCCAGCATTCTCAGGCGCCATCCACGCTGAATCCTACAATGCCAGCCTCCGAGCGAACGGTAGCCTGGGTCTCCAACATGCCTCACCTGTCAGCTGACATTGAGAGTGCCCACATCGAGCGAGAAGAGTACAAGCTCAAGGAGTACTCTAAGTCGATGGATGAGAGCCGGCTGGACAGGGTACGCCGGGCCCCTCACCTTCCCGTTACCCACAGGGGAAGCCTCTAGATGCCTCCCAGGGACGCACCCAGGGTCAAGTAATTACGGTAGAAAGAAGAGACAAAGACCTGATCCCCTTCCTTGAGAAGCCTTCAGTGTATCAGGGGAGGCTGTCGACAGTCAGTCTATCGGAAGGCCAACTTCCAGCTTTATTTTGTGGCGTGTCATAGACTGTCTGGGGAGAAAGATTCTATATTAAGGTTTATTTCTGTGTTCTTCCCCAGGGGGAACATAAGCCCTGGCTCTTGTGACTACTCGGGAAAGGGGAAGTGGCTTTGCCAGCAGTGTGAGCTGATAAATTGGGCAGGGGGCACAGCAGTTACAGTTATACTACAAATGATGTCCAGCTTACCCAGTCATTGTCCTGTAGGCGTAGGGTGACAGAGGGTCGGTGTTGGAAAGTGGTATGACTTGGCCTGTGTGTGGAAAAACCATCTGGGCTCTCAGCTTGGTGATGCCCAGAGCAAAAGACAGCAAGAGCTCAGGGGCACACACAGATGATTTAGCAGAAAGTTCCTTGGGGAAGCTGTTGCTCCAAGGGCTCTGAAGAAGAGGGTAGCTGTAAGATTAGGTTATTGTAAAGAATGTCTGACTCCAACCTGGGTGGAGCAGAGAGAGGTTTCTTGGGGCATGTGGTCTTTGAGCATAAGAAAATGTCGAGACTGATCTAGGTGGACTCGGTGTAGCAAGTTCCATGAGAGAGTTAAGCTCTGATGCATCAAGGTAGCCAACTTAGGTAATATATAACATCTCTGCTTTGCATCTAGAATGGGGTTGGTTATGTATGTATTCTCTCTGGAGAATGAGAAAATACTCTCCCAAATCATTTTTTCTGTTCTATGGCTTGGGTGAGATATTTTTGTTGATGAAGGCTCTAGACTAGTACCGTCCAGTAGAACTTTCTGCAGTAATGGGAAGTGTCCTGTGATTTGCACCGTCCAGCGTGGTAGCCACTGGCCACACGTGGCTGATGCAACCAAGGAAGTGAATTTTTAATTTTTTTAAAATTTTAAATAGCCACATGTGGCGAATGGCTACTGTATCAGATAGCACAGCTCTAGGCTCTAGAGTCTACAGGGCAGATAAAAATGACTCTTCTGTGCCCTTCCAGCCCCAGAATTCCAGGATCATTATCAACAGAGAGGCATTCCTAGATTCTCATCCTCGACTTGTTTGAAGCCCAGACCCCTGACCCCACATCGCCTCTTCTTATCTGATGTCTTTTCTTCCTGGGTCTCCCTAATGTGCCCTGGTTGGGTTGAAGAGTCACCTTAATGTTTAATTTCTGTGCACAGTCCTTCAAGGTGTGTCCGTGAGTCTGTGTGGGTCCTCACGTGTCCAGATTTACATGTGATGGTGGGTCTGTGCTTCTCGGTGTGGGAGCATATGACCTTGGTCCATTTTAAAGGAGCCTTGGCTCCATGGAAGGGCCTTCTCAGAAGCTACTATGTCTGGTATGATGAGCAGGCAGGGAAGGGTCTGGAGAAGCCAGCTGGGATGTCCCTCACCATGCAGTGGCTGCTTGGTAGGCAAGGACGGAGACTGGGTGGTGGGGTCAGGGTGAGGCACCCCTCACAGTGCGGGGTCGTGTGCCCGGCGGGCAGGTGAAGGAGTATGAGGAGGAGATCCACTCACTGAAGGAGCGGCTGCACATGTCCAACCGGAAGCTAGAAGAGTATGAGCGGAGGCTGCTGTCCCAGGAAGAGCAGACCAGCAAAATCTTGATGCAGTATCAGGCCAGACTGGAGCAGAGCGAGAAGAGGCTAAGGCAGCAGCAGGTGGAGAAGGATTCGCAGATCAAGAGCATCATTGGCAGGTGAGGGGCGGCCTGGGGAGGGGTAGCAAGGGAGAACCTGAGGCTGAAGAGAGCCAGTGAGCTCCCCCTTTTAGCCTCAAGCCCCAAACTCAGGGTCCCATGAGGAAAGCCCACCACCCCACTCCCAGAGATTGCCACCCATTCACCGGTCACCCGATGGGGAGAAACCTCTTGCTTAGTGCACAAGTGTTCCTCTCCCAAACCCTGATCTCTCTCCTGAGAGACTGACCTTTGAAGCCCTTGGAAAATGTGCTTGTTACTGTCCATTACTCTGTGTCTGGCCCCAGCCTAGGCTGCAGCCTCCCACTGGTTATTCTCAACCTAGCCTGTGATGTTCTCCCCAAAGTGAGGCAGAGAGCCCCAGCCAGAGCAGCCCCTGGCTATCCCCATCCTCGGTAAACCCTTTCTCTCCAGCCTTGAAAAGGTGCTCTGTTGGAAAGCGAATGACCCTCCTTTGAGTGGAGTGTGTGCACACTTGCACTGCTCTGCCAAGCCCTGGCCTCCAAAGAAGGTATCCTGGCAAGGTGGTTAGCTGTCCTGGGACCCTACGCCCCACTCAAATCAGGGCCAATCCCACTTTGGTTCACTCTGAATGTATTTTTGAGTAAGATTGATTAGAAGGAGAAAGGCCTGACTTGAAACTTGTTTTCAAACCCTTCTCTAATTGATATCCTTGGCGAGAAATCACCTTGAGAGCCTTCATCAAAGGCAGGGAGATGCGGGGAATGATGATTGTCAACACCGCTCTTGGGCTAGGGGTGTCCCAGGGGCTGTACTGGAGATGGCCTGGGTTCGGGGACATGGAATGGGAAATGCAGAAGCTCAGCTACAGAGGGGCAGTGGGAGGGCACCATCCTGAGTGGGAGGACGGAGTGCCGGGGGTGTCCACGTGGCGGAGGTCTTCGAGGCCCAGAAAGCTGTCCTTAGCACGGGAGAGTCCTTGAGAGGAAGGTTACTGCAGGGTGTCTTTTGGGTCATAACGACGGAAGGATTCGAGGGCAGAGGAGAAGGACTCCCAGGCTTTTCCAGAGAGCTGCAGGGGTTCCCCAGGATCAGGAGTTCCACCGGCAGGCTCCAAGCCCGTGCCCGCCACTAACCCCACTGAAGCCCGTCCCTTCAGGCTGATGCTGGTGGAGGAGGAGCTGCGCCGGGACCACCCCGCCATGCCTGAGCCGCTGCCCGAACCCAAGAAGAGGCTGCTCGACGCTCAGGTGGAAATTACAATGTCATTTATCTTCTCCGTGTCCCATCCCCATCCATCCCACTGTCCTTCGTGCACTCACTGCACCAGCCACCCGGCCCCATCACCATCTGTCTCCCACTGTCCTCTGTTTGTGCTCCCCGGTGACCCCATCTTCATCCCATCGTCTGTGCCTTTGTCACTCCTGGCAGTGTCAGCCCCACCCCTGTGCCTTCCTACCCTGTCTCTCCCGCTCCTCTCTGGGTCTCGGAATCTCCACCAGAACCTCAGTCTCTCTGCCCCCAGACCCCACCCCACCCAGTTCCTGGCACCCCTGCCCTGTCTGTGCCTGCACCTGTTCACGTCGGGAGTTCAGCTTCCTCTGAGCTCATCTTGGGCCAGAAGCGCTAGAGGCTGCAGTTGACTAGACTAGAGCACAGGGCAGGGTGAGTTCCAGTTCCCAGGCTCTGAATGGTCCCCATCACCTCTGTTCTCTTGGCTCCCCAATTTTCCTGTCTCCTGGGCAACTCCCTAATAGCTTCCTCTTCTGACTCTTCAGCTCTTGAAGGCCCCTCTCACCTTGAAAGCTCTCCTTCCCTCAGTATGAAAATCCCTCCCTCTGGTCCTCACACCTGTCTAGCCCTCCAGCTCCCTGCCGCCCTCCCTCTCTCCTCAGCCAGCTTGTAGGACCTCTCTCCTGCACCCTTACCCCTTGCTCACCCCAGTTCTGCTCACTTTCCCACCCATGCTCCTCCTTCCTCTGCTCTGACCGCCAGGCTTCCCCACCACCACCGCCAAGGCTCCTGACCCCGTGACCCCACTCTCTCCCCCTGCAGCTCCTCATCAGGTAATTCTCCTGGTTCCGCTTTGACCACGGGCGGAGGACACAGGGGGAGGTGACTCCGGACCACTGCAGGTTGGTCGTGAAGCCCGCTCCCCTCCAACTCTCTGGAGCCTCTCCCCACCCTCACTGCTGCCCTCCACACCCGAGAACCTCCACAGACCCTACCCTCCTGACACCTCCTGCACAGACCCGGCTCCCAAGGCACTGCCCAAAGAGAGCACTCCCTGCTGCTCCCAGAAATGCTCAGTGACACCCCGCCAACACCAAGCATTTTGCCCTGGACAGGCCTGGCACATCCCCAGATCTCTCCTACAAAACCCACCGCCCAACCTCCTCTCGGTCCTCTCCCTCTGCCTCTCCGGTGTATGTCTGTCACCCCCCATTTCACCAGAGCGTCCTTGGGAGTTGGGATTTTGGGGGTGGGCTTTGTTAAGGGGTGGTGGTGATGATGGGTTGGGGGACCCTGGCTAGAGGGGCTGTGCTGACTGCAGCAGGTAGGTGGGGGTTTCCCCTTCCTTCCCTAACCTCCGTTCTCCATCCCTCCTTCTACCCCTCACCGTTTCTCTTCCTCCTCCCTTATATCTGAGTAGAAGAGATCTGTAGCTCCTGTTGGGCCCCAATGGGTGAGAGTTAGGAATGGGCAACTGACTCAGGAAGACTTTTGGGGGGGCTGAAAAGAATGCTGTTCAGGATGTCAGGGTACTAGGCAGGGTGAGTGGAACAAGGAGAAACAAAAAAGGAGCCCTGACAGATGTTAGGATGCAGACGGGCCCATGTGGCGTGGGAGTTGGAAGTGGGGTGAGCCGTCTTCCTAGATAAGATCATGGGCTCAGTAGCCATGTGGATTTCCCGGCAGAGATGCCGGGAACAGCATGTTAAACAACCTATCCGTCCTTATCGGAGCTCACCCCCCATCTCCCGCCACCCAGTGGCCTTGCCGGACACATGGTCCTACCTAAAACTCAGTAAATGGGAACCTGTCAGCCACTGATACCATTTCTGGGGTGCTTTCTTTTCTGCGGGATTGACCTGCAGTGGGCAGTGGCTCCTCACACTGTAATTTTAACTCTCTGCCTGCCCAACCTCTCCGTCAAAGTAGTTAGTGATCTGCAAACAGATGCTACGAGTCACCAGGGGACCTCACCACTTACAGGACTCCTGCCGCGAATTCTTTTGTAAAATGAATAATGGCGCCCTAATTTATCTACTTTCTAAATTTGGGTCCATGGGGGTGTAGGGGGCATGCCTGTGTTCTGTTGCCAGCAGACAGGCAGAGGGAAGGGAATCTGAGGTTCCCTTCCCTGCTCTCCTGCCACACTCAGGATCCCCTACCATACGTAATTTCCTCTCTTGCTGACTTGGGGAAAGTGTGCAAGATGCTCAGCAAGCTAAGAGGGGAGCTTTGCTTAAGGCTGAGGGTTTGGTGACCTTCTGAGAGGTGAGGTCTTTGATTTGAAAAGGAGAGCCAATCTGGGAGCCTCTACTGGGAATGTTTTGTATCCTATAGAGATACAATTACGCAGAACCAGGCTGCTAGGCCTAAATGCCCTGTGGCCCAGGAAATAATTTGGATGCGTTTTTTTTTTTTTTTAAACATTTTTTTTAAGTGTATTTATTTATTTTGAGAGAGAGAGAGAGAGAGAGAGAGCGCACATGCATAATGAGCAGGATGGAGGGGCAGAGAGAGAGGAAAAGAGAATCCCAAGCAGGCTCTGCACTGTCAGCGCAGAGTCTGACATGGGTCTCAGTCTCACAGACTGTGAGATCATGATCTGAGCCGAGATCAAGAGGCAAATGCTTAACCAGCTGAGAGCCACCCAGGCACCCCTGGACACTTTCTAAATCACTCTTAGTTAGGTATTGGTCCCTCTGCAATTTAGCCATTGACTTAAAAACTAATTCTGTGCCTGTATTTTAAAAAGCCAAATGAGCAACCAGAAGTATAGAACAGGTGGCTTTCTTCTCTCCTAGCAGAGGAACAGCAGCCAGAGCTGAGGGCAGGAGCCAGAAGCCAGGAGCTGGTCCAGGAGCAGGAGGAGGTGATAGAATAGGACCAGGGGTGGGAGGAGGGTCTGATACCCCTCACTCTCTAACTGGGATCCCAGGCAGAGGGATTGAAAGGATCCTGGGGGCGGAAAGGAATGAAGCAGTTCTGCTTCCTGGGGATGCGGAGATTGTGGCATGCTGTGCCTCTGCAGAAGCTCCCAGTCATTTCTGCCCTTAGCACGAGAGAGAGGCAGCCCTCCCACGATGTTTTTACCATCCCACATGACTTCCCTGAATCCCCCCCCCCCCCACCCCAGCCCAGTACAGTTAAACCTCTCTAATTTGGAGTGTTATATTGGGAAGATGGCCACTCTGAATAAGTGACAAAACTGAGTAACAGTGTCTAACATTTAATGAAATGCATGTCTTCAAAATACGTACAGTAAGTAGAACTCGGTGAACAAGGCTTTTCCACTCCAGGCCCTCAGGGAGCATGCGTTAATGAATAGATAGGATTCAGAAGTCTGTTTGCTCGTACCCTCCTACAGACACGTTTCCACTATTAATGTGCTTAGCACGCCCTTTCTTCATAGATAAAGGAAAACTCAAGCCCAGTTTTTGTTCATATTATGAAAAAATTCCAAATCCATGGGGGTCTGGATTAATGAGGTTTTGCTGTACTGCCTCCCCTTGTTCCCTCAATACAAAGTTCCTACCTCGGATTGGGGGTGGGCTGGGAGGGGGTTCCAAGAGGAGGAGGGAGGCTGGGTAGGGGGAAGATGCAAGGGTTTAGGTTGGGGGTGAGGTAGGAACTTGTTTCTTTTGACTGGTTTCCCGGTATGACTCCCTGGGTTGGAAGGCCCATTAGGAGTCTGGGGTGAGATTCCCTTCTCCCTGATCCCAGAAGATGTAACTTCTACTGCAGGTGAGAAACACAATAGGAGGACGGGGGTGGGGGGTTGTCTTGGGGGAAGGTGGGAGGACATGATTTATGGAATGGGCTGGCTATGGGGGAGGCTACGGTTAAGGGGGCTGACACCCAGGCCCCCGCGAAGCGTCTCAATAAGTCCGCGCTCTCCTCTTTGGTGTCTTGCAGGAGAGGCAGCTTCCCCCCTTGGGTCCAACAAACCCGCGTGTGACGCTGGCCCCACCTTGGAACGGCCTGGCCCCCCCAGCACCGCCCCCCCCACCCCGGCTGCAGATCACCGAGAACGGCGAGTTCCGAAACACCGCAGACCACTAGCCCACCCAGCATCACAGACCTTCTTCTCCTTCCCCATGCACCCCACCCTGGAACAGCACCCACCACCAGGACTGGATATCGCCGAGGGACAGCGGGATTGCCTCCCCGAATGCCTCCTTGGGGGGCATCAATCCCCCACCCCCACCGCACCATTTCCAGGGGGGAGAGTGGGGACCCTTAGCTGTCCCCTTTTCCTTCCTGTTGGGGTGCTGCCCCCTGTGACCCCCAGGGACCCTTGCCCCAGGACACCACCTACCCCACACAGACCCCTTCACTCCGGGGTGCTATCCCCATCCTCTGCCTCATCGTTCCCCTGAGCACTGGGGGACAGACCCTCGCCCCCACCCTGGGGGTGTGGCACCTCCAAACTTTCAACTTCAGGGTGATTTTTTAGCAGTAACCAGAGCTGACAATCTAACTCCCCTCCACCGCCCCATTTTGGCCTCCCCTGTCCCCCTTGTTATGGGGAGGGGACCCCAGGTGAGGGGGCCCTATTACCCCTTGATTTCTCAGGAGCGTCTGGGGGGGCTCAGCACGCACAAACTCCTTCTCCTCCTACTACTCTTAAATTTACTCCCTCCCCACCCAGAACCCAGATGGGGTGGAGGGGCCACCGGGGCAGGGAGGGGGCGGCAAGGGGGGAATGGGAGTCATCTCCCCTTCCTCCCACACCTGATCTGCTCTTGGCTGGTCCCAGAGCGGGGTGAGGGGGCTTATGCCCCCCCCTCCCCCAGTGTGTTGGGTGGGGTGGAATTGAGGTTAGGGTGAGGGGTTAGGGTCTAGGAGGGTGTGTATGTTAGGGAGGACAGACTAGTTGATCTGCCCTACCCTGACACACACAGCCCCCCTTGTCCCTCCCCCTCTCTCTTCTTGGTCTCTACTCCCAGGGGGAGGGGGGAACTTACTCTAGGAAAAGCCATGTCTCTCTCCCCCAGGGTGGGGGGACCTGTGTTGGAGGAGGGGTGTTGGGGGCCCCCTTCCATGACTCTGTCCCCCCCCCGGGGGAGGTAGGACAGGGCTGGGCTTCCCTCTCATCCTCCCCCCTCCCCAATCTCCCTCCACCTCCCTCCCTCCCGCCAGCTCCACAATTTTTCGGTGTTTCTCTGTACATAGCTCTCTGGCGGGATAGGGGAGGTAGGATGGATGGGGTTTAGGGTGGGTAGGTCATGGGAGGGGAGAAGCCCCTCCTTGGCACCCCCTCTTCCCTGACTGCTGTCCCCTACCCAGCCTTGCCCCCTCATCCCTTCTTGCGTTTGGTATTGAGACTCTTTCCAGACTTCACCCTTCTTTCTTTTGTATGGACAGTTCCCCTTCAGTCCCATCCCCCTACACACATACACCCAGCCGGGGCCAAATTTATACTTATATAAAAGTTGTAAATATGTGAAATTTTATCCCTGTGCCCTCTCCTTGCTTTCCCAACCTCAGACCCTACCCCTGGATCCTCTTTCCTCTTCTCTTTGGCTGTTGTAATTATCTGGGGTTTGTACTGTACATATCGGGGGTGTGTGTGTGTGGGCTGGGGGCAACCCCTCTGTACAGAGCTTCCTGGCCCCCTCCCCCCCCACGCGTCCCTCCCCCTCCACCACCCTAAGGGTAGGGAGATGCTCTTCCTACTTGTTTTATTTTGTTTTCTCGTTCTCCCTCCCCACCCTGTCCCACCCCACTCCCAGCCTCTCTGTCCTTCACCACTATCCCTTTTTCTCCACTCCCAGCCCCATTTCCTTTTTTTCTGGAGTGTGTGGTGAAACAGAAAAATCATGTTTAATAAACGGAGATTGTTCTTTTATCGCTGTACTGATTTTCCTAAGCTGGGACTTCCAGACAGACCAGCAAGTGACGGGATCTGCTTTTTCATAGGAAGGTGACCTGCTGGAAGAAACTATATCTCTGCGTGATGCCACCGTATTCCCCAGAATCTCTCTCCCACCCAGCGATGAGACTACTGTGTTTTTGAGCAGGGGGTTTGCACTGGCCAAGCTTACCCAATCTAGGTCTCTCCTCCGCACTGCTCCACTTAACCCGAAGGAGTAAAGAGGCCAAGGAACAGGAACAGTATCTGATAAATTCCAAGTTATGTTACACACACACACGTTTAGTGATCACCTAGAAATAAGGTTTATTTAATTGCTGGTTAAAATGCTACCGTATGGAATGGAGGAAAGAACTTGGTGCCTCAGCAAATGTGAGTTCCAATCCCAGACCCGTCACTTGGCAGCCTCGGTTTCCCCCAAGAAAACTGAGGATCGCGACATCTATCTTCCAGGGCTGGGGGAGGATACAAGGAGATGTGTGGACAGTACGTGGCCCGCACAGTAGGTACCGAATTAAACTCGCCTTCTCAGCACCTACCGGGGGACGGGCGCTACATTTAATCACCCTACGACTTTTGAGTCTCCCCACCTCCTTCCGAGCTATGCTCTCCGGAGGTCTGGCTTGCGGTCCTCCCCCCATAGAGGCCACCCCATCCGCAGCCGCGTAGGGGCCAGCGACCTCCTGCTAGCCCCGCCTTCTCGCCCGCGCAACCAATCAACACGAGGCTTTTAGGCCACTGCCCTCCGATTGGCTGAGGCCCTGACACCGCCCACCACCCGGCGTTGGCGTCCGGCGGGAAGGCGGTGGCTTCCGGCCTGGGACGGCGAGGTGGCCGCAAAGGCGCTCTGGTCCATAGCCGCGTGTGTACCGGCGGGGGCGTGGCGGCGGGAAGGGCCTCTCGGCCGTCACTCAAGGTCTCCCGGTGGCCGCGGCTTCCCGGGAGCCGGGCTCTCAGGGCACCGTGAGAAGGAGCGGAGCGGAGGGCAGGAGCCGTCGGGGGCCGGCGAGGTCAGGCGCGTGGCTGGAAGGACCTCCTCATCCTCCTTCACAGGCCCTGGAAGTTAAACCCCGGTTGGTCTTTTGCTGTGGTTGTTTAGTTCTTATTTCCTTGGTGGGGGAGTGCGCGGGATTGATCTGCGGAAATCGCCACTGACTGCAAAGTTTCCACATGTTGGGTTGGGGAGGCGAGTGCTGTGTGAGGAGACGTGGTTCCCCTTACCCAGAGCTTCTGTGACCCCCATCTCTTTCCTCCACAGCCTTCGTCCCGCGTGGGCTCCGCCCCCAGCCCCTCATCTCCCGTTTTCGATCCTCTGGGATCTCTTTCTGAGGAGGCCATATGGATACCTCGACGCCTTTGCCTCCCGTCCCCCCCTCCCCGATCTGCAACCCAGCCCCGCGGACGATCCAGATCGAGTTCCCGCAGCATAGCTCCCTGCTGCTGGAAGCCCTGAACCGCCACAGGCTAGAGGGCAAGTTCTGTGATGTGTCCCTCTTGGTGCAGGGCCGGGAACTTAGGGCTCACAAAGCAGTGTTGGCTGCTGCCTCTCCTTACTTCCATGACAAACTTCTTCTGGGGGATGCGCCACGTCTCACTCTGCCCAGCGTCATTGAAGCCGATGCCTTCGAGGGGCTGCTCCAGCTCATTTATTCCGGGCGCCTCCGTCTGCCACTGGATGCTCTCCCTGCCCACCTCCTCGTGGCCAGTGGCCTCCAGATGTGGCAAGTAGTAGATCAGTGCTCAGAGATTCTTAGAGAACTAGAAAACTCAGGTGGTGGAATTTCAGCCCGGGGGGCGACCTCTTACCACACACTTCCTTCCACCACATCCTCTCCAGGAGGCTGGTGCATTCGCTCTTCCCCTTTCCAGACCCCAGTGCAGTCTTCCACTTCTACCGAGAGCCCCGTTTTAGGGGAGGGGAGCGAACTGGGCGATGTGTTACAGATTCAAGTTGAGGAAGAGGAGGAGGAGGAGGAGGAAGAAGAGGAAGAGGAGGAGGAGGACCAGGCGTCAACAGCACCCTCCCAGACTCCTCAGCCCCCGAGAGTATCAGGGAGCTTTCCCTGCCCTCATGGATCTCACTCACTGCCCGTATCCACTACGCCCCGCAGGGTTCCAGAGGGCGAGAGTGCACCCCTCGAGCCTCCTGCCCCTCATACTGCACTGCCCCCCAAAGTCTTCTACATTAAGCAGGAGCCCTCTGAGCCTAAAGAAGAGATATCAACAGGTGGAACTCAATCTGGAGGAGCAAAGGAGGAGACCAAAGTGTTTCCTGGAGGGGACGCTGAAGGGAATGGAGAGCTAGGGTTCTTGCTGCCCTCGGGAGCAGGGGCGACATATGGAGGAGGAGGAGGAGGTCCATCCTGGAAACCAGTGGATCTTCATGGGAATGAAATCCTCTCAGGGGGTGGGGGACCTGGGGGGGCAGGACAGGCTGTGCATGGGCCTGTGAAGTTAGGAGGTACACCCCCCGCAGATGGAAAACGCTTCGGTTGCTTGTGTGGGAAGCGGTTTGCAGTGAAGCCAAAGCGTGACCGTCACATCATGCTGACCTTCAGCCTTCGGCCCTTTGGCTGTGGCGTCTGCAATAAGCGCTTCAAGCTGAAGCACCATCTGACGGAGCACATGAAGACCCACGCTGGAGCCCTGCATGCCTGCCCCCATTGCGGCCGTCGGTTCCGAGTCCATGCCTGTTTCCTTCGCCATCGGGACCTGTGCAAGGGCCAGGGCTGGGCCACTGCTCACTGGACTTACAACTGACTGCTGAGGCCATGCGCTAATTTCTAGTGCAGGAGAGCCACTGCTGCTGATGGACACTTTCCCCTCACCACCATTGCACCCCACTCTCGGATCTTGAAATCATGCCAAGAGAATAGATATATCCTGGACATCTTGTTCTTAAGTGTGGGCGTCGACCTGTCAGATTTGGGAATTCAGTTTTCTCATCTCGAGGTTTGCTAACCACCCCATCAGAAGGTGGTGTATAGGGCATACATAATTTGATCACTTGCCCATAATAGACCTTTTATACAGTAAACCAGATTTCAGATTAAGAGTTTGCTGAGAAAAGAGAGCAAAAAGACGTGACGATTAAATGTTGCATTTAGTCTCCACGAGGAGTTAAAGGAGCTGGTCTCCACGTAGGGATGTTTGATTCTAAGGTCTAGTGATTCCAAAACTAATAAGCTCTGTGTTTTCGCCCTTGTCATTGCTGAAATGATTTAGGTAGAGTTCTTTTTATGTGCTTTCTTTTGTTAGATCTTTCCAGAAGCTCCTCAGATCATAACTTGCTCTCTCACCTTCCCAACACTTCTGTTTTTAATGTGGTAGTTGAGCACTTTAACAAACTTGAGCATTCCAGGTGTCATTCCTAGAACCCTCTTTTTAACAGAGGGTATTCCCTCAACAGTCTGTGCCTCTTGTTTACCTGTGTCCACCACTGATCACCCATATATTGATCACAGTGATTGGAATGTGACCAGTGAACTCAGGAGGTGGCCACCGACCTAAAATGCTCTCAGGGTAGCACCACTGTTTTGAACAAGTGTCTGTTGTCAGAGGCTGAGACAGCGCATACAGAAGGCTGGAGAGTAACTGCACAGTAGGACCACACACTCTTCCTTTCAATCCCACTCACACGATAGTCCCTTGAGAGAGAGAAGAGAGAAGAGTAGATATTGGAATGGGGAGATTTTCACAGTTACTTAATTTCTTCAAATAAACTTTGCCCTGAAATGTAAGCTGACAATGGACTGGATTGAGTAATTTATTGGGAGAGACAGCATGAAAACAGAGTTGCAAAAACTTGAATGTGTTCCTTATGCAGCAGGGCTATGTTGATGGGGGAAGAATGGGATGGTTTCACACTGGTGCAGAGATCATTGTCCCGGACCTCAGTGGGCCAGGTTCTAGGCCTTGACCTGCCACTGAATGATCTCTAGTAAGTTCCCTTATCTTTCAGAGTATGAACTGGTCATTTTTGGTTTTTGTAAGGTGATATATATCTCCTAACTGGTTCCCTGTCTTCTTACTTTTGAAGGTGTTGGTTCACATGATCTTTACCTGTACTCTCCCCTGACTTTTTGTATCATCGATAACATTTGGTTGTTTGGTTTATTCTACATTTAGTGCATAGCACTGTGCTAGACCCTGATACCCTGACCTCCAAAAGTTCACAGCTACCACCAAAGCTAGACAAATAATGACAATGTAGTATGACACGTCCATCAAAGGGGGCAGTGCAGGCTACTGTAGTGGCATAAAGGAAGCTGAGAGAAGACCTCTTGTAGATGAGCAGAGGTTTCACAAAGATCACTCTGTACCAGAGTATAGTGACGGTGTGGGTGGCTGCAATGATGTTGAAATGGTGAAAGTGAATTGAAGTTAGAACAGTAGGGCCAGGGTTGATAGCTTTCCCCAAGGCATGTTCCTTAAAATCTTACTGGGTATGGCACCCAGAAGAGGCTGAAAAATGTGACTTTATGGCTGAGAAGGTGAATTCGAGCTGTGATCTGTCAGCCCCTCCAAAGAGCCACGCCATGGTACCATCCCCATGGTAAGGACTGTGAATACATTGGGAAGGGGGTCAGGGAGAGGGCTACCAATCTTGGATCAATTACAATCCCACCCACCTGCCATTCTTTTGGCACACATTCTGTAGGTGACTACAGACATACCTCAGCGATATCACACGTTCGGTTCCAGACCACTGCAACGGAGCAAGTCAGATGAAATTTTTGGCTTCTCAGTGCATATAACAGTTATGTTTTTATGGTAACCTGTTAAGTGTGCAGTAGCATTAGGTCTAAAAAAATGTACATACCTTTAAAAAAATACTTTATTGCTAAAAAATGCTAATGATCATCTGAGCTTTCAATAAGTGGTAATTGCTGATTACAGACCACCATAACGAATATATTAATAATGAAAAAGTTAAATATTGCAAGATTTACCAAAATGTGATGCAGAGACCCAAAGCGAGCAAATACTGTTGGAAAAATGGTGCCGATAGACTTGCTCCAGACGTTTAATTGCAGGTTTTCAACAGAATTGCTACAGACCTCAAGTTTGTAAAAAAAACCTTTAGTTTGTGCAGTATCCACAAAGTGCAATAAAGTGGAGCGCAATAAAATGAGGCACACCTGTGTATCTATTGAGCAGGATCCTTTGGTTGCAAGCAAGGGAAGCTGGCTCTGACTAACCTTATTAAAACAGGAATCTGGAAGTATGTGGGGTGGCTCCTGGAATGGAAGGAAGGGCTCAAGGACCAGCCTTTGGAAGGATAAGACCTGGATAAGGATAAGCCCTGGGCGTTCAGGGAGCAGGAATTCCTGGGGGATCTTTGTAGGTCGTATGTTTTGGGATGATCCAAGAATTCTTTTATCTTTTATTTTTTAATATCTTCGAAGGAGAGAAAGAGAGCAGGGGAGGGGCAGAGAGAGGGAGACACAGAATCCAAAGCAGGCTCCATGCTCTGAGATGTCAGCACAGAGCCCGACCTGGGGCTTGAACCCACCAGCCGTGAGATCATGACCTGAAGTCAGATGCTCAACTAACTGAGTCACCAGGGCACCCCAATCTAGTCCTTATTTCTTGTGTTACTTATCTCAAGATAAAAATTCCCGGAAGAGAACTCTGAGCCTCAGGTCCACCCTCTGGCCAGAGCACCCTAAACATATGTTCCATCAAGGCAACAAAGTGGGCATGTGCAATCCTCAAGGGGAAATTGAGGTACTGGAATAAGAGTGGGGAATGGTGCTAGCCAGCCCAGGGGAACAGAGGCCCACCCCAGGTAATCTTCACCTGTTGCCCATCTTGGGATTCTTAATGTGTCAGATACCCCTGGCGGTTAATAGGTATTCAAGAAATGGTGAATCTGCCCAACTTCCACCTCTGCCCTCTGAACTTAAGGCAGAATTGCTTCCTCCCTCTCCTCAATCCCCATAGAACTTTGTTATTACTACTGCAAGCAAATTAAAATGCCATCTTAGAGTTTTATTGTTTTTAAGTTATTAGGAATTACACAAAACACAAGTTCCATAACGAAAGATCTGGATGTAGACCCCTCGCCGTGCACGTGGAGCAGCCTTCCTCGGTCTCCTATGTAAATGGACTCCCTGGCCTAGGGTCTCAGTCCCTGGCACCCGGGATCGCAGGCCCAAGCCTACAAGGGGTTGCACAGAAGCTTCCACCAGGCCACAAGTGACAGCATGGCAACCATCCCTCCAGCAGCTCGCTCACTCGTGGCCACCCACGACTATTACCAGCGCCACCTGGGTTCCACTTCCAGTAACAGCTTCTGTGGAATTGCCCAGTGTACTGGGGAAGCCATCCCTCACCACCCCTGTCTCCCCAGGGCCGACCTGGTGGGCACGCTTCTTTGGGAAGTCCCCTCTCCCAAAGTAGTTCATGGCTAACAGTGTTGGAGTCCCCAGCATGCTTGGAATCTCCCCCAGGCCTCCAATGGCACGATCACCTGTGACTTGACTCTGGAAGCCATGAAGAAGCAGCCTGGTGGCCAGCCTGGCAGAGCCAACACCAGGCCCCAATCCTGAGTGGCCACCACCAGGAGGTGCTAGGCTCATCAGAACCCCTTCCCTCCCCTTAGACTAGACAGGCTGCCTCAAGCAGAAGTGATTGGTTTCTTTTACAACAAAACAGCAAACCACCAAAAAGGAAGTTGACAGAACCCCAGTCTTTACTATCCAAGCCACAGGCAAGCCTTCCTTACACCCTGTAACCATGTGCCTTGCACCAAGTGGAAAATAAACTCCAAGCAGCCTTGGAATTTAGATCTAAGCATTTAGATTTAAGTGTTTAAAGATTTAAAACTTAAAAGCCTACTTCTCTGCCTCTGTCCATTCCTCCATGTAGTGGAAGAGGTGTCCCTACTACTGTCCAAGGCTAGCCCCTTCCCAGAGCCCTTGCTCTTTTAATTGTCCCCTCTGTCCAGTTTTCTTCACTCTCTGTCTGGAGTTCCTCATTAGCATTTAATCGTGCTTGCAGGTTTGTAAGGATTAATTAATACATGTAAAGTGCTTACAACAATGCCTTGCACTCGGTAAATTCAATAGATGTTAGCTGCTATTATGAGTGAGAACATTAGTTCCCCACACCTTTACCAGGATCAGTGCTCTCAGGGAAGGGTCACGTATATAAAGGGAAAGTATTTTCAACTGAGGGGGAAATGAAACATTACGGTACTCAGTAAGGATTAGATGTGAACATTATTTTTTACCTTTCTCATAAGGATGAGAGTTCTTCAGGGTTCTCTTCGCCCTCTTCCACCTTTATATATTCCTGGGTGATTTTTATCCACTTTTCTGAGTTAAACCACTTAAATACTGATGACGCTTAATTTTATATCTCCAGTTTTCCTGACCCCCAGACCCACTTAGATTTCCTTCTTTCCTTCCTTCAGCAACAAGGCCTGCTGTGTACCTGGCACTGATGAGAAGGGCAGGATTATCACCTTGAGAGGCAGATGTTTAAACCAGCTATGTAGGTACTTCATAGACCTCTCAAGCTCAGCATGCCTAAAATACTCTACCCCAGCTCAAGTCAGCTGCTCCATTGTTTCCGGGTTTAGTAAAAGCTCCCCCATCCGCTTAAATGCGTAAGACTGAGACCTGGAAGTGTTCCTGGGCACCTGTCTCACCTCCCATATCTGTCCTACCAATGCCATCCCCTGAATATTTCAAATCGATGCATTCTTTTACTGTTACTGCAACCTCCTAACTGGTTGTCTTGTCTTGCTTCTCTCTACATCTCACTCCACACACACTATGGCCACAGTGTTCTCGCTAAAGCATAAAGTACTGTTTCGCCAGCTGTCCAGCTTAAACCTCCTGCTCTTTGATGGAGTCCAAATGATCTCCCAATTACTGCACTCTTGCCGTTCATGTCTCCCCCGGGCCTCTGCTTTTTCTGCTCCTCGTGCTCATCTCTCTGCCTAGAATAGTTACCTACCTGGAAACAGTCTTCAGTGGGCTAATTCCCTCTCTCTTCAGATACCAGCTGACACATCACTTTCTTTAGAAATCTGACCATGAGGCCCAGGTGGGACCTGCTGCTACGTGTTCTACTAGCTCTTATTTCACCTTGTCATGAAACTTTCCTGGCATTTCCTTTTCAGTAAGTATATGCCAACTATCCACTATTACCCATTATATGTGGGTACTATTTTAGGCATGATGGACAGTGCTTGCCCTCATAAGATTACATTCCAGTGCCGTAAAGGAAAATGAACCGGTAATAAGGGGGAGTGTGCCACAAAAGGAAGGCCTACTGTACACATTGATCTCGTATTCCAAAGGAGAGGAAAGACCCAGACAAGCAAAGCAGGGCAGGGGAAATGGTTCTAGTACAGTGTTCAGCAGATGCAAAGGCCAAGAAAGAGAACGAGGTTGGTATGTGTGACAAGGAAACCAGTGGACTTGGGGAGGAATGAGATGTGTTAGTCTGTTGGGTCTGCTATAATAATACCACAGACTAAGTGACTTATAGGCAACAGAAATGTATTTCTCACTGTTCTGTAGGCTGGTAAGTCCAAGATCAAGTGCCAGCAGACTCAGTGTCTGAGGACCTGCTTCCTGGTTCATAGATGGTCATCTTCCCATGTCCTCATGTGGTGGAAAGAGAAAGGAAGTTCTCCAGAAGGGCACTACCTTCATGACCTAATCGCCTCCCAAAAGCCATACCTTCTAATGCGATCACGGTGGGGGTTAGGATTTCAGTGCATGAATTTTTGGGGAACACAAACGTTCAGTCCATTGCAGATGTGGTTGAAGAGGTGGGCTGGGACTGGGTTATATGGAGCCTTTCAGATCACGTTAAGGAATTTGGATTGTATTTGAAATGCAATGGGAAGGCAATAAAGAGTTGAAAGTAGAGGAGCAATGGTCTTTTAACATTTTAAAGAGATTCCTCCAGCTACGGAGGGCATATTGGATCATTAGGGGCAAGAGTGGAAGCAGGGAGACCAATTAGACTATTTCAGCAGCACAGACAAGAGGTGGATAAAAACAGCAGGTATGGAGAGAAGTAGATGGATTAAAAGCTATTATTACATTTGGAAGTAGGACCGACGCAAGAACATTCTAACAGATTAATATAGAGATTGTGGGAAAGTAAAAAATCAAGGAAGACCCCTAGAGTTTTGTCTTGATTAATTGAATTACAGAGGCCATTTAATGAGTGGAAGACAGGAGTAGAAGGACTTGGGAGTGGATCAAGGGTTTTATCTGAATGGCTAGAAGCAGCTGGCTGTACTTGTCCAATGTTCTTCTAGACCAGGGGTTGGCAAACTTATGCTATAAAGGATCAGATAGTAAATACTAAGTTTTGCATGCCAAGAAGAAATGAAGGATATTATATAAGTACATGGAAATTAAAGAAAACAAATTCCCACAGGTTTTTTTTTCCTGACAAAACTCAAAGTATAATAATTGAGTACAATTTTTTTTTTTTTTTTTTTTTTTTGGTAATACAGGTCTACTGCTTTAACTGGGGTACAAAGTTAGTGTTCCCTGTCATCAGAATCAGTTGCAAATGTTCATTTGCTAATGCTGATCTGTAATGAGATTTTACATATTTCATCTCTGAAAATGTCTTCACACAGATAGTACCGCCAACTACTGATATTAATCCAAGAGCATGTAATTTTAATTGAGCATATTCATCACCTGAAAGGCATTTATAGAATTCTATTATATTCTTCTCCTGATACTTGCCTTTTATCATGTCATTACATCTTGGATTAGTCACATCCAAATGAAGATTAGGTGGAAACTCCTCAATTGCACAATTAAATGAAATATAGAAATTTTCTTTGCACTTGCATTGAGGTTTGAGAAACACTGCTGGAACTGTGGTTCAAGCTCAGAAATAATATATGCTGCAAATCTGTGTGGGAATGGAGATCTTGCTGTTTGTTGTAACTTCTAAGAGTGCAGGAAGTGTATATAGCAGCTTGACATTACCCGAGATTCAACAACTTTGATGACTTTGCTGCAGTATATGTTACTGTTTCATGGATACTGAGTTTCAGTTTGGGGAGATGGAAAAAAGTTCTGCAGTTAGAAGGTGGTGATTGTACAGCACTGTAAACATACTTATTGCTCCTGACTGTACACTTGGAAACGATTTGGGGGCACCTGGGTGGCTCAGTCCGTTAAGTGTCTTACTCTTGATCTCAGCTCAGACCTTGGTCTCAGGGTCATGAGTTCAAGCCCCACATTTGGCTCCATGCTGGGTGTGAAGCCTACTTAAAAAAAGAAAAAGAAAATGGTTTAAATGGTCCATTTTATGTTATATGAATTTTACCACAATTAAAAAAAAATGAATGAACCACGAATGAACTCATGGATCTAGGCATTGGGCATCAGTGACTGCAAACACCACAAAAAAGAAACAGCCAGACCATATGTGCCTCTTATGGAAAACCACCACCACCACCTATGAATTAGTCTGGCCCCAAATATTGAACGTGGATGTGATCAAGCCTCAAAATATTAACTACAAATTCGCAGAAAATGCAGAGGGCAGGGGAACATGTTAAACCACACCACAATGATGTAGTCAGCAAAACTGAGACTGCAAGAAATTCTAAGAAACAAACACCCCATTTTTTTCACAAGAAAAACTGCAAAGGGACAAGGGGGAAGGAGGGAAACCTGTAGTTTAAAAGATGTTATGTCTTGGGGGCACCTAGGTGGTCAGTCAGTTGAGCATCTGCCTCTTGATTTTGACTCAGGTCAAGATCTCATGATTTGTGAATTCAAGCCCTGCAACAGGCTCTGTGCTGACAGCACGGAGCCTGCTTGGGATTCTCTCTCTCCCTCTCTCTCTCTTTCTCTCTCTCTCTCTCTCTCCCTCCCTCTTTCTCTGTCCCTCTCCTGATTTCTCTCTCTCTCTCTCAAAATAAATAAACTTAAAAAAATTTAATGCAACAAGTTCATGTTTAAACAAAATGTTTATGCTTTTTACATTTATTTTTTTAGTAATCTCTACACCGAATGAAGGGCTCAAACTCATGACCCCAAGATTAAGAGTCACACACTTCACCAAATGAGCCAGCCAGGTGCCCCCTAAAAGATTTTAAAAGACATATTATTAAGCAATCATAATGTGAGAACCTTATTTGGAACATAGTTTTTGTATTTGTTTCCTTTTTCTTTTTAAAAAAATTTTTTTATTTAAATTCTAGTTACTTAACATACAGTGCAATTTTGGTTTCAAGGGTAGAATTCAGTTGTCCATCACTTATATACAACACCCAGTGTTCATCACAACAGTGCCTTCTTTATTTTAACTATCACCCATCTAGCCCATCCCCCACTCACCTCCCTCCATCAACCCTCAGTTTCTTCTCTAAGAGACTTTTATGTTTTTTTTTTAATGTTTATTTATTTTTGAGAGAGAGAGACACACACACAGAGTACGAGCAAGGGAGGGGAAGAGACAGAGGGAGACACAGAATCCAAAGCAGGCTCCAGGCTCTGAGCTGTCAGCACAGAGACCTACGTGGGGCTTGAACCCAAAAACCATGAATCATGACCTGAGCCAAAGTCAGACGTTCAACCAACTCAACCACCCAGGCACCCCTATAGCCAGTTTTATTTTTTTAAAGATTGAGAAATAAATTGGGGAATTGCTAAACACTTTAAGGATGTCTAATCAGAAATTTTATATTACAAACACAATTCTGGTTTATGTGCTGGTCCAAGTTAATAAAACTTTGTGCTTGACTCTTAAAACCATCAATTGCTCAATGTATTGATGTAGAAAGATCTCCAGTATATTTTGTTGGATGAAAGAAAGCGAAGTGTAATATTCTATGTTTTGTATGAGACAGTGAGGGTGGGGAGGAAATAAGAAAGGTGTATTTGCTTATATTTGCAAAGAGAAGCACTACTAGAATAAATAAGAAAACAGTAAATATGGGAAAGAAGTTGAGGTAAAGATAGAAACATGGCTACGTGGGGGCGCCGGGGTGGCTCACTTGGTTGACTGTCTGACTTCCGCTCAGGTCATGATCTTGCGATCTGTGAGTTCGAGCCTCGCATCGTGGCTCTGTGCTGACAGCTCAGAGCCTGGAGCCTGCTTCAGATTCTGTCTCCCTCTCTCTGCCCCTCCCCCGTTCATGCTCTGTCTCTCTCTCTCTATCAAAAATAAATAAACATTAAAAAAATTAAAAAAAAAGAAACAAGTCTACATGTACTTGACTCCTCTACGTGTACTTTGAATCATGTAATTCCACTACGTAATCAAAAAATAAAAGAGATTTTAGAAATTCTTTTAATTTGAGAATAAATGAATTAAACCATATTAACTTGGCAACATAATCACAGAGAGAATGAGTTCTAAAGACTACAACCTTAAGGGGATGTACTCTAAAGACAAAAAAACCTCCAGCTATAATTTTAAACTTTATTTATTTTAAAATATTTTAATGTACTTTTAAAAATTATTTTAAGTAGGCTCCGCGCCCAGCGTGGGGCTTGAACTCACAGCCCTGAGATTAAGAGAGGCATGCTCTATTGACTGAACCAGCCAGGCACTCCTATTTTTAAACTTTAAACGCTTAAATATTAAATTCTCTTTAAAAATATTTTTTTTTTTGAGAGAGAGAGTGAGAGAGTACGAGCAGGGGAGAGGGGCAAAGGGAGAGGGAGAGAATCTTAAGCAGGCTCCATGCCCAGGGTGGAGATGGATGTCAGTGCAGAACCCCATGCGGGGCTCGATCTCACAACCATGAGATCATGACCTGATGCGAAAGCAAAAGTCGGCTGCTGAGCCACCCAGGTGCCCCTAAACTGTCTTAAAATTTAAACTTTTCTCAGATGTTCTATTGTAGTATTACCAGTAACAGAATTTTGAAAATATAGTATTTTCTTATAAATAGGTTAAAGGACACAAGTAATTATATTAATGTAAGAAATCAGAATTCTTAGGACAAGAGAAAAGATATGTAACCGAAGAAATGAAGTGAAAACATACCAATGTGAAAAATGAAAACTCAGTATGAATTCATGAGTTTTGAAATATGTATTTTTCTGTTTCTGTCCATGGAAATGGGTTAGAAGCAATGAGCAGCCCTAGTGCCCATGTTATGATCTCTAATACCATCCCCCATTCAAACAAAGCGTGGCCTTGTACAGCATGGGGAATATAGTAACTACTAGTGTAGCAGCTTTGTATGGGGACAGGTGGGAATAGACGTATTGTGGTGACCATTTCATACTGTATATACATATTGAATCACTATGTTGTACACTTGAATACAATATTATATGTCAACTATTCTTCAATTAAAAAAATTTTTAAAGACTAACAGTGAAAAATAAGACAAACAAAACAAAAGTATGGTTTCTTTAGGAAACTGCAGATTCCAGGTCTAAAACGGGCATTTTTCAAGGTGTGCCTGGGACATGTTTTTGTGTTAAGAACAAGAAAGCTGGACACAGGAGCCCATGTGAAGGTGTCCCCACTGAACAAAGTTATGACATTGTGAACAACTAAAAGAATAACGGCTGTGGCACCTGGGTGGCTCAGTTGGTTGGGTGTCTGACTTCAGCTCAGGTCATGATCTCACAGTTTGTGAGTTGGAGCCCTGCCTCTGGTTCACTGCTGTTAGTGCAGAGCCGGCTTTGGGTCATCTGTCCCCCTCTCTCTCTGCCCCTACCTCACTGGCTGTCTCTCTCTTTCAAAAATAAACATAGAAAAATACTAATTGTATTGAACACACTGAATCAATGAAAATTCATTATTTTATAACAATACCCAAAATGAGAGTTGTCAAGGAGGCTCATTTGTTATCATTTAAGGCAGCTATTTTTTTTTTAATGTTTATTTATTTTTGAGAGAGAGAGCCAGAGCATGAGCAGGGAAACGGCAGAGAGAGAGGGAGATACAGAATTCAAAGCAGGCTCCAGGCTCTGAGCTGTCAGCACAGAGCCCGATGTGGGGCTTGAACGCACAAACCGGGAGATCATGACCTGAGTCAAAGTTGGACACTTAACCGACTGAGCCACCCAGGTGCCCCTAAGGCAGCTATTAGAACAACAACTTGGGGCACCTGGGTGGCTCAGTCGGTTAAGCGTCCAACTTTGGCTCAGGTCATGATCTCACGGTTTGTGCGTTCAAGCCCCACATGGGGCTCTGTGCTGACAGCTCAGAGCCTGGAGCCTGCTTTGGATTCTGTGTCTCTTTCTCTCTCTGAACCCCCTCTTGCGCTCTGTCTCTCTCTCAAAAATAAACAAACAAACAAAAAAGAACAACAACTTACTTTGAAAGTTGGTAATTAAAGGGAAAATATTAAGCATTTGTTTTGCTCTTCCAGTAAAAATTTATTTTAGGATAACCGAATAGTTCTAGATAATGAAGAGAACATTCACGGAATGTTAAACAAGTAAGCGAAATAAAAGAATTACAAAAACATAATTTCATAAACTCCAACAAAACTATTGACTCAGGCAAGGATTATCAATTGGTATTAAAACCAATAGATGATTAGTTATTGTAAAAATTCATATAGAGCCAAAGTAACACCATGCAGATTACTTCCTAGTTTCAAGAGGGAAATCATTAACTATAAATTGGGTGATCATATGTTGCAATTCTAATCTAGGCATTCAATCGCAGCATCACTAAGGGTTAATCATAGGTGTCTTCTTTTTTTTTTTTAATGTTTATTTATTTTGAGAGAAAGAGAGAGAGAGTACAAGTGGGGGAGGGGAAGAAGGAAAGGGAGAGCATCTTAAGCAGGTTCCGAGCTCAGCGTGGAGCCCGATGCAGGGCTCAGTCCCACAAACTGTGAGATCATGACCTGAGCCGAAACCAATAGTTGGACACTTAACCAACTGAGCCACCCAGGCGCCCCAATCATGGGTGTCTTCTAGTGAAATGCAGCATTAACTATATAGCAGTATGATAACTATATGACTTTATTCATCCTAGTAACTTTTATTCTAGTTCAGGCATCCCTCAGAGAATTTTTAGGAATCCATTCTTAAAAACATGTTGGATAGTGAATTTTTAGGTAGTGGGAGCCTGTATGTCATTATTTTATTTATTTTTTTTTTTTCATGAAATTTATTGTCGAATTGGTTTCCATACAACACCCAGTGCTCATCCCAAAAGGTGCCCTCCTCAATATGTATGTCATTATTTTAAATTAAAAAAGAAAAAAAGAAAGTATTTCCAGGACATTTAAAACCTCAACCAATTTCCCTCAGTGCTTGAAACACTCTAAAAATATATATATAACAGTCAACCAGGTTTTTCTGCTTAATGTAAACACCAGCTACTTGTTTAACACTTAATTAACTCATTAATGAGTTTATTTGTGCAGTAGCATAGGATACCAACATTTTCCTTTTAACTTCAACAAATACATACTATAATGTAAATGAACAGTGAAATGATATGTTAAAGACACATAATGGAGGCAAACAACACTCGGCCAAGAGTGAAATAAGCAAGGCAAGTTTTAAAACATGGTTACTGGGGCGCCTGGGTGGCTCAGTCGGTTAAACCTCCGACTTTGGCTCAGGTCCTGATCTCGCGCTATGTGGGTTCGAGCCCTGCCCCTGTGTCAGGCTCTGTGCTGGCAGCTCAGGGCCTGGAGCCTGCCTCAGATTCTGTGTCTCCCTCTGTCTCTCTCTACCCCTCCCCCTCTCATACTCTGTCTCTCTCTCTCAAAAATAAATAAATATTTAAAAAATTAAAAAATAAAATAAAACATGCTTACTGAAATCGCAGGGTCTCCTGAGTGAGGTTGGAGATGAGAAGGAAATAAGGAGGTTGTAGTCACTGTTGCTGTTTAGTGGTGGATGAAGCTGAAAAAGAATGGACTTCAGAAGGAGTGAAACAGTAAATGTCTGAGCTTCATCCATGTCTGGATCCAAGAAGCTGGTGGAAGCTGCTCATTTCCTTGGCAATGAGTCTTCAAAAGTGGATGGTTGTGGATGGTTGTGGATCATCCTCTGAAAGTATTGACAAAGAACGACAAGAAACTTGCCCATTTTTAATGGGCAAGTGTTACATTCCCTTTGCCTGTGTTATGCAGCTTCTGATTACCCTACACTGTGCTGGAAATTGCGTTTTGAATGTGATTTTTCTGCTCTTGTCATGATCATGATCTCTTATAAGCAACAGTGATCATTCTGTCTACATGATCTAAGATTTCCTTTAGGGGCAACTGGCTGACTCAGCGGGAAGAGCATGTGACTCTTGCTCTCGGGATCGTGAGTTCAAGCCCCATGTGGGGTGTAGAGATTACTTAAATAAAAACTTTTAAAATAAATAAATAAATAAATAAATAAATAAATAAAGTTTCCTTCAAAGACTTCTCGTCAAGTATTAGTGGCTCCTTGTATTAACATGCTAGGGCTGTCATTACAAAATACCACAGGGCGTGTGTCTTAAATGACAGGTGTTTATTTTCTCACAGTTCTGGAGACAGGAAGGTCAAGATCAAGATGGCAGCAGGTTT
This sequence comes from Panthera pardus, assembly GCF_024362965.1. Taxonomy (NCBI): domain Eukaryota; kingdom Metazoa; phylum Chordata; class Mammalia; order Carnivora; family Felidae; genus Panthera; species Panthera pardus. The sequence continues at coordinate 147,757,541 of NW_026526732.1, read as the reverse complement.
GGTTTTTCCTGAGGCCTTTCTCCTTGGCTTGTAGTCTCTGCTACCATTCTCATTGGTTTCCTCACGTGGTCTTTCTTTGTGTACAGGCACTCCTGGTGTCTCTATTTTTATAAGGACACCAGTCATATTGGGTTAGAGCTTCACTCTTATGACCTAATTTAACCTTAATTACCTCTTTGAAGACCTTATCTTCAAATACAGTCACACTGAGCATTAGGGCTTCAACTTACGAATGGGGGCAAATGGAATTCAGTCCATAACACTGCTCTTCCTCCAACTTAGTTCCTTCCAGCATTATTCCTTCCAGCTGAATGTGTTTCTTGGAAGACACACGGTAAAGCTCTCCAGAATGAACAACGCTTTAATAATTTGTCGTTTTCTCTCACACAGGAAATAAGGTATTCACAGTAAGTGGAAACATGTGCATGGGGGCGTTCGGCTGGCTCGGTTGGTGAAACGTGGGACTCTTGATCTTGGAATTGTGAGTTAGAGCCCCACGTTGGGTGTGGAGATTAAAAATAAAATCTTAGGAGCGCCTGGATGGCTCAGTCAGTTAAACATCTGACTGATTTCAGCTCAGGGCATGTTCTCATGGTTTATGACTTCAAGCCCACGTTGGGCTCAATAAATAAACTTTTTAAAAAAATCTTAAAAAAAAAAAGGAAACAAGTGCATGCCATGCATATATCTTTTTATGCTTTCACCTCTTAATACACTTTATCACTTCCAATATACATGTTTCCCTAGCCTCTTAGGTTCACCTGCTTTCTTGACAGTTTTTCCACTGTGGTCATTTTCTTTTTTTTAATCTTTTTTTTCTTTTTAATTTTTTTTAACGTTTATTTATTTTTGAGAGACAGAGACAGAGCATGAGCAGGGGAGGGTCAGAGAGAGAAGGAGACACAGAATCTGAGGCAGGCTCCAGGCTCCGAGCGGTCAGCACAGAGCCTGATGCGGGGCTCAAACTCACAAACCCTGAGATCATGACCTGAGCCGAAGTCAGACGCTTAACCGACTGAGCCACCCAGGCACCCCACTGTGGTCATTTTCATTTTCTAATGTGGGGAATTGATACAGAAAACAGGTAACTGTCCCTGCACCAATGCCACACTGTCTTAAAGATGATAATATCCTTATCGTAAGTCTTGATGTCTATTAGTATAGGGTCTCTAACTTTGCTCTTTTACTCCAAGATTGTATGTGCTAGCCTTTGCCCTTTGTAATTCCATACATTTGAGATTCAATTTGACGCTTTTCACAAAACACCTGCTGGGGTTTTGCTTGTGACTACCTTGAATCTGTTGGTCAATTTAGGAAGAACTGGTATGTTTATAATATTGAATCTTCCAATCTATGAATATTATATAGTTCTACATTTTTTCATCTTTACTGATTTTTTTTTAGTTTATTTATTTATTTTGAGAGAGGGGGAGTGCGTGCATGAGCAGGGGAGGGGAAGAGAGAGAGGGAGAGAGAACCCCACGTAGGCTCCACACTGCCAGCACAGAGCCTGACGTGGGGACCAAACCCACGAACCCCGAGATCATGACCTGAGCTGAAGTCAAGAGTCTGACACTCAAGACTGAGCCACCCAGGCCTCTGGTAGTCTTTACTAATTTCTATGAAATTTTTATTGTTGTAAAATGCACATACTAAAGATGATGGCTGGGGTGCCTGGGTGGCTCAGTCGGTTGGGCGGCCGGCTTCGGCTCAGGTCATGATCTCACGGTCCGTGAGTTCGAGCCCCGCGTCGGGCTCTGTGCTGACAGCTCAGAGCCTGGAGCCTGTTTCAGATTCTGTGTCTCCCTCTCTCTGACCCTCCCTGTTCATGCTCTGTCTCTGCCTGTCTCAAAAATAAATAAAAACATTTTAAAAAAATTAAAAAAAAAAAAAAGATGATGGCTTCAGTAGTGAGAGGTGCTGTGGAGCCGCAGCGAGTACTAGCCCGCTGTGGCTTTTGCAGAAAAATTCCCTAGACAGCGGCCTCGAGAGAGCTGAGAGAACACTGCACATTCTGGCCACGTATGAAAGTGTACTGTACCCTTTGACAAAGAGACTGGATTTCACAGAGGCATGGATTGGATTCAGTTTTCTTCGGAAGAACTTACCAAAGCACTACAAGAAAATTGTATTTTTTAAAAAATTTTTTTTAATGTTTATTTTTGAGACAGAGAGAGACAGAGCATGAGCAGGGAAGGGGCAGAGAGAGAGGGAGACACAGAATGTGAAGCAGGCTCCAAGCTCTGAGCGGTCAGCCCAGAGCCCGACGCAGGGCTCAAACTCATGAACTGTGAGAGCGTGACCTGAACCAAAGTCCGACGCTAAGAAAATTGTATTTTTGATGCAGTAAAGCTCCATATTCAAGCTCAAAGACCAAAAACTTTTCAAGAGGATCAAACATTTGATGAAGAGAAAGGTTTTTGACACTATTATTACCCAGAAAATAAGCAAAATTGAAAAAAATACACATAACACTTACCATTTTAACTGTTTTAAAGTAATGTAGTGGTAGGAAGTACATCTAAGATGCTGGGGAAAAAAAACAGGGAAACGTGTATATTGGAAGTGATAAAGTGTGTTGAGAGGTGAAAGCATCAGCACTATCTAGCTCCAGGAATTTTTCTCATCACCCCAAACAGAAACTCTCTACCCATTAAGTAGTTACGCTCCATTTTCTCATCTATGCAGCTCCTTCAATCTGCTTTCTGTCTCTATGGATTTGCCCAGTCTAAATACTGCATATTTTGGAATCATACAACATATAGCTTTTTGTGTCTGGCTTATTTCACTTAGCATGTTGTTGAATGTATTGGTATTTCATACATTTTTATGTCTGAATAATATTTCATTGTATGTATATGCTATATTTTGTATATCCAATCATGCATTGATAAACATTTGGGTTGTTTCCACCTTTTGGCCATTGTGAATAATGCTATGAGGAACATTGGTGTACAAAGATCTGTTTGAGCCCTTGTTTTCAATTCTTTTTTTTTAAGTTTTTATTTATTTTGAGAGAGAGAGAAAGGGAGAGAGAGCGCATGCATGCGTGTGCACAGGCATGTGCGTGCACGCAAGCCAGGGAAGGACAGAGATGGGGGAGAGAGAGAATCCCAAGTAGCCTCTGCAATGTCAGCTTGGAGCCTGATGTGGGGCTGGAGCGCACAGTGAGATCATGACGTGAACCAAAATCAAGAGTCAGATGCTCCACTGACTGAGCCACTGGGTGCCCCTCAATTCTTTTGACTGTATACCCAGAAGTGGAATTGCTGGATCATAAGGTAATTCTATTTTTAATTTCTTGAGGGACTGCTGTTCTGTTTTCCACAATAGTTGCACCATTTTACATTTCCACCAGCACTTTGGCCATTTTTTAAGTTGTGTTGTTTGTCTTTTGGTTGTTGAGTTGTCAGAGTTCTTTACATATTCTGGATACTAGACCCTATATATATATATATATATATATTTAGCAAATATTTTCTCCCATTTTTTTGCAAGTATTTTCTACCACTCTATGGGTCACGTTTTCATGCTCTTGATAGTGTCTGATGCACAAAAGCTTTACATTTTGATGAAGTCCAATTTATCTATATTTTGTCTTTTGTTGCCTGTGCTTTCAGTGTCATATTTCAGAAACTAACATATGCAAAATGGGGCGCCCCAAACTCCATCAGCTTTTATCTGGGAATGTCTTAATTTCTTCTATATTCTTGAAGGATTCATTTTGTTGGATATAGAATTCTTGGGTTGACAGGTTTTCTCCCAGCACTTTAATTATGTCATCCCACTGCCTCTGTCCTCAATGGTTTCTGATTAAAAAGTCTGCTATTTTTTTTTTTTAAGTTCATTCATGGGATGCCTGGGTGGCTCAGTCAGTTAAGCATCCAACTTCGGCTTAGGCCATGATCTCATGGTTTGTGGGTTCGGGTCCTGTGTTGGGCTCTGTGCTGATGGCTCAGAGCCTGAAGTCTGTTTCTGATTCTGTGTCTTCCTCTCTCTGCCCCTCCCCTCCTCATGCTCTCTCTCTCTCAAAAAAAAAAGAAACATTAAAAATTTTTTTTTAAGTTTATTCTTTACTTTGAGAGAGCGCAAGTAGGGGAGGGGGGGGAGAGAGGAAAAGAAAGGGGGGAGGGGAGCACACTGTCAGCGAGGAGCCTGACTTGGGGCTTGATCTTATGAACCATGAGATCATGACCTGAGCTAAAATCCAGAGTCAGATGCTTAACTGACTGAGCCACATAGGTGCCCCCCAAATCAGCCATTAATAGTTGTTGATCATCCCTTGCACATTATGATTCACCTCTCTCTTCCTGCTTTCAAAATTTTTTACTTATCTTTGACTTTCAGCAGTTTGACTGTTTGTCTCAATGTGGATCTCTTTGAGTTTATCCTACTTAAAGCTTGTTGAGCTTCTTGGATATGCAGAGTCATGTCTTTTTTCAAATTTGAGGGGGTCAGACATTAATTCTTCAAATATTCTTTCTGCCCCTTTCCTACTTTTTGGGACTCTCGTTGTGCATATCTTAGTATGCTTGATGGTGTCTCACAGTGTCTTAGGCTCTGTTCATTTTTCTTCATATTTTTTTCTTTCTGCCCTCAGACTGGATCATTTGACCTATTCTTGATTATTTTCTCTGTCTGCTCCAATCACCTGTTGAAACCCACTAGTGGATTTTTAAATTTCAGTTATTGTACATTTCAGCTCCAGAATTTCTATTTGGTCCCTTTTTATCATTTCTATCTCTATTGATGTCTACCTTTCCTCCTTCTGTGAATGGGCCATACTTTCTCGTTTCTTTGCATGCTTCATATTTTTTTTTTTTTTTTTGCTGAAAACTGGACATCTTGAATATTATGGAAAAAGAAAAGGAAAGAAAAATTACTCTCTAGGTCTTTCCACAATGGCTCTGGGTTGCAGTAACTCCTTCAGTGCTTAACCATTTATGAGGCTTTCTTAGCCTTCTCGTCCTGCTGGCACTCAGCCTAAGGACCAACCAGAAATGAGTTCCTATGGTCTTCTCAGTTCTTCTCCGAGCATACATTCTGCCCCAGACAGAACACATACCCACATATGCCCCAGACATACACGTGTGTGGATTTTAAGGTTCTCAATATACATGAGAGCTTTTCATGACCCTGCTCCCCCCAAAATCTCCCTAGCTTTTCCTCCCAGGTTTTTGTTGTGCCTATTGTTTGTTCCAACAGCTATAAATATATAACCCCAGGAGAGAGCAGCTTGTTCATTTGTCTTTCAATATTTTTTTAAACATTTATTTATTTATTTATTTTAATTTTTTTTTTCAACGTTTTTTATTTATTTTTGGGACAGAGAGAGACAGAGCATGAACGGGGGAGGGGCAGAGAGAGAGGGAGACACAGAATCGGAAACAGGCTCCAGGCTCCGAGCCATCAGCCCAGAGCCTGACGCGGGGCTCGAACTCACGGACCGCGAGATCGTGACCTGGCTGAAGTCGGACGCTTAACCGACTGCGCCACCCAGGCGCCCCCATTTATTTATTTTTGAGAGACAGCATATGAGTGCAGGAGGGGCAGAGAGAGAGGGAGATACAGTATCTGAAAGCAGGCTCCAGACTCTGAGCTGTCAGCACAGAGCCCAACATGGGGCTCGAACCCACAAACTGTGAGATCATGACCTGAGCCAAAGTTGGCACTTAACCAACTGGGCCATCCAGGCACCACATTGTCTTTCAGTATTCTTAAAGAATGTCCTCTGCATACCTGCTCTGCCCTGATAGAGTTCTGAGATAGGGCAACAAAGGTAAGGCTCTTACATCAATCCTTCAGAGAAACCCCTGTCAGGTCAAAACAAACAAACACAATTCCTTGGGAATAAAGTCCATTCTGTTCCCTCTGGAACCAGGTACACTGGGAAACAATCTGCCATCTTCAAGACTGCCACCATGCCAGGGAGAGAGTGGGCAAGACTAAGTTAAAACACCTCAAAGCTCCCTTGCCCTGTTACAGTGGACTTTCTCCTGGTTAAGCATTCACTTGGTTGCTGTAAGCCTTTCACTACCTTCCAGAATTTTATAATGTTGATTCTGACCAGTTTGGGGAGGTTTTTTTTTGGTGGTTCTGGGAAGAGCTGGCCCTCAGAGGTCCCTACTCCACTTTTTCTTGTGTTATTCTCAGTGATGTTTTGAAGTTTTAATTGTAAAGATCTTGTACATCTTTTGTTAGATATTTTTCTGGGTATTTTATGTAATTATAAATGTTCTTTTAAAAAAATGTCATTTTCAGGGTGCCTGGGTGGCTCAGTTTGTTAAGTGTCCAACTCTGGCTCAGATCATGATCTCGTGGTTTGTGAGTTCAAGCCCTGCGTCGGGCTCTGTACTGACAGCTTAGAGCTTGGAACTTGCTTCAAATTCTGCATCTCCCTCTCTCTCTCTGCCAATTCCTTGCCCACACGCTGTCTCTCTGTCTCTCTCTCCCTCAAAAATAAATGTTTAAAAAATGTGATTTTCTTATTGGGTGTTACTGGTATATAAAAGTGCAATTTATTTTTAAATATTTCTTCAGGGATCATACTAAATTTACTAATTCTAATAGTTTCTGTATAGATTCCTTTGGATTTCCTATTTCATCTGTGAATAATGACAGGTTTGTTTTTTCTTTCAAGTCCTTTTAATTATTTTTTTCTTGCCTTATTCTAAAGGCTAGGACCTCTACTACAATGCTACATTGATGTGGTGATAGTGAACATTCTTGTCTCAAATCTGATCCCATGGGGAAAACTTTCAATATTTCACTATTGACTATGATGTTTACTGAACAAATTTTTATACCCTCATTTTTTAGGTTCTTATAAGTGCCTTGATATGCTGGATGGAGAAAATGACAGGCCACAAATTCAGGTAAGGTGTGAGAGCCAGAATGTTGCAGCAGCAGTATTACGAAAGACTTGCATCTTCTGCAGCTAGAGGGAAGATTGAGCTGAAAGCCAAGCACAGGACTTGTTTATGAGAGTAGCAGAATTATAGAGAAGCCTTAATTCACAGCCCTGTTAAGGCTCCTACATCACAATCAGTGCCCTGATGAGGAGAGAATGACACTCTGGTACCTGGGATGGGGATAGTGTGTGGACATGCTTGAGAACCCTGATTTTTCCTAAACTTGCTAGACCTAATGAAATATCTCATTTCCCCTTTGTTGGAGGATAACAGCTTCCACATGTTCAGAAACATGTGGCGGCAGATGCCTTGTAAGATGATACTTGCTCTCCTCAAGATTTGCCCCCAGCCTCCCATGGTTTCTAGGCCAGTAATTTGGACTATTTTTCATCATGGCCCAACTGGGGAAATCCTGACTCCACTTTAGAAGAAAAGAACTTATTCATGAATCTGGATATCATGTATCAATAGTAACTGGGAAAATATGCCTGGGTATGGGGATCTTGAAGGTGTTGGGCCAAGGGGATTGGGATATAAGACTGGATAAGGAGGGGTATATTAATATTAATGCTTTTGAGAGAAAGGGCATGGGGAGAGAATCCCAAGCAGGCTCCACACTGTCAGCACAGAACCCGAAGTGGGGCTCGAACCAACAAACTGGGAGATCATGACCTGAGCTAAAGTCGGACCCTTAACCAACTGAACCACCCAGTGCCCCTGCCTGGGGCTTTTTTTATTCAATGCTGAACATTTTGTATGAACAACTGTTGAGACTCTGGATGAGGTGACCTCTCTCCAGAGAAGACTTATTTTATTTAGCTTCTCTAGGCAGGAAGTTAGAGGTATGACAGATTAATTCAATCAGGAATTGAGCTTATTGAGCTTATTTGTGTCTGGTGTGCTCTGTAAGGCTTTTATCTATTTCTGATTTCTGGTCTTCCATTACTCCTAGGATTTAGACCTTATTTAACTGACAGCCTGGGGTTCACAGGGAACTCTCCTCCTTCATCAGTCTGAACTCTGTGTTTTGTGTCCCTGGCACCATGAGACAGCCAAGAACTCTGTTAGATTCTCATTCTCTCAGTTTATGCTTTCCTCTCGGCTCCTATCATTTTTTAGGACTCCCCTCTCCAGGCTCTCGGCCCAAGTCCTGGTTGTCTCAGGAGCCCCCTCAGCCCCACGAGAACATTGAGGGAGGTGCTGAGTTTCTTGACCTCTTAGTGGCCATTTTCTGACAAGCTTCTTACCCCTCACCCTGTGCCACTACAAACTAGCAGATACTTCTGGGTGAACAGTTGAGTAGAATTTGGACCTACCTCAATGATTTTTCATTCTTTCTGGAAACTCAGTCCCTCAAAATCTGGCTGTCTTGGTAGCTATCTAATGCCTGCAAATAAAATTTGTTTTGTGTCGTTTGATTTTTATCTAGGCTTTCTTGTTCTTGGTGGGGAGGTTAGCGTCCTGCTAGCCAAGCCATTACAGCTGAGAGAGGGGTATCTTCACTTGGCAGTCCTTTCTTGCTTGACTTTGCGTATCATTTGTGGCCAGGTGACATCTTTTTAAGTTTGGTTGCTGTCTTCCCTCATTACAAGGTGGGCTTTGTGACAGCAGGCAATGGATCTATCTCGCTCATGATGTGATGCTAGGATCTAAAGCAGTGACTAGTACATAGTAGGAGATGAATGAATAGTTTTAAATAAATAAATGTTACAGGAGCCTTGCAAAGGAGTTGTAAAGACGTTCCTTTTTTTTTTTTTTTTCTGGCCCTGCTTGTTTTTTTGTTTTGTTTTTTTTTTTTAATTTTTTTTAACGTTTATTTATTTTTGAGACAGAGACAGAGGATGAATGGGGGAGGGTCGGACAGAGAAGGAGACACAGAATCCAAAAAAGGTTCCAGGCTCTGAGCTGTCAGCGCAGAGCCTGATGCTGGGCTTGAACCCATGGACCGGGAGATCATGACCTGAGGTGAAGTCAGACGCTCAACCGACTGAGCCACCCAGGCTCCCCATTGGCCCTGCTTGTTTTTAAGCGCTATAGCAAAGTGATGGACAGCATTATGCCAGTTCTCAATGTATGAACTCTCAGCTCCAAATTCATCCTTCAGTCCTAGCTCGGCAGTCATGGACTGGACGATTTAAGTATTTCTTCTGTACAGTGAGCATGATGTAGAGGGCACGGGAGGACAGAAGAACGAGGGCGTTTTTCTTCCTCGTTCCAACGTGCTGCATTCTGTCTTTGTTGCCCCTGCTCCATGGCCTAGCAGCAATGTGTGGACGTGTGTGTTTGTGGTGGCCGAGGGCGGGACCATCTGGGAGTGCTCCGCTCCAGCCATGAGTCTAGAGAATGCAGCCCTTCAGCTACCACGAAGTCCCAGTGGGCCCAGGGACTAGTTTGCTGCTGTCCTCCCGGGGCAGATACAGTATATCCAGGCCTCATGGCCTGTGGCAGTTCCCTGACCCCCTCTGCCTGCCCGCCCACCGGCCTCGGCTCACTTTGCCCCACGATTATTTCCCACAACCTTCTTGATGTGACCACCACACACTCCACATGCCTCGACTGTCTCTACATGTCTGCCCAGTAGCCTCCGTTCGCTCACACCCTGGAGGGTTGTCTCCTGCTTGTCTGGTGATTGCTGACTAGCTCTGGCCTGGGCAACCCAGCAAGCTTCTCTGCCACGCAGTGGGTCAGTAAGGTCTGAACCAGAGGCTGGGGCACTCTCCCTCGGCTCTAGGACACTTCTGCACCTCTTTATGGTTACTAACCTACCATTGTTTAATTCCTTATCGTAAGCTACCCTGTTTACATTACTGAGTGGTTTCTGTCTCTTGACTGGGCACAAATTAATGAATTGGTACCAAGAATGGTCCCAGGAAGTAGGCCGATATAGGTGGGATTTGGGCGTTGGTTGGGTCACAGGCTCCGGCTTGATAGCAGTGCTGACCTCTTTGTCAATGACAGATGGGCTGCTAGTAGCCCACAGCATGCAATGGCACCACAATTAATCGGACTGTCATCTGTGGTTGATCGTGAAGTGCCAACTGAGCACACGCCTCGGGAGCCCATGTGGCTTCGGCCTTTCGCCGTTAAGCCATTAACAGTGATGATAAGGGGGCGCCTGTCTGGCTCCGTGGAGCATGTGACGTTCGATCTCAGGGTTGTGAGTTCAAACCCCACATTGGGAGTAGAGTATACTTAAAAAACAAGATCTTTGTAAAAATGACTTGGTTTCAGCTCAGGCCGTGAACTTTCAGTTTGTGAGTTCGAGCCCCGTGTTGGGCTCTTCACTGACAGTGTAGAGCCTGCTTGGGATTCTCTTTCTTCCTTTCTTTCTGCCCCCACCCCCCACCTCTCAAAAATAAATAAATAAACTTAAAATAAAATGATAACAAAATAAATTAAAAAATGACTAATGGGAGGCAGCTCTTTCTGCCCACGGGTCTGTCACCCTGTGTGCTTTAATAAAATCACCTTTATCACCAAAAAAAAAAAAAAAGAAAAAAAAAAGACTTTAGGGGCATCTGGGTGGCTCAATCAGTTGAGCATCCAACTCTTGATTTGGGCTCAGGTCATGATCTCACAGTTCGTGGGATCGAGCCCTGCATCAGGCTCCACACTGAGCATGGAGCCTGCTTAAGATTCTTTCTCTCTCTCTCTCTCTCTCTCTCTCCTCACTCTGCCCTTCCCTTGCTTACTTGTGTGCATGCTCTCTATCAAAACAAAATAATAATGATGACTGTAAGGACTGTGGTGTGAGACAAGTTGTTCCGATGTAAAGAGAAAATAATAGTTCAGGACTGTGAAATCATGGAATGAGAACCAGAAAGCTTCCAGGATAACCCTAAAAGAACTTCTTATTTCTTATAGTTCCAGGGCTGATATAGCTAACAATCAAAATCAAAATCAAAATTCAATTGTGTAGGTTGCTGAATTATAATGACTGTTGAATTAACAGTCTTGCCAAGGTCTTCAGGTGAAAGTTAGGGCCCTGAGATCTGGAAAGAATGAGATCTGAACCTTGAAATTGAGACATCCCAAATGAACTGAGGCATCCAAATAAAACTGATAATCTTGAACTCCCAGGTCATTCTGAGCCCCCTTGCCAGTGCAAGTAGTTTGCCCTCTCGTGTCTGAAGATAGTCATTTTCACCTACTTGAAAAACTTGTGATAACCTTGCCTGAGGCAGATGCCTTGAAAGAGGATGCCCCTTCTCCTCAGGATCCACCACAGCCATCCGCCTTTGCCACTAGGCCCATAAATAGTGTAAAACCTTAGCATGCTCCAGAGGTACCAGAACACAAACTGGAACCCAGGAGAAAGTAGTATAGACATCAAAAGAATTGCAGGAATTTTCTTTTTTTTTTTTAATTTTTTTTTTAACATTTATTTATTATTGAGAGAGAGAGAGAGAGAGCATGAGAGAGAGAGTAGACACAGAATCTGAAGCAAGCTCCAGGCTCTGAGCTGTCAGCACAGAGCCCGACGTGGGGCTGGAACCCACAAACTGCGAGATCATGACCTGAGCACCCAGGCGCCCCAGGAATTTTCTAACATATATTGGTACTAACCCGAGGAACATGTGTGGGAATGGGTTCTTAGGCTGGTAAATCAAGGAGGGCGAGATAGAACACCATATCCAAAAAAAAAAAAAAAAAAAAGTTTTTAACACTCTATCAAGTTTTTTACATGAATAAGCTTACTAGAATTCCAGATGCAGTCTGTTAGTTTGTGTAGCTAGAGGTGGCTCTAAACGTCTTATTTGATTGGCTGACTGAAACTTGAACTCAATATTCCAGTTTAATGAGGTCTAATTTTTTTTTTAATTTTTTTTAACGTTTATTTATTTTTGAGACAGAGAGAAACAAAGCATGAACGGGGGAGGGTCAGAGAGAGAGAGGGAGACACAGAATCCGAAACAGGCTCCAGGCTCTGAGCAGTCAGCACAGAGCCCGACGCGGGGCTCGAACTCACGGAGCGCGAGATCGTGACCTGAGCCGAAGTTGGACGCTTAACCGACTGAGCCACCCAGGTGCCCCTAATGAGGTCTAATTTATTGGGGTCAAGATGCCAGAGCTTTCCTGGCATGATGTGGAGGAGGAAATCCAGATGCGTAGGGAGATTGCAATGTTGGATTGCATCCATCATGTGTGACCTATCCCCTTACTATACTCTGTGTGAAGGGCCAAGAAGATACCCCCTTTACTAAGGCACTGTGAAATGTGTTTGTGAGGGGAGCACCTCTATGCCGGAAGAGTTCTGTGGTTTCTCTCCCTTGTGGGCCACTTATGACTGTAGGGGATGCCACTCTTAAACTGCACTTCTGATTTCAGTGAGAAATCAGATGATGATACTATTCCTTTGTAGCAGAGGCCAAGTGGAAGCACTTACCCATCAAACACAAGGTGGGCTCTTCCACCAGAGAGGGCATCAGGGATGTTTCAGTAATCAGAATGCCTTAGCCCGCAGAGATCTTTAGTGGTAACTGATCATCGTGTCCTCGGGAATGAAATAGATAATCAGCCTACTAGAATTACTTGATCCACGTAACAGGAAAAACTCTAGGTCTGGTAGCCAAACACCTAACTTGAGTCACCATAGTAGAGAATCTCAGTTTCCAGACTGAAATCAGTTCACAAGACCCAAAGCCCTTTCAAAAAGCCAGGTTCCCTTGAGCAAGGACCTTGCTCCACAAACACCTTAATCTTTCTGCAAGCATTCCCAAAGGAACCCACAACTATTTACTAGAGGAACTGTGTAATGGGTAGAAGGAAAGACCTAGACCTTTCAGGGATTACTAGACACTGGCTCTGAATTGATGCCAATTCCTTAGGATTCAAAATGCTTCTGCGGGGGTGCCTGGGTAGCTCAGTCAGTTTCCAACTCTTGATTTCGGCTCAGGTCATAATCTCATCATGTGGGAGTTCAAGCCCCATGTTGGGCCCTGCACCAACAGCGTAGAGCCTGTTTGGGATTCTCTCTCTCCCTCTCTCTCTGCCCCTCCCCTGCTCATGCTCTCTCTCAAACTAAATAAACATTGATATTTTTTCCCTTTAAAAAAAATGCCACCAACTCAAAAATGTGGCCTACCACTCAAAGTAAGGGTATATGGTGGACACACGATACAAAGACTCTCAAGTGTGACTCACAACAGGCCCGGTTGGCCCATATAAATGGAATAGATGTATTGGGCAACTGGCGGAATCCCCACATTGGCTCTCACCTATGGAATCACTATGGGGTCTTTATGGTAGCAGGGCTACGTGGAAGCCTCTGGAACCTCTACCTCCTGTCAAGAGAGTAAACCAGAAGCAACACTGCGTCTCTGAGGGAAATGCAGACATTAACATTCTCATCAAAGACTTGAAAGAAGCAGGGCGAGGGACTCCTAACCCTTCCCATTTAATTCACCAGTTTGGCCTGTGCAGAAGTCAAGTGTAATCTTAGAAAAATGACTGGGGACTACTGTCAGCGTAACCTGGTGCAATTTCGACTGCAGTCACTGTCCAGATGCAAGCTGTAGTCCCTTTACCGTGGGATCTTTTACTGGACCTATGACTCATCCAGAAGTTGTGTGTGTGTTTTCAATGTGTAAAAACAGGGAGCCTTAAAAGTCTTCTTAAAAAATTGATTTCTGGGGCGCCTGGGTGGCTCAGCCGGTTAAGCGGCTGACTTCAGCTCAGGTCGCGATCTCGCGGTCCGTGAGTTCGAGCCCCACGTCGGGCTCTGTGCTGTCAGCTCAGAGCCTGGAGCCTGTTTCAGATCCTGTGTCTCCCTCTCTCTGACCCTCCCCTGTTCATGCTCTGTCTCTCTCTGTCTCAAAAATAAATAAACGTTAAAAAAATTAAAAAAAAATTGATTTCTAACTGGATTGCATGTGGTCTAAGCATATCGTCTTATATGATAATAACCTTTGCAATTTGCTAAGACTTACTTTGTGTCCTGGTACACAGTCAATTTTTGCCATTTTCGCACTTGTTATGATGAGCACTAGGTGTTGTATGTAACTGATGAATCACTGAATTCTACTCCTGAAACCAATGTTGCATTGTATGTTAACTAGAATTTAAATTAAAATTTTAACCCCCCCCCTTTTTTTTTTTTGCCATTTTTGCAAGTGTCTCATATGTACTTGACAGGATAATCATATGCAAGATTGCTTACCTATGGTGTGCTAATATAGTTCTTACTTTGCCTACTTAATCTAGAAACTTCTGAGATGTATGTTAAAATCATTGCCAATTATAAATATCTCCTTATAAATCTGTCAGCTTTTGCTCTTACATTTATAGACTATTTTACTTTGTGCATATAATTAAGAATTTTAACTTCTTCCTTGTGAATATATCGTCTATGATTATATAGAGATCCCCTTCATTTCTTTTTAAGATAACTAGGTATTTTATTCTATTCTATTCTATTCTCATTGAGATACAGTTGACACACAATGTTACATTAGTTTCAGGTGTAGAGCAGTGATTTTGACAAATTTATATGTTATGCTATGCTCACTACGAGGGTAGCTACCATCTGTCACCATACAACACTATTACAATACCACTGACTATCTTCCTTGTGTTATGCCTTTTATTCCTGTGACTTATTCATTCCATACGAAAAGCCTGTTTCTCCCATCTCTCTTTACCCACTTTGCCCAGCCCTCCCCCCCAGCCCCCCCACCCCGCTTCCCCTCTGGCAACCATCTGTTTGTTCTCTGTGTTTATGGGTCTGTTTCAGCTTCTTGTTTATTCATTTGTTTTGTTTTTTTAGATTCCACATATAAGTGAAATCATATGGTATTTGTCTTTCTCTGACTTATTTCACTTAGAATAATACCCTCTAGGTCCATCCATGTTGTTGCAAATGGCAAGATGCCATTCTTTTTTATGGCTCAGTAATATTCCACTGCATATATGTACCACTTCTTTATTTATTCATCTATTGATGGACACTTGGGTTGCTTTCATATCTTGGCTATTATAAATAATGATGCAATAAACATAGGGGTCTATATATCTTTTCAATTTAGTGTTTTTATTTTCTTTGAGTAAATATACGGTAGAATTAGTCATAAGGTAGTTCTATTTTTTATTTTTTTAAGAATTTTAAAAAAGTTTTATTTATTCATTTTGAGAGAGACAGAGATAGCACAAGCAGAGAGAGAGAGAGAGAGAGAGAGAGAGAGAGAGATTGAGAGAGAATACCAAGCAGGCTCTACGCTGGCAGTGCAGAGCCAGACATGGGGCTCCAACCCACAAACTGTGAGATCACGACCTGAGCTGAAACCAACAGTCAGATGTTCAACTGACTGAGCCACCAGGTGCCCCGTTTTGCTTTTATCTGTTTTAAGAATTTTTTTTTAATTTTTTTTTAACGTTTATTTTTCAGACAGAGAGAGACACATCATGAATGGGGGAGGGACAGAGAGAGAGGGAAACACACAGAATCGGAAGCAGGCTCCAGGCTCTGAGCCATCAGCCCAGAGCCCGACGCGGGGCTCGAACCCGCGGACCGCGAGATCGTGACCTGAGCCGAAGTCGGACGCTTAACCGACTGAGCCACCCAGGCGCCCCTAAGAATTTTTTTTTTAAGTTAGATCTCCTGGGTGGCTCAGTCGGTTAAGCATCTGACTGTCGGTTTTGGCTCAGGTCATGATCTCACAGCTCGTGAGTTTGAGCCCAGAGTGGGGCTCTGTGCTGACAGCTCAGAGCCTGGAGCCTGCTTTGGATTCTCTCTCTCCTTCTCTCTCCTTCTCTCTCTCTCTCAAAAATAAACATTAAAAAGGGGCGCCTGGGTGGCTCAGTCGGTTAAGCATCCAACTTCCACTCAGGTCATGATCTTGTGGGTTCGTGGGTTCGAGCTCCGGATCGAGTTCTGTGCTGATGGCTCAGAGCCTGAAGCCTGTTTTGGATTCTGTGTCTCCCTCTCTCTGCCCCTCCCCCACTCACGCTCTGTCTCTTTAGAAAAATAAATAAATAATAAACATTAAAAAATTTTATTTTAAGAATTGTTTATTTTTGATTTTTTGAAGAACCTCTATACTCTTTCCCCTTATGGGGTATATGATTTGCAAATGTCTTCTCCCATTCAGTAGGTTGCCTTTTTGTTTTGTTGATAGTGATCCTCTTCATTTCCTTTTTTTTTTTTTTTAGTTTATTTATTTATTTTGAGAGAGAAAGAGAGTGTGGGCACATATGAACGGGAGAGGGGCAGAGAGAGAGGGAAAGAGAGAGAATCCCAAGTAGACTCAGGGCTTAATCTCACTATGAGATCATGACCGGAGCTGAACTCAAGGGTTAGATGCCTAACTGGCTGAGCCACCAGACACCCCCCTCTTCATTTCTTTCTTTTCTTTTTAAAATGTTTTTATTTATTTATTTTTGAGAAAGAGAGAGATAGAGAGCCAGAGAGAGAGGAGCAGAGAGAGCGGAAGACAGAATCCCAAGCCCGATGTGGGGTTTGAAATCATGAACCATGAGATCATGACCTGAGCCAAAATCAAGAGTTGGACGCTTAACCGACTGGGCCACCTAGGCACTCCCCCGCCCCTGCTTCATTTCTAATAATGCTTTCTTTTGGTTAGTTTTTTGTCTGATATATATATATATATATATATATATATATATATATATATATATATATATATATAAATTTTTTTTTTTTTTAAGTAGGTTCCATGCCCAACGTGGAGCTTGAACTTATGACCTTGAGATCAAGAGTCCCATGCTCTACCAACTGAGCCAGCCAGGCATCCCTTGTCTGGTATGTCTTTTTATATCCATTTATTTTAAACTTTTCTGTGCCTCTTTCTTTTATATCTGCTCTAGTAAATAGTATATAGCTTGATATTTTAAAATCTTCCAAACCACCAATCCTTGGAAAGATGGGAAAATTGTATCTATTTTGATTAGTGATACATTTGGACTTACTACTATTATCTTGTGTTTTGTGATTTTCCTATGCTGCCTGCATTTCTGCTTTCCTTCTTGGATTTGGAATGATTGTGTTTTCTTTTTTCCTTTATTTCCTCTCTAGTGGTTTGGAAGTGACAATCCTACTTTTATTCTTTTAGTAAATATCTTTAATATTTTGGGGCACCTGGCTGGCTTAGCTGGTAGAGCATGTGATTCTTGTAAGTTTGAGCCCCACGTTGGGTGTAGAAATTACTTTAAAAAATAAAATCTCTAATATTTTTTATGTTTACTTATTTTTGAGAGACAGAGAGAGCATGGGGGAGGGGCAGAGAGAGAGGGAGACAGAGGATCTGAAGCGGACTTCATGCTGACAGCAGAGAGCCCAACACAGGACGTGAACCCATGAACCACAAGATCATGACCTGAGCCAAAGTCGGATGCTTAACCAACTGAGCCACCCAGGTGCCCCATCTTTAATATTTTAACATGCATACCTGACAGTTCAAAGTTGCTTAATTTCCGTACCTTCTTTCAGAACAATAAAGGGCCTCTGACAGCTGCTACACCGACACCTCCCTTCCATCTGGTGTGTTACAGTGTCCAGCATTCAGTTGTATCTTATTTTATATATCCCATATTTATGCTATTATTATTGCTTTACAAAGTCCACACCTGTTGAAATGTACTCAAGTCTTCAGTTGTACACTTTTCTCTGTTGTATCTCAGTGTCCCATTTCCTTCATCCTGAAATACATCCCTTAGGAATCTTTCACTCTGAGTTTTTCTTTGAATGAAAATTACTCTATTTCACCCTCATTAAAACAACAACAACAAAAACAAACTTACTTCATATTTTAAAAATCCAGAATTTTAGATGTCTTGATATCTCAATCATAAATATTTGTGTCTACATTTTAAAAAGAACCTTTGCTCACACAGGCCAAATGAACACAAACACATCTAACACCAGAAACAGTAGTTCCTTAATATCAAGGAATGTCCATTCCATATTCTGATTTCCCCCATTATCCCAATCATGTGTGGTTTTCCAAATCAGATCCAGTCTAGAACCAGACACTGTGTCAGTTTATTTATTATGCCCCTTAAGCCTCTTTTAATGTCAGTTCCTTTTTTTGTGACACTGATTTCCTGAACAGACAGGTCCGGTTGTCCTATGAAATATCCTACCTTCTGGGTCTGATTGCTTCCTTGTGGTGTTTAGCCTGTTCCTCTTTCGTCTATATTTCCTTTTAACTGTAGGTTAGAATCCCAGGGCTTGATTAGATTTAAATCAAGCATTCTGAGCTAGCTCATATCACAAGTGATGCACTATTCCCATCAGAATACATTACCATAGTATGGGTCCACCTGCTATATAATAAGCATTCTTGTACAAAGTTCTACGCTAGGACCGTATCCCTCATTAATGGTTTGTTTTGGACTTTTTCTAGATAGGACTTATGTGTGATAGATTCCAATGACAAAATGATAAACAAGAGGCTGAGAAGTGTTGAAAACTGCACCCTGAGGATGGAGGGACGTATACATTTGATGGATAATCAGTACACAGTGCAGTGGGACCATCTAACATATATCTCTGTACATATATCTCTGTAAATTTTCTAGGATATAAACTTAAAAAGTCGCTACTGGTTCACAATCTCAGGAACTTTCCCAGTGTAATCTGAAACTGGCCCCCATACACAGAGGCCTGCCCAAGAAAGAGGCAGGCCATCCCAGATTGGTAGGTGTCAGTTTTAATAAGCAAGGGAATTTACTTACAAGGCTAGTCTTGGCAAGCAAGTAGATTTCTGGCACCGGCCCAGCAAGTCTTAAAAATTTATAGGGACACCTGGGTGGTTCAGTCGGTTAAGTTTCCAACTCTTGATTTCGGCTCAGGTCATGATCTCACAGTTCATGAGTTGGAGCCCTGAACTGGGCTTTGCACTGACAGTGTGGAACCTGCTTGGGATTATCTGTCTCCCTCTCTCTCTGCCCCTCCCCTGCTGGTGCTCTATCTGTCTCTCTCAAAATAAATAAATAAGTAAACATTAAAAAAAATTAAGTTAGTCCCCCCACCCCAATAAAGTTGATATAGAGGCCTTAACCTGGTTCAGTCACATATCCCATCCAGATGGTCTCAATAACACATGATCTCTCAAGGCTTTGTGTTTGAAAAAGGCTCCCACGGTGCACACATTCCAAGCAGAGGGGAGTGGGTAAGGAGCCTTGAATTGCTGGGTCCAGCTCGAGGGTCAGCTGCCTGCCACATCATCTTGGCCACATCCTCCAACAGCAGCATCGATGGGTAGGGGGAAATTGCATATTGCACTTTACCACCCGATACCAAATCACTCTCCACTTAGCCAATTTATGCCTCTGCGAGCAGTATATAGACCTTTCGGTCCCCCAGTACTTGGTATACTTGGTATTTGCAGATGTTTCTTTTTACTTTTGCCAATACGATGAGATGAAATAAAAGCTCATTGCGGTTTTTGAAAAGTTATTACACACATTATGAAATTTCACCCCTAAATTCTTGCGTATTCATCTTGTGAAAATAAGGACGATTCCTACTTAACCACAGTATCATTTTTCACTAACAACATAGTAATTCTTCATACAGTCTAATCCTATCTATATCCGTATTTCTTTAATTATCTAAAAAGCCCGTAAGGATTTAGGTCAATCTAAACAAGAGTTAACTGTGTACTGGTGTTTTGTTCAATTCACGTTTATTCTCACATGATGAACTAGCTGGGTGTGACGGTCCAAGTTTCCAGGTATTTCCCCTAAGAACAATGAAGACAACATTCCTCTGCCTTCTAGTTTCTGTAGTTGTTGTTGGGAAATTTGCTATTTGTCTAGGCATCGTTGCTTTGTGGAAAACGTGTTTTCTTTCTGGTTTCTTTTAACATGTCCTCCCACCCTCACTCCCCTCCCATCTTTGAGTTCTTCAGTTTTTCTCTGATTTATTTGGATGAAGATTTAGTGTATCTTGGGATTGACTTCCTGAGACTGACAGTTCTTGTCCAAAATCAGCTCTGGAAGATGATCAACCACGATCTCTTCTCATCATCTTCTTATTTGTTGTTGAAAGAGCCTAAAATAGTGCCTGGCACACTTAGGTGCTTATAAATAGTTGTTGAATGAATTTGTAAATAAACGAGCATTTCTCCATTCCTCCTCATTCTCTCTATGCTCTGATGCTCTGATTTTTTACAGACACCTCACTCTACCCACCATGCCTTTTCCTCTTTTATACTTTTCATCTCTTTATTTTTCTGTGCTACATTTTCTTAAGATTTTTTTTTTATTTTTATTTATTTATTTTTTTATTATTTATTTTTGGGACAGAGAGAGACAGAGCATGAACGGGGGAGGGGCAGAGAGAGAGGGAGACACAGAATCGGAAACAGGCTCCAGGCTCCGAGCCGTCAGCCCAGAGCCTGACGCGGGGCTCGAACTCACGGACCGCGAGATCGTGACCTGGCTGAAGTCGGACGCTTAACCGACTGCGCCACCCAGGCGCCCCGATTTTCTTAAGATTTTTTAAAAGTAATCTCTACAGCTAATGTGGGGATCAAACCTACAACCCCAAGATCAAAAGTCTCATGTTCCATCAACTAAACCAGACAGGTGCCCCATTTCTGTGCTACATTTTATTTATTTATTTTTTAATTCATGATTTTAGCCATTTAATTAATTAATTAATTTATTTATTTATTTATTTTTAAAGTAAGCTCAACACCCAACTTGGGGCTCGAACTCATGACTCAAGAGTCACACTCTCTATGGATTGAACCAGCCAGGGACCTCTTTTTCTGTGCTACATTTTATATAATTTTGCCAGATTTATCTCCCAGTGCCTGACTCTAACCTCAGCTACTTTTAATCCATCCATTGAGTTTATAATAATCATTTTAAAATTAATATTTATTTATTTATTTATTTATTTATTTATTTAGAGAGTGAGCATGCTCACGAGTGGTGGAGGAGCAGAGAGAGGGGGAGAGAAAGGGAGAGAGAATCTCAAGCAGGCTCTGAGCTGTCGGGGCAGAGTCCAATGGCTCAAACTCACAAACCATGAGATCATGAACGGGGCCGAAATCAAGAGTTGGATGCTTAACTGGACTGAGCCACCCAGGCATCCCTATAATAATCATTTGTAATTATTGATACCTAACCTTTTTTATAGAATTCTGTCCTTTCACATGCTTTTGATTCTTTGTCTTATGACTTCAATTATTTTTATTTTTTAATTTATTTTTTAATTTTTAAAAATATATAGTTTTTTTAGTGTTTATTTCTTTTTGAGACAGGGAGAGAGAGAGAGAGACAGAGTGCGAGTGGGGGAGGGGCAGAGAGAAAAGGAGACACAGAATCCAAAGCAGGCTCCAGGCTCTGAGCTGTCAGCCCAGACCCCAACGCGGGGCTTGAACTCACAAGCAGTGAGATCTTGACCTGAGCCTAAGTCGGACACTTAATCAACTGAGCTACCCAAGTGCCCCTGACTTCAGTTATTTTTAACATACTTATAGCTTGAATCTTGTTATTCCATTGTCTGGGTCTAAACTTGCTCTTTGTTACGTAGGCAAATTCTCATTCATGGTGGATTACTTCCTTGTGGATTTCCCCATTTTGGATTGTGAGCTCATGTTCATGGCCTTGAAAGAGACCTTCATAGGCTATTGTGAAGATCAGATCAATGAACTTACATGAAGAAGGTATGTCTCAAGTTCAGGTGAAAATAAAATCAGATTGAAAAGAATATACAGAAGGACAAGAACAGTCCACGAGGTCAGACTAAGTGTAAAAGCAAACAAACAACACAAAACCCCCACAAGACTGACATGCTTAAACCATTAAATCCTGGCAGGAATCATACTGGGGAGGGGCACCTGGGTGGCTTAGTCGGTTGAGCATCCTACTCTTGATTTCAGCTCAGGTCATGACCTCATGGATTCTCTCTCTCCCTCTCTCTCTACCCCTGCCCCACTCGTGCACGTGTGCATATTCTCTCTCTCTCTCTCAAATACATAAACATTTAAAAAATAAACTTATAAAAGAATCATACCAGGGAATAATATTAAACACTCCTTCTCATGTGCCAGACACTTTACTCATATCTTTAACCTTCATAACAACTGCAAGGGTGGTGATATTCCCACCGGACAGAACAGAAACTGCAACAAAGGCATCAATTTAGAGCTAATTGGGGAACCCCAGTTAAAACCCAGGTCTGAATGATTGTAAAGTTCATGCTTGTTCAGAATCACCCCATTGTTCTTCAGAACTATTACTGGAAAAATACACCATCATTTGGACGACATATTTTTTCCCCGTTCC
Source organism: Panthera pardus (assembly GCF_024362965.1). Classification (NCBI taxonomy): domain Eukaryota; kingdom Metazoa; phylum Chordata; class Mammalia; order Carnivora; family Felidae; genus Panthera; species Panthera pardus. The sequence goes on along the minus strand of NW_026526732.1, from coordinate 147,735,372 downwards.
GATTTTAATTCAGGCCAGTTAACCCCACGGATCATAAAAACGTGTTAAATAATTCATGAAAAAGGAGAAAGAATGCATAAAACTACAAAAGAATTGCATTTTTTTTTAAATTGCATTTTAAGTAAAGAAATTTTAGTTCTTCATTTTCTTTCATTTTTCCAATTTGGGATTTTGTTTATGCACAAAAAAGGCAATTAACAAGAAGCTTACTTGTGAGAAACCCCTGGAGCTCCCAGAAGATAATAAAAATGTATCTGAGCATTCCAAATACAACAAAGCAAACCAGTGTAAATTTAATCTCTTAATAAGGAGTTTGCAAATGTAACTTCAACATAAACAATTTTGCATCAGTAAACCAGGACACATTAAAGCAGTTGGTGGCAACACATTTCAGTCATCAATCCTTCATTACCCAGGCCCAAGCTGCAACGAGCCTGCTCACAACATGGGTTTCAGGAGACCCCTCGCCAGTCCAGCTCTTCCCAGGATCATCATCCAGGGACCAGCTGGAGTATTCGAGAATTGCCATCTATCTTAAATATTAGCATAAGTTGTACCTAGTCATTTGGAGTTAGGGGATCTGATTTTAATGAGGTAGATTGACCACTTATTTAAAATGCTGGTCTAGGTTTCTTGATTTAATCAACTTTCAGCAAATAGTGTTTGTCCTTTTGTGTGCGTGTGCCTGTCATTTGATATAAAATTTAAGTGTTTATTTATTTATTTTGAGCGGGGAAGGGCAGAGAGAGACGGAAAGAGAAAATCCCAAGCAGGCTCCTCACTGTCAGTGCAGAGCCCGACCAGGGGCTCAATCTCGAGAACTGTGAGATCATAACCTAAGTCAAAATCAAGACTCAGACACTTAACCAACTGAGCCACCCAGGCACCCAATGATATAAATTTTTTTTTCCTTCTAACTTTGTATCATCTTATTTATGTTTCTTGAAAGACATTTTTTTTTAATTTACATCCAAATTAGTTAGTATATAATGCAACAATGATTTCAGGAATAGATCCCTTAATGCCTCTTACCCATTTAGCCCATCCCCCCTCCTACAACCCCTCCCGTAACCCTCAGTTTGTTCTCCATATTTATGAGTCTCTTCTGTTTTGTCCCCTTCCCTGATGTTCATCTGTTTTGTCTCTTAAAGTCCTCATATGAGTGAAGTCATATGATTTTTGTCTTTCTCTAATTTCACTTAGCATAATACCCTCCAGTTCCATCCACGTAGTTGCAAATGGCAAGATTTCATTCTTTTTGATTGCTGAGTAATACTCCATTGTGTGTGTGTGTGCATGTGTGTATATATATATATATATATATATATATATATATATATACCACATCTTCTTTATCCATTCATCCACTGATGGACATTTGGGCTCTTTCCATACTTTGGCTATTGTTGATAGTGCTGCTATAAACATGGGGGTGCATGTGCCCCTTTGAAACAGCACACCTGTATCCCTTGGATAAATGCCTAGTAGTGCAATTGCTGGGTCATAGGGTAGTTCTGTTTTCAGTTTTTGAGGAACCTCCATACTGTTTTCCAGAGTGGCTGCACCAGCTTGCATTCCCAATTGATATAAATTTTATACACGATCTTTACGCTTCAGGTTTGGCTGTAGGCTACATTTGACTATGGGGACTTCAAAAAATGTTAATCCCATTAAATGATTAACTAATTAAAATCAATCATTAACTTCACAAATGTATCTAAAGAAATATGGAAAGATGATTTTGTTGATAAATTTAACAAAAATAGAGGACGTAAAGAACTGGAGTCATCGGGAGATGAACCCTCTCCAGCTAATTGGTCAGTTTTGCATTTTGACCGTGAGTTTATTTTTGTCGGATTCTGTGAAGAGACCACCATTACCAAAAAATATACTGACATTATAAAAGTATCTTAGATTTTATTTTCCTAATAATCTGGATTACTTCTATGCATTAGACTTTAACAAATTAAGTGATTTTTTTAACACTATGACAGCAATACAAATAAAATAGTTAAAGTTGTAATCACCTCAACATGAAAAATCACTTTGCCTTCCTATTTAGAGCCCCTTAGGGGTGCCTGGGTGGCTCAGTCGTTTAAGCATCCCACTTTGCCTCACCGTTTGTGAGTTTGAGCCCTGCCCCAGGCTCCTCACTGACAGTGCGGTGGAGCCTGCTGGGGATTCTCTCTCTCTCCCTCTCTCTCTCTGCTCCTCTCCTCCCCTCTCTCCAAAAATAAATAAACTCACTTAAAACAAACAAACAAACTTCTGCTCTAAAAAAACCATGCTGGTGGCACACACACGGTCACCCACTCACACAATCCCTGGCCGCCAGGGCACATGGGCGCTGATGGCCACACGCTTAGTCAGTGGCACCCCAGCTCCCAGGTGTCAGATTTGGAGTCTAGCAGCCACAGAAATTGGGCTTCCAGGGCACCGGACTGGAGCCTGATTTCCTTGTTTCCCAAGTTATCTTTGATTATATGCTGGTTGTTATATTTCAAAGATTATTTGTAGGAATAATTTGGGATGAAGGTAGCTTTCTCCACAGAGAATTTGTGTTTGCTGCTTTCAAGAGCCTGGGGCCATTGCCAGTGCTGAGCTATTCAAAGTTGAGGCTTGGGATGCCCTGCCGTAGCCCAGGCAAACAGAACAAGGCTGTGATTCTGGCAGATTGGTCCACTTCTAGTTTACCCTTAACCAGGCACATTGCGGGGAATGGGGTCTCCTGTTAGACTTTCCACCCGGAGCAGGTCCGGGAACATATTCATCTCAAGAGGCCATCAATAGGAAAGTTCAGCCCTCCGCTTCAGTGCAATCCTCAGGAAGGGACCAGCCTCTGGGCTCCTCACTCCTTGATCCCCGTGCCTTAGGATGCTGTCCTACCTCATCCCATCTTGTCAGCTCTTCACAGAGGTTATTTTCAACATTTTATCCAGCTTATTTAGCTGTTTCAGCAGGAGGGTTGCTGGGGAGAGTTATCCTATTACAGGAGAGTCCTGTTGTTTTAATTTGAGTTCCTTTGATTAGTGGCGGATCCCAGCCTCTCTTCTTACACCGGTGGCAATTCCAATTTCCTCTTCTGCAAAATGCCTGCTCATCCCCTGTGCCCTCTTTTCTCCTAGTTTCCTGCTTTTCTCTTGTTGATGTGAGGGTGATCCTTAAATACCCTGGATGTTAATTCTGTGTTAATTGTATACATCTTTTCCTAGTCTGTTATCCAGCCATTCAGTGCCTTTCTGGTGTTTTACTGAACAGAAATCCTTGATTTTGATGTGGGCAAATTCAACATATTCTCCTCTAGAAGGTTTGCAATGTGTCAATATCGTCCTTAATAACTGCTGTTCAAAGCCAGCCCTTCCAGAGTCATTTGACCTGCACGAAGTAGAGGGGCTCTGACCTTCTGCTATTTGTTCACTAAGCTTGTATTTTCACAGGCTAAGTCTGCAGTGTTGGCTGGTGACCTTGCCACATCGCTGCTTCATTTGTTGGTTTCCAATATAAACCACAAGTCCCTGACGTGTGTTGCTGTTAAACCGTATACCCCCTCATCCTGCGCTAGGGAAGTTAAGTCTTAGACCTACAGGCAGAACACAGATCTCTATTATTTTTCATCTTGATTCGGCCCACCGTTCCCGGCTGCTAAGTTATTTTTGGACCCCGATTCATCCAGTGCTTTGGCTGTCCCAGTTTTTTGCCACCTGAAACTTTGGTAAATATGTCATCTGTTTCTCTGTCCAAGTAACTGGAGAGAATGTGGAGCACAAGAGGACTAAGGCCAGAACCCTGGACCATGTCCCCAGAGTCCTCTCTCAGGCAGATATTGACTAATTAATGATAACATCCCCTGAGAGTTCTTGACTCTTGAGGAGCATCTAAATGTCTGAGCCTGGGCTGAGTGCTGGGGATGCAAGATGGCGGAGGAAACAAGTCCTCCAGCCTCACAGGGCTCACACCCTAGTGGAGGAGGCAGAGGCAATTACATATACAAATTACAACTTCCCCTGGTTCTTTTGTTTTTACAAAGAACTCCCTCGCAGATCATCTCTTTTGAGCCCTGTTCGGGATAGGCAGTCAACCAGGAATAAGTTTACTTAACCACACACCATCCTCAATCTCCCAAGTTATCCTTGGGGCTATTAGATCAGTCAAATGCTTTGCTGAAATTCACAGGCATGGTGTCTGCAGTACTAGTGAAATGCATCAGACGGACAGACAGAGGTCAATCTGGCAAGAATTATTCTTCACGAATGCACCCTTTGTAATCGCTAATTATTTGTTCATAATTCACGGAGTGTCCCCAGGGGCATTTCCTGAAAAGTCCATGAGGCGCATTCTCGCACTGCGCTGATCATCAGGCCCAGAAGATTCGAGAGGATTTTACAGTCTGCACTGTTTACCCTTCAGCCCAGCAACTCAGGGGGGCTGGTAAAGCCATCTTCTGGGTCCAATGTATCCCCTCCCACTGCCAGGAGGCGGTAAGTGTTCCTCCAACTGTGTGGGGGGATTGGGGTCCTCTCTCATTAATGAATTAGGAAATGCATTTAGCAAGTCGTGACTAGCATTTCCTTTTAAATAAAATAGAATGAATAGAAAGTATCAGAGAGCATTGTAGGTGGTAAGGGTACATGCTGTTTTATGAAATTTTTCTTTCAGTCATATATTATACGTATGCATGCTGGGTTAAGATCTGTGGGTCTTGGTGGAAAAAGTTCGAAAGCTACCGGCAGTGATTAAGTCCATCCTCTCGAGTCAGCTAGAACAGGGTTCAGCTGTGACTTTGGGCGAGTTACTCAACCTAAGAGAATTTCACCGATAAAACAAGATTGTAATACCTATCTCCTTGGGCTTTTATGAGGATTAAATGAAATAATAAGTGAAAATTGCTTGGTTCAGCACCTGGAATGTAATGTGTTCAGAAGATGTGGTTATTTTCTAGCTTTGAAGATATGCACACATGGCCTGGTTTCCTTCTCATTCCCAGCGCTATTAATTTCACTTCCTCCTTTCTATTTTCAGCAGTTTGGAGAAGCAAGTCTGTGGCTTTCTAGCAATCCTGGATTTTATGGATATTATCTCTCACATCTCAGAGGGTTTCAAGGCTCATAAACCTGCTTCTCCTGCGGCTCGACGCCTGTGTTGCCTGCTGTTTGGGGGTGGCTCTGCGCGCCCCAGCCCACCCTTTTCCGTCAGAGGCCAGCCTCCTGGGCCCCTCTGGTTACCAGCGGGGGCCGTGGGTGTTTTTAAAAGTAGGCACTCTCCTTCCTTTTCCTCTGAGGAAAGGAAACCTTTTCCTGCTTGTCTCCCCAGGGTTGTAAGCTCTCTTGCATTCCCCGGGCCTGGGCCTCTTCTTTTCCCGCCTCCAGTCACCCCTGCTCCTTGGCCAGGGGGCAGGGGTGCGCTCGGCCCAGCCGCTGGCCTCATTGCGGCTGCCCTCACTGTTCTCTCACCCGGGGTGCTGGAGCCATCTGCCGCGGGGGTTTGTGGGGCCGCTCATCTCTACCACCTCTCCCTGAGCTGGGGTCCAAGGGTCAGGGGGTGGGGGGCAGACAGCAAAGCCCACCTACTCCCAGGAACAGGCACCGGGCTGATGACTTTCTGGCCATGTGAAAACGCCACGCGCCTCACTAGTTCACATCAAGTACTGGAGGTGCTGAGATGACTAAGAAATGCTCCCGGAGTTCAAAAATTCAGTCTAGTCCTAGATCTTTAATGCTACCCTTCAAAAAAGCAGCAGGCGCAGGGGTGGGGGGCACCTCTAACAGTGGAAACTACCTACCTTAACGGTAGGTAACAGCCATGTAACAGCTTCTAGAACAACACAATCAGAATCAAAGAAATTGGAAGGCCGAAGCCAAGTTTGCTTTTGAAAAAAGCCTGTTCCCATTTCAGGGATTTTCCTCCTCAAGTGTCTACAAAACAGATACCATTCTTGTTTTTCTTTTTAGATTACGTATTTAGTGCCATGGGTCAGGAGGGAAGTGGGACACCAGAGCATTGCTTCCGGGCCACACTGAACACAGCATCACATGGAGCAAACCCGGAGTCACAAAGTCCACTCCACTTCTGGAGACAGGTCCCCGAGTGAGCGTGGGACACTCCCCTCTGCTCACAACTAGCAAATAAACATCACTTAGAGAAAAGTTTGTGATCAGTGTACCAGCAGGCAACAAAATGGATACTTCTCAAATATTCCAAGATTGTACACCCTTATCAACAATCAAATTAGAACTAGGCTTTAATTTTTAAGAACAGCTAAGATAGGAACTACTTTTCTACAACTTTCCTTTGGCCAAACATAGGTTATAAATGGTTTTTAATCTGTGCTTTACAAAATGGGGAGCTGATGTGTCAAAATTAAATTTCAAGAGAAAAAGATGTATAGAAAGATCAGCTGAGCAGAGCCCTAATCCTGAAAACATTCCTTAAAAAAGAGTCTAGTAACTAATGGTTAGTAAATAGCCACACACATATTTTTTCAGTTTTTTAATTTCTCATTCTGATTACAAAATACATTAGAGGCACAGGACATAGAAAATGAGTTTCTCCAGTAATTCCATTTCCAGTGTCAAACCTCAGAAACAGTTGTGTGTCTGACCCACCTTCTCACAGGGAGATGCCTGAGTGTGAACACCCCCAGAAGCGTGTGTAGAAGTAGAAATGTCTGCTTCCATCCACTCGTTTGAGGTACTTCTGCCTGGCGAAGGATGGGGAGCAGGGCCTCAGGCCAGTGCTGGGGGTAGCACACCTCTCGCCCCGCCGCGTTTTCTCAGCTAGGGTTGTCCAAAAGACAGGGGAACATTGCGGGGGGGAGAGGGGCTCAAAGGAAACACGTCAATGTGGCATTCTGCAGTGTGGGAATAAGGACATGGGACAGGAAGAGCTGGGAGGTGGGAGGCAATGGCAACAGTGACAAAAGAGGCCGCTGGAGAGGCAAAGGTGCAGGGGGAGGGCGGCACCCCCTCCACCCTCAGTGAGTGACTTCAGGGGACCCCACCCCCACGCTGCACACCCTGCTCCTGGTGGCTGTGCACAGAGCAGCTCCCACAGGCGGTGAGCGGTGGCGGTGCCCCTGGATGTCACCAGGCAACTGCTCAGGACAAAGCCCTCCCCAGGAGATGTGGGAGCCAGACGCTCTGCCTCCCCCTCTCCAGTTTATTCAGTCAGAGTTAGGAATGCTGGGCCAGTCCTTACCATTGTGGAGCTACACTCGCAGGCGGATGACACAGGAATAGGATGAGTTGAAATAGGGAACACAATTTACTCAGGGATGTCTTTCTGGAAAAGTTATGTTTCAACTGAGACATGAACACATCCCCCCCCACCCTGCACCTGACCATCCTCCAGGCACTATCCCTCCAGGGAGTAATTTCATCCGGCCTGTCACCGTCACCGGCTGTCTACATGTCGCAACATGGCCTATCTGGCTATGGCCCCTACCTAAGACCCTCTGTTTAGTTCTCTTTTGCTCAAGGCTGAGATGACCTCAACTCACTATTCCCCCAAGTGCACCATTTGTGTTGCTGTTTAAGAAAGCCATACAGAGAAAGACAGATACCATATGTGTTCACTCTTATGTGGATCCTGAGAAACTTAACAGGAACCCATGGGGGAGGGGAAGGAAAAAAAAAAAAAAAAAAGAGGTTAGAGTGGGAGAGAGCCAAAGCATAAGAGACTCTTAAAAACTGAGAACAAACTGAGGGGGGGGGGGGGAGGGAGTGGAGGGTGGGTGATGGGTATTGAGGAGGGCACCTGTTGGCATGAGCACTGGGTGTTGTATGGAAACCAATTTGACAACAAATTTCATATATTTAAAAAATATAAATAAATAAACAAACAAACAAACCTGGGGGGGGGGAAGAAATCCTATGCCAGACAGCTGGGGTGAGCTTTTACCACCAGAGGTCTGGGTACCAGCCTGACGCCAAGTCTAACGAGGGCACCCTGCATACAAGACTACCTCCTTCTCCTGGAAATCTGGGGACTGGGTTTCCTATGCAAGGACAAGTCTCTTGTGGCCACTGGGAGGACATGCCACTTGTTTTCTGGAGAGCTGCCTCAGTACTGCAGGTAACCCGGCTTCTGCGAGCCCTCCGCACAGCCTTAAGGGCTTCCAGAAGTCAGGCCACTACAAGTTTCATCTCGTTTATATCCTGCCCGCCCCCCGCCCCGCCGTTGGTAACGCTCCTCTCCAAGCTCCAATCAAGCTCATGTGGCCTCTAGACCCTGATGCGACGCACCCACTGCAATGGCTGGTTCCAGAAAGGTCATGGCTGTGTAACAGGAATACTGTGATATAACTCCCCACCTCCTCCGGCCCCTCCTTCTGAGAACGTGTGTGCGGGGGTGAGGCATCCGACGCGGAGAGTAGGGTATAATAGGATCTTTGCTTTCATCAGGCAAGTGTGACTCAGTCTTACCCTCCAGCTCTAGACCTGCTTGCCGTCTGCGCTCTGCCCCCACTCTCTCCAGAACCGGCTCACATGCTTTGCTACTAGTGCTTCACCAGCAAAACCTGGAGTGCTGCCCCACAAAAGCTACATCCACATCCTAAACCCTGGAGCCTATGACTGTGAACTGATACGGAAAAAGGGAGTTTGCAGATGTAGTTAAGTGGAGAATCCTGAGATGAGTCCATCCTGGATTCTGAGGTGAGCCCTAAACCCAAACACAAGTGTCCTAAGAGACACAGGCAGCATAGCGGGCCTTGTGAAGACACAGGCAGAGAATAGGGTTCCACAGCCACACAAACCAAGGAGCCTCTGGAGCCCCAGAAGCTGGCAGAGGCAGGGGCGCCTGGGTGGCGCAGTCGGTTAAGCGTCCGACTTCAGCCAGGTCACGATCTCGCGGTCCGTGAGTTCGAGCCCCGCGTCAGGCTCTGGGCTGATGGCTCGGAGCCTGGAGCCTGCTTCCGATTCTGTGTCTCCCTCTCTCTCTGCCCCTCCCCCGTTCATGCTCTGTCTCTCTCTCTGTCCCAAAAATAAAACGTTGAAAAAAAAATTAAAAAAAAATAAATAAATAAATAAAAAAAAAAAGAAGCTGGCAGAGGCAAAGCATTATCCCTGAGGGCCCGCGGAGGGAGCACGGCCCTGCTGGCACCTTGATTTTGGACATCGGGCCTGCAGAACTCTGAGAATTCCTGTTGTTTCAAGCCAGCCAGCTGGCTGGTGGTGCATTAGGGCAGCCCCAGGGACCTAACACACCACCCTTAACAGACCCAGGGGCTATTCCCAGTCCCACGCCCACTCACCCCACAGCAGCCCTTGGAGGTGACCGTTCCGTCATCAGACACTGCCTTTACCCTGATTTCCTGGCTCCACAATGTCGTTTTCCTACCTCACAGGACACTTTCGCAATCTTTTATGCTGAGTCCCTCACTTCTCCCCACTGCTAAATGTTGGACGCCCCTAGCTCAGCCATGAATCCTCTTCATGAAGCATCCTGTTCCACGGCTCTAAACACCATCCACACACTGACACTCCCAATTTACCTCTGCAGGATGCAGGCACAGTAGGGGCTCCAAAACTATTTGGGGAAAGAGTAAAATCTTTTCACATAAATCACCATTTCAAATGTGTTTACCATACTGGGGCACCTGGCCGGCTCTGGCTCAGTCGGCAGAGTGTGCGACTCTTGATCTCAGGGTGGTGAGTTTGAGCCCCGTGGTGTGTGTAGAGCTTACTTAAAAAAATAAAAAAAAAAATTAACAAATGTAATAAATGTGTTTACCACACTCACTTTGAAAGCACTTTCAGATATACTCTCTTGCTCTTCTCATAAAAGCCCCGTGGCTCCTGGGGCTCCTGGGTGACTCAACATCCAACTTCAGCTCAGGTCATGACCTCGCACTTCACAAGTTCAAGCCCTGCATCAGGCTCTCTGTCAACGCAGAGCCTGCTTCAGATCCTCTGCCTCCCTCTCTGCCTGTCCCCCACTGGCATATTCTCTCTCAAAAATAAACAAACGTTAAAAAAAAAAAAAAAAAAAAAAGCCCTGTGGCTCTTAGGTGACTGGGCGCTAGTCCTTCAGCTATTCTGTGGCAGAACACAGGTTTCTGGATCTTTCATGCCTCTCCTGTTGACCCTCTCACAAGGCTGGAGTATCCCCTGAAGGTTCTGTTCCATGATCATGCTGTTCCAAGATTCCTCTGCAGAAGGAATCCAGTCTGTGACCCCGCCCTCTGATTATTAAGGCTTCTTAAGAGGTTTTTCTCTCTAGAACAGGGGTTGGCAAAGTAGGACCTATGGGCCAGATCTGGTCAGCTCTCTGTTTTTGTAAAGAAAATCTTCCTGGAATACAGCCACATTCATTTGTGTACGTACCGTCTAGCTGCTTTTGTGCCCCAACAGCAGAGCTGAGAAGCTACGACAGAGACCATAGAGCTCATGAGCCCAACATATTTACTCTCTGGCCCTTTACAAAAACAGCATGGCCACCCATGCTCCGGAATTAGCCACAGCGAAAGTCTCCCCTCCTTAGCGTGCTTGCACAATCTGTCTCCTGCGTCCATTCTGGGGTAGTCAGGTGTGATCTTTTTCTGCTTTCCCACTCATCACACTCATGGGATTGGAAATTGTATGAAACCTACTACGTTGACGGTCTTCATGATTATTAACAACCTTTCTTCCTTCCTCTCTCCCAGTCAATGCCTCTTCCCAAAATGGAGTCTTTAATGGTCAATAAGGTTGGTATTCCTCATAAAGGCCTTCCCACATTCGCGATACTCCCAGGTTTCTCTCCCGTGTGGACTCTTTGATAGGCCCTTAGATTCATTTTGGCTGAAGGCTTTTTCACACCTCTGGCACTCTTAAGGCTTCTCTGCAGTCTGAATAGTCTGATGGGTGATGACATGGGGCTGATTTCTGAAGGCCTTCCCACAATGGCCACATGTAAAAGGCTTTTCCCCAGAGACTACTCAGAGGCACCAAGCTTTGGGAGCGCTGATGTTTGTGGGGCTTCTCTCCAGTGTCAACTCTACAGCGCACAGTAATTAATGTAATACGTAAAAGCTCTCCCACCCTTGTTGCACACATATAGCCTACTAGGGGTGTGAACTCTCTGATACGTAATGTGGTATAACCTATTGCTTTACATCCTACGCAGCTTTTCTCTAGTGTGGACTGTGTAATCAACAACAAAAAGCAGCCTCCTGAGGAAAGGCCTCTCTGCACTCCTTACAGATATACATATACTCCTTCTAATCAGGAAGAAAGGGAAAAGGCACCTCGTTGTCTTCGAAGGTTCTTCCACGCTTGGAGGCTTGTCTATTACGAAGAACTAATGAGCAGCTTGAGTGATTGGTTCCTGGTGATTCCTGGTGCTATCTCTCCACCCTCAGCTCTCAGGACACTTCTTCCCATGTGTCGGAAGCTGGGAACTAGAGCTGTAGGTCTTGCCACATTGCTTACGTTCACCTGCCTTCTATCTGCTGCGGACAGTCACAGCCCTGGACACACAATTTCCCACACTTGCTGCAGGAGTGGGCTCTCTCTGGTGTGGGCACACTGATGCACAAGAATCTTATTGCTTCTCGGTGCTTTCTCATACTCTGTATATTGATCGCACTCTCTTGCCAGTGCAGTTCCTCTGGGCTGCAGAACGGGACAGTGCAAACCTCTCTCCACTACATTTTCTGATTCGCAGTAAGTTGTGACTTCCCAGTGGATCTCTAACTGCACTCACCATACTTGAAGGATCTTTTCTTCTAAGACCTCTGGTCTTAGAGACTCTAGGAAAGTCTACCAAATTGGATCTCTGGGGCCCAGCCTTTGGGAGTTTTCCCCACACCTTCCCTCCATACTCAGTGTGGTCAGAAAGACCCTGCTTTACTGCTGACTCCACCTTCTTGGCTCTGCTCTCACCATCTGACAAATAAAAACATGGCATGACCTGATAGCCACTGTGAGCAAAAACCAACCCGAGAACAGAACAATCAAAGAGAGAATAGGAAGGGCGCCTGGGTGGCTCAGTCAGTTAAGCATCTAACTTTGGCTCAGGTCGTGATCTCACAGCTCGTGAGTTAGAGCCTCACATCGGACTCTGTGCTGACAGCTCAGAGCCTGGAGCCTGCTTTGGATTCTGTGTCTCCCTCTCTCTCTCTGCCCCTCCCCTGTTCATGTTCTGTCTCGGTCTCAAAAATGAACATTTAAAAAAAACAGAGAGAGAGAGAGAATGGGAGTGTGCAGCATTTACCCTCCCAACCCTTCACAGTAAGGCAGGGAAGGGGGCTTGAACGGGGACAGGAGCCAGCAAAGAAGGCCGAGTGGACTGGTAAACACAGAGCATAAGAGGGAGGGGACAAAGGACAGAACAAAACACATAGGGAATAAATAGGAAAGTCAGGCAATGTATGAAGATGAAGTCAACCCCTTGAATGTAAGGGGTGAGAAAACAAAGAAGCAGGCAAAGGGGAATGGCTGAGGGCAGAGGTCCTCGGTGTCGTCACACAGACAGACCAGGCAGAGGCATGGCATCAGCCGCCGTCCTCTGGGTGCTGATGGCTAGCCCCAGAAAGGAATGTGTGCCGGGTATTCCTATGCCCATCAGATTTCCACCCGGTGGCTAAGAGACCAAGAGAAAATGAGGAATCCCCTAGATCCGTGTTCTGCCTTGGGTACAGCCATGTTTCAAAAGGCACGAGGCAGGGGTCACAACAAGGAGGGAGCTAATGGCCCCCCTCACTCACTGGTGTAAATGAAGTCCTCCGTCCCTCAGTGGCCGGCAGACCTGGTCCCCGCTGCGCTTCCCTTTGTTCTAGGAAGATGATCAGATTAGGCTGGGAAAAATAAAATTCTGTTCACAGCACTGAGACAGGAAAGGGGACATGGTGGACCAAAACCAGCCTCAGCCCTAAGCCATGAAACGGATATGGCAGGGGAGCCAACAGGCAGGCTGCTATCTAAGGGGATGACCATCTCAGGACAGAAGTGAAACCCCCACAGGCAGGGTCTTCAATACAAAGGCAGATCACCTGGTGCTGCAGAGGGTAGACTGAGATCACAGAAAAGGTGCCCATTCCCAGTGAGGGAAATACCAGAACCCAACATTTATGGGAGGCAGAACTAGCTCACGTTTCATCAGGAGGAACCACGGAGCTTACAAGGATCCAGAAACTAAAACCAACTAACCTGAAATCTTTAGAGCACGCTGCTAGCAAATGGGTGGCAGCAATGATTTAGTTATAGCAATGGATGAACTGAGTCACACAGATTTCTGCCCCAGTCAGATCACATTCCCCAAATTCTCCATCACATCTTAATGGAGACTCCTCTCAGAAGGGTCAGATGATGCCAGTCCCCATGAGTGAAGTGTATAGCCGTGGCCTCACACGTCCTCGAAGGTCACCCAATCCTGAAACACATGATTTCTACTGCCACCAGAGGAATAATCCCTGAGGGGCACAACCAGATTCAGCAGGGTAAAGGGGAGGCTTTGAATCTATGTTTATACCTGACAAGCAAAGACAGCTATGGAATAAGACAAGGGTCAAGTTTAGGAAGACCCTTCCAGCAGGGAAGCGGTGGTCAGGGCTGCCATGGTTAGCAAATGTCACAGCGATGAAAGTGCAAGGGAAAACTGCGTTTCTCTCCCCTCTCCCCACACTTTTGGCCACCAAATGTGTGTCTATTGGGGGGCCAATGTGGGGAGGAGAGTGTTCCTACACCAAGCAGTTCTCTGACACCAGCTGGGTGTCCCACAGTTTAGAGATTTTAAGTAATCTCTATACCCAATGTGGGGCTTGAACTCACAATCCCAAGATCAAGAGTCATGTGCTCTACGGACTGAACCAGGCAGGCACTCCAAGGGTGTCCCACAATTTAACTCAATTTTGACACTATGTGGAGAAGGCATCAGATCCTACAGGTTAAGGGCTCAGTTCCACTGGTCTGTCCCCACTTCAGACACCAGTCTTAAGTCCAAGTTGTCACCTGCACTAACTGACTGGCTATAAATCAGGTTCCCATGACCCTCTCCTCAGGTTCCATTAATTTGCTAGAGGCGCTCTCAGAACTCAGGAAAACTGTACTTACTATTGCCAGTTTATTACAAAGGGTATTAAAAGATATGAATAAACAGTTAGATGAAGGGATATATAAGCAGAGCACAGGTGCCTCCTCCCCTGTGGACTTAGGATGTGCCACCTCCTGGCAAATGGACACGTTCTTGTTCATCAACCCGGAGGAGCTCATCAAATCTCACTGCCCAGCAATTTTTACAGGGCTTATTATCCAGCCCTCTTCCCTTCCCAGATTGGCAGGTGGTGCTGAAAATTGCAACCCTCCAATTACTTGATCTTTCTGGTGATCAGCTCCATCCTGAGGTTATCAAGGGACCCTACCTTAAGTGCCCTTGTTAGCATAAGCCCAGTGCACTTGGAAAGGGACTCCTGAAGAGTAGCGAGAGACAATCCTATCACCCAGGAAATTCCAAGGGTTTTAGGAGCTCACTGCCAGGAATCAGGGACAAGGACCAAGAATGCAAACTTTAATTAATTAGGTGGCCAGCCAAGGTCTCAGGAAGGGCAGCAGAGGGAAGCAAGGCTTCACAGACCCAAGCGGTAGGGCTGCGGCTGCTATGACTGGGCCTCAGGACTTTCCTCTGCAGAGGGGGAGTGCTTTAGGGTCACAACTGGCAGAGGATGGGGGAAAAGTTTCTGAGGGGACACACACACACACACACACACACACACACACACACACACACACACAAAGGCAGTCCTCTGCCTTGTGCCCTGACCAATTCCCAATGCCCAGGGAGGGAATATTTACAAGGCAGGAATGTTTACCAAAGGCAGAGTGCGCATAGCCCTGTAGTTCTGATCCTGCAACCAAACCTACTTTGGAAACCAGACTCTCAGGCAGCAAAGGACAATACCCAACATCTCTCGTGTGGGAGAAAGACAGGCAGGCCTCACTCTAGAATTTAAGACTTGTACAAAGTCTGGATGAAGGTATTCCAAACTCTTGAAGGAAAGGATTAAGAGGGGTATTCATTCACTCTCGACATTTTTTTTTTTTACACAAAGAGCTTTATGAAAAACATCTCTCTCAAATGTTTGTATCATGTAAGATATAAACATAAAATGTACTTATTTATTGATGTTTAGAACAGTACAAAGATTTATTTCTCACCCGTGTTATAGAAGGGCTGTGGCTTTGCTCCATGGCACCCAGGCTGAAAGGACAATCCCCAAGACTTCCTCGTGGCTGAGCCCAACCAGCAACCACATTTTTTCTTTTTAAAATTGTGGTGCGATGTATAGAACTTATTTGCCATTGTAGGAATTTTTCAGTGGATAGTTCAGTGGCATTAAGTACATTCACACTGCCGTGCAGCCATCACCACCATCCGTCTCCAGAACTTCTCTCATCTGCCCAAACTGAAACTCCATATCCGTTAAACAGTAACTTCCCCCCAGCCCCTGGCAACCACTGTACTACTCGCTGTCTCTATGAATTTGACTCCTCTAGGTACCTCATGTAAGTGGAGTCGAACAGTATTTATTCTTTGGTGACTGCCTTACTTCACTAACATGTCCTCAAGGTTCATCCATGTTGTAGCATGTGTCAGAATTTCCTTCATTTTCAAGGCTGAGTAACAAACATTCCGTTGTATGTACACCGCATTTTGTTTACCCAGTCATCCCCTCGTGGATACCTGGGTGGCTCCCACCTTTTGGCTATCATCACTAACGCTGCTACAAACATGAGTGTGCAAATAAATACTGGAATCCCTGTTTTTAATTTTTGGAAATATCTTGAAAAACAGAATAGCTGGGTCATACGGTAATTATATTTTAATTATTTTGAGGAACTGCCATACTATTTTTCACAGCAGCTGCAGCATTTTACATTCTCACTGGCAATGCACGAGGGTTGTGATTTCTCGATAGCCTCACCAACGCTTGTATTTTCTGTTTTTCTGGTATAATAATTGTAAGGGGTGTGAAGCGGTATCTCACTGTAGGTGTGATTTGCGTTTCCCTAATGATTAGGGATGTTAAGCATCTCTTCCTATGCTTATTAGCCATCTGCACATCTTTGTGAGAAATGTCTATTATTTAAGTCTTTGGCCCACTTTTTAATGGAGCCGTTTAGGATTGATTGATTGATTGATTTAAATTGTAGGAGTCCTTTATATATTTTGGATCTCTTTCAATTTTTAAAGACTTTCTAAAAAACTTTTTGCATGGGAAATATCTACAATTCAAGAATTTCTCACGGGGCGCCTGGGTGGCTCAGTCGGTTAAGCATCCGACTTCAGCTCAGGTCATGATCTAGTGGTGAGTTCGAGCCCTGCATCGGGCTCTGTGCTGACAGCTCAGAGCCTGGAGCCTGTTTCAGATTCTGTGTCTCCCTCTCTCTCTGACCCTCCCCCGTTCATGCTCTGTCTCTCTCTGTCTCAAAAATAAATAAACATTTAAAAAAAAAAAAAAAAAAGAATGTCTCAAAAATATCATTTACAGTTGGATCGGGATTTTCGAGATTATTTAGCTTTTTATTTTGAAATAATGACAGATCTACAGGACCTTAGATGTTTGTATCTGGAGTTAAAATAGCATCACAGGATGAATGTAAAGGCTGAATAAATATGCAAAGCCAAGCAGGAGGGTCTCTCTTAGCCCATCTCTGCCTGCCCTTTCTCCCGCCACAAAGGTCACATTTCACAAATCAGAATGGGAAAACTATAGTACACAGAATTTGTATCTGGGAAGGGTGACAAGGGCCATCACTTCATATATATTACTAAGTTACTCTGGTTTCACTGAGAACATCCCAGAAAAGATTTTCCATATAGGCTAGGCAGTGGAAATCATTCTTTCTACCAAAAATGAATTGTGACAATTAACAGGACAGACTTTCAAAAAAGCTTTTTCAATGTGATCTGACCACTGTCAGAGGGTGCCAGTCACCTACCAACACCACTCTCTTCTTTCCTACTAACAGAAACACATTTGTATCCAGGGTGACAAAGTGCTCAGCTAAAAAGGCCACATCTTCCAGCCTCCCCCATAGCCAGGGCTGGTTGGTTACAGGAGAGTTCTGGCCAATGAAATGAAAGCCAGGAGTCACTAGACAAGGCTTCCAGAAAGCTCTTAAAAGTCCTGTTATTAAAAAATGTGACACTTTGTTAGAAATACGGAATATTGGGGCGGCGCCTGGGTGGCTCAGTCTGTTAAGCATCTAACTTCAGTTCAGGTCATGATCTCACAGTTCGTGAGTTCAAGCCCCATATTGGGCTCTGTGCTGACAGCTCGGAGCCTGGAGCCGGCTTCAGATTCTGTGTCTTCCTCTCTGCTCATGTTCTGTCTCTTTTTCTCTCTTTCTCTCTCAAAAATAAGTAAAACATTAAAAAAAGAAATATGGAATCTTGGGCCCTACAGAATTGGGATCTGCATTTTAACAAGATCCTCTGTTGATTCACATGTGCATTTAAAGTTCTGAGAAGTGCTACTTTAAGGGGAGTTTAGTTAGCCTCCTCTTTTTTCCAGCTTGGAATGTGAAGGTGGTGGCTGGAGCTACGGTGGCCATCTTTTGACCATGATGTGACCTCACAAAAGCCACATGCTAAGGAAGATAGTGAAAAAAGCAGGAGGAGACTGAGGCACTGATGACATCATGATCATGGAGCCACCACACTGCCTGGAACTGCCTGCTCCAGATTTTTTTTTTTTTTAAGTAATCTCTACACACAACGCGGCGCTCCAACTCACAACCCCAAGATCAAGAGTCCCATGCTCTGCTGACTGAGTCAGCCAGGCACCGCAGCTCCAGACCTCTTTAACACAAGGGGAATAACCTCTACCGTGTGTACCTACTACTGACAAGGAACCACTCCAGATGTACAGACTAGAAGAGATATCAGAAAGCCCGAAGCAAGAAAAAGGCACAGTCAACCGTTACTGGATCATAAACCATATAGAATCTTTTCATTTCAAGTTAATATATAGAGGCACATGTAAGTGTATGAAAATTTCCACAGGATGGAAGTATATACATCAACTGGGGAGCCTGGGTGTCTCAGTTGGTTAAGCATCCGACTTGACTCTTAATTTTGGCTCAGGTCATGATCTCACGGTTTGGGAGATTGAGGCCTGCATTGTGCTCTGCACCTGCTTGGGATGTTCTCTCTCCTCCTCCCCATACTCCCCTCTCTCTCTCTCTCTCTCTCTCTCTCTCTCTCTCTCTCTTAAAATAAACTTAAAAAAAAAAAGTTCTCATCACAAGAAAAAAATTTAAAAAAAAGTATATGCATCAAAATGCTCAGAGTGTAGGTGGTGGAATTAGGAGTAAATTTAATTTTCCTTATACCTTCTGTTATTGACTGAATTTTTTACACTGTGCATGAATTTTATAATAAGAGACATTGTTTAGAAAATACATGTACCTTACACAAAAGGACACCTTAACATGAAAAAGGGTACAATATTGAACAGGATAAAGAACTGCCAGGGTGCGGCACCTGGCTAGCTCAGTCAGTGGAGCATGCGGCTCTTGATCTCCAGATTGTGAGTTTGAGTCCTACGCTGGGTGTAGAGTAACTTAAGAAATAAAATCTTAAAAAAAAAAAAAAAAAAAAAAAAAAAAAAAAAGAATTGCCAGGGTGCTTGGCTGGCTCAGTTGGAAGAGCATGCAGCCCTTGATCTTAGGTTGTGAGTTCAAACCCCACACTGGTGGTGGGGGCGGTGGGGGGTCGGGGGGTGGGGAGTTAGAGACTATTTAAATAAATAAATAAACCCCTAAAAAAAAAAAAAAAAAAAAAAAAAAGAATTGCCTACTCTTGGGGGTGGGAATGGGCTACCAAGAAAATAGTAAAGTGAGAGAGACCTTGCTTGACTAATAATGACAATGGGCTTCAAACTGAGTATAATTTGCACCCTCTCTACTCCTATGGGCCAAAAAACTCCCAGGTCACATCACATACATTTTTAAACTTTTTTTAACGTTTATTTATTTTTGAGAGAGACAAAGACAAAGCATGAGCAGGGGAGGGGCAGAGAGAGAGGGAGACACAGAATCCGAAGCAGGCTCCAGGCTCTGAGCTGTCAGCACAGAGCCCAACACAGGGCTCGAACCCACAAACTGAAAGATCATGACCTAAGCCAAAGTCAGACGCTCAACCGACTGAGCCACCCAGGTGCCCCACACCACGTATATTTTTGACTAAACATCTGTTCACCAGCTTGATTAATTCCTTGGTTTTCAGACTCTACTAAATTAACGTCTGGCTATATTTCAAAATAACATGATCCTCAAGAGGCAAAGAGCAGTCACACCTGAGGCCCACGTACATGTGTCCACTTCAGAGGCAGCTCAAAAAACTCTTGTACAAGCACAGTAAAACTAAACTAAGTACAGCTTTCCAGAATCTTCCCTTTAAGGGGAAAATGTTCAAACACACATTTAAGAAGCACTGAAGCATCTTATTTTGTGCACTTCCTTCTTACTGGACTCTCTACACTCTACATATAAGAACATTTCAAGAATTTAAAAACCCACTATTTAAGCTGTCTTTTGAATACAGCTAAGTTAAAATGTGAATACAACAATCCAAATAGGCAAAACTCACCCTAAACTAAAACTATAGCACAAGAGAGTGGCTCAGCAGAGATTACCATACTCATCCCACACAGTGAAATTCATTAATACCCAATACCCTACTTCACTAGCACAGAAACTCACAAGGGAAGGGATTTTTTTCTTATTTGTTCATTGATGATCTCAAGCATCTAGAACAGTACCTGTCACATATGAGGTGCAGGGGGGAAATGTGAATGACTGTATATAGCAATAAACAAAGTCTTCACTTAAATTAAAATATTACACACAGGGGTGTCTGGGTAGCTCAGTTGGTTAAGCATCCAACTTTTGATCTCAGCTCAGGTCATGATCTCACTGTTCCTGAGATCGAGCCCCAGCACAGAGCCTGCTTGGGATTCTCTCTCCCTCTCTCTCTCTCTCTCTCTCTGCCTCTCCTTCTCCTCTGCTTCTGCTCTCTCTCTCAAAATAAGTAAATTTTAAAAAATTACATTCAGACACACATTAAATCAATTTTCAAATGTCTCCAAGAGAAAAGGATGTTGAAGAGTTTCCCACTAATCTATGCATTCACCTAAGA
Source organism: Panthera pardus (assembly GCF_024362965.1). NCBI lineage: Eukaryota > Metazoa > Chordata > Mammalia > Carnivora > Felidae > Panthera > Panthera pardus. The sequence continues at coordinate 147,715,254 of NW_026526732.1, read as the reverse complement.
ATATAAAGCTAATACAATTTTGTTAATCAAATACTTAGGTGTTACAAACACATGGCAATGAGATGTAAATTATGGGGAAAAGAGGGCAAGGTAGCATGTATACATGATACATATCCATGTTAGATGTTCAGGCCTCATCCATGGGGATGAGATGACAGGCACTTAGGTCCCTAGGAGTGGCAGGAGAGACAAGATAAATCACCTGCAGAACCCACACACCACAGGCTAGCTCTAAAGGTGAGGATGAGAAGACTGACACACATGATTTAGGCTTTGTGTTTAACGTAACTTAGAAAGCTATGATGCAGACAACCTGATTCAAACATCTTCAAATGTGTATTAACAGACTACCACGTAGCTTGCTGATGCTGGTTATTAAGATCAATGCCCTTTTTTTGAATTCTATGACATAGTTTGACTTTCTATATCCTTTTTATAGGGAAAAGATGTGTGACCAACTTGCAGAAATAGTCTTGTTTGCTTGCCAGATATATTTCTCATTGTAAATTTGCATGCTGGCTAATTATAACAGCTTGAAAGTTACATAAATGTCCAACAATAGGGAATCAGTTAAGAATAAAATTCATTATAGTGCATATATATATATAAGACTACACAGCCATTAAAAAACATGATGTAAAAGTAGAGATTGCCATGGGAAAATGTCCACAAATAGAGGACATTTAGAAAATCAGGTTACAAAACAGATGTATCAAATAATCCCGGCTATGTTTAAAAAACTAAATAGGAGAGAAAAAAACCTGGCAGAACCTTACTAAGCATGGGGTTGTGTCTCAGGGTACAGCTAAAGACGCCTTGTTTTATACTGTAATTTTGTAAATTTAGGTCTCATTTTTCTGCATTTTCCAAACTTTCTATAATGAAAAATAATTGCTTCTATAATCAGAAAACAAGCAGCAATAATTTTGTTTTTCAATTTTCATTCAGATGACCTTAGGCAAGTTAATCAACCTCTCTTTACCTATAAAAATGGGGATAAAAGGACTCCTGCCTTTAGGTTACCAGGACATGTAAATGCTTACAACAATCCCTGGCAAGTGGGAGTTGCTCAGTAAAGGTTAGCTATTAGCTCTGAAATTCTTGCGAGTATGCATGTGTACTGGAGGGCCAGGCCTGTCTCACGGGTAGGGTAGAGCCAGCCTGAGAAGCCAGCAGGCCTCTCCATCTAATTCCACAACAACTAACAAAGGTAGAAAGGGAAATTAAGGGCTGAGTTCACAAATTCCCAAGTCTTTAGACACCAGGGAAAAAAAGTAAATGTGAGTGAAGCAGCTGGGAGGCTGACAAGGAGCAGGGTGCTATGGCTCTGCAGAAGTGGCAGTGGGAGGGGGGATGCTCCTCAGAAGTACCTCAATTTGGCCTATTTTATTAATCTCTACAGCCAACATGAGGCTCGAACTTACAACCCTGAGACAAAGAACTGCATGCTCCTCCGACTGAGCCGGCCAGGAGCCCCATTCCACTTATTTTAAAAGCCTGCAGGGGTGCCTGACTGGCTCAGTCAGTTGAGCGTCTGATTCTCGATTTTGGCTCAGGTCATGACATCCTGGTTTGTGAGTTCAAACCTCACATTGGGCTCCACGCTGTGAGCGTGGAGCCCCTTGGGATTCTCTCTCTCTGCCCCTCCCCACTCCCATGCTCTTTCTCTCCCTCAAAAGAAATAAACTTAAAATTAATTTTTAAATAATAAATAAATAAATAGCCTGCACTGGCCTAACAGCCCCCATCTACCCTGTAGCTGCCCTGATTTGTGCATTAAAGTATCCACAGAAAAGACCAATTTAAAGTGATAGGAATTTACAGGTTGTTGTACGCCATCCCAGTCAATGCTCCTTTTTCTTCAGGGTGTTCACAACTGGGTTTCAAGTTGCCAGTGTTCCCTCAGGTAGGATGTTGTTAAAACACCAGCAATGAACAGGTTTGTTTGTTTAAGTAGGTTCCATGCACAACACGGGGCTTGAACTCATGAACCCAAAATCAAGTCACATGCTCTACCAGCCAGGCACCTCAACAATGAACAGTTTCTATGCTCACGTGTCAGTCGCTGTTATCAATGACGGAAACCAACTGTATAACCAACCTGTGGTAAGAAAGGGATTCCAGGGTTGGGGACGCCTGGCTGGCTCAGTCGGTGGCACATACAACTCTGATCTTGGAATTTTGAGAGGTCCACGCTGGGTGTATAGAGATTCCTTTAAAAAAAAAAATCTTAAAAAAAGAAAAAGAAAGGGATTCCAGGGTTACACAGTTGAGGGGTCCCGTAGGTAAGTTAGTCTGACTGCTTCCAGCCCAAATGACGAGGGAGGGAATTCAGAGAGTAGGAACTAATACTGGACCAAATGTAATCTGTCCTAGAATTTCAGGGACCACACGATTTATTGTCACAATGGGGATACTTCTTTTTTTTTTTTTTTAATTTTTTTTTTAATGTTTGTTTATTTCTGAGACAGAGAGAGACAGAGCATGAACAGGGGAGGGGCAGAGAGAGAGGAAGGCACAGAATCTGAAGCAGGCTCCAGGCTCTGAGCTGTCAGCACAGAGCCCGACGCGGGGCTCGAACTCAGACTGTGAGATCATGACCTGAGCCAAAGTCGGACGCTTAACTGACTGAGCCACCCAGGCGCCCCAACAATGGGGATACTTCTTACTTCTGAGACTGGAAAGGAATGCTATTAATAATTCCACCAGAGGGGTGCCTGGGTAGCTCAGTCTGTTAAGCGTCCAACTTAAGGTCAGGTCATGATCTCCCGGTTTGTGGATTTGAGCCCTGCGTGGGACTCTGGGCTGACAGCTCAGGGCCTGCTTTGGATTGTGCCTCCCTCTCTCTCTCTCTCTCTCTCTCTCTCTCTCTGTGCCCCTCCCTGGCTGATGTACTCTCTCTCAAGAATAATAAATATACTTTAAAAATAATAATTACACCAGAGGGCGCCTGGGTAGCTCAGTCAGTTGACTCTTGATTTTGACTCAGTTCTTGGGATCCACATCAGGCTCCATGCTGAGAGTAAAGCCTGCTTAAGACTCACTCTCTCTCCCTCTGCCCCTCTCCCCTGCTGGTGTTCTTTCTCTGTTAAAAAAGCAGGAGGGGGAAGAGGGCTGGCACCTGGGTGGCTCAGTCGACTATTGACTTCAGCTCAGATCATGATTTTATAGTTTGTGAGATCAAGCACTGTGTTGGGCTCTGCACTGACAGCGCTTCTCTCTTTCCCTCTCTCCTGCCCCTCCATTGCTCGCGTGCTCTCTCTCTTCGAATAAATAAACATTAAAAAAAAAAATTGGAGCAGGACATTGGGTCTTGACTAGAAATGTCTCAAACAAATTGGGACATATGGCTACCCAATTAAAATCATAGTGTTCCCTAAGGCCTAGGGTAAATTCCACTCTTCACTTGAAAACTACTTTTTTTTTTTAATGTTCATTTATTTTTGAGAGAGAGACAGATAGAGGGTGAGCTGGGGAGGGGCAGAGAGAGAGAGGGAGACACAGAATCCAAAGCAGGCTCCAGGCTCTGAGCTGTCAGCACAGAGACGGGGCTCAAATTCACGAACCACAAGATCATGACCCAAGCCCAAGTCAGATGCTTAACCCTGAGCCACCCAGGTGCCCTGAAAACAATCTACTTTCATGGCATTTAGAAACCACTCTCTTCAAACCACTGTGTACTAGTAAATAACCCAGTAGACTTATTTAAAGGGTTTACTACCCACAGAGGTTTGGGATCTTCCTTTCTGGAATGCTTGGATTGAAAGCCAAGAGGCTCTACAGCCAGAATGAGGACCCTGGGTCCCAGAGTTGATATACTGAAAAGCATTTCAGAAGGCAGTAGTGATTAGTTGATCTCTCAGTTACTGGTCCCTCCCTAGATCCCTGACACCACATCAGCCTCAGGGAGGAGAGACTAAGAGGACTACTCTGAGCAGCAGCTCCACATGGACACAGCAGGGTCAGGAGCTGTCCCACCAGCCACCCTGTTCCCTTTTCCTTCTAGGGGTTATAGGTCGGCCACTGGCTCAGAAGCCACCAGTGCAGTAGTGACAGGAGACCATGATTACAGGCCCAAGACCATGTCCATGGTTGAGACCAGCTAGGACTTATATTTCATGTGCGTTCTACCTAACAACTATCTTCCAGATTCTACTGGAAAACAGAACTACATTACATTCCCATGGTCTGTTTGATAATTATCCTATTCAGCTCTTTTCCTTTCTATGTTGTGAATTTTTAGCTTCTCAAGTTTGCTCTCTTTTCCCTCCTCCTTTACTAATTAACAGAATTCCAAGTCTGGCTTTGAAACTACAGACCTTCCCACCTACTGGTGAAAAAAGTCTCAGCTAGATCAAAGGAAAAAATATTTCTCTGTTCTCCTACAGCTGCAGAAAAGCACGTACTATTCAATGTCGCAAAAGTGTTCTTGTTAAGGTTGTTTTTAAGGAGTCCTTCAAGACTCTTGGACTTCAGAGATTGCTACCACATCCTGGGAAAGTAGTCTTTAACTTTTAAAGTCTGTAATTCTGACGGACTTACTTAATTTGTAGTCTTGGTAGCACTATTTAAATAGATATGCTAGGTTTTTTGGCTCACTCATGACCACAAAGTGTGTGATTTTTCATTCTTAAACCAGGAGAGGATCATTATTAGCAACCTTCTCTACTCATAAGAGCATGGAAATAAAAATGAACAACAATGGCTTTATTGGATTTCGGTGTTTTGGTTTTTTTTTAATGTTTGTTTATTTTGAGAGAGAGCGGACGAGCTGGGGAGAGGCAGAAAGAAAGAGAAAGGGAGAGAATCTCAAGCAGGCTCCATGCTCAGCACGGACAAACCATGAGATCATGACCTGAGCTGAAATTGAGTGGAACACCTAACTGACTGAGCCACTCAGGCATCCCTTATTGGATTTCATTTTCAAATAGAATTTGACAATCAAATGTTTAAATTAATTTTATCAGCAATAAACCTCCAACTACTTAAATGTCTGGTGGTTGAAGTTACTCTTTTTGCCCTTAGCAAATCTCTAAGAGGAGTGACCCCAGCTGTCTGGATCGGAGGGAGTACATCAATCCTATACTAGGACCAGGGCTCACTCACTCAGCAACCAGGAGAGTAGAACAGGAATGGGCTCCTGGCCCTCCAAGCAACTAGGAAAGGTCTTCATCTTCTAGAAGCAAAATGGTCTGTCCTGTCAGCATAACTTTCCAGTCTTCTTCCTATTCCCTGGGATGAGAGGTCCCTATGATTTCACTAAGGGGACAGAGGGGAGAAAGCAGGGTTGGAGGTCCCATTGCCCATCACCCAGACACCTTTTCTCAGTCCAACCTCAAAAGAGGGGCCACTGGATTCAGACTGGGACTTATTTGAACATGAGGGTTCTGAGAATTTGAGGGGATCCAGATCCAAAGTCCTGTTTTCTACTCTGCCTCCATTTCCAAGCAAACATGAAGATGCAGATTCTAAATAGGACACATAAAAACTGTAAATGCTAGGGGTGCCCGGCCAGCTCAGTCAGAAGAGCATGTGACTCTTGATCTCAGGGTTGTGAGTTCGAGCCCCGCTTTGGGTATAGAGATTACTTAAAAAATAAAAAAATGATTAATTAATAACATAGGAAAAAAAAACAAACACCTGCAAATGTTACTACACTCTGCTCACTTAGAAATCCTAAGTCCACGGGGAACTGAGGAAGGTGGAAAGGAATCCATCTTAAGCCTTCCTTCACAGTACCTCTGAACCAGAGTTCAGACCTGGGAGAAAAGGCTGCATAACATTGGTAATAGTAAAATAAACCAAAAATAAATAAGATAAAGTAAGACAAAATAAAATTAAATTTAAAAATAAATAAATAAATAAATTAATTAATTAAATAAAATAAGGGGGCGCCTGGGTGGTTCAGTTAGTTAAACGTCAAACTTCAGCTCAGGTCATGATCTCACAGTTCATGAGTTGGTTCCTGAGTTGGAGACCCACATCAGGCTCTGTACTGACAGGGCAGAGACTGCTTCGGAACCTCTGTCTCCCTATCTCTCTGTCCCTCTCCCACTCTCGTTCCCTCTCTCTCTCAAAAAAAAATTTAGAAAAAAATTAAATTAAAAAAATAAAATAAAACCAGGAGAGAACTTACTAGAATGAATCTATATTCTTAACAAAAGAATTCAAAAGCCTTTAGAATTACTATGTAACAGGTACAAGTTGCAGGCAGAGCAGGACAGGGGCTCCTAAGGCCTTCCTGCACTCACCACACTATGGTTCTTTATCCAGCCCAGATACACAAGACCTCCCCACTTTCCAAATGGCTTATCACTTCAGTTTTATAGACTGAAAATCCTATTCACAGGCAAGGGAAAAGAGTCAGCATGTTAAGGAATCAGGATATCAGGGCAATTCTTTGCTGATGAGCCCTCTAATTTCATGGCTGCAGTCAAGCTAACTGTCCTCCTCTGTTCCTGCCTCTTGGCTCCTTCCCACTGGCTCTAGATACTCCATTTGATTCCTTCTTTCCTCTCTTCTCATGACCAACTGTAGACTTTCCAGCTTTCCACTATCTTGCTGTCCACTCTAACCTAAAAAAAAGCTTAAAGGTTTTTCTGCTAAAAACCACAGAAATACAGAGAACCGGCAGTTAAAGCCTGGTCTGTGTTTCTGGTTTTCCTTTTTAGGTGATATTCTGGGAATCCCTTTTCTTTTCTTTTTAATATTTTAATTTTTGAGAGAGAGAGAGAAAGCTTGGGGGAAGGGCAGAGAGAGAGGGGACAGAGGATCTGAAGCAGGCTCTACACTGAAAGCAGAGAGCCCAATGCGGGGCTTGAACTCACAAGCTGTGAGATCATGACTTGAGCCAAAGTCAGATGCTTAACCAACTGAGCCACCCAGGCACCCCTGGGAATCTCTTTCCTACCACACTTTCATTATCAAGGGTGGATTTCAACTCCATCCCATTCATACATACTTTCTCCAACACTTATACTGGGGGCCTCCTTTTTTAACAAAATATGGGGGGCTGGCAAACTCCAGATTGGAGTCTTCCACCTTAATGCCCCCCCATTTAATATAATTAAATCATTCTGATACAGGGTTATAATGACAAAAGGAACTAGACTCATTTCACATATTTGGGGGAAGCTGGAGGAATATGCTCTCTCCGACAGTCAGAACCTACTCTGAGGTGTGGATGGGCCCAGTGGGCAATTCCTTTTTGTGTGTCTGGGATGGAAAGATGACAGTGGCAGTGGGCATTCACCCTAGATACCTACCAGTCAGTCCCAGGCCTAAGATCCTGCTGTGGGAATGCTTACACAGAACTCCAGGCAGGAGAAAGGCAAGAACTGAGAACACTTAGAAAACTGCGCAATGTTAATGAATCTTGGGGTCCTGAGTTTCAGCCCCACATGGGGTGGGGGTGGGGTAGATTTTACTTAAGACAAGAAAAGAAAAGAAAGAGAGAGAGAGAGAGGAGAGAAAAGAAAAAAGAGAAGAAAGACAGAAAGAAAGAAAAAGGAATCTCTTGCCTCAGGGCCCAGCAGCACGTCAAGGCTCTCTCTGTCAAAAACACTGGGAATTAGGACCTGTACAGCTCCATCCAGCAACACTTGCATCAAAAGAGGGCTTGGCATACCAATAAGGGACATTTCAAGCCTTCCGTCTGGCATAAACATAAATACTATAAATTAGAAATAAATAAATACTGACTAAAACCAAAACCCAAAACAGAAGAAGCTTGAGCTCAGCTATTCGGAAGGTGTGAAGCCCTGGAGGCTCTCCAGACCCTGAAGCGTTCCACCACACACGAGCGGGGAAATGTGGAGAAAGACGGAGCCACAGTTAGTGAGAAACTGCAGTTAAGCCTTCCAGTCAGACCAGTCGGGTCACAGGAAAGTCCTTACTCAGCGCGCTGGTGTTTCCCTTAATCCTTCAGCATCAGTCCGTGTAAAGAGCCTTCTGGGTGCAGTCCAGGCGATTCCACTCTTCGTTTCCGAAGCCCACGTCCACATCATCGAAGGTCACCGGCCCCTGCAACAGGAGGTTTGTGCACTATGGTCCGGGGTCATCCCAGCACCTGCTCCTCGAAGGAGAAGCAGGGCTGGGAACTTGAGAAGCGGGGGAGAGACGCGCTGAGAAGAGGCGGTCGGGGGGCACCGAGAGTGGCAGGGCCCGACGACCCCGGGCAGGGGGAGAGACAATGCCGAAGTGGACCCCCGCGAGGGGGCTCGGGACCTGCACCCACTCACCTTGGGCGCTGGGGATAACAGAAAAGTAAAGTACACACCGTCCGCCCTCAGCAACAAACTTCCACCCTCAGCAACAAGCTTCCGCCCCACACTCAGTAGAGCAGCAAAACTCCGCGCGCCCAGCCCTCCACGCGTCCGCCGGAGCCTCGGGCCCCGCCCCTAGGCAACTTCGTGCCCTCTCTAGGCTGCGCGGAGGACCTTGCGTCTCGGTGGGCCGCTCCGTAGCTCGCTTGGAGCGCCGGTCCCGGCTTGGACCGGAAACATGGCGAGCCGGGCCTCGGCGATTCTGCGAGGCTTGGTCCCCTCACTCTTCACGTTTCACGCGAATCAATTTTTTTTTTTTAACTTTTTATTTATTTATTTATTTTTCGATGTTTATTTATTTTTGAGAGAGAGAGGGAGAGGGAGACACCGAAGCCAAAGCGGGCTCCAGGCTCCGGTCTCTGGAGTTGTCAGCACAGAACCAGATGCGGGGCTCCGACCCAGAAACCGTGAGACCATTACCTGGGGCGAAGTTGGCCGCTTAAGGGACTGAGGCACCCAGCCGCCCTGCGAATCGTCTGTAAAACTACTTTTCCCCATTGTATTTCCTAGTGGACCACTAAAGAGGAAAAAAAAAAAAAAAAAAGGCAGTGTCACCCCTAATATAAGGAAATGACCACTGTTACCATTTTAGAGACTTTTACTCCTATAATTTTCTACATATAGTTTAATATTTTTGTGTTTTTGTCATCTCCAATTTTCCTACTTGATTTTGTCACGTAAGCGCTCGCCCCTCCTTCCCACACTGTGATACCCGTTGTAATACTACGTTGACTGGATTATCATCGCTTATTTATTCATTCTGTATCAAATCACCCACACTGAGCCCAGGAATACCAGCCTTCCACTGAATAGCACCACCGAAGTGGGTCTCAGCCTGTCCTTAGGGAAGTGCTGTGAAGCTTGTTACCGTTTTCACCCCAGGGGCCGTGCTCTTGTTACACAGTCCCTCTCTATAATCACTCAAAGGAGGACATTTTTATGGTCTTGGTATCAAGAATAGAGCAACGGGTTAGTTTTGGCCTATGGACCCAGGGAGTTTTGAATTTGAATTGAGCTGGTTGTTAGAAAGCTAACAGCAAATCTTACCAAAGGATTAAGGGGACCAATAAATGCAAAGGTGACTTTCTACTCAAATCTGTTTATTCTCAGAATGCAGCCGGCTTCCATGTTTCCAGAGATAACATTCTTGCCTAGCCTAACAATAAGAAAATGTTGGTTTCCTTATTTTGCAGAATCAAGGTTTCAGTAGAAACCAGCCAGAACCGGTTAAGACAGCCAGCCTTCTCTTTGAGCATGCACCTGTGTCTGATGGATGAATATTTGATACAGAAGGGTCTAAAACCCCACCCTCGAATCATACCAAGGAGGCCATTCTCTGATCATAGAAGAGGCATACAGAAGATATGTGAAGGTACAGCCAATGAAATCACTTCAATCCTTCCCTTACTTAATAATTACCTTTAACTGATTTTGAAATCATGTAGCTCCTTTTCCCTATACCCAGATCCTTTTTCATTTACCTTTAAATATCCCTGACTCTCCCCCTTTGAGAAGAGGAATTTGAGGATTGCCCTCCCTTCTCCTTTGGTTGCCTCTTTTCTTTTCTTTTCTTTTCTTTTCTTTTCTTTTCTTTTCTTTTCTTTTCTTCTTCTTCTTCCTCTCCTCCTCCTCCTCCTCCTCCTTCTCCTCCTTCTTCCCTCCCCCTCCTCCTCCAACTCCTCCTTCTTTTTTTTCAAGTAAGCTGGATGCCTAACCAGGGGCTGGAACACACGATCCTAAGATCAAGAGTTGCAAGCTCCAGCTCATCCTGAATAAACCCTTTCCTTGCTGCATACTTGATGTCTCAGTTGATTGGCTCTGCTGCACATTGGTCCTATGAACCTGGGTTTGGTCACAAATTTGGTGAGCCAGCCAGGAACTCTTTGACCTTGGTTCAGTGGCCCCAGCTATTAATGGGAGTCTGGTGGTGAGTCTAAGCAGCTGCCTAGGCTCTTTGTCCTAGAGACCTTACTCTGGGGGCCCCACCCCACTTCAGCTCCACTGACCTTCAGGTGCTTAATTTAACTCTTGTGGCAAAGGAAACAGCTTTTGGTTTCAGTATGGACAGATATCTCTTTGGTGAGTAACCTCAGTTACTCAGTTCTTATTTCTTCCTCCTATTTGGTGGCCTCCAAATAAGGGGTTTTAGTTTGGCTCTCATAGCCTTTTTTTTGTTACTTGATTAAGAAAAGGTTGACTGGGGGCGGGGGGGGGGGGGGGGTCGGTGCCTGGGTGGCTCAATGTGGTTAAGTGTCCAAGTCTTGATTTTGGCTCAGGTCATGATCTCGCAGATGGTCATGAGATTGAGCCCTGTGTTGGGCTCTATACTTGATGTGGAGCCTGCTTAAGATTCTCCCTCTCTCTCTCTCTCTCTCCCTCTGCTCCTCCCCCCCCCTCCTCAAAAACAAAAACAAAAACAAGTGGAAAAGAAAAGATTGGCTAGGAAGCCATTTGATTCAGTTGGTGAAGCCCTGACTTTTAGAGTGGAACTAGAGAACCTTTGTTCACAGAGGTACTCTTGGCTTCATTTGGCTCATTTGTTGCTGCAGCTTTTGGTATCTTTGCATTAAACTGGCTGTGTTCTAATTGGAAAATAAGAAATGACAATTTGATCCCTGCATGCAGCCCTTTGGGCTATATTCTCCAAAATTGGACAATGTTTAGTTATGAATCTATGAAAAGGAAAAAGATGATCTTTTGCAACAATGCTTGGCCACAATATTCATTAGACTCTGGAAAAAAATAGCCAATTAATGGATCCCCAAAGTGTAATACCATCTTGCAATTAGATTTGCTTTGTAAAAGGGAAGGTAAGTCTTTTTTTTGCTTTTGTATCAAAATAAGTCAGCTCAGAGAAGATGTAAAATTCTACTCCAACAAACCAGTGACAATAAAAAGACTGTGTTGCCTGATCCTCACCAGGGAGAGGAGGATGATTTATTGATTACTTGAATTAAACTCCTGTACAGCTCTTCCACCCTATGGGGGCACTGGAGCTACTGTCCCTTCTCAGCAGCCCCAGTCCCAACAGCCTGAGCCCCTACAGGGCCCTAAACCAGGACCCTCAGCCTTAGGGGGTCAACAGGTAGGAATGGTCTCCCCTTCTCATACCCTGACTCAATTTGTTCAGGGAGCCACTCGTTCCCAGGGAAGACAAAATCTGCTAAGGCAAGTCCCAATTGGAGGCTTAGATGCGGTGGGGATAACCTATAGGAATGATTTGGGTCCACTCTTCACTTGAAATTTTTTTTAATGTTTCTTTATTTGTTTTGAGAGAGAGAAAGGGAGAGCACAAAGAGAGGGACAGAGAGAAAGGGAAACAGAGAATCCCAAGGAGGCTCCGAGCTTTCAGCACAGAGCCCGACACAGGGCTCAAACTCACGAACCGTGAGATGATGACCTGAGCTGAAATCAAGTGTTGCACACTTAACTGACTGAGCTACCCAGGCACCCCTGAATTTGTTTAATTGGAAAAACAGCATGCCTACTTACAGAGATGACCCCAAGAGGATGGAAAATCTGTTCCCATCTATTTTTGTCACCCACAACCCCACTTGGACAGGTGTACAAAATTTGTTAAATATTCCCTCATTTCTGAGGAATGCCACATGATGCTAGGAAAGGCTAGGGAAGAAGTTAACTGGCTACATGCTAAAACTCTCATAACTTCCTAAGAGCTAATGCTATACTGCCCACTCCTACTGTGGATCCCAACTGGAACATCAAGGTGGAGACTGAGGTAAGCTTGAACACTATCACGGTGATATTTTAGGTGGATTAAGAAAAGGGGTCCCTACTCTGTGCAAAAGATTTTTTTTATTTTGGTGTAGTCCCAATAGTTTAATTTTACTTTTGTTTCCCTTGCCCGAGGAAAACATATCTAGAAAAATGTTTTTATGTCTGACGTCAAAGAAATTACTGCCTCTGTTTTCTTCATGTCTTATGGTTTCAGGTGTCACATTTAGGTCTTTAATCCATTTTGAGTTGTTTTTGTACAGTATAAGAAGGTGGGGGCACCTGGCTGGCTCAGTCGGTGGAGCATGTGACTCTTGATCTCGTGGGGAGTTCAAGCCCCACGTTGGGTGTAGAGATTACTTACAAAATAAAATCTTAAATAAAAAGAGGGGTGCCTGGGTGGCTCAGTCAGTTAAGCATCCAACTCTTAATTTTGGCTCAGGTTATGATCTCAGTCGTAGGATCAAGCCCTGTGTCGGGCTCTGTGCTGACAACCCACAGCCTACTTAGAATTCTGTCTCCCTCCCTTTCTCTCTCTCTCTCTCTCTCTCTGCCCCTCCCCAGTTCATTCTCTCTCTCTCTCTCAAAATAAATAAATAAACTTAAAAAAAAAAAAAAGGAAGAAAGCATAAATGGAATGAAGACCCTTCAGACTTTCTTGAAAGAATTTTTGAGATCCTGGGTCAGCGTAGCCATGGCGGCTGTGTCCTTTCCACTTGTGTCCGCCGACTGCCTGTGGCCTTTGTGCCGCTGCCCCGGGTCCCCATGCTGGCCGCAGTCCGGCTGCTCAGCAACACCCTGTACCCGCGGGGGCCCAGGGGAGGCCTAGGTTTCCGCGTCCTGCCTTGATGCCCTGCCTCAGTGCTCACACAGTTCCAATAACACAGTTGTGCCGCCAGTAGAGTGATGCGCCCACTTTGACATTAGAGGGAAATCAAGGACCGTGTTCTTTACATCTGAAACTCTATGACAAGATCGACCCTGAAAAGTTCTCGGTAAATTCCCACTTTATGAAAGACCTGGGCTTAGACAGTTTGGACCAAGTAGAGATTATCATGGCCATGGAGAACGAATTTGGGTTTGAAATCCCTGATACAGATGCTGAGAAGTTAATGTGTCCACAAGAAATCGTAGATTACATTGCAGATGAGAAGGATGTTTATGAATAAAATATCAGACCCCGTTTTTTCACTGAGAGAAGACTCAGAAGATGCTGGCAAGTGTCTGGAAGTGAGAACGCATTTTGGCATTATTGCTGCCTTTGACAGAGTAATTCTGTTTAGACTTGTATTTAAATTGCCTGTTTTGCCCTTTGAAAATAAATCTATAAAACAACAACAACAACAAAAAAGAATTTTTGAAAACATTCAATATGATGTTTTTTGGGCAAAATGCCCCAGCCATTCAAAAGAAACTCCAAAGGCTGGAGATGCATTAGGAATATCTGTGTCACAATTGGTTGAGGTTGCTTTAAAGTTTTTAACAGCAGAGACCAAGTGCAAGAAAGAAAAGAGCATTAGAAAATGAAATAGCAGGCTACCTTGCTGGCTGTTGCCCTAATTCAAGGGAAGCCAAGACCAGACTGAGGACCACGGAACAGGTCGAGGTCTACCCCAGAGAAGAAATTTGAGTTCCTTGGACCCTAAAGGATGCCCCAATTTGGGGCTTCAACAGTGTGCCTATTGCAAAGAAGAGGGCCATTGGAAAGAGGAATGCCCCAAGCTCACAAGGTATCTTGAAGAGACAGAGCAACAAACCGCCTGTCAGATGCCTGAATTGGCTGGTGACCAAGAATGAAGGGGCCCAGGGGTTCCTTTGAAACTTGGAAACCTGGGGGCGCCTGGGTGGCTCAGTTGGTTAAGCGGCCGACTTCGGCTCAGGTCATGATCTCACGGTCCGTGAGTTCGAGCCCCGCGTCTGGCTCTGTGCTGACAGCTCAGAGCCTGGAGCCTGTTTCAGATTCTGTGTCTCCCTCTCTCTGACCCTCCCCCGTTCATGCTCGGTCTCTCTCTGTCTCAAAAATAAATAAACGTTAAAAAAAAAAAAAACAACTTGGAAACCTGTCATCATTTCCCATGAGGAACCCTGGGAACAATGGAGGTAGAAAAACAAATTTACAGACTTGTTGATTGATACTGGGGCCACATATTCAGTACTGAACTCCTGGCTCTCTCTGCTACCAAATCAAGCCATGGCTATAAAGCGAGTCTCTTACTAAACCTTCTTACAACCACTAGCCTGTCAAATGGGGCAAACTCACCTTAAACGTAGCTTTTTGTATATGCCTGAATGTCCCCCTTTTACTGGGATGCGACCTATTAACTAAATTGAATGCTGAATTTACTTTAGCACCTGCACATCGATGTAAAAGTACCACCAAAGCAAGCTTGTGCCTTTCAAGCAGAGGTACCACATCAAGGTGGAGAAGTCCTATAAGAGCTGCCTGAAGAAGTTATCCAAAAGATAAGAATCAGATGTTCGGATGGATGGGAAGCTGGGGCGAGCAAAATCAGTGACACTTGTGTATGTTAAATTTTGTGATGGGGTAAAGATTCTGAACTTCAGTACCTATCAAAGGAACAAGCCAAAAAGGGGCGTTCAGCCCATTCTCTGTGCCTTCTTGGAATTTGGCCTCATCAGCCCTTGCTAATCCCCATACAATTCACCTATTTTCCTTCTACAAAAATCAGGCATCCAAGACTGTTCACTTTGTGCAAGATTAAAGGGCCATGAAACAGACTGTGGAATATATCCACTCGGTGCTACCCAATCTATATACTCTCTTAAGAACCTCTCTCTCTACCCCCCTCTCTCTGCCCCTCCCACTCTCTTCCCTCTCAAAATAAATAAATAAACTTAAAAAAAAGTTTCTTAAAAAAAAAAAAAGGCGGAACACATTGCCCTAACAAGGGCCCTTCATTTAGGTAAAGGAAAAAGGATAACTATACATACTGATTCTAAATACACTTTCTCAGTGATTCATGCACATGATACCTTATTGAAAGAAAAAGCGTTGTTAACTATAGGAAATAAAGAAATTAGACACACCCAAAAAGTTCTAAACTTAATAATTGCAGTAATGAAACTGAAAGAACGAGCAGTAGTTCATTGTCCAGGGCATCAGAAGCCAAGTAATTATATAGCTCAAGGAAATAATCAGGCTGATCAGGCCACCGACCTGGTAGCCCATATGAGGACTCCAAACCCTCTATGATGCCTTTAGTGGCAGACATAGACTTAACTAAATACCAACCAAAATATTCCTTGTAAGACCTAAGAAAAGCTAGGGAATGGGGGTTTGGGCAAAATGCTGGCATGAAAGTCAGCTGGAAATATAATGAAAAAGGAATATTCCTTATTCCAGAACATATTATGGAAGAAATAGTTATATTCACTAAAGCACCCATCATGGATGAGATGCTACTCTTCAGTGGATCCAAAGGTAAATTGTGGGCCCCAAACTCCAGATAATTATCCAAAAGATAGACTAGAAATGTGAAGTTTTGTGCTAAGGACACTCCTAGGACTGGGCCCCACCAGTTCTAAAAGATATAAAACTTGGGGGTGCTGACTGGCTCAGTCAGTAGAGCATCCCAGTCTTGATCTTGGGATTGTGAGTTTGTTGGGTGGACATTACTTTAAATACATATATACATTGGGGCACCTGGGTGGCTCAGTCGGTTGAGTGTCCGACTTCGGCTCAGGTCATGATCTCGCAGTCCGTGAGTTCGAGCCCCACGTCAGGCTCTGTGCTGACAGCTCAGAGCCTGGAGCCTGCTTCCGATTCTGTGTCTCCCTCTCACTGCCCCTTCCCCAGCTCATACTCTGTCTCTCTCTTTCAAAAACAAATTAACATTAAAAATAAATAAATAAATTACATACATACATACAAACATACAACTTAGAGGCAATGAACCTGGAGAGGACCAGCAGATATTCTTCACCATTATGCAGAGAGTAACAGATAATTTTCAATATTTGCTAATATTTGTTGAACTTTAGAAGTTGAGGCCTTTCTATGACATTCAGAGAAGGCCTCAGAAGTTGTCAAAACACATTTTTTTAAAAGTATGTATTTATTTAATCTCTACACCCAACGTGAGGTTTGAACTCATGCCCCCTAGATCAAGAGTCACATGCTAGCATGTATGGCTGTGAGTGAGCCAGCCAGGTGCCCCCTGTCAATACACTTTTAAACAAAATCATACCTAGGTCTGGATCACCACTGACAATTCAGAGTGACAATGGAGCAGCATTTGTGCAAAAGTCACACAAGCAGTGTCCAATGCCTTAGGCTTTCAATGGAAATTATGTGTTTCCTAGAGACCCCAATAGACTGGGAAAACGGAAAAAATAAACCACACATTTTAAAAGACTTTATCAGAGGTCTGCCAAGAAACCATCTTAACTTGGGAAAAAGTCTTGTCAGTTGCCCTACTTTGGGTAAGAGTGGCCCCTAGAAGTAGGCATGATTTAAGCCACTATGGAATGTTACATGGAAGACCCTTTCTACACTCTTTTCATGGCTTAGGAGTTCCTGATGTTGCTCACATTAAGCAATTGGGTACTATCAGGTATGTCCCAGCTTTAGGGAATACTCTAACTGCTGTACAGATTTACTTCCAGCAGTTCGATGTATCCCACAGATGTGCCCTTATACCACCCGAAGCCTGGAGACGTGGGGTTGTTAAAACCTGGGAGAGCAAGCACCCAAAGGACCAGCTCCATCCTCAATGGACGGGACCTTAGCGGGTGGCGTTGACCATCCATTCTTCAGTGAAACTGAAGGGAAATTCAGCTGCAGATTCCCACACTCCCAGTGAACTGGTTCCACAGGAATCCACAGGTCCCCCACACTCTGCCAGCAAGGAGAACATAGAGGAGAACCTTACTACCAGCAAGCTTCTGACAGACCTGAAATTGTTGCTTAGAAGAACTGGTCTGAGAAACCAATCAATAAGGAACAAATAGCCTGTGACCTGCTAATAGCTTATATGCTATGAATGTTATTCCTTTTTCCCTTCCATCTTTCTATTGTTCACAGCCTCTTAAGCTTGAAACAACAGTTCCATGATTAGGATTTTTCAAACGTTGGCCAAGGTTGGCAATCTTTTTCACTGCTCGATATGTTGCCCTAAGTCCCACTCAGTACATGACCACAGCAACCCAGTAGTAATGCCTATAACCAATCTTGCTCTGGTCATTAACTTTTTAATACATCTAAATCAACACACTCCATTAGCTTATAGAGTCAGGTTAATCAGGCCTGGCTCCCTCACTGCTCCCATCCTTTGTTTCTTCTTACCTATCCCAAAGCATGAGTATCTCACATTCAATGACTGGAACTCACCACAAGAAGCTTGCAGTTCCACTTATGCTTAAAATATAACCAGAACAATTATTCACCTCTTGTAAAATTAATTGAAACTTTTTCCTTTCACCACCTTCCAGAGACTTTTGGGAAATACGCTGTTTTCACAATAGTTACTTATCTTTTTCTACTCTTCTCTATGCAATACTGAGAACAGAAAGAACTTGGCAATATGGCCCCCCCCCCCGCCATTTCTCCCTGAATGCCTTCTTACCAGTTACACTAACCTTAACCATACTTCTTATTTCAAACAATACCTTCAGTGACCCTGCAAAAATGAAAGTCCTGACTCCCATAAATTAACAGGAGTGCTGTGTGTATCCCCAGGTTATTTGTGTGTGTGTGTGTGTGTGTGTGTGTGTGTGTGTGTGTGTGTGTGTGTGTGTCACGGTTTCCCCTGGAGATAATGGTTGAATGGCTGGAGCATGGGAGGTATGTCTTTTAGGACTTTCGGTCACTTCTTATTCCATATATAATTCCAATGAAGTCAGTCATTGGACCAGTTCTCTCAAATTGTTCTATAGGTGAAAAAGAGAAGCCACAAGATATTCTGATTATCCTCCCCCAAATCAGGAAGATGTAATTCGGTACTTGTTTGAGAGAACCTTATTGCTATGGCGGGGAGTGGCCTTGCATGAACATATGATTGAAACGTTTCAATAACTTTAGGAATCCTATCAAATGAAACTGTCCAAGCCACACCAGCCCAATAAGAAGCCTTAGACCCTTTGGCAACAGTAATCTTAGATAACAGAATTGCTTTAGATTATATTTTAGCAAAACAGAAGGTGTTTATATGGTGGCTAATTCATCATGCTGCACATGTATTAATACCTCCATGGAAATTGAAGTTCATCTTGACAAAATAGGACAAGTTACTTGGCTACAACAAATCTTCCCTAAAGCCCTAGACTCAGATTTTGACTGTTTTTCAGGGTTATTTTTGCAGAACTCCCAAGGAATTAGATCAGTTTTACAAGGATTACTCAGATGTGGATTATCCATATTTATTTTTATTGTTTTTATTTTTAAGTAGGCTCCACACCAAGCATGGAGCTCAACTCAGAACTTGAACTCATGACCCTGAGATTAAGAGTTGGACACTAGGGGGGCACCGGGGTGGCTCAGTCGGTTGAGCGTCCGACTTCAGCTCAGGTCACGATCTCATGGTTCGTGAGTTCAAGCCCCGCATCAGGCTCTGGGCTGATGGCTCAGAGCCTGGAGCCTGCTTCCGATTCTGTGTCTCCCTCTCTCTCTGCCCCTCGCCCATTCATGCTCTGTCTCTGTCTCAAAAATAAATAAACATTAAAAAAAAAAAAAAGAGTTGGACACTAGGGGCACCTGGGTGGCTCTGTCAGTTAAGTGTCTGGTTTGGTTTCAGCTCAGATCATGATCTCATGATTTGTGGGTTTGAGCTCCCCTTTGGGCTCTGTGCTGACAATGCAGAGCTTGCTTGGGATTTTCTCTCTGCCTGTCCCCTTCTCACTCCCTATCTCTCTTTCTCTCTCAAAATAAATAAATATTCCATAGGAATCTATCCCCAAAACCAAGATCACACTTTACCCGCTGTATGTTAGCCAATTTGACAATAAAAAATAAAAATAAAAATAAGTAAATATTAAAAAAAAAAAACAAAAAACAGGGGCGCCTGGGTGGCTCAGTCAGTTAAGCATCCGACTTTGGCTCAGGTCATGATCTCGAGGTTCGTGGGTTTGAGCTCCGCATCGGGTTCTGTGCTCACGGCTCAGAGCCTGGAGCCTACTTCTCTGCTCCTCCCCTGCTCATGCTGTATCTCTGTCTCTCAAAAATAAATAAACGTTAAAAAAAAAAAAAAAAAGGAAAAAAAAAGAGTCAGACGCTTAACCGACCGAGTCACCTGGGCACTCCAGATTATCCATATTTCTAATTCTTTGCTACTTAATCATAAACTATGGTATAACATGTTGTACAAGAACTATTAACCAAAGTACAAACATTTTGGTAATGCAGAATGTTGGATTTCAACCTGAAACTAAGGGATATTTCAAATAAATGCAAAAGGTTTCCTTCTTCTAACCCTGATCTCTGCCCCATTTTAGCAAGAAGTAGCTAGAGCGGTTCTCATCCCAGTTCCCTTGAGAGTGAGGAATGGTCAAAAGATAGTATTGAAACCAGTAACCAAAGGGATAATGGGACTCGTAAGTGCAACTGTTAGACTCTCTTAGATTCTTATTTCTTCTTCCTATTTGGTGGCCTCCAAATAGAGGGTTTTGGTTTGGCTCTCTTAGCCTTTTTTTTCTTGCCTGATTAATAAAAGTTTGACTAAGGGGCGCCTGGGTGGCGCAGTCGGTTAAGCGTCCGACTTCAGCCAGGTCACGATCTCGCGGTCTGTGAGTTCGAGCCCTGCGTCGGGCTCTGGGCTGATGGCTCGGAGCCTGGAGCCTGTTTCCGATTCTGTGTCTCCCTCTCTCTCTGCCCCTCCCCCGTTCATGCTCTGTCTCTCTCTGTCCCAAAAATAAATAAAAAAAAAAAAAACAAAACAAAACAAAACAAAAAAAAAAAAGTTGAAAAAAAAATAAAAAATAAAAAATAAAAGTTTGACTAGGAAGCCATTTGGTTCAGCCTGTGGAGTTCTGACTTTTAGGGAGGAGCTAGCACTCTCAAAGGTTCTCTGGGCTTCATTTGGTTTGTTTGTTGCTGCAGCTTTTGGTATCTTTAAATAAAACTGGCCATGTTCTTTTCTTTTTTCTTTTGTTTTGGTTTTTTGTTTTGTGTTTTTAGAGAGAGAGAGAGAGAGAGAGAGGTAGAGAGAGAGAGCGAGCAAATCTTAAGCAGGCTCCATGCTCAATGCAGAGCCTGATTTGGGGCTGGATCCCATGGCCCTGGGATCATGACCTGAGCCGAAATCAAGAGTCTGACACTCGACTGAGCTACGCAGGTGCCCCTTTTTCTTTTTTAAAAATATTTTTATATTATTTCTTGTTTTAGAGACAGTGCATGAGCAGGGAAGAGGGGCAGAGAGAGAGAGAGCGAGAGAGAGCGCGAATCTTAAGCAGGCTTCACGCTTGGCAAGGGGCCCAGTGCGAAGCTCCCTCCCACCACCCTGGGATCATGACCTGAGCCAGAATCGAGAGCTGGATGCTCAACTGACTGAGCTACCCAGGCACCCCAAAACCAGCCATGTTCTCATTGGAAGATGGGAAATGAGAATTCGATTCCCACATGTAGCCCTTTGGGCTGTATTCTCTAAAACTGGGCAATGTTTAGTTATGAACCTATGAAAAGGGAAAAGATTATCTTTTTTTGCAATACTTGTTGGCCATAATACTCTTTAGACTCTGGAGAAAAATGGCCTGAAAATTGATCCTTGAATTATAATACCATCTTGCAATTAGATTTGTTTTGTAAAAGGGAGATGTTTGGAAATTAGGTTTTTAATGTCCTTTCCATAAAAATTAGTAAAGCAAAGACTATAAGATTCTGTTTGCGTCTTGGTTATGTATCTCTGTGTGTTCCTATATGTTATAAATGTGAGATATTTTTTCTACCTCTGAATGGTATTGCTAAAATTAATTTGTAAAAGAGCTCTATTTAGCTGGTTTAAAGACAAGTGCTTGTAAGAATTAGGCATTCTAAAACTCAGAAAGATAGAAAGTAACCCAGGGCACCTGGGTGGATCAGTTGGTTAAGCATTTTTTTTTTTTAAGATTTTGTTTTTAATGTTTATTTGTTTTTGAGAGACAGAGCGTGAGTGGGGGAGGGGCAGAGAGAGAGAGAAGCACAGAATCCAAAGCAGGCTCCAGGCTCTGAGCTGTCAGCACAGAGCCCAATGTGGGGCTCAAACTCAGAGCAGTGAGATCATGACCTGAGCTGAAGTGGGATGCTTAACCAACTGAGCCACCCAGGCACCCCTAAGCATCTGACTTTCACTCAGGTCATGATCTCACGGTTCATGAGTTTGAGCCCCACTTCAGGTGAACTCATGCCCCACTTTGGATGAGCCCTGCTTCTCTGTCTCTCTCCCTTTCTCACTCTGCCCCTCGCTCACTTGTGCCCTCTCTCTCTCTCTCAAAAACAAAACAAAACCAACTAACCAACCAACCAAACAACTAGCCCAAATGTTTTTCAAGTTCATGTGATCTGGGAAAATATCTGTTATTAAAGCTAACTTGAGGTTGTTAGTTTAATTAGACATATCTTTAGGGTTATCCACATTAAATATAAAACTTTTATGCTGCTGTATTTACTGAAAGTCAAAGTTCATGTTATCTCCATTGCAACATTTGTCAGAAAAGAAAAAAAAACACTTAGAATCATGATTGACTTTGTCTAATGCGTCACAAAGTTTAACAGGTAATCTAAACATAAATGTTGAGAACAGATGAACAGATATAAATGAGATAAAAAGGTTTATAGGTAAACTTTTAGAAATGTATTTCTTTTCTTTTTTTAAGTTTATTTATTTATTTTGAGAGGGGAAGAAACAAAGAGAGAGGGAGAGAGAATCCCAAGCAGGCTCCTAGCTGCCAGCCCAGAGCCCAGTACAAGGCTTGATCCCATGAACTACAAGATCATGACCTGAGCTGAAATCAGTCAGCTGCTCAACCACTGAGCCATCCAGGTGCCCCTATAGGTAAACTTTTAAATAGCTTCCAAAATCTTTGCTAACTTGAAACTTTAAGGTGTTGCTCAGTTAAATGATAAGTATAGTTAGATTCATTAAATACCCAGATCATTTCTAAATAAGATAAATTAATAAAACATAAGTTTATTAAAACATTGGTTTATCTGCTTTTGGCTTCCTATTACACAAAAACGAAAGATATTTGGGTCTATTACTAAACATGTTTTATGTCATGCTGAAAATTTACTATCATTTTTTTTAATGTTTATTTATTTTTGACAGAGAGAGAGAAAGAGCGCACAAGCAGGCAGGGGCAGAGAGAAAGGGAGACAGAGGATCAGAAGTCAGCTCTGTGCTGAGAGGGGAGAGGGGGCTTGAACTCACCAACCATGAGGTCATGACCTGAGCCAAAGTGACATGCTGACTGAGCCACCCAGGCACCCGAAGAAGGTGCATGTTTCTAAAACTTATGAAATGTATCCATAGATTAGCCAGTCTAAAGAACTGGTAAAGAAAAAGAAAAAAAAAGAAAAGGGGAATATGAGGAATGGGAATACATTTATTTTTAATATTTTATTTTTAAGTAATTTCTACACCCAATGTGAGGCTCAAATTTACAACCCCGAGATCAAGAGTCATATGCTCTACCGACTAAGCCAGCCAGGTGCCTAGGAATAGGAATACATTTTTGTTGAGGGAAAAGAAAATAATTTTGTCCTAAAGTGAGACTGGTTATTAAAATTTTTTTTTTAATATTTATTTACTTTTGAGAGAGAGAGAGACAGAGAGACAGAGTGCGAGTGGGGGAGGGGCAAAGGGAGAGGGAGACACAGAATCCAAAGAAGGCTCCAGGCTCTGAGCTGTCAGCACAGAGCCTGACTCCGGGCTTGAATTCATGAACCCTGAGATCATGACCTGAGCTGAAGTTGGACGCTTACCTGACTGAGCCACCCAGGAGCGCCGAGACTGGTTATTTAAAGAGGGAAAACTAAGGACAAAATCTGAAAAAAAAAGAAAGTTGTAGAAAGTTTGGGAGAAGAGAATCTGTGGAAAACAATTTTACGTATGGTCAGGATTGACTGAGACTGGAGTGAATGAATTTTAATATTGGAAGTACACTGATATAAGATTAGAATTTGTTTTTCCTCTCTGTTAAAATGACAAACTTTTCTTGGGTTAGTTGTCTGTTCTTAATAAGGAATCATAAGGGCACCTGGCTGGCTAAGTCAGTGGAGCATGCAACTCTTGATCTTGGGTTGTGAGTTTGAGCTCCACATTGGGTATAGCGATTACTTAAAAAAAAAAAAAAAAAAAAAAAAGTAAACAAAGATTTTTTTCTTTTAAAAAAATTTTTTTAATGTTTATTCTTGGGGGGGGAGGGGCAGGGAGAGAGGGAGACACAGAATCCAAAGCAGGCTCCAGTGGCTGGATGCTTAACCGACTGAGCCACCCAGGGGCCACAGTTTTTTCTTTACCTTTAATGCAAGTGGTCTAGAAAAACAAAGTATGTTTTGTCTTCTATGTTCTGTGTTTGATCACTTAAGAAAGTTGAATCTTCTCAATATTAAAAGGGCTAAATGTTGATAACAACTATGTAACCTTCTGTATTTGCCTTTAGAATCTCTTATTGCCACCTTGGTTAAATAGATGATTAACTATTAAGTTTTGTAATGATCTGTAATCCTGTTTAGGCATGTGCCTAAAGCTAATATTTTTGAGATATTTCCCAAAATCCAAATTTTAAATGAAGTCTCCTTGACTAATTAGGCTTTTTTTTTTTTAATTTTTTTAATGTTTTATTTATTTTTGAGAGAGGGAGAGACAGAGCATGAACAGGGGAGGGTCAGAGAGAGGGAGACACAGAATCTGAAACAGGCTCCAGGCTCTGAGCTGTCAGCACAGAGCCCGACGCGGGGCTCGAACTCACGGACTGCGAGATCATGACCTGAGCCGAAGTCGGCCGCTTAACCGACTGAGCCACCCAGGCGCCCCAGACTTTTTTTTTTTAATTTGGTATATCAAATTACATGGGAAGCATTGTCAAACACATGATAACAAACCTTCTTGGATTATATGAATGAATGCTATAACAGTTCCAGAAATTATGTAACATTGCCAAGGTTTTGATATGTCCTGGTATAAAGTCATTACTTGTAATTCTAATTATTGAAGTGTTATGTGTCACAGAAATAGACAGATTTCCTTGTCACCTGAACCTGAACTCTCTTCAGATCTTTAACCACTTTAACCATTTTTGAGTCTTTTATCATTTATAGTTATTATTTTACTCTGATGCTCTTGCAAATGTATTCCAGCTGTGAGGAGATTCATGGAGAGGACTTTTGATAAATAAAGGTTTGTGATACCTTTGCAATTGTAAATGAAACTGAGTAAGAATTTCCAGAACTAATGGGAAAACTGCACTCAAACAGAACAAGAATTAATAACATGGGACTGAATGAATTGAGAAAGATGTTATATTTTTATGACTCTTATTTGAAACATTGCTGTTTCTCTAACGTTTGCTCTTCCACATATAAGGAAACTCTTTCTCTTATGACTTAGAGATATTTGGTAAAATATTCCTTTGTAAGCAAATATGAAACATTTTTCTCCCTTTCTGATCCCTCCAGAATTTGGGAACTCTCAATGAGTATTTTTACTTTCATGGCAATTACAGTTCAATAAGAAATTGTTCTCCTTGTAACAGGACACCAGTGGAAATATTGGTCATATTACTAAAGGTCTGACTGGAATGTCACATTTGAGGGAGACATGCATAGTCTCAGATATGTCCAAACAGCTTTAAGGAACTAAGATAAACTTTATGGAGCCATTGATGTCCCCTTGAAAAAAATAGGGCTTGTACCTTGCTTACAGGGTTCCCAGTAGCTCTATGGGAAGTAGGGAAGATCACTTCTTGGCAAGCTCAGGAACCTCGGGATATTTTGGGGACCTCAAGAAGAGAGGAATTCACCCAAATCTATAGGTATTACAGGCAAAGTCTGATGGCAAATATTGGGCTTGGCTTCTTAGCCTCAAGAGGCTATTAAAAGTTCAATCTGAAATTTCTTATAAAAAGTTCCAGCAAAACAGATTTAAAAGAACCTATGTAGCTGGCCAATCACTATTGTTGCCGTATTTACATAAATAATTAGGCCAAGTTTGTTAAAACTGGACTAATTTTACAAATAAATTAGTCTTAATTTGGCCATCTTTAGTGGAAATGAGGGTGATTTTAGAGAGAAAAATTGTTTCAGTAACATGCCTTTGTGGATGTTAGATTCCAGTTCTAATTGTCTTTGAGTGTTTGTTAAACGACTGGGCTGGATACTGAATTCTTCTGGTTTCCTCAAATATCTGACTATGATTCTCCAAACCAAGGTTTCCTATTTTCTCCCATTCTCTTTAGTTGGAATCATTGAGAACTAAAACTGCCCTTTTTCCTAAAGTCTTGCAAACTGAAGGCAAACAGCGTGATGTAAATTTTAGAGAAATTGCCACAACGGTGATGTGTAGATGACCTTAGTGCCTGTTGCTGTATGGGCCACTCAAGAAGACGACCAGAGGGACACCTGGGTGGCTCAGTCGGTTAAGCATCTGACCAGCTCAGATCATGATCTCGTGGTCCATCAGTTCAAACCCCACGTCGGGCTCTGTGCTGACAGCTTGGAGCCTGCTTCTGATTCTGTGTCTCCCACTCTCTGCCCCTCCCCCACTTGTGCTCTGTCTCTCTCACTTTCAAAAGTGAATAAATGTTAAAAAAAAAAAAATTTTTTTAAAAGAAGATAACCAGAGACTCCAAACTGTAAACCAGGAAAGTCTATCAGTCACCGCCTGCCCTCATTCCATCTGAAGATGCTTGAAGCCTGACATCTAGAAATCTTCCCACTGGCTTCTCACTGTCAGGACTGAGACACTGGATTTATAATTTGCCCCAACCATTAACCTGTGTTTTTCTTTTGTTTCCATAGAAATACTTCTTCTTTTTTTTTTATTCTTTAAGTTTATTTATTTATTTTGAGAGAGCAAAAGAGAGAACCAGCAGGGGAGGTGAAGAGAGAGAGGGAGACAGAGGGTCTGAAGCAGGCTCTGTGCTGTCAGCACATCGGGGCTCAAACTCACAAACTGTGAGATCATGACCAGAGCCGAAGTCAGAGCTTAACTGAGACCACCCAGACGCCCTCCACAGAAATGCTGCTTATTCATTACCTGATTGCCTCCATAATATAGGCCTGAGAGCCCCCACCTGCAGGACCACCTCCTGAAGTAAGACAGCTGTTTAACTGAACTAACCCCTATTCTCAAAACTAAGACTGGTTCGTGAGATATGGGTCAGACTTTGTACGTAAGGTCCAGAACAGAGCAGTTAAACTCTGGCTATGAGGGAATGTAAGGGTTAAATTGTAGTGTAGGGCTAATGCTTAGCTTGAAAAATAACAGCTTTGTGTTGACACTGAAGGTTAAGAGATAACAGCCTTGCTTTGCTCTGGTAAATTACGCCTCATACCCTTGTAAATTAGGCTTCACCAATTAAGGAAACAAAAGTTCAAAGAAAAGAGCATCAGAGGCAGGGTCAAGGAGATCCACTGGTTGCAACTTAGAGGCAGAAAGTCTAAAGTAAACACCTCATTAGGCAACTATTTCTAACTCATCTGGAACCTGTTTCTTTGTTCTGTTCCCAGGTGATGATAAAACCATGTGATCGGTTATAAAAACTCTGTACCCGGGCTGTTCGAGGCTGCACTCTTATCAAGAGTGTTGGTCCCGATGGGTCGGCCTTGCCTCTCATTGTAATAAACTTTGTTGTGACTGTCACTGGTGCCCGTAGCATTCTGTTTCAGGAGTCGTGTGGATGCAACAGGAATAATGTTGATCTGTGATGCTTTTCTAAGAAGAAAATCTTGGTCAAACAGGGGATCTTGCCATTACTTCTAACCAGCTCTGGGCTTGTCTATGTCTTGGCAGTTGGAGAGTAGGAGAGGTCTACTTGCTAGGGAATTTGGTTCCCCCTCACTCTGTTTA
The DNA here is from genome assembly GCF_024362965.1 of Panthera pardus. Taxonomy (NCBI): domain Eukaryota; kingdom Metazoa; phylum Chordata; class Mammalia; order Carnivora; family Felidae; genus Panthera; species Panthera pardus. Next base: position 147,688,196 of record NW_026526732.1, on the reverse strand, counting down.
CAATTCCAGTGAACTTTTAAACTTTTTATGAAGCAAAAAGGAAATCAACACCAGATAGGGATTACTTGCCTGGTTATCAAAAGGATGGATCTTGGTATTCATTTGGGAGAACATTTTTAGTTGGCCAACAAAACTGTTCTTGCCATTGTTGCCCAACAAGAAGAAAGTAAATCTGTTAGCCAAGGTAGTGCTTGCTAAACACATTGCTTTGGACCATATTCTTCCAGAACAGGGTAGAATGCCACTGCTAACACAACTTGCTGTGTTTATATTAATGCTTCTGAAGTTTTATTTATTTTTGAGAGAGAGAGAGAAGAAACTGTGTGTGAGTGGGGGAGGGGCAGAGAGAGAGGGACACACAGAATCCAAAGCAGGCTCCAGGCTCCCAGCTGTCAGCACAGAGCCTGATGTGGGGCTCGAACTCACGACTCGTGAGATCACGACCTGAGCCGAAGTCGATGCTCAATGGACTGAGCCACCCAGGTGCCCCAGAAAAGGTGATTTTATTAAAGCATGGGGACAGGACCCATGGGCAGAAAGAACTGCACTAGGGTTGTGAAGATTGGCTATACACTGTGGAGGTGGGGGAAGTAAAGTTAAGAGGAAGTTTCTTAAAGCGATTTCCATATGCTAAAGAAGACTCACAGATTACTGGAGGTCTAGCTATTGTCAAGCTAAGGTTGTTTTTCCCTCTAGCAAAGCATTATTCTTCAAACAGTAGAAAGTTCCTGGAGATTCGGCTGTTGATAAAATTGCCCTTTTCTTGTAATATTACTAAGATATTTGTAAACTGATGGAGACTCTTTAACCGTTTGTTTTCTGTCCTTTCCTTTGTTCTTGGGCAGCTAGGAGTGCCTGAGGAATGTCACTCATATGGGGGTGGGGGGGGGGTGGTTGCTAGCATATGCTTTGTCCTCAGCTTGCCCTCATCACTTTTCATTTATTAATTGGACTAATCAAGTGTGGTTTCCAATGTTGCTCCAAAATGTCCAAAGAAGGAACTAATATCTTGGTCATGCAGAATGTACATATTAAGCCAAGTACCAGGGAATATTTCCAACAAAGTACAAAGTTGTTTCATCCCTCAGACCCTGAAACTGCACACTTTTCCAGCAGGAAGTAGCCAAAGCGATCGTTGTCCCAATTCCTTCAAGAATGAGGAATGATCATAACTCGGGGGGAATAAAAATGTGCCCCATAGGATTAATGAGGTTAAGACTAACAGGAAATTTAAAGCTTGTTTTTCAGAGACCTGTCTCTCCCTAATCAGCTATTATTTCTTTACAGATCCCACTAACAAACCCACTAGCTGTGTCCATAGAGGGCTGGACTGACATAAATGAAGGTCACTGATACGGTTCTAGCCTGCATTCTGTCCCTGAGATAATAAGCCCAAGATCCCATCCAGTGTATACCGGCTTTCAGAGCATGTGCATAACCCCTCTTGTCCTACAGATGACCTCCTGACATCAGGGGCCAAATTTTGCTTCATTGTAATGTTACATTTCCACCCCAAAGTGAACATGGGATGTATGTTACATGTACGTGTGCTCAGTGCACGTGCTCCATCTTTCCTCATGAATACTCATGAGTTTACCTGCTGTTTGCATCGATATGTATGTAATCCCAACCCCTAAGATTATAAAAATTTATTCTACTCTGACTTGAAGGAGGCAGATTTGAGCCAGTCTCTTCTGTCTCCTCCTTTTGCTGCCTCTCAAGCCATTTCCTTGCTGCGTACTGGACGTCTCAGTGCTTGGCTTTGCTACGCATCAGGCAGATGAACTTGGGTTCAGTTATACTATTTGCAGTTGCTTATGTTTAAATCAATTTTCAATTAATTAAAGTTGTAAATTTACAAACAGATTTTCTTTAAGTTTTTAAGTTTAACTTGCATAACTTGGATGTTCTATTTAGAAATCTTGTAATTTTTGTATAAAAATAAAAGCAATAACTTGTTCCTTGATTAATGTTCAATTAGCCCATGGGCTTGACATATTAAATTTGCTTGAACATTACTCTTGCCACTTACAAAGCTAGCTAATTAAATTCTCCTACATATTTAAACTACATTTATAAATTTAATATACTGGATTTTTTCAAGCAACTCAAATTCCTCATAGGGCAAATTTACAAGTCAAACAAGAAAAAACCTTAAGCATGTAAATGACTCTCATAAGCCTAATAATTCAAGCTTCTAAATGTAGCAAATCAAGTTATCTTAAAGATTTCAATACTGTTTACAAACATAATCAAATTACTGATACCTTTCAGCTTCAAATTACAAGTCTAAGATAAATTACATAATTCAATTTGAAATCACAAGACTAATCTATCAGATTCTCTAACATGCCAACTTCTTTTAAATATTATACACATATTAAAAACACACACAGACTGTCTCAGTCTTCAAAAATCTTTTTCCTGACCTTACACAAATGAAGTAACATTATGGACTTACTTTACTTTTTTTTTATTTAAAAAAAAAATTTGTTAATGTTTATTTATTTCTGAGACAGAGAGAGACAGAGCATGAGTGGGGGGGGTGGGCAGCCAGGGAGGGGGACACAGAATCCGAAGCAGGCTCCAGGCTCTAAGCTGTCAGCACAGAGCCCAACGCAGGGTTCAAACTCACAGACTGCGAGATCATGACCTGAGCTGAAGCAGCCGCTCAACCGACTGAGCCACGCAGGCGCCCCTGGACTTACTTTTAGTCATTTCTATTTTCCTCCTGGAGGTGGTGGTAGAATAAAATGTTTTCTGTTCCTATTTTTCTTGCCATAATTCTACAATCATCTTATTGATTTTTCCCTATAACTAAAGAAAAGTCTGATAATTGTCCTTCTAAATGTAAAACTTGGTTTAAACAAAACTAATAAATGTATTAATTTATATTATTTATCTATGCAAAGTAACAAAAATAACACTTATGTTAGAGTGAATGATGCAACTAACCATTACTTTATACCATCCTGTTCTTCCTTTAGTATACTTTTTTTCTTCATCTGTAAAATGGGAATAGTAATTTCTGTCTTAGAGAGCTATACAGCCAAACGAGACATCTGTCATAAGTATAATAACTCAACACATGTTCATTTCCTCCTTTCTCCTTTTTTGCCACTACAGCATTTCCCGAAAACTCAGATTAATGTGGAGAAATCCCAGGGTCTCTCTTTCTTCTAAGTGTAATGGGTACGGGGCATATCTAGGAGGCGTTTTGTGAGATGGAAGAAAAACGACTTTCTCTGGAGAGGAATCCCTCTCCTCACTCTGATCCCTCCACTGTCCACAATGGGGTTTTGAGATGATTTAATGTTTTAAAAAATAGAAATAGGGGTGCCTGTCTGGCTCAGTTGGTGGAGCAGTGACTCTTGATCTTGGGGTTGTGGGTTTGAGCCCCACATCCGGCATAGAGATATCTTTTAAAAAATGGAAATAATGTGGATACGGTATTTATATCTTTGTTTAAAGGATGTGTTAAGAATTCTAAGTCCATACGAAGACAGTCTCTTCTATTACACTACATGTTATACTATACACTATACTATACATATACTATATACATATATACTATATACATATATAATATATACATATATAATATATACTATACATATACTATACACTACATGTTATACACTATATTACATATCACTATATAATGGGGGGGGCGGGGAGGAGGGATTTCCCCACACCCTCACTAGGGTAGCACTTTGCTCTGAACCTACACAGAACTCTTCTCTCACACAGGCCAGCAGCATTGTTACTCAGGCTCCTAGAAACCTCGTTCTTTTTCAGTAAACACGGGAACCCATATCTCTAAGCCCAACCCAGAGCTTCCCTTGCACTCTGATTCACAACACCCCCAATTCAGAGATGCTGGACGGTGCCAAATTCACCCCATCTTTCCCTGGTGTGGTCCACCTGAGAATTTTACCAAGAAAATGATCCCATTCTAGAGGAAGCCTCACTGCCTGCTAGACATGAATTGGAGAAGTTGCTCTCAGTAAAGTCAGAGGTCAGGTGAGAAAGGGGTCAGATCCAAACATGAGAAGGTTGGTGAGTGCAGCCTGTGTGGGGCCAATCATCACAGAAGTCTGAATGTTGCTAAGTAGTTTCACTGTGTGATGTGATGAAGCAGGCAACTTTAAAGAACTGTCTTCCTGCTGTGTTCTTAGACAAAGCTGGGAAAAGTTGAAGCATTAGGCACCAGGAATGATTCCAAGATTGCAAAGCAAGAGTTGAGATAAGTGGAGCAGAGAGTTTTTCTGATTTGCATGTTGATTTCAACAATGGACGCCTACTCAAATGTTACTCCTCAGATGTCACTTGCACACCTTCATGCTCTCCCCTCCATTTGGTTGCCAAATCCCATACTCCAGGTGGAGGGAGATTCTGTGGCTTTAGCCCCTTCAGCTATCAAGTGACTTTCTCAGAAAAGTCTGTTTTCTGCTCATATTAGTTCATCACCTGACCTTGGTCTTGTGACGCTGCCCCTCTACTGGATCATTCATACAGTTTGCTGGGGATCTGCTACCTGTCCTATGCTCAATAGGCCAGATCACTGCTTTTTGTTCCCTTATTATCCGGTGGGCTGAATTTCCCCTCCCCCTCATCTTTGATATGCCATAGTCTGGTGTTTACCTTTTTAACATGTCCAGCAATTGGTGAACATGCCCCAGAAGCTGGGTTTGCTGGTTTTCTGGTTCCTGACCTTTGGACACTTCCAGCAATCTTTGGTAACTCCATTCCATCTCTCCCTCTCTGTCAGGCACGCGCGCGCACACACACACACACACACACACACACACAGGATTAGAGATTGAATTAAATCCATATTTTACAAGTGTCTTTGATCGGGGCCTTTACATCTGAGGTGGGTACAACTGGAGCAGGATATGGTGGTGGTTTTATTTTAATTAATGAATTAATTTTAATTTATTTCAAAGCTATTCAGATGGTTAGGTCATAAAAACTTATTCAGTTCACTGAGTGGTTTGGGCAAAGGAAGGATTTTGTCTGGATGGACACCTAGTGACCTGAAATAAACTTTTTTCAGACGAGGTAAACTAGCAGACACATGAAGGTAAACTGTGGGGTGGGGCGGGGAGGCAGGGAGATGCTGGGTACAAGGCAAGGTGGATTTCATACCCACACCGCACAACTGAGCAGAGGACACCCAAACACACTTCTCTCCCGGGGCTGGACTGCCCCAAATCACTGGCCCCAAAGACTCAGGAATCTAGACCTCTTTGATGGAAACGAAGCTACGATTTCAGAAGAACCACCATTTTGAGAATTTAACTTCCTTAATACCTGCGGAATCCATCTGCTCCCCTGCACCCCCATAAACCCCTGCCTTATCCTATGCCTCCCAACTTCTCACGCCTTCCTTTCGGCAACCCCGGAATGCACTTAGATTTCGGTTTTGGAAACTTCATTCTGGCGGAATAAAGGGTGGAGTGGAGGGGACCAGGGTAGACTCCAGCCAAACGTTTTGGGGCTCCTCATGCCTTACAGGATAGAATTCCAACTCCTTCCTTACAGGGGCAGAGACCACCACAGCTCGCGCCACTGCCAGCCCGCCTTCTTCCAATGAAAGTCTTCCAGCGGTTCTCAAAACCCAGTGGGGAGGTGCGCCCGGGGGCCCCGCCCACCAGAGGGCACGCTGGCGTGCTCGGTGCGGCGACGGCCATCTTGAATCCGGGCAGCCCGCCCACCTCCGCGGTCTGCTGAGCCCTGGGGCGGTGGTGCCGCGGCTGCGCGCGGGGGTTAGAGGGGAAGGCTATACCCCCTCCCCGCTGACCCCTTGGCGGGCCTGTGCTGCAGACCAACGGCCCCGTTCCCCACCTGGTCGGCTTCTACGTAAAACTTCGAGCCAGTACCCTGGTGGCAAGTGCCAGCTCCCGCCCGTTCTACCTGGTGACTCTGGGCAGGTACCTCAGTTTCCTTTATATAACTGTAAAGTTGGGAGTTTAAAGCCCCAGCCCCACCTCCCAATCCCCCAGGTCACCAGCTATAAAACCTACTGATTGGGCGTGGATGATAAATTCTCCGCATAAGGCTTGGCTCGTAGTATGTGTTCGGTGTAGGTTGTCTGTGAACTTTCCCTGCAGATTGCAGGCTGCTTTGTAGCCACCACCCTTCCAGCTGCAGGGAGGCGGGATATCCAAGGGTGCAGTCTGTACTTGGACTGTTTGAAGATCAAGTCCGAAGGGAGAGGGGATTGGCAAGACCCCCTCAGGGAGTGCAAGTGAAGCCCCTAAATCCTTTAGGACTTGCACGTGACCATTTTGGAAAGGTGTCAGAAACACAGACCAGGGTGCCCAGGACTGGAAAGACTTTGGAACATTTGAACGCCCCCGTGCTTGTTATTTTTATTACTCCTAGCTGCCTTTTCCCATAGGGACTCCTATGTAGCACAAAATTCCTGGAATCAAAAGCCCTGTGTGTGCTGGTTGTGGGGGACATGGGGAAGAGAGGACTGGGACACTGTGTCCCAGGCAGAGCCAGGTGTGGGGGTGAAGGGCTTTTTGGGCCAGCATGGATGGAGGCCCCAGGGAGAGGCATTCAAAGCAAGCCTAAGGTGGCCTCTAGGAGTCCCCAGGCATATGCCAGAGGCTCTACCAGCCAGAGCCCAGCAACTTGGAGTCTCCCAACTTCCTAAAAGGTGGGAAACTTGCCTGGGACACAAAGAGATGAGAAGTGCCTGGAGAAGGGGCTAGGAAAGGTGGGGAGGGGCCTAGGCCTTGTAGGGGGCTGGGGCCTGGGAAAACCACACCCAGCCCTCTACCTGATTCTGGAGGCCTAATATGAGCTTTTATCCAGTAATAAACCAGGTAAGTGTGAGGCTCGCCCAGGCTCCCCCAATCCAGCCTGGCGGAGGGACGGGTAGCAGAGGATATAAAAATTACCAAATGGGAATCAGAGATTGCAGTTTATTTCAGACACACTCAGAAGGTGGGGGCTGGCCAGTGGGTTCCGTCTGCATCCCCTCCCTGCATTTGGCTTAATCTACCCCCAAACCCCTAGACTGTGCAAGATAGACAAGGCATTCCCACCCCACCCACAGGAGGGGCTTAGGCAGGTGAGGAGTGTGGAGAGTGGGGGGTCAGGGGGGTGTAGAGTTCAAGTATTCACAGTTTCCCCATCCACACCCCCGGATTACACTGTGCCCAGGCCGTGAGGGAAGATCCCAACCCCAGGGTTCCTAGTGGCATTAACAACTCTTTTCTCAGAAACCTCAAGACGAGTTCCTTACCCCCTTTCCCTGACAATAACAAACCAGTCCTAAATTCTGTAGTCTGGGCAAGGAGGGAACCTCAGCACTCCACTTACCCAAGACCCCTCCTTCCTTATTTGGAGTGATGGGGGCAGGGTGGGCTTCACTTGTAGTGAATAGGTTGGGTTTAAGTGGTAATATGTGAGGGGAGGGGAGAGAACTGAGGATCTTGGGAGGGGGGCTTGGGGGCTGCTGATGAGGTTCTGACAGCTCTGGTCTGCACCCCCAACTCCATCTCTACCCCACACTGAGGCCCAGAATCCCTGAGAGTCCACTGCAACGGTGATATGGGGTGGGGGGGAGTGGAGCAGCGGGAGAGCTTAGGAAGGGCCAGGGCTGGGCTCCAGGCCCAGCAATCAAGCTCTGACCTTCTAGAACACCTAGCTGAATCCTGGGGAACACAGGGTCTACTAACTCCCACACCCAGACTTCCTGGCGTGGGGAGAGTGGTGGGAATGGGTGGGGGGAGGGTCCTTCCAAGGGTATTACATAAAGATATAACCATTAAAAATTTTGAGGGGAGAGTGACTCTTAGCCTCTTGCTTCCCCAAGATGTGAATCTCCCCAGTGCCCAATAGATAGGGCTGAGGGTGTCCCAGAGAGCTGAGGAAGAAGGCTATAGCCCCTCTCTGACAGGATGGGGCCCAGAGAGGGGGCCCATTAGCACCATGCAATGTTGGGGCACCCCTGGCAGCCTAACTGACCCCCATGCAGGGGCCCTCCCAAAGCTGGAGTGTCCACTTGCTAAAGCTTCTGTATTCTTGAGGGGGGACCCCTGTAGAGAAGGGGGGGATGGGAGACGGCTTGGCTGAAGCCCAGGCAGGGGTCTCAGCTAGGACCCCAAAGGGCCCCTCTGGGAGTCATGATTTGAAGAATCTTCGTACCACAAACTGGCCCAACAGAACCACAGACAGAACTATCAGCACGTTCACGATGGGGCCATTTCCCAAGTTCAGGGCTGCCACCTGCCAAGAGACAGAGATAGAGGGCTGACGGCACATACAGGCACTCCAGGGCTGGGGTGGGGCTGGGAGAGAGGCAGCCCCAGCAGCAGGGAGGAGGCTGCCGACACTTGGGCACTTACCCAGCCGCCCCTCTGCGCAATCCACCGGGCAATGCAGTGACGCAGCATGACGTCGACCACCAGTTTGGTCACCTGGCCCAGGAAGCCGGTCAGGCCGTGCTGGTAGATGTGTAGAGCCAGGCGGTAGCCAAAGCCCAGGAGAGCCACCACTCGGCCCCAGTTGATGCCGCTCTCAAATAGACTGCAGGTAGAGTGTTGATATCGTCAGTGGAGACCCCCAGAGGGCCCTTCAGCCTGCTTCTCCTCTCCCACCGTCCGGTGGCAACCCCCCCCACTCCCAGCTGGAAAGCAAAATGGCTTAGCTGTGACTCAAGGTGGCAGAGGTTGCCCCAGCCTGGCCTCAGTTTGGGAAGAACCTGCATCTCTGTGAAAGGAGGAAGCTCAGAGGGCGTCTGAGCGGGGTGCTGCCGCCAGGTTGTGGCCCCAGCACCGCAAGTGCAGAGGGGCAGAGAGCAGTGAGGGCAGAGCAAGCGGACGGAAGCAGCAGGGAGATTACCTGTGGGTGTTGCTGCTGGCCTGGCAGCCCGAGAGACGGCAGAGAGAAAAGGACAAAGAGGAGGTTAGGACAGGACCTGGAATCAGAGTGGAGTGGGGGAGGCCTCGAAGGACAGGGGCAGGATGTTTCAGCTCTGGGCGCTAATCCTAGATCAGTCGCCTCCTCCTACCTTCACCCCAGCTTCAGTCACCTCGACACTGACTCCTAACCCAGACGTAACAGCAGATGACACCTTTAAGTCCGGACACTGTTCTAAGCGTCTTTCCTCTATTTTACAGACGTGGGGACTGAGGGCCATAGATTCACAAAGCCAGTAAGTGGCAAAGCTGAGATTTGACCCAGGCATGTGGGCTCTCTAACCACACCAGATGGCCTTTCGGACGCCACCCTGTAGCAAAGGGAAGCCATTTCCAGGACATTAGCAATCTGACCATTTTTGGTATGAAATATGGTTCCAGATCAGAAGGCCAGCTGTGTCTCAGCTGGGCTGGGGAGCTCTGGGGACATCCCTACTCCGGCATCTCTATAGTCCTGATCTATCTGGTACAGTCCCGAGTGCCCAAGCTCACAAGAGCTGTGAGCTTGTATACCAAAGAGGAGCAGTCTGGGGCCCAGAGAGAGAAAGACAGGGCCCGAGGCCATGTGTGAGTCAACAGCAGACAAGGGGTGGTGCACATGTCTCTTGACACTGACAGAGAAGCGTGTATCTCCCATCCCACTGGCAGGGCACAGTGCGGGGGTGACAGCACAGCACAGAGGCCGGGGCCAGGGCTACCTCGAGGCAATCTTGGTGAAAAGTTCATAGGCGTTCTCTGCTGTGGGTTGCAGGCGCTGCAGCATGGCCTGGAACTCTGAATCATAGCGCTGGTTGATGTTGTCCCCAATGATAGCGAGCTGCCGACCCACCTGCCCCATGGTGCTGGAGAAAAGAGGCAGGTAGGTGAGCAGGCAGAGGGCGGGCAGGGCTGGGGCCTGGACTCAGGGAGAAGGGGTTCTGCCCAAGATGCCCCTGGCCTTGTGGACCCCTCCTTGGAAATTCCTGACCGTGTTCTTAGACATGAGGGCAGAGCACAGGATCACAGGACAGGCATATTCTATAAAGGGTCCAAGATCCCTGATCGGTTGGGGGGGGGGGGCAGGGGCAGGGGGAGCCCCAAATAAAAAGGGTCTCCCCAGTTCCCAGGACCTGCACAGCAGCCCCATGTGAGCCTCCGCCTCCCTGAAGATATCCCCGTGGGCCCAGAGGGCCATTGCTCACCTGCTAGGTTCTAGGGGCAATGTGACTATTTCTGGGTCAGTAGGCGCAGCTGCCCCCTCAGCCTCCTGCTCCTGCTGATAACGGTGAAAAACATAGCTGCGGAAAACCTCCTCGGTGTCCCGGGCTACCTGCTCCTCTGAGGATCAAAGCCAGGAGTCAGGGAGGAAGGGCTGGACGGCCCCATGCTTTGTGGATGGGTCTTTCTTCCTCAGGGCCTCGGCTGTCCTCACCCGTGAACAGAAGTGTCCCTACTCCAGCCCTTAGTTAACAACTAGTGCTTATCGCGTATAGGATATTTTTCTAGCACGTTTCACTGAAGCCTCATAATAGCCTTGTGAAGCAGATGAACACCCCAGTGTACAGGTGGGGAGCTGAGGCACGGGGTGTTTACATAACTTGTACAAGGTCACACAGTCAAGAATGAGCAGTGGAGCCAGGACATAATCCCAGGCATGTGGGCCCCTGAGTTTTAGTGTGTACAGGCTGGGTAGCCCTTATGGCTCGGGAAATGTGGGAAACAAAATTTAGAATTGCAGCTTTGGGTCCAGAAGAGTTACATAGGGACACGGTGACATACAGGGGACTGAACCCAAAGCCCAGGGAGCAGTCTGTAGTGGGCTGGGAATCGCAGCCCTTTGATGGTCCCCTTGGAAAAGGGAAGAAAGGCAGCCATCTTACTTCCTCCCCAAAGTCATAACAATCGCTTTCACCAGTCAGCAGGACTGCCGGGGTGATAAGCCTAGGAACTTCCTTCTTTCTCCTACGGTAGGAATAGAATAGCCACGCCCCACTCTTCATTCTTCTCCTCACCCCCCTCCTGCCTCTCCCTTGAGATGGCGTGGTGCCCACCTCATGCTCACTCCCAGGCCTCTCCTAGCCTCTGCCCCCCAACCCCAGGCCCAGACTCCTCCCCACTCCCAGGGCTTAACCTGGACTGCACTCCAGCTTCTGAGGTCACCTGCACACACCGGCACTGGGTGGGGAGATGCTTTCTGCTTTACCCAAGGTGAGTGAACGGGGGCAGGAGAGCCTGCCTGTAAGTCTGGCCTGGCCCTGTCCACTCCTGCTCTCTCCATCCTCTCAGACAGCCCTGGTGGCTGTGGGATGGGGGAGGAGGGCAGAAAGACCCTTACCAGAAGTAGCAGACGGGGCAGGCTCTTCACACTCCTGCCTGGGAGGACCTGGGCCTTGCCCGGATGCCATTTCTCAGGTCCCAGTGGAGGGCAGCGCTAGCCTGTGGGGACGAGTGAGAGACAGCAGAGATGGGGACGGGCAGGGGCTGTTGATGAGGGGGAGGGTCCCCCACTCCCCCAAAAGACCCCTCCATCCTAGCTCCAGCCAAGTCTCATTTCACCACCTTGGGTCCCTGTGGAGTCTGTCGGCAGAATCAGAACTTACTGAGCATTTCACTAGCAAGAGAGAGCAAGAAAGGCAAGGCAGTCAGGATTTGTACCTAGGGACCTGGACCCCGAAGCCAGGGCCCTGGGGAGGGGTGGTTGGAGTAGTGCCCTCGTGGGTCTCAAGTCCTCTTCCACCTCGCTCCTGGGTAAATGAGGCTGGTTGCAGAGGCTGGGGTTCCTTCTGCTGCTCCTGGGGCCTCCTGCACCCTCTCTAGCACACCCTTACCACAGGATTACCACCTTCTAGCCAATGACCCGTGAAACTTGTGCTCGGAGGTCCCACTTCCCCTTGGCTGGTCAGTGCACCCCTGTTTTCCAACTCAGGCCTGTTAGCTACGAACACTTCCTGAGCACCTATGGTATACTTCTACTGCTCCCCCAGGGGTGTCAGACACTGAAAATGCACATTAACCCAGCAAGGTAAGCATCATCATGCCCCTTTTACAGGTGGGAAAAGTGAGGCACCAAGAAGTTGGGGCCCGAGGCCACATAGCCACTCAGGGAGTCAGGGTGGTAATCTGAATTTCCATGAGTTCATACGCTCAATACTCGCATAAGATTTACTTTCCAGTTTGTGGACCTCAGAGGGTACCCTTTCAAGACAAGATCACCTGTTTACATCCTACCTTGGCTCTTCCCATTCCTGCCTTGCCGTGAGCTGAGGAAGTCTTCTCCACAGCTCTCCCACCCCGCCCCCCACCTGACATGTACCCCCACCACATACCTGCTGTCCTGTCCCTGGCCCCAGTTTTCCTCTTTGCTCAATCCTGGCCACAGCCCTGATCTGCTCTGTGAACCCGCAACAGAGGGAGTATTTCCTGGACGTGAGCTGTTTCACTTTCAGTTCTCACCCCTTCATACCCACCCCAAAGCTGCCTCCATCACTCTTTGGGGGAAGTGGCCTTCCTCCTACCTCGGGGGAAGGCCCGGTCCCACCCTGGGCCGAGCACAGCCACCTCCTCCTCCCAGGGAGGACCTGACTACCCTCCTCCCCGCCCTATCCTCCTGCCTCTCGGGCCTGGGGCCATTTTCGAAAGTGCCCCAAGGCAAGAGCTCTCCGGAAGGTGTGGAGGAAGGCTCTCCACCCCTCCACTTACTGGGGGCAGGGATAGGGAGAAGCCCGACCCTCCCTTCCTCTGTCCCCGGGCGCCAGCTTGAAACAGATCTTTGCCTGGCACGCCCCCATCCCTGCTCCTTCCGGAAGATGCCGTTCCCTCTCCCCTGGTCCCTGAACGAAACCTGGAACCCCCAGGACAGCAGGACAGGAGATTGCTGATTGCACCACCAACTCTCTCTGCCGCTACCCCAGGGGCTCACTGCTGGGGAGTAGGTGAAACATCAGAATGGCCCCCAGGGCCAGAGGCCTATGCCGACCTGGGCCTACCCTTGCCCTCATCCAAGTGGCCTGACTTCCTGGTAAGGGGAGTCCATTGCTCTCTACTTGCTGGGCTTAGAATATTCCCCAGGGGGAGATGCCTGGTTGGGCTGCAGACCCAGTCTAGGGCTCCTAGGGCAGCAGGAAGCACCAGGAAAGTTCTCTCCCTGACCTTGACCTTGGCTCCGATCTCCACTTCCACCCCCCACCCCACCCCGCCCCAGACTGCTAAAGGACCTGGTTCTTTGGCACCCGATTTGACAGGAAGGGCAATGGGGGAGCTGTCTGAGGGGAAGCCAGAGGGAGCCCCGGCTGGATCAGGCCCCCAGCAGACATTGGCGGAGCTGCCCAGGCAAGTCTCCAGGCCTCCCTGTCCCCACCTGGCTGCCTGCAGGCTCCTTGTACCCCCTGGGCCTGGGGCTGCCGAAAGCCGGGAGGATGGGTAAGACCCTCCCACCTTACCTGCCAGGACCCTCGCCCAGGCCCGGGATGGCTCACAGGGCCGAGGCCAGAGATCCTGAGGGGCCAGCGGCTGCTCCTGGGGGTCGGGTGCCCAGGCCCAGCTTCCTGGAACAGGCGTCAGTACAGTCCCGATGTCTGGACGCGGCTTCTGCTTGCCCCAGCTTGGCCCTAGGGACCCGCGAGGCTGCCCGGATCCTAGACGTGCCGGCTCTTCCCGGCTCCAATTAGCTCCCTCTAGAGGAAGTCGCTGTGTGGCCGCCGGATGCTGATGAAGGGCCTATAGCCTGGGGGTCGGTCTGGGCTGGTCCGCAGAGGAGGTGCTCCACCCTTTACACTTGGCCCCGGTCAGGTGGCAAGGCTCCCCTTCTCCCACTTCTGATTCCCAGTCCCGGTCTTTGATCTTTACCCTCTTTCATGAATCAATACCAATAAAAAAGGCAGGATGGCTTAAGCACCACAGTGTGCCTTGCACTTTAGTTACCATTCTCTCATTGAATCTTTTTTTTTTTTTTTTAAACAGTATGGTACTAGCTTTATTAATTTATTTGGGGGGGGTGTGCATGCACGCGCGTGCACACACACACACACACACACACTCACACGCAAGCAGGGGAGAGACAGAGGGTGAAGGAGAGAAAGAATCTTAAGCAGGCTGCACACTCAGCGTGGAGCCCAATGTGGGGCTGCATCTCACTACTGTGAGATCATGACCTGAACCGAAATCAAGAGTTGGATGCCTAACCCATCAGGCCACTCAGGTGCTCTTACTGAATCTTTTCAATAACTCTTGGAAGTAGACGCTGTCCACTGCACCCGTTTTACAGACGAACAAACTGAGGCTCAGTGGGCTTAAGGAACTCACAGGGTCACTAAGCTGGGTTTATAATCAAGTCTATAGGTGTCGTGGGAAATAATAATACTAACTTGAGATTCAACGTGCAATTAAGACGGGCACACAGGCACCCTGGTGGTCTCTAGAGATTTGAAATCCTAAAGGTGACAGGCAAATAAACAGAGATGAAAACAGGGGTGCATGGGTACCACCTGAGGATGTGCAAGTGGATGCTGAGAGGCAAGAAAAGAGGGAGGATAGACACTGTCTGGCTGTGAGGAGTGGATTTGAAAGACAAGCCAGGTGGAGAGAGTTGTGTGCAGAGGCCCCAAAAGCCCCTGCCCCATTCCCAGTCCAAGGACCCCCAGCTTCCTCTGCCTGCTCCCCACCCCCATGCCTTCTGGAGCCTCATTAGCCACCTCATTAGCCTCCAGTCTGCCTTCCCGTACCTTTTCCCCCTGCCTCATCGACCTCCTGCCCTCTCTGCCCCCAACGAATCCCCTCTACCATGTCTTCTTCCCAGGCTCCCCATCACTCCCCTGCCCTCCCCCCGCCACCCCCGGCCTTTGCCTTCTAGAACTCTTGGAAGTTTCCAACTGGAAGTTTTAATTTGAAAACTCCTCCTGTTCTTAAGCAGTTGGTGGGGTGGCTGTGACGGCCCCACCCTTCGAGTCAGGGTCTCTCTCGGGATGGAGGCCCCAGCTCCAAACCGTCAATCCCGAATTTTGGGCCGTTCCTCCGTGTTCCGCTTTTTCCGTAGCCTGGTGGGGAACAAGGGCAGCCCAAAGAGCTCTGACAAGACCCCGATAGGGAGTCGGACATGCCCCTTGCGAGAGCAAGCCGCCACCCCATTGGTGATGAACCGCCATGGAGGGGTGGGGAGGAAGGAGCCAAAGCCATCCACCACACTACCCTACATGCTGTCTGTGGCCTTGCCACGGCAGGACCCCTTGGGGCTAGGGATGGGGGACACAGGGGCCCAGACCCCTACCCCCACGGAAGTCCTGAGGGTGGGGGCCCAGGGTGTAGAGGTGAAGCCTGTCCTGCCCAGGAGAAGCCAGGAGGTGCTGGGCAACCTGTCTGGAAAAGAGGAAACGGAAGAAGAGAAGGAGGAGGCGGTAGGGGAGGCCTCCGGGGATACAGAGACCTCAGACAGGTGAGGGACCGGGCTGTGGATGGCGGGCGGGAGCCTGGGATGGGGGTACTGGGGCAAGGATATGGGAGGACCCCAATTGAGGAAGGCCCGGGAATGTGGGTCTTCAGGTGGGTAGAGGACTGGAATAAGGCACGGGGGTTGATGGAGGGACAGATATATCAAGGATGGGAAGGAGCCTGGGGGTGAGAGTATTGGGCGGGGAGCAGAGATGGGGTGGGTCTTCCCACCAGTCAGGGGATGTGGGTGGAGGCCAAAGATAGAAGAAAGACAGGCTGGGGACTGGGACGAGAGAGTGCCAAGGTGAGCCAGGCCACCATGGCTTCCCAGCTCCTTCCTGGTCCTCACTCCACCCTGCCTTCCCTCCCCACTCTCTCCCTCCTCATTCCCACTCCCGTGTGGACCTGGCACCACTCCCTGTGAGGAAAGGGCCCACCTCCCCCTCTGCTCCCCACCTTCCTCCTCACTCTACCTTCAAGGGAAGATAGCCCCCTGTACGATGAGGACCCCAAAAGGCCCAGCAGGGAACTGTTGGAGGCAGGAGGGTGGAGGGGGCTGAGCAGGGCCTATAGGAGGGCCCTTGGGGACTTTGGGGGGTTTAGGGAGCCTTTGCCACATGTCTGGGCTCCACCTGCTACCCCCATCTGACTATGCTTTGGGATCAGGGGCCACTTTGCCCAAGCTTTGGAGTTGGAGCAAGGATGCCTGCAGAGGGCCATGGGGCCACTGGAGGTCGGCCCCGAGACCTTCACCAGGGAGGAGGAGAAGGAGTGTCTGCTTGATGGTGAGTGTGGTGGCCACAGGTGTCAGGCCAGTGCCAGAAATAGATCCTGTACCTCAGACTCCTCAGGGGTGTGGGGCCTGGAAGGACACAGGATAGTCTGAGGGAATGCTGAGGGCAGGCTGCGTGGATCGGAGTCCATTCCATTCCCCTATGCCAAGTCGTGTGATAGTGGCAAGTTGCTCCCCGCTTCTGTGTCTCAGTTTCCTCATCTGAGAGGAATGAGACCATAACAGTATCTATCTCAGAGGGCAGTTGCAATGAGTCAATGAAATGTCTTTTGCAAAGTGCCTGGTACTGTGCTGAGCACATAGTAGGTGTTTGCTAAAGAAAATGAGGGAAGCTCCCCCTCACTTCAGCCTGCTCAGTGCCCTTGCCCTCCTCGGCCTGGGCCTGGGCCTGGACCTGGGCTGCCCCTTGTTCCTGTCAGCCTGTCAGTGACACTGCACCTTCATAGGAGACCTCAGGCTGGCCTCTTCGAAGGTGGGGACAACTCCTTGGAACCGCCGCCTCCTCACCTTGTACAAGCAGCTTCAGAAATCAGCTGTCGCCAAGGTCTGTAGAACCAGGCTGGGGCAGTGGGGGGTGGGTGAAGCCTGGTTGGGGCTCCTCCTCGCATTTGGCTGGGCCCCAGGATTTGGGGCTTGGGCAAACCCCTCGTAACCTGGTGGGTTCCCTCCTGCTTTTTGTTTTATCTGGGGGTGGGGCTGCACGCTTGGGTCCCTGTCATCCTCACCTGCTCAGTGGCCCGGCATGCCCTCAGTTTCCTCTCAAGGAAGGCTTGCCTGATGAGGAGAAAGGCAAGGAAGAGGAAATGGAGGAAGAGGACAGCTCATTCAAGGTCTGTGTCCCAGGCATTGTCACCCTGCAGTCACCGCTGCATAAGACTTTTAGGTCAACAGATACAGTGGGTAAGTGTGGCGCCCAACCTGCCCTCCTCAGGCCAAGGGGGCTCCACTCTGGCCCTGACTCATAGGTGTGATACCAGTTCTTACCACCAGGTGGTACCAGAGGACCTAAGATGACCACTGGAGAAGGGGTTGCAGGGGGACCAGTGGGTGGCTCAGCAGGAGCTGCAGGCTAGGTCTAGCTAGAGTCCTCCTTTCTCAAGGTTTGGGGGGGCAGTGAGGTGGGGATTGTGACTACGGCTTGCGCTCCAGAAGCATCACCCACTCCCAACCCAGAATTCTAACTTGTTCAGTGGGCATCTCCATCCCCGATTTTCCCATCACACCCTGCTGTTGACGGTGCCCCAGCGCTACCCAGACATTGTGAACAGATGACTCAGTGGTAGTGATATGACATGATAACATCACATGATCATTGTTGACATTCACATAGCCATTACTATGGGCCAGACCCCCTTCTGAGCACTTTTCGTGAAATACCACTTCGCAACTCTGAGGTAGGTCCTATTTTAATCTCTATTTCGTTGTGAGGAAACTGAGGCACAGAGAGGTTAAGTAACTTGTCCAAGGTCACACAGTAGTAGGTGGCAGAGCTGGGATTTGAACCTAGGCAGTTTGGGTAGTTCCAGATCCTTGCTCTTGAGTCTGTGGCTGGTGGAGAGTGGAGGCAGATGTCTGCCCCTTGCACGCTCTCCCCACGAGGGGAAGAAACTCACACTCATGCAGGTGGGAGGGAGCGCTTGGCAAGTGAGTTTGCTGGCAAAGTCAGGGAGGTGGGCGGGTAGTATCTGGCTGGTTCCAGCTAATGGAAAACATAAGGGCTGGGGCTGGGGGTGACCAGGGACTGCACACGGCTGGGATGAGGTCTGGAGAGCCGGAGCCGCCTGCCTGTCCCATGCCCATCTCTCTGACTCTCAGGTTTCGTGGAGTCGGAGTTAAAGAAGCTTTTGGTAGTACAACGGGAGTCCCGCCTCTGGAAGATGGGCAGTCATGAGGGCCGGGAGCTGTTGACCCAGCCAGAGATCACCCTGGAGGAGGCAGGCATTGTGGACGGCCAGGTAGGCCTGGCCTGTCCCGACCATCACCCCCTGTGTGAAGGCACTAGAGAGAGCGGTGCCTCCCACTCCATCGGCTCCTGGCCCTGACTCCAGCCTCCCACTGTCTGGGTAGGGAAGGCACAATCCCTTCTTGGTGGTGGTATTTCTGAGTAGGACCTTGAAGCCCTGTGCATACACACACTTCTCCGTCAGTCTCTCTCCATCAGTCTCATCAGAGAGAGAGAGTCCCAAAATCCATTAAAATTAAAAAAATAAATTTTAATGTTTATTCATTTTTTGAGAGAGAGAGACAGACAGACAGAGAGACAGAGTGCCAGCGAGGGAGGGGCGGAGAGAGAGAGGAAGACACAGAATCCAAAGCAGGCTCCGGGGTCTGAGCTGTCAGCACAGAGTCTGACAGGGGGCTTGAACTCACAAACCATGAGACCGTGACCTGAGCCAAAGTTGGACGCTTAACCCGACTGAGCCACCTAGGTGCCCCCACTAAAAAAAAATTTTTTAATGTTTATTTATTTTTGAGAGAGAAAAGAGAAAGAGTATAAGCGGGGGAGGGGTAGAGAGAGAGGGAGGCACAGAATCCAAAGCAGGCTCCAGGCTCCGAGCTATCAGCACAGAGCCCGACACAGGGCTTAAATCCACAAACCATGAGATTATGCTTGAGATGAAGTTGGACACTTAACTGACTGAGCCACCCAGGCACCCCTAAAAGTCCATTTTTTTTTTTTTTTTGAGTCTTAACTTTGCCGTTCACTTGCTGTGTGGCCTTGGGCAATCTCTTCCCCTCTCTGAGCCTCAGTTTCCTCATCTGTACGATGAGGCGTTTTGTCTAGGTGGCTTTAAGTCTTCCTTGTACATCTGTAATTCACATAATGTTGCCCTTATTATATTGCTTTCTCTCCCATTCACGCCCACACTTACTCCCACAAACACACATATAGGTTACCTGTCTGTGTCACACCGAGGACCACCCACTGCCCACCTTCCTTGACACTGGCCTTCGAGGTCAGGCCTGTCCCAGACTCTCCTGAGTGCACATGGATGAATCTGTTGTGGAAAAAAATGTGTCCATGTCCTTTTTGAGTTAATTTTCATTCATTCATCAACCCGTTCTTTCATTCGGTGGACATAGGCCCCTGATGGTCTGTGTCGTTTACTTTTGTGGGAAAGTAAAGGAAAGAGAGTCAGGTTCAGAGGCCAAAGCCTTTAGCTGAAGCCCTGCTCCAGCACTGACTTGCTCTGTGACTTTGAATGCAGGCTTTGGCTTCCTGTAAGGAAGGGGACACTGGTGGAAGGATCAGACAAGATGGAGAGGGGCTGCCTGCCAGCCGCCAAGGGCACTCCAGTGTTACGGATATGACTTACCTCCTTGGGGGAATGAATACCAGAAGCGCATGCCCACCAGGCACTGAGGGGCAGCCCTCTCACTGTCCTAAGCCCGCATGCCTGAGTTACAGGAGCCCCTGTGTGCTGTGGGGAACAAGGCCGCGCATCTCACCCTAAAGTACACAGCTGGTCAGCTCTGGCAGGGGCTCTTGCTTTCGCCTTTTCATACTAAAGGGATCTCATCACCCTTCCCACCCCTTTCTCCTCCCTCTCCCTTCCAGAACCACCCCTGAGCCAGGGGCCACAGTCCAGGGGGGTAGCCTGAGCAGAATTGGGGGGCCCTAGGGAGTTTCTGGGTGGTGGCAAGTTGGGTCCCAGCTCAGTCCTCACTTTGGGGACAGAGCTGCCCCAGGAATATCTTCCTCCTGTGGGTGTTTCAAGGGTCCTATCCTCATCACCGTCCCTCACTCTCTCCTTATCTGTCCTCAGGGACACCAAGCCGAGGGGGAAGGAAGCCGCCCCCCAGCCTTTGGGGAATGCTGGGGACCTAGGGGAGGGGCGCTGAGGCAGCTGAAGCACCACCCTAGGCTGGAGGGAAGGGTGCAGCCCCCCCTTGGTGTGGTGTCCAGGACAGAGGTGAGGGAAGGGAGAGGTTCGCTGGGGTGCCTGACTTCTGGGGCTTCCAAGGATCCCCCCCAAGTTGGAGGGAGAAGGGTCCCTTATTCAGTGGGAGGGAGGTAGCTCAGGGCTGGTGGACTAGGGGCCAGCTGGGCGAATATGAGGGAGGGCCTGGCATGGCCTCAGGGTGCTTATCTCTGGGGATATGAAGGAATGTTCTGGGGGTACAGAGCAGGAAGGGAGAGCCCAAAGATGCTGAGGCACCTTTTCTCACCCACTTCTGCCCCCTAGCACCTGCTCCTGGAGGAGATGGACGAGATGGGAAACTGGCCTCCAGAGTGAAGCTGGTGCTGGCCCCGAGTCTGCCCTGCTCCCGGATCCCTTCAACCCGAATACAGCTTTAGCCTTCCTCTTCTGAGCGCACATCCAAGGAGCCCCTGGGGCCAAGGGGTCTTGATATAAATGGAATCCATGTGTCTGCAGGGTGGGCCTGCCCAGCAGAATGTTCCTACCCATCAGACTCAGGCCTGTGATAGTAATAAAACCCACTTTGACTTTTTGGCTTCCTTGGCTATGTGTGGAACCCTCCCCCCCCCCCCCCCCCCCCCCGCCTCATCCTCAAGCTAGGAGCAAGCTCACAAGCTCAAGGCTATCCAGGGTCTCAGTCTAGTCCCCAGTGTGGCAGCCCCAACTGCAGAGTCCTGGGTTCCAGTGGAGGGGCCCCAGTGGGGCATGTGAGCTGGAGGGCAAGAGGTTTGGTGCACCTGCCCTGGGGGTGGGGAAGGACTGGTGGCCCAGAATGCCAGGAGAGCCCCTGCTCCCACAAGACCAGACCCTGTTAGTAGGAGCATCCCTGACTTCCCTCCCTCCTAAGTTCCCAGGCCAGGCTTGTGGCCTCATGGGGAGGATCCGGGAATTCTCCAGCAGGAACTTCCTGCCCAACCAGCACAGGGACAAAGCCAGGAAAGCGGCTCTGGGACCATGGGGACCTGCTTGGAGGGCTGGCTGGGGGACAGGTAGGAGGCCCTGGGATGATGCCGGAGGGCCCCTGCTACAGGGGTGGGGGGTAGGGCCTCAACCTGCTGCCCCTGGTCATGGCCCCTCTGTGCCATGCTCACTGCCAGGTGCCTCTGGGGATCCTGGTCAGAGGGAGGTCCCGACATCTAGAAGACCCAACTCTAAATCCCAGAAGCAAGGATAGGCTTGAGTTGGGGGTGCACGATCCTGTGCCCTTACCGGCCATGGAAGGGCACACCCTCATACCTGGCTTTTCAGGGATCCAGCATCAGGGAGGGCGAAGCCCAGTTTGGATACCAGGAGGTGTTGCTCACCTGGAATCCTTGACTCAGGCTCTGGGCTGGGGAAGATCCTGGTGGAAAAGCCCATCTGACTGCCCCTGAGTCAGCCAGGAAGCAGCCTTGTGACCCTATGACTCACCTATGCCCTAATTATTTCCTCCAGAGTCTTGGCTATGGGGAAGGGTGGGGGCCTTAGACAGTGGCCTGTGGGGGTCCCCTGGTTCCACCTGGACCCCCAATCTCCCCCCGGCACAGATGTAGCACTCCTCACGGACCCCACGGAGAGGATATTTCCTCTCCCTCCCCCATCCTAACAGGCCATGACCTTGTTCCAGGCCATGCCCAGGCTTGAGTGGGGAATCCCAGGGCCCAGAGCGCTGCAGGACAGAGCTCCTGCCCTCCCCCATTGCCCTGTGGGTAGGGCCAGCCAGTGGAGTACACAGGCAGCCCCACATTCGGTTGGGGTAGGCTGGGTCCCCACTGGCAGCTCAGGCTCCTTGGCTGCCTGTGTGAGCATAGGCATAGACTCATAGGACACCTGTGCTCCTGGGGAGGGAGCATTTCCTTCTCAGTCCCCACAAGGGTATGGCTGCCGGGGACTGAGGCGGCAGGAATCTTGATTTAGTATGGGAGACTCTTAGGTGATGGCTCCCCTCTCTGCTTCTCTCTTGCCGTTTCTGCTGAGGGAGGGTCAGCCCCCACCCCCTGGGGGCGGGGGCGAAATTCCTATGAACTACAGAGAAGAAGGTCTCTGAAGCTAGGAGGTGGCCTATGCGAGCAAGAAGAGGGTCTGTGCACTGGCACAGGCATGAGGGCCTTGTCCTGGCCCCTGGGAGTCCTGGGCTGGTTTCTGTGGGTGGGACTGGTTTAGGCAGGGGTGACATGGCCCAAGGACCTGCTGTTAGGGA
The DNA here is from genome assembly GCF_024362965.1 of Panthera pardus. Classification (NCBI taxonomy): domain Eukaryota; kingdom Metazoa; phylum Chordata; class Mammalia; order Carnivora; family Felidae; genus Panthera; species Panthera pardus. The sequence continues at coordinate 147,665,960 of NW_026526732.1, read as the reverse complement.
AGGGCCAGTGGGGAAGTGCGGAGGGCTGGGTTCAGGCTTATGGCCCACGGGGAGAGATCCTGAAGTGTCTGAGAGGCTTCCAGGGACCACTGTATGGACGCATCTGCGGGTCAAACCTGAGGACCCGGTGTCATTGAAATTTGCCTTCCCTCCTTGGGCAGACGGCAAGGGAGGGCTGCTCTGCACTGCTCTGTGGGTTGGGCCCTGTACCAGTGTGCTTGGCTCAAGGGCCAGAGGGCTCTGGAACTCGACCAGGGTGCATCTCTCTAATTCACTCAAAAGGCCCTGTTGGGTTGGCAGTGGCCCTGGGTTGGCCTGCGGGTTTGAGTGGAGCCATTATTTTGGAACTTGTCAGGTCTCTGCTCTTTTGGGTTTCTCATCTTTCCCATCTTCTCCTGTCTCTCTCCGGTCTCTGCATGTGTATCTCTGACTTGTGCTCCGCCACTCCCCCACCACACTTTCTTTCTGTGTCACTGTCTCTATCTCGCTGTATCTCTGGGGGGATAAAGGTAAGAAAAGCAGCCCCCAGATTATTCTGAGGGTATTTTGGGGGCCCACAGGTGGCTGAAAAGAAGGGGAGAGGAGGTAACTGGGGGAGGGGGTGAACAGATGGTCCCAGGGAAAAGTGGTCAGGTCAAGCTAGGCCTGCCTTCCTGGGGAGCTGGGGGGGGGGGGGGGGGCGGGGCCTCTCTTCCTGTGGGCTCCTGGGCAGGTCCTTTGAGGAGAATGCTGCCTTGGGCTCTGAGTCACTGGTTGTCAGTCTTGCCTATCCTGGGACAAGAGAAGGGGTGAAACCACCTGTATTCCTTTCCAGGTGGGAAATGAAATGGAGAACAGAGAGGGAGAGAAGAGAGACTCACTGGGTTGGAGCCTGGAGCCCCAACTCCAGCTCTGGCAAGCTCACGTGACAGGTCCCATACCCCTCTGAATCTCAGTTTCCAATTTGCGCAATGGGCAAATCACAGGGCTTCTCTTGTGGGCCGAATGAAGTGCTATTTGGCACAGAACAAATATTTATTAAGCTTCTACTACATCCCATTCCTATTGTAGGCACTGGGGAATAGAGCACAGAACAAGATGTACAAAACCTTTTTTTTTTTTTTTTTTTTTGAGCATTTATTATATTGCTAGTAGGAGAGACAATAAACAGATAACACATTAGGGAGCGACAAGTACTGTGAAGAAAGATGACCCTGGGAGCTGGGGAATGGGATGCTGTTTTAGATAAGAGTGTTGGGATGGGAAAGGCAGTTCTGAGGGGGATCACGTAGAAGCAGGGGCCAGGAGGAAGTGAGGAAGAGGGAGCCATGGGGGGGTGGGGGTGGGGAAAGGGCATTACAGCAGGGGGAACAGCAAGTGCAAGTGCCCTGAGGCAGGAGCAGGCACAGGTGACCCTTGTGGCTGAGCCTGAGAGGAGTGAGTGGGAGGGGGAGTAAGAGGTGAGGTCAGGAGTTAAGGAAGTATTTTGCCCATCTGGGTTTTTAGGGCTTATTTGGTCAGAGCAAGGAGTGACATGATATGGTTTACAGTTTATAATTTATTTATTTTTATTTATTTTATTTTTTAACGTTTATTTATTTTTGAGAGAGACAGAGACAGAATGCGAGTGGCTTAAGGGGCAGAGAGAGAGGAAGACACAGAATCCAAAGCAGGCTCCAGGCTCTGAGCTGTCAGCACAGAGCCTGACTCCGGGCTTGAACCCACAAACCATGAGATCATGACCTGGGCTGAAGTCCCCCGCTTAACCAACTGAGCCACCCAGGTGCCCCAATGTGGTTTACAGTTTTTAAAAGTCTTCCTTGGCTGCTGAGGGGGGAAGAGACTATAGGGGGCAGGGACTGAAGCTGGGAGGCCACTTAGGTCGTGAGGCAGGTGGCCTCACCGGCTGCTGTAATTATTACAAGGGTCCTGGGCGTCGCTGGGGGTGGGGGTGTGTGGGGGGGTCTTTCTCACCAGGGAGCGCCCCCTGGCCCGCACCTCCGTGCGGTGCTCAGCCAGTGGCTCCCGCGGTGGCACCTCCCAGCCCCGCCCCAGAGGGCGGAGAGGGGCGGCCCGGGCATGGATCCGGGAAGGGCCTGCGGAAGGCAAGGAGGCGGCCCCGGTCACGTGTGGGCGATTGCAGCGCTAGGGCGGGAGGAGTCCGTTGGCGCGGGCCGCGCGTTCGCGCACCGAGGCGCAGCAAATGCAGCCCGGCCACGACACCCCTGCCTTCCGGAGGCCCCGCGGCGCGCCGACCGTGCGCACCTGGGCCAGCGCGGGAGCCACTGAACCGCAGGGTGTTTCCGCTCCCTGAGGCCTCGAGGCCTGTCCGGGCTACCTCTGCTGAAGGCAGTTTTGATTTAATTCATCTGGAGACCAAGGATAAAAGACACCTCCCTGGGGCGCCTCGGTGCCTCAGTAGGTTGAGCGTCCCTCTTTGGCTCAGGGCTTGATCTCACGGCTTGGGAGTTCGAGCCCCGCAAGGGGGCTCTCTGCTGTCAGCGCAGAGCCGCTTGGGATCCTCTTGTCTCCCCTTTCTCTCTGCCCCTCCCCGACTCGTGTGCTCTCCCTCGCTCGCGCTCTCTCTCTCTCCCTCTCTGTCTCAAAAATAAATATAAAAACAAATCGCTGTAAAGAAGATGCATAATTAATAGGTAAAGGACTATATCTTGGAAAAACTTAAGCAGAAAAAAGACACCTCCCTGCCTACATGAAATTCACAGTCGGAAGTGTGGGGTAACATCGGACCCCTGCCATAAAATCAGATGATAATATTCCTGTAATACCAGGTTTGGAGAGCACAGAGGAGGGAGATCGTAATTCCAGCAGGGAGGAATACAGAAGGCTTCAAGGAGGCGGCAACCATTTGTGATTTGGGCTTGCAAGAGGAGGCGAAATTAGATAAAGTAAGAGGGGAAGGGCATGCCTGCCAGGAGAACCCTGTGGTGAGGGGAAGGTGTTCAGCCTGCACCACAACCCTGCTTTCCACCTCCCGGAACCACCCTGGACTGCTCTCCTGGGCCTCCTTGTTCGGTCCACCTGTTCATGCTTAGTCCTTTGTTCCTCGCCATCCATCCCTCTTCACACCGGCTCTCTCAGGGCCTTTCCTGGGGCCCCACATCACAGACACATCTTCCCCATCCTCTCAAAGCTTCTGCCCCACCACTGCTGGGTCTTCTCTGCTTCCTCTTGACAACTCCTGCCCATCCTGTACAGCTCAGCTCCAACACCTCTTCTCCTGGAGCGCTCACATCTCCCTGGCCAGGGACAAACAGGACCCGCGAGTTCACCTGCTCTCCCCAACCCTGGACACATATACAGTGAAGGTAGGGGTCTGGTCTCCCTGTCAGCAGTGCCCACCATGGTGGCTGGCACACAGTAGGCTCAACACACGCTGCTAGACTGAATGGTGGGGGCCGGTGGGAAGAGAGGGTTCAAGGATATTGCCAGAGAGATAGGCAGGAGCCAGATTATATAGGACCATGAATACCATCCTAAATGGCTTGGCGTTTATCCTCAGGGCACTGGGATTCATAGATCGCTGAAAGCTGGGAGAGTGGTATGGCAAGATGCACCGTGGGGGATGGAGTGGAGAGGACAGGGGACAGCCTGGCCAATTAGGAAGCTGTCACAATCGTCATAGTGAGAGGGGTGTGGGCCTGAGCTGGGACAGTGGCAGATGGGGTGGACAGGAGGACACTTGGGTAGTCGTTCTGGGTTGGGGGCAATGCTGTCTGCCAGGAACCATTTGGCAATGTCCAGAGACGTTTTTGGTTTGTCACCAGTTGGAGGAGGGTGCTACTAACATCTAGTGCGTGGAGAACTCTCTCTGGTCAGTTTCCTCATCTTTAATAAAGGTTATTAGGATTAAATGGGCTAATACATGTTTGGTGTTTAGAAAAGTGGCTGATACATATTAGACACTATGTAGCATGAGCTATTGTTATTTTGAAAGGTAAATCCTCTGTACGGAGCCCTGCACTGGCTCACCATCACCTGAGTGTGAGCCAGAGTCCTTTCCCCAGGCCTATAAGGCCCCTCCTCATCCGGCTGTCTGTCGGTCTCTGACCCCATCTCCTGCTGCCCTCCTTGCCCTATGTGCTCGGGCCTCACTGGTCTCTTTGCTGTGCCTTGCGCAAAATCATCCCACTCTGGCTTCAGGGCCTTTGCATTTGCTATTCCCGATGCCTTGGAGGACCTGCCTCAAGGAATTTAGGTGAGGAACTTCCTTACATCCTTGAGGTCTTTGCTTAGCTGTCACCTTCTCAGGGGATATTTCTTTAAAAAAAAATTTTTTTTTAAACATTTTATTTATTATTGAGAGACAGAGAGAGACGGAGCATGAGCATGGGAGGGGCAGAGAAAGGTGGAGACGCAGAATCTGAAGCAGGCGCCAGGCTCTGAGCTGTCAGCACAGAGCCTGACACGGGGCTCGAGCTCATGAACTGTGAGATCATGACCTGGGCCAAAGTTGGTCACCCAACCGACTAAGCCACCCAGGTGCCCCAGGGGGAGGGAGGGAGGGATATTTCTTAACCACCATATGTTGAAAAAAAAAAATCATCTGTTCCCCTTCATCCCCGGCACCTGGCTCTCTCCCTGTGCTCCTGCCCTGCTTTATTTTCTTCAGAGCATCTTCATCATCTAACATATCGCATATTTCATTTATCTTTGTGCTTATTGTCTCTCAACTGGGATGTAAGCTTCATGAGGCATGGTTGCCTGTTTTGCTGGCTGCCATGTCCCCAGGGTCTAGAACCTTACTAGCACCTTCCAAGTCGTCCTTAAATGTTGCTTAAATGAACGAATGGAGCGAGTAAGTGAAAAATGTAATCAGGAGTCAGAGAGGTAGGAGACAAATGGAGAGAAGGTAGAATTGCAGAGGGGAAGGGAGGGCCTGAGTGGACCTCTGAGAGGGGCCCAAGGTCCTGGCATGGCCTGGGGCACAGAGCCTTGTGAATCTGCCCTCTCCAGGCCTTCCATCCCCATCTGTTTGCTGGGATCTGACTACAGGGAGTGCCTTGCTCTGCCTGCCAGGCCTGAACAAGGCGCCCCCAGCCCAGGCAGATGGCCAGGCCTGAACAAAGTGTCCTTTCCTCTCTGATAAGCTGCCTCCTTCCAGAGGCCTGTAGGGCCGAACATGTCTGCCGCCTGGGAAGTGGCTGAGGACCTGGTGGGTCTCTGGAGTGGGCTAGGGAGCGGCCGCAGCAGCCACCCTGCCTGGAGGCTGAGCGAAGGAGCAAGGGCCAGGGGCCAGGGCAGACCCCAGCCCCACAACCAACTCCAGCATGCACCCACTCCCCATTCAATCAACAAAAGTCTGTTGAGAGCCTGTCGGGAGTCTGGCTGTGGACAAGTCCCTGCCCTGGAGGCAATGAAAGAGACTGGGTGACAGGCTGCCACACACTGGGACACTGGTCTGCCTTGGCTGCTTTGCCTTGGGCTACTGTTGTATGGGCTACTGGAGGCCTAGAGCAGCTTTGGGGACAGGCAGGGTACTGAAGAGGTGTCTCACCTCTTGGCCTCAGGGTGGGGGCTGAGGACCATAGGCTTCTCCAGGCCTCCCTGATCCCTCAAGTCTCCACCCTCTCCCAGCAGGTGCTCCCCTGTGCTGCCAGGAAACTGTCAAGGGTTTTCTGATGATTAGCTGTTGTCAGCTTCTTGGGAGCCCTGAACCCCCGAGACCCCAGGACCAGAGTCCTAGCCCCTCTGACCCCCACAGGCCTCTTTCTTGCCCAGCACACTCTCTTGACTTGGCCCCTTCCTCCTGAAGCCCTTTCCTCCCTATGGTCCTGCCTCACCTTTTCCACTGCACTGCAAAATCTGGGTCCCTAGAAGAGGGGAGTTTGCTAACAAGGCACAATAGTAAGTAGGTGGAGTGATCCTCCCCTGTTCATCCACACATGCCAGTGCTTGTACACACACATGCACACACTTACATACCCCTTGGACATACACATTCCCCCACAAGCCTCTCCAAATCCCTGACTGGGCCTGGGCCTCAGGACCTGAGCACTCATTGACCTTCACTGTCAGAGACAGGCAGGATGGGACCAAGGCACATGCTGAGAGCCAAGCTCTGCACTCCCAGGACCCCAGTCTTCAAATCTGTAGGATGGGTGCTGGCCTAAGGTCTCTTGCTATCCCTCAGGGCCTATAACCTGTGAGGTCCCAGTTAACACAGGGAGAGGACCCCATTCTGAGATGTTACCTCTAGTAGTTTAAAAGCATGGTCCCTTTAAGAAACAAAACAGAATGAATACATGGGAAGGCGGAGAGAAGTGGAGAAGGAAACCACAGGAGGCTCTTAAAGATAGACAACAAACGGAGGGTTGACAGAGGGAGGGAGGTAGGTAGGTAGGTGGGAGAAGGACGAGATGGGTGATGGGTACTAAGGAGGACACTTGTGATGAGCACTGGGTGTTGCATGTAAGTGATGAATCACTGGAGTCTACTCCTGAAACCAATATTGCACTGTATGTTAACTAAAATTTAAATTAAAAAATAAATAGGGGCACTTGGGTAGCTCAGCTGGTTAAGCAGCTGGCTTCGGCTCAGGTCGTGATCTCACAGTTCGTGGGTTTGAACCCTGCATCGGACTCTTTGCTATCAGCTTGGAACCCACTCTGGATCCTCTGTCTCCCTCTCTGCCCCTTCATTGCTTACACTTGCATGCATGCTCTCTCTCTCTCTCTCAAAAAAAAAAAAAAAAAAAAAGGCATGGTCCCCAACGTCCTTTGGCACTCTTCCCAGGGAGTGGTGGGACCCTATGTCCTTCTCCCTTTGAATCTGGGAGGGGCTGTGGCTGCTTCCCCCAATAAAACACAGTGGAAGTGCTGCTCTGTGACTGTGGGAGCTACGTTATAAAAGGCCACCTAGGTTCCTCCTGCTTCTCTTAGGACAGTTGCTCTGGGATAAGCCAGAACCCATGTGAGAAGTCAGACCACCCTAAGACTGCCAATGTGGCTGGAGAGGCCACATGGCAGTAGCCTCATCCACAGCCCCAGCTGAGCTCCCAGCCATGAGAGGGAACTGTCCTGCTCAGCCAGCCCAGCTGAGCCTTTCAGATGCCTCCAGCCCCAGCCAACATCTGATAGCAATCATATGAGACCCTAAGTGAGAGCTGCCTAGCAGGCCTTTCCCAAATTCCCGACTCATAAAACTCTGAGCAAAATAAAGTGGTGGTTTTTTCATGCTACGAAGTTTAGGATAATTTGTTACGCAGCAATAGTAATCCAAACGTTACCCTTAAATTGTTCCTGATCCTTCTCTTAGTCCCCTTCCCACCTTGTCACCCAGACTGAGCTCCTCCTCCACTAGACCCAAAGCCAGGAGGTAACTCCCTGGGCTCTCAGAATGCACTGGGGAAGCTGAGACAGGATGGCACCCCCCTCCCTCTGGCCCCAAGAGGTAAATAGGAACTACTTGGCTTAACCTCATGGCCATGACCAACCAAGCACCTGACAGATGAGCTGCTGGGTGTCCCCTCCACCCTGGTCCCTATATGGCCAGGGCCAGGGTATCCTTGGTGCCTGCCTCAGCTGGGCCCTGCCCTCAGCCCTCGGCACTCCATGTCTCCAAGACCCAACCTCCTGATCCCCCTTCTGTTGGCCGAGCAAGTCTGGAGCTGGATGAAGACAAGAGAGCCTGTTACCAGAGCTCAGAGCTGCAGGAAGCTGGGGCCTTGGACATGAGTCAAGGGTACATCAGAGATGTCTGTCATCTTGGTGAATGCTCACCACCATCCCCTATGGTTGGTACTTCATTATCCCCACTTGACAGATAGGGGAACTGAGGTTTAGGGAAGTTGTCTATTCAAGGTGGAGAGCTAGGAGGTGGCAGGTTGCCCTGGAGAGCCTGGTGGTGGTCCTTGTGCATTGACTGCCGCGCGGAGAGCAGAGGTCCTTGGTGTGACCTGTTGGGGAGGGGGACACTTAAGCTGAGCCCTGAAGGATGAACAGACATTGGGAAGATGGAGAGTTCTGGAAAAGGCCTTGGGCCTTGGTTTCCTCGCCTTTTAGGTGGACATGATAGCAGTGCCCCTTCCCTAGGGCCACTTGAAGATCAAATGCATTGATAGAGGCATAGAGGGACCGTTGTAAGGTTCAGGAAATGCTCATTCTTATTGGCTCTGAATGTGAACAGTGTGAGCTGCTGGGTGTGCCCTGTCAGAGGTCTGAACAGGTTCTGGAGGCAGCCTTCCAGTTCCCATCCCATCATTCAGGCCCTAAGGGGAGGGAGCTGGAGAAGCCAAAGGAAGCTAATTAATTTGGAACCCCTGAATTTGGGTTTTTACTCGGGCAGCCTGGCATATTCCTCTTTTATTATTTTTTTTATTAAAAAAAAAATTTTTTTTTTTCACGTTTATTTATTTTTGAGACAGAGAGAGACAGAGCATGAATGGGGGGAGGGTCAGAGAGAGAGAGGGAGGACACAGAATCTGAAACAGGCTCCAGGCTCTGAGCTGTCAGCACAGAGCCTGACGCGGGGCTTAAACTCACGAACCGCGAGATCATGACCTGAGCCGAAGTCGGATGCTTAACCGACTGAGCCACCCAGGCGCCCCGGCATATTCCTCTTTTAAAGAACTCCACAACCTCTGTCATCCGGGGTCCCTGCATCTTCCATCTGTGACAACCTGGAAGTCCTCCCTGATGTCTAACTTCTTTCCCTCCTGCTGTGCATTTTGTCTGTTGGGACAACGGGAGAGCTAATGCATCATGGTGGTTAGTGCTGGAGTCTGCAAGAATCAGGGCAGGTGCCGCCTGCATGTGGCCCACAGACGGTGGTGCTCAGAGAGGGCCCATCCTGGGGCATGGAGGCCCACCTGGCTCAGGATGGAGGGAGCCGGACCAGGCCCGCTGGACGGTGAAGTCAAAGGAAAGATCTAAATGGAGGGACAGGCCTTGGTAGGGTCCCTGTCCCAATGGAGAGAAGCTCCTCCCAGCCACCACTGAAAAGGAGTTCCAGGCAGGGTCTGTGAGGGCATAGGAACCACCCTCTGCTGAGCAACACTCATGAGTGAGCAGATTCCCCTCCCAGATTCCTTCTGCAAAAGGAAAATTAAGCCGGGATGCTCTGGGGGTCAGGCAGGCCTGAGCTTGGGTCCCAACTCTGTCACTTACTAGCTGTGTGGCACTGAGAAAATCCCTTCACCGCCCTGAGCTTTCCTTATCTGCAACACGGGGACACCTTACCAGCTGTACAACCTTCACCAGCCACTTAGATAGTCGAGTTTCCCCCCCCATCTGTTGAATGGGAATGATCCATTAGCTGTTTGATTGCCTTGAAGTCCCCTTGGCTGTGCGAGCCTCAGTTTTCTCATCTGTAAAATGGGGCAGGGAGGAGGCCGGAGTAAGTGCACTCATGCAGCCATAGCACCACCTAGGGGTGGGCAACAGGTGTTGGCAGCGGTCTGTCAATAGTTTCCCCTTCCTGGCTCCTGCTCCAAGTGTTGGGAAAGCCTTCCTCTTAGATACCCCAGCCAACCCTGGACAAATACTGAGGGCTGACTGATGTGCTGGGGGCCGCTCCTGGGTGTGGCTACATTTAGAAAGAGGGTATAGAATCTCAGCAATGCCGACCAAAGAAGGAGCTGCTGAGGTTTAGCTTGCCCAGCCCATGTTTGTCCAAGGTCTGCTCTGGGTCAGGGGCTGGGCAGGAGCTGGGTGCCATGGCGACCAGGGTGCTTAGGCCCCCAGGGAGCTGTCAACCTGCTGCCCCTGTAGAATGGCTAGCACAGGGCACAGACTCAACAAGTATCTGTCAAATGGCTGAACGCAGCCCTCCTCACCAGCCTGCCCTGAAGGTCTGAGACTGGGTTTGCTCCCTGCAGACCAGGAGGGCCCCTTCCAGAGAAAAGCCTGTCCAGCTTTGACCACCCAGACCCAAAGGGTTTTTACAGCATCGGCGCCTCAGGAAGGCAGCACCTTGTTCAACAACTTGGGGTGCTTCTGAGCACCCTGGGACTGCCTCCAGATGTTCTGATGTCTGGGTGGGAGTGGGGGCTGGGCTTCAACAGGCCTCAGTAAGGCTCCTCTCTTCCTCTTGGGCTGGAGAGGAAGAGAGTCCCGGGAGTTCAGTGGGGGTGTGGGAGGAAGAGGGCTGATTGCTCGGCCCCAGGAGTCCCTCCTCTCCCCCGGCTGCTCTCCATCTGGCCAGAAACCTCCCCCCGCCTGCCCCAGGACAAGGGCCCTAGTGTCTGCTCAGCTCCTGGGCAAACAGCAGACCTTTCTGTCCCTCCCCTCTTCAGAGCGCCTCAGCCTTGACCCTTCCCTGCCCCCTTGGGAGGGCATGGCACACCCCCTTGCTGCAGGACCTCTTCCTTCTGAATGATCCAGAAACAGAGGCCGGCAAAGCTGGCATAGGAGCAGGTCCTGTTTGGGGGGTGAACCCCTATATTTCAGTCATTCCCAGTTTTGGCCAGGCAGCCCAGGCAAGGGCCAGCTCGCAGGGCCTGGGTCCTGCCAAGGTGGGTGTGGGGGCATGGCTGGAGGCCAAGACCCAGCCCAGGTGGACTTGACGTCATCTTGTTCATCTCCTGCCAGACAAAGGCCACTCCTGCCTGGTCCTGGCCCCCGGGAGATTTTTCCATGCCGGCCCCCCTTTCCCCAATAGGATCACTAGGATGATGTCCCCCCCTCTCCTTCCAACCGGCCTCCCTTGTTGGCAGGTGAAGTGCGGAGGCCCGGGCATACTCACAGAGGCCTGTGCAGCTTCCCCGCAACGGTGTGGGGCCCTTTTCCCAAATCTGGAAAGAAGCAGAAATGCCAGAGGCCTGCCTTCTTCTTGGGGGCTCCAGCATGCTGACTTGGTCATAACGGATGGGGTGACCTGGCAGAATGACTGGGGATTGCAGTCAGCCTCCACTGTAACGTCCACCACTCCCCGACTCTGACTTCAGGAGGTTTTGAGCTCAGTCCAGCCTCCTGTACTTCCTCCTCCGGGCCAGTGGGTGTAATGGGTACTCATTAACTGATTATTCAGTTGGGGAGGGGACTCAGGCATGATTTGTGGACAGCTTGATGAAATCTTCTGCCTTATCAATGTTCCCTCCTTGGTAATCCTGTAAAACAAAATCCACCATTAGACGGTCATTTCTCTGGATCCACAAGCACTTCTCTTTATTAAGGCCCTCAGGACGATGCAAATAAAGACAGTTACATAGGATATTTGCTGACCGCGCTAAGGGCTTTACAAAGTAGTTCTTTATGCTAGGTATTCTCCATTCACGCCCTCCCCCCAGGGGCACTGACCACTCTTTGGTGCTTGCTCTGTGCCCTAGGAGGCTGACCTCTGTGGCCTGAACTACTTAGGCTTCCCTTTCCCTCGGAGCAACGAGGGGCACTAGCAAAACTGGAGGACAGGAGGGGAGAGAGAGGTCTGGGCGTCTGTTCCGTCGGCTACTGTTTGGGCGTGGAGTGGTAACAGCTCTCTGCCTTTGTTAGCGTCCCTTCTTGGGGCCCTTAACCCTAGTCCCACATCCATCCATTAACTTCTTTTTAGCCCCTCGTTGGGGATGTTGGGGATGCGGTGGCGGTTTCCTGCCAGGATCTTACTGATACGGTGCTGTATTCTTACTTTACACACAAGAACACGGAGGGCCAGAGAGGCCGACGGCTTCTCTGTACAGCTGGCAAGTGGTTCCAGCGGCCTTGCTCCGGAACTTGTGCTCTTCGCTGTTTGTGAAGGTGCCCGGGGACGCCTCACACCTTACCTGCCAGCACAACCTCGGGGCAGAGGAGGAGGGAAGACCTGGCGTAGGGGCCCCTCAGTTTCAGGGCTGCAGAACCAGGGTGCTTCTCTTGCAAGAGGTCAAAATTAGAAGGAATCACGCTTCCTTCTGTGACCCCGCAGGAATCCCAGAGCAGATTCTTTTATCTCTCCCTTCAGCAGCCCAGGACCACGTGTTAGGGTTAACTGGCCGCATTCTTACAGCCGGTTTCCTCTCTGGTCGCTTGCATGTCGTAGGTGGTCTGAGACAAATAGATATGGCCTCGATGACTGGGGCGTGGGGGTGGGGTGAAGGCAGACAGAGCAAGTATTGTTTCCTTTCAGGCTTCCTGAGAGGGTGAGTGCATGAGTGTGTGTGAGCGTGTGGATGAGGGTGTAGGAGTGAGGGTGTGAGCGTGTGAGTGTGTAAGCATGTGTGGGGGAGAGTACGTGAGTATATGAGGGAGAGTGTGAGTGTGTGAGGAAGAGTGGGTGACTGTGAGGCGAGGGAGGGAGAGTGTGTGAGTGAAGGCTCCTGTGAAGGCCCCCGGTGGTGACTGAGCGGTTACTGTGGGCCGGGGTGCCCGCCCAGGGCAGCTTATGGCATGGGGAAGGAATTCTCTGGGAACCCCAGAGGGCTTGGGCTGGCACCCCCACCCACGGCGGGTGACCGGGCTGGGTGGTTGCTGCACTGAGTCAGTCCTTCTGGCCCCTCCTCTCCTGGCCCCTGCCTCCATAACAGGAGTGAGAGGCAGAGGAACCCCTTAAGAACTACCTGTTATTTGCTCCAAACCACAAGATGGCACAACTAACATGGGGGGTGGCATTCCTACCCCGCCCCCGCACCAACTGCGGTCCTGGAGGGCAAGAACAAAGTTAAAGAACAATCAGAGCCAAGGGTGAAATCTGGGAAGGCGTTGCAAACTCTGTTTACAAGAAGTAACCTGAGGCCCAGAGAGGTCTGTACCCTATGCAAGGTCACACAGCAGAGCTGGGAAGGAGTCTCCAGGAGGCCGTTGAGGTGGGGGCATACGGGTGAAGGAGGACTAGGTTCGCAGCTGGTAGCCAATTGTCTTCCTGCCCACCTCTCCAGTGTTCCATCTGAGTCCAGGGAAAGGATCTGAGCATCACCATCCTTTCTTCCCTCACCTCTTCAGGCCCAGGTTGGACAGACAGTGGAGGTAAGGCTCCTGGAAGTCTTCCTGCTGGCTCTTGGGGGTGATGCCTTATTTTATAACTTTACATTTTATCATTATAATATGCTTTATTTTAATAAATAGCATCTTTATTCTTATATTAGAAAATGTTTTATTTGTTTTGAGACAGAGAGAGAGAGAGAACACCCATGTATGCATGAGCAGGGGAGGGGGCAGAGAGAGAAGGAGAGAGAGAGAGAATCCCAAGCAGGCTCTGCACTGTCAGCTCAGACTCTGGGCTTGAACTCACGAACCGTGAGATCATGACCTGAGCCAAAATCAAGTGTCAGATGCTTAACCGACTGAGCCACCCAGGCATCCCAAACATCTTTATTATTATTTATGTTGGCTTATAGGCTATATATCCATGTTGTCCGAAATTCCAAAGTTAAGAAAAGAGATGGCAAAAGGTAATTTCCCCCAACGTAGCCCCCGCCCCCCAGATCCCCCTGGGAGGTCCCTGCAATCACTGGCTCCCTGTGCAGCCTGAGTTTGGGATTTCTGACTAGAGTTTCTCATCCACCCTGTTTTCCCTCTAGGAGAGGCTCCCATAGGAGGTGGGTGCAGGTCCCCACCTCCACTGAGGTTGGGGCCTGGACTAGGCAGAACCATTTGCCTTGGGGACGTGGTGGTCTCCCTCCTGGGCATGAATTTGGCCCCAGCTTAATAGAATCCTGCTCAAGCCACTCAGGAAGGGTGGGGCCTGTTGCTTCTCCTTTTCAACTGCTTAAAGCATCCCCAGAAGCTCTGTACCCCTCCACCCATGGGACCCAGGCACCTGACACCCTGAAGCTGGGGCTCCCACAGTCTCCTTTTATCTCCTGGTGTAACTTAGATACTTTCCTCACCTTCCTCCTCCTTGACAGTTCAAATCTACACAGACTTGGGGTGCCTGGCTGGCTCAGTTGGCAGAGCATGTGACTCTTGATCTGGGGGTTGTGAGTTCGAGTCCCACCTTGGGCGTAAAGCCTACTTAAAAAAAATCCACACGGACTTGTCAGGCACCTACTATGTGCCTGCCTGGCCTGGAGACACAAAGTGAAGAGCTCATAGTCGGCTGTGGGAGGCCAGAAAGGACAGAGATCATTACAATTCAAGGTAGCCCGTGATATGTTCCATGGTAGTGGTGGGGGAAGTTAAAAATTCCACATTAAAGAGTCTGACAATACATAGTGCTGGTGAGGGTGTGGTTCAGCGGGCACACTCCCAGTGGCTGGTGAGAGGGTGAGTTAGAACAGCCACATTGGTGGGGCGCGTGGGTGGCTCAGACGGTTGAGCGTCCGACTTCGGCTCAGGTCATGATCTCACAGTTTGTGAGTTCGAGCCTAGCGTCGGGCTCTGTGCTGACAGCTCGGAGCCTGGAGCCTGCTTTGGATTCTGTGTCTCCCTCAATCTCTGCCCCTCCCCCGCTCACAGTGTCTCTCTCTCTCTCTCTCTCTCAAAAATAAAACATTAAAAAATATTAAAAAAAAAAGAATTTGGCAATTCTAGGAAGGACGTACCCTGTGACCCAGCAATTCCACTTTTCAAGTTCTCACTCTAAAGTAGAGTTTTTGAAAATTTTGACATTATTCTCAGTAAGCATTACACTGAGCCAGAACACAGAGACCACATGCTCAACTCTCTGATAGTTACCTGATGTGTGACGCACACTATTTTCTTTTTCCTGCTATGAATATATAGTTGCAGTTTAATGCACGTTGTTTTCTAATCAATTTTGAGTTTTATTTATTTGTTTATTTTATTACTAATTATTTTAAGTAGGCTCCACGTCCAACGTGGGGCTCGAACTCACGACCCTGAGATTAAGGGTTGTGTGCTCTGCCGACTGAGCCAGCCAGCCAACCCCAATTTTGAGTTTTAAAATGCTGACCTTCAGCCACGAAATTGATTTGACCCGTTAGTAGGTCTCAAGCCCTAGTCTGAACAATGCTCTCACGTGTATGCACAGAAGAAGGCTTAGTGCAACATTGTTGTCATAACAAAAACTCAAGTGGGGCTTTCATGATCCATGAGCGAATGGATAAACAAATTGTGACATGGTCAGAAAGTATCACACTGTCACACCACAGCTACATGTATCAAAAGATAGACACAGGGTGAAACCATCTATATAAAATATAAAACCCTACAGAGTGATGGCATATTATTTTATGATTATGATATACCCACATTATTTACGAATACATCCCTATGTAGCATAAGAACTGCACAAAATGATACCCACATCAGGATAGTGGTTATCTCTGGTGGGAGAGGGGAGGGGAAATGGAGTTGGGGTCGGGGGGAGCATAAGGAACTTCAATTTTTCAGGTTCAGTTCTTTAAAAAATATATTGGAACCAAAATTTGCCAAATATTAACATTTGATAAAGCTGAAGGAAAGGTACCGGCCCTCACTCTGTTTTTAATATTTTATTTAATATTATTATTTCTTAAAATATTCCGTGATAATACTTATAGGACATCAGGAAAGGAGTTTTATTCTGACTGTGGGAATAGAGAGAGGGAGTGTAGAGGGAAGCGCATGAGCCCAGGCGCAGGGGTAGGAGTGGATGAGGTCCTGGGTAATGAGAATGAACACCCAGTCCTTCCTAACAGGGGATCCTGTGCTGATGGATGGCTTTATCCCACTTCCCTCAAGTGTCGGCACCACACTCTTCCCATTTAACAGATGAGGAAACAGAGGCCTTCCTATTGAACAGATGGAAACAGAAGCTGGGATTCGAACTCAGGCCTGTGAATCAGAGCCTGCGGTCTTGAGCAGTCTGCACCATGGTTCCTCCTTGAGGAGCCATCTTTGTGTCTGCCCGGGGGCAGGGGGTGGGGAGGGGTGGAGACAGACAGGGTCTGGTGTGCTGAGCTAAGATGGGTAGGCATTATTCCGTCAGGGATGAGGAGATTCAGGAGGATTTCAAGCAGGGGAGCAGCGGAGTGAACTCACTGCAGCTGTAGCATCTGTTCTTAAAAAAAAAAAACCTTTTGGGGGGATGCCTGGGCAGCTCAGTCGGTTAAGGGTGGGACTCTTGATTTCTGCTCAGGTCACGATCCCAGGGTCTCAGGATCAAGGCCCGCATTGGGCTCCCAGCATCTGTGGGCTCTATCAGTGGGGGCCTGACTTCTGGAAGCAAGAAGAGCTGTTCCAGCAGGGCTCGCTCCAGGGATGGACATCTCCAGCTCCAGTGCTGTGTGGGGGTACTGGAGAGACCACTGGGCTGCCAGTCAGGGGCTGGGCTTCTGGCTCCAGCTGCCATGAATATGCGTGTGTGACCTTGAGGTTTGGTGCTCCTTCTCTGGGCTTTTGTCATCTCTTTTTGGCAGAGAAGTCTGGATGAGGTTTTCCAAACTGCAGTTAAATGTTTGGTTACATCAAAAAAAGCAATTAAATGGGTCACAATCAGTATTGAAAAACAAAACAAAATACAGAAATAGAACAGAAAATATCAGAGTGCATCACAGGTCACAAGGGTAAGTATTGTTTTGTGAAACTATTGTTTCACTTACATATAGGGGGTAAGGGGGTGGACTGCTCTGATGTAAAATGTATTTATTACTATGGGTCCTGATAAGAAACTAAAACACTGAACTCAGCAATCCTGGAGGTATTCCCCCCCACCCCCCCAATTCTAGGGGTCTTTGTGAAAAAGCCACACACCCAGGACTCTTCTCTTCATTCCCCTGGGTCAGCAGCTGGTCTCTTTGCTCTTAGCTGCCTCCACCCCTCCCTGGGTCTCTCTTCTTCCTGCTTCAATCCAGTCCCCTCCTCCCTTTCTCCCAGGGACAAGCCCCCCTTCGCCCCCCTTCCCAGGAAGTCCGGGTGGGGATTTCAGAAGAATAAATGTGATCCAATGGGGGTGGCTGTGGGCACTCTGTGCCAGGAGTTAAGATAAAAGGACTAAGAAGCAAACACCCAAGCACCCAGGAACAGAACAGAAAGTAGGCGAGCTGGGGACGTGGGTTTGAGGGCAGGACTTCGTGAGCAAGAGCTCGGCGGCGACACCGCAGCGGGTCACTCCCAGAGGGCCAGCACCGGCCTTGTCATTGTTGGCACTCGGTGCGCTATTAGCGAGAGAAGGTAGCTTTCTCTTTCGCCACTTCCCCACCCCCCTTTAAAAAGAAAGACAGAAGGAGCCAAGAGTTTGGGAGCCAACTCCTGGAGAGGGAGCGGCCGAACTGATTCGGAAGTTGGATCTCTTTGTACACAGGAATGTGGAGAGAAAAAAACAAAACCCACCCCATTGCTTCATTTCCCCTCCAAGCCCAAGCACTTTCTATTGTGCAATGAAAAGGCTTTTCACGTTGAGAAAAATGAATCCCGATTTGCGCTGCAAAGGAATGAGCGCGCCTCTCGGTGCGAGACGGCTCTCAGCTGGGACGCTCCCGGGTCCTCTGCGCGCGGTTCAAGGTAGCGCCCGCAGGGGCGCTGGACCCCCTTCCGCCGGCGCCCGCACTGGCTCTCACCGACCCGAGGGCAGAGGAATAGAGAGCCCGGGGAACCCCAAGGGGAGAGAGCCCCCATACGGCTGGGCCTCCCAGGGATGGCGGTTCCGCGAGTCTGTCTAAGGGAGTCGCTGGAGCTGGAACTCCGAACCCGGGAGCCCGCGGGAGCTCCAGGACTCCTCGGAGTAGCGCAGGGCAGGCGGCTGGTTCGGCGCCCGGGAGGCCTGGCCCCGGACGCGCGAGGGGCGCAGGGCGCGGGGAGGCGGGCAGGCGCACATGGGTGCAGGCGGGCCGGCGGCGGTGGGGTGCGGGGGGGGGGGGGGCCGGGGTGTGGCTTCCCCGCCTCCCGGGCGGGATTTGCATGTGTGTGTGGCGGCCCCAGACTTCCTGCTCCTTCTACACTGCAGGTACGCGCGGGCCGGGCCGGGCGGGCGGGCGGCGGGCGCGCCGAGACGCGGGCACCTCCTCACCCGGACGCCACCAGCGGCTCCCGGGCCGCGCCGCGCCGCCTTCCGCTCCGGTGGCCGCTAGCCCGCCCTGGCCGCGCCGAGCGCCCTGCTCGCGGGTGGGGGCGCGCCCCTCCGGCCTCCACGGTCACCTCCGTCCTCTGCACCGAGCCTGGCCTCGCGCCCCTTGGCGCTCCCACCGCCCCGGGTCCCCGGAGGGCCGCAGCCATGAGCGAGATGTCCAGCTTTCTCCACATCGGGGACATCGTCTCCCTGTACGCCGAGGGCTCCGTCAATGGCTTCATCAGCACTTTGGGGTGAGTGAGCCGAGTACGAGGGGGGCGCGGGCAGGGAGGGGGCGCCGTAGGCCCTGGTACCAGTTGCGTGCGTCCTGCCGCCGCCCCCCGACAGAGGACCTGGAAGTCCCCAGCTTCAAGGAGCGGGGTAACGGCTCGCCTCCTTCTTTTAGAGAAAGGAAGTGAAATGTTTGCCCAGGTAGAAGTCGGGCACGCTGCGGGAGTTGGTAGGAGGCGCCCCTTAGGCGAAGCCTCCACCCTCGCGCGCTCGACTTTCTTCGGAGCCGGAGGAGAGGTTGAGACTTCCTCTGCAGGTGGTCCCGGGGCGGGGCAGGTGGGTGGCTGGGGCCTGAGTTGGGGAAGGCATCCGGGCCTGGACGTGACTGGCTGGGGGGGGGGGGGGGGGAAGGGGCGGAGCTGTGGGGGAAGGCAGGGGCAGCTTGGAGCCCGAAATCCTCTTGTTAGGGTCCAGTCGCACCTTTGAAGGGTCGCATCTTTTCCTTCTAGCTCTGTCCTCCCCTGCCCCCCTTAAGTAGGAGTGCCATCTCAGCCCTCCCCTACCAAGAATCCTAGGTCCTGGCCCCTTCTCTCCGCCTCTCCCGGTCAATTTCCTGCGCGGCTCATCTGGCGCCCCTGGGTCCCCGGTCCCAGGATCTCCCGAGCTCTTTACAAACATTAATTAATTCTGGCCATCACCCCCCAGGGTCTGGATAAGCAGGGAATCTATTCAAGTCCCTGGAGAGGCCTAGGCCTGAAGCAGGCATAGGGCAGGAAAGGAATTAGGCAGAGCCATAGGTTTATCTTCAAAGGAGTAGTTGGGTGAGTCGCAGGGGTGGCGGGGGGGGGGGGGGGGGGGGGGGGCGGGAGTGAAGAGGTAGAGTGGTTTCTCCACCTCTCCAGCCAGGCTCCAGGGCAGGTCCTGCTGCCCTTGTCCTATGTTCAGTCTGGGGACTTGTGTTAAGTTGGCTCATCTTCCTCCTCCCCCCCCCCCTCCCCCGCTGCCTTTAGGATAAACGCACCCTCCTCTGCTCTCCCTACTCATCAGGACACCCGCCAGCCACAAGGTGCCTCCTCTCTGGGGGTTTTGGAGGACAGCCCTGGAGCCCGCAACCCAGGTCTGGCTCTGGACCTGGCCTGGCTCACCCCTGAGGCTGGGAAGTGGGAGTCACCGGGTTCTCTTGATGTCTCCCAGGGTATTTGGGAGTTTGGCTTTAGTCCTGTAGGAAGGGGAATCCAACAGGACTGGGGCTTGGAGGGCTGGCTCTGCCAGCAGAGGATTCTGACTCCAGCATACCTGCTCTCCTTATCCTTCTTGGTGCCTCTCTCGTTCCCCTCCCCGTTCAGATGTGGAATCCCCATCCACATGTCCTCGCCCTCACTAGATTTGACTTCTCTTGCTCCTTTCCCCAGAGGATGGGGGTGGAACCACATCTGGGCCAGCATCTGTGCAGGCCTCCCCCAGAGAGCACCGGCCGGGGGGACCCCTTGCTGCTGCTCTGGCCAGGGCTGCTGTTTGAAACTACTAGCCTGCACATAGTGTGCACACAGTAAACACCTCCCATAATGCTGAGGGAAGGAGGAGAGAATGTGGGGGAATCGGGGGCAGATGGAAGCCCCCCACCTTGTGTCTGAACAGCACTGGGAGCTTTTGGCAAATGATCATCTCCACTGTTGCTTAGTGCCTGGTTCAGGGCTGAGCACAAAGTGAGTGGGGTTTAAAAAAATTTTTTTTAACATTTATTTATTTTTGAGAGACAGAGAGAGATAGAGCACAAGCAGGGGAGGAGCAGACAGAGAGAGAGAGACACAGAATCCAAAGCAGGCTCCAGGCTCTGAGCTGTCAGCACAGAGCCGGATGCGGGGCTCGAACTCACGGACTGCGATATCATGACCTGAGCTGAAGTCAGCCACCTAACCAACTGTGCCACCAAGGAACCCCCCCCTTTTTTTTTTTTTTTAATAAATGTTTATTTATTTTGAGAGAGAGAGTGCGAAGGCAGAGAGAGGGGGAGAGAGGGAGAGGATCCCAAGCAGGCTCCAAGCTGTCAGCACAGAGCCTGACCCAGGGCTTTGATCCCACAAACTGTGAGATCCTGACCTGAGCTGAAATCAGGAGTCGGATGCTTAACCGACTGGGCCACCCAGGCACCCCCGAAGTGGGTGGTTTTTAAGTATCTATGAGATCTGTCAGAATCAGGGGAAGGATCTTCTGCCCTCCACACAGCCCTCATCCCCTCAAAACAGATCTGTCACCTCCCGACACAGCTCCCTCCTGCCTTGGCCCTTCCTGCCCCCAGGAGCGCTTCCTCCAGTCCATTTTGACCCTGGGGCAGGACCTGGTGACCTGCAATAGCACTTCCACTCCAGGGTGTCTGTTCCCTATGCAAACACCTCCAACAGCTCCTGACTTTCCACCGATGGATGCCCCCCTCCGAGCTTGGCATTCTGGCACCCTCACTTAATTTCCTATTTTTTTTCCCCCATTCACACCCTCTGAAGTTCTAGGTGCACGATACTACCCTGATTCCTGGAACCTACCCCACGCTCTAGGTCTCTTTACCTTTGCTCCTGGGTTGCCCCCGCCCTTCAGCCAGTCTCCACCTGGGTAAATCTGACCCACCCTCTAAGACCTCGTGGGAAGTGACCTTTTTTGAGAGATCCAGCTCCTCCTCCCCCAGCCTGGCAGAATTAACCCTTCTTTCTCTGTGCTTTGCACTGCTTAGCACACACTCCTCTCTGGGATTGTGTTGCTTCACGATTAGTTGGGGATTTTTCTGTAGGGCCATCTAATGCTGGGCAATTTGCCAGGATTAACTAATTCATTACACCATTCATCCGCTCAGGCTGTCCGCAGGCACAGTACTGGGCACGGGGGCCTCTGTGGGGAAGGAGGGAGCCTTGTGTCTCACCTTCTTGGAACTCAGTCAATGAGAGAATGATTTCTAAGCACTGCTAAGTCCTCCCTACTCAAAGTATAGTCCTTGGTACAGCAGCAGGAGCGTCGCCTAGAAGCTTGCTACAAGTACAGAATCTCTGACCTCTGCCTGTCCCTCGGAATATGCCTGCTGATCCCCATGGGATTTGGTGCCTTAAAGTGTGAGCTGCACTGCTTTAAGTCATTCTCTCTCTGCCCCATCCTCGCCAGAATCTTCCTGGTAGCCCCAGAAAGGGGCCCCTTGGCCTTCACCCTGGCTGTGGGTGCCCATGTCTGTGATTTGAGTGAGTTCCCAGGCTAGTCCAATGTTTGATATCCAGGAGGTGCCCAGTAAGGGCTGGATGAAATGAATCTGTTGAAGACAGGGGCCCCCTTGGTGGGCAGAGGAGCTGGTCAGCTGGGAGATTTGGGGGGGGCGGGCATGGGTGGAGGAGGGAGTCCGGGGCAGCCTTCAGTTTCTGGCCAGGCACTACAGGGCAAAGTGGAGAAAGCTAATTAGAGCTGCCTGAATAATTAGAGCTCCTGGTGAAGATTGTACATTAACTCCGGGTTGAGAGGATGGGAGGGGTCTGGGCAGCAGATCCTGGAGCAGGTTGGGACCTTGGCAGGGAAGGGAAAGCAGGCCCATGCCTGTTCTTGGCAAGAGAGTGCAGCCAGGACCACTGCCTTGCACCTCACTCTGAGTGGAAGGCAGCAGAGGCCAGGGCTGGAGCGACTGATCAGGGCCAGTGAAAGGTGGAGGATTTAATGCGACTCCTGGCCGGTGGCTGTGGGGAACTGGCCCTGAGTGTGCAGGGTGGGCCCCTCAGAGTCTGACATCCAGTTCCTTGCAGGTCTCTCTGAGTGGCCAGAGGGGTGGGCTTTGGCCCATAAGGAGTAAGTTGGGGAGTGCAGGCGAACTGGGTCTTGAAACTGAGCTTCCAACGTTTGTCAAAGTGCCTTCCTTGCTTGGAGTTCCATTTGGGGGCTTTCAGGGACTCCGAACCTGTGTTGCCCAGGGCTGGGTGATCACAGGGAATAGGGTCAAAAGACGCCCCCCTTGGGGTTCTCTGTCCACCTTCCAGCCTGATTCACTTCCCCAGAAGGGTGGGCACTGGAGGTCAGCACCCAGAAAACATGGAGGTAAATATGGAGGAAGCCCCAGGTCCCCAGGGTCAGGACCCTTACATCAGTAGTCCCAGGGGCAGGGTTCTCCTGCTTTGTCACCAACTCTCTGGTTGATTTTGGCAAGACTCTGCCTTCTCAGAGTGTGTTTCCTTCAGCCTGATGTTCTCTAAGGTGCTCTGCACCTGAGAATCCCCTGGTATCTTTAATTTTTTTTTCTTTACATCTTATTTATTTTTGAGACAGAGAGAGAGAGAGAGAGCGAGAGAGCACAAATGGGGGACGGGCAGAGAGAGAGAGGGAGACACAGAATCTGAAGCAGGCTCCAGACTCCGAGCTGTCAGCACAGAGCCCGATGTGGGGCTCAAACCCATGAACCGTGAGATCATGACCTGAGCCGAAGTCAGTTGCTTAACTGATTGAGCCACTCCGGCACCTCTCCCCTGGGAGCTTTAAGAAAACATTTTTTTTCCAGCTTCCAAGTCCCATGTCAGACCAACTGGGGTCTAAGGGTTGGATTTTTTAAAAACTCCCCAGTGATTTTACCTGGGGTGGGGATCCCTGATCTAAGGGCCCTCCTAGACTGACAGGCTGTAGGGAAGCCTACCTGGTCCAGAGGACCCATCTCTTCGCCTTCATCAGACTTCTTTAAGCCATTTAACAAACCTTTATTGAGCACCTACTATGTGCCAGGCACTGTTCTAGTCACTGGGGAGTCAGTAGTAACCACGATAGAGTTCCAGCCTGTTCCAGTCTATACAATGGGGAGCTGGGTGAGATGGTCTATAAGGGCCCTTTGAGCCTTAAGTCTCTGAGACACATGTAATTCCAGGGGGGAGGGCACTGCCCCTCCCGTGCAGACTACATTCCTGGAGCAGATTTCAGACCTGCATTTGGCTTTCATTTAATTGTGATTTCACTGGAGATGCCGGACTCCTTTCACCTGGAGATGCCCTGGGGCACAGGGCAGGGTCTGGGCCTCAGCTAGGCTAATTCATGCAACTCGTTTTTTGAAAATACATATTTTTTTGTTAAAAAAATAATATATGGGGCACCTGGGTGGCTCAGTCGGTTAAGCGTCTGACTTCAGCTCAGGTCATGATCTCACAGTTTGTGAATTCGAGCCCCACGTCAGGCTCTGTGCTGATAACCCAGAGCCTGGAGTCTGCTTCAGATTCTGTGTCTCCTCTCTCTGCCCCTCCCCTGCTTGTGCTCTGTCTCCCTCTGTCTCTCAAAAATAAATAAATAAATTTAAATTAAAAAAATATATATATGTTCTACAGAGAAAACTGGAAAAACTCAAAAAAATGATCTGTGATACCACTGTGACTTATGTTAACATTCTGCATGTGAATCTTCAAGCCTTTTATTTACACAAATAAACAGTTACAAAATGATGTCAAACCGCACATATGGCTTTGTATCCTGTCATACAGGGGGGTGGGTATGTTAAGCTGTATTTTTTTTTTATTTTTTTATTTTTTTTAACGTTTATTTATTTTTGAGACAGGGAGAGACAGAGCATGAACAGGGGAGGGTCAGAGAGAGGGAGACACAGAATATGAAGCAGGCTCCAGGCTCTGAGCTGTCAGCACAGAGCCCGACGCGGGGCTAGAACTCACAGACCGCAAGATCATGACCTGAGCTGAAGTCGGCCGCCTAACCGCCTGAGCCACCCAGGCGCCCCAAGCTGTATTTTCTTATGCCCACACGCCATTGTTATAGCTGCATAGTGTCCCTCGGTAAGATGTATCCTCATTTATTCAAGCAACTCTAGTATCGGGCATTCAGGTTGTTTCTAAAGTTTTGCCCTTATAAACAATCCGCACTGAACATCCTAGTCCATACATGCCCTAACACTTGTCCGGTTTTCCTCTCAGGCTAAATTCCCAGAAGTGGAATTCTGAGATCAAAGAAAAAGCACATCTTTACATCACAGGCTCTCTCAAAACTCTGCCTGTTTCTCTGGTGGTAGAGGTACTGAGAAGGTGACCCTGTGCCTCAGGGGCTCTATCCCCCCTTCATGTCCTAAGTTTGGGGGTGCTGTACTAGGGGGTGTGGGGAGAAAGACCAGCTTCCACCCTCAGAGTTGGGCGTGGTGACCGTGATGGAGAGAGGAGGGGTGAACTGGAGAGAGGGGCTGTGTGGGGGTTGCCTGAGGGCAGAATCCAGGGTTCCACGTGGAGGTGGGGGCGGGGACGCCAGGGACCCAGGCTGCATCCAACTCTCGGCCTTAAAGAATCCTGCTGTAGACACTTGCTCACACTCTGCCCTGCCCTACATTCCTGACCCTGCATCCCCTCCCGACTTGGCCCAGTGGGGCTATGGGGTGGGTGGGGCAGTGGCTTGGGTTGGGGGTGGGGTGATGTGCTGGATTTTAGGGTGAGGCCACACCAGCGCTCTGCTCTCAGCTCAGGGGGAAGTTTCTGGGTTTCGACTGCCCCTGGGCCTGCATATGGAGCCCCTGCAGTCCACCCCGGGCCTGTTGTCCATGCTAACACCCCATGTGGAGCTGGGGGGCTCCTCCCTGGAAGTGGGGGCTGTGAGAGAGGAGGGAAGGAGGTCTGGGAGAGGGGAGGTGGGCAGAACCCAGACCTCCAGGAAGTTCACCTCAGGCCTCTGAGTGTGAGTTCCGAGTCCCCCTGAATGTGTCATGCTGGTCATGCTGGCAGTGGTACCCAGCACAGAGCCCCTGCAGTCACAGTTCCCTGCACGAAGGCCCCTGGTTTAGCAAGGCTAAAGGACTTGCCCTGGTTCACGTAGCAGGGGCCTTTCACACTGGAGACTGTGGGCACAGAGACGAGGCTAGGCCTTGACTACACAGTGAGCCCAGGGTGTGGGTGGGGGATGGGGCTGGGGCTGGGTGGGGACACACTGCAGAGGGGTTTCCACCTGGGGAGACAGGCAGGAAGGACTCCTCAGGGGACAGAGCAGAGGAGCACAGTGATCACAGTGGTGTGTAAACGTAGGTATTTTTTTGGCTATCAGGTGGGCAGAGCCAGAAGAGGCAGTGAACATGAACCTCAGCCCTGGGGGCAGCTGCAGGTGCTGGGGCAGTATATTTGGTTCGCAAATCCCTCCCATTACTCAGCCAGCCAGCCGTCACCCGCTTCCCCCAGCCTGTAGGAGAGCTGTCCTCTCCAGGCTGGGAGTCTAGAAACCGGTGACGGGAATGATCTAGGTCATGGAAGGCAGAATTCAGTCTGTGTCTCAGAGATGCTGCTGCTGCTGGCAACGGGGAGACTTTACAGAGCTTTTACAGTAGGTGGCCCTGGCCTTCACTTAGGCTGTCACTTTGGTCCTTCACCTCCAGCCAGAGGCATACATATAATTCAAAAAAAGTAAAAAGAACCATTTAGAATACCCATATGCCCGTTACTTAGACGATAATTGCCCACATTTTGCCATATATGCTGCATCTATTTTTTGCTGAAGTATTTTATGGTAAATTACATAATTGCATGTTTTCGCCTCTAAATACTTCATTACACATCTCTAAGAAATAAGGGTATGTTCCTGTGTAACCATAGTACTGTTACCACACCCTTCAATAATTTCCTAATAGCATCCAATGCCCAGTCGGTAGTCAGATGTGCCCCATTGTCCTCAGTCTGTCTTTGACCACTGGTTTCTTTAATTCAGGATCCAATCAAGGTCCACATGTTACATCTGATTCTTATGCCCCCACCTCTTTCTTTCCCACGATGACACCGAGTTCCTGACAAGACAGGGTGGGTTATGCTATAGACTGTCTCACTTTCTGGATTTTGCGGCTGTTTCCCAGAGAGCTCTGCGGCAGTCTGGAGCCAGGCAGGCCAGGCCTCAGGGCCTGAATCCTAAGGCCTCAGTTACTATGTCAAGCAGGACAGGACAAGTCCAGTTCCGGGTTATGCAGAGCAGGAGAAAGGCTTGGGCCGGCAAGGCCAGTGGGTGAGGTGAAGTCCGACCAGCGGGGCAGCCCCTGTTTAAACTTTTCTGTCTCGTCTCAGCTTTCCCTCTTGTCTCTCCAGCTCTCCGTCCCTCTTCTTAGCCTAACAGATACATCCCCCTGTGTACCGAGCAGCATTGTTGAGACCCTGGGACTTACCAGAGTCTACCAATCCTGAAAGCCAAAAACCCAGGCCTGTGGGCAGAGGCAGCGCCCTGAAGGCTTGCACATTAGACCGGGATCGTTCTTTCTTTCTTTCTTTTGTTTTTAAAGTGTTTATTTATTTTTGAGAGAGAGAGAGAGAGAGAGAGAGAGAGAGCGAGCAGGGGAGGGGCAGAGAGAGAGGGGGAAAGAGGCCCCAAAGCAGACTCCGCGATGATAGCGGAGAGCCCGATGCGGGGCTGGAACTCACAGACTGTAAGATCATGACCTGAGCCAAAGTTGGACACAACTGAATGAGCCACCCAAGTGCCCTGCTCTTTATTTCTGTTGGACCAAATTTAGTCATTTTTACCACCTCCATTATCTCTGGAAATATTCTTGGAGTTCACTGAGTGTGTGGCTTACTGTCCTTTTTAGACTTACGCTCTCTGAAGAGGAAGCCTACCTTGCCTGCCCTTAGGTCCAGGGAGTCTATCTCTTAGCCTTCATCAGACTGCATTAAGTCATTCAACAAACATTTACTGATTCATGCTTGTTTTAAGTTCCATATACTGGGCTCTCTGGTGATACATGGTGGATCCTTCATAAAGAAAGATATGTCGAGGTGAAGTAAATGGATGTTTTTGTAGGGATGCAGAAATGAATTTCTTTTCTCCGATGAGCCAGAGATCCGAGCCAGAGATCCATCCCAGCCAGTGAACCTGGTTTCCTCTTCCAACATTCCTCCCCACCCCCACCTAGTGGGTGGGACTTTGGGTATTTGGAGAAAGGGATTCTAAGGCCCTCATCCACCACCAGCCAATCCCAGTATTCCAACAGGGCCTGCATTGGGAGAGGCCTTCCATGGATCTGGCCTAGATTTTTGGGGTGGTGGCCAGTGTCCTGGTCTGGGAGTCAGAGATCTGGGGTCTGGAACTGGCTGTTCCTTTAACTTGTCGTGTGACCTGCTGCTCAGTTTCCCCTCCATGCCTCAGTTTCCAGGCCAGATTGGGAGGGGCTGACTAGAGTCCCTCAGGCATTTCCCAGTCTATGATTTCCCCCTCCTGTGGCTTCTGTGATAGTGGCCATGTTGGTAGGTGCAGGTTTTGATTCAGGCTCTTCTGATCGTCACCTGACCCACTTCTAGGTCCTTTCTTCCTCCTCCTTATCTAATCTTTCCAGACAGCATTGACCCGCCCCACTGCCTTTTCTATGACTCCCACCTGGATCTCAAAGTCCAGCCAGGGCAGAATGGGGCCACTCTGGTCCCCGGATGCATTTGCCTTCCTCTCTTCCCTTAGACTGAGGTCTGGGGGTGCAGACCCCATGGACATTTCAGGGACAGCAACCTCCGCCACAACTGTGTAGAGCAGAGTTTTCAACCATCTCTTCTTCAGGGGGTCCAGGGCAGCCCTGAATACAGGCCTCCGGCCAGACCCCTCCCCACTTGCGCTCATCTCTCTGTGCCCACTTCGTGGATGCCCTGTTGGGCCCTGCATGGTGCAGGCTCAAACTGGCTTTGTGCCTCCCAGCGGATGGAAGGCTCACAGTAGGGACTGTCCTCAGGGCTGCTGAGTGTCCTCTGGGCTGGCCCTGAGGTGGGGAGATGCAGGGGTCTAGGACATGACTCCTGTCTTCAGGTCACTCAGCATGTTGGGTATGAGCTTCCTGATGGTAGAGATGACACCCAGCACCTAATGGCTTCTCTGTAAGGTTTTGTTGAACCCATGGAGACCTCGGTTGTACATGTGCCACCAACTGACCAGCTGTGTGTGTGTGTGACCGGAGGGGGTAGGGTGATGGTGGTGTTTAATTTCACTCCTTGAACCACACAGTGGACTGTGGTAAGAACAGAATTAGGTATTGGATATAAAATATACAACAATTTACAACGTGTTCCGCACACTGGAAAACTAGTTTTTCTAACGTGGTCGTGGCTGGGGTGTCACCTGCTTTTAGATGAGGAGCGATGTGGTGGGAATGGGCAGGGAACTCTGCAGGAGTCTAAGCACAGCCTTGAAAATGGCAGGGCTTGGCAGGACTCTGACAGGGACAGGGATTCTGGTGTGCAAACGCCTGGAGGTGGGACGATGAGATCAGCGGGCTGGCGGAGGGTGGGAGTCAACCCTTCCTGGGACCTCAGGCTGAGACGGAGACGGAGACGCGCTCGGGAGAGGTCAGGGGTGGGGTGAAGCGACGCCGCCGCCACCTCCCTCTGGAGAGCTGGGCTCTCCTTACAGCGCCAGGTGCGCACGCGAAGCCGCGCACCTGTGATCGGTGTCCGGCTCCTTTAATCAACGCAGATTCCCCCCATGAGGAGAGTGCGGGGGTACGGCCCCCGGACGTGGGTGCCACCGGCTGGGGAGGGGTCCGGGGCCGCCGCGGGGGCAGCCGGGCAGCGCAAGGGAGGAAAGCGCGGACGCAGCGCACGTCACCCTCCCGCCCCCGCGCGCGCCTGCAGTCGGAGGCAGGCCCGGGCGAGGCGGCGCGGCCGGGTGACGGCCGCACGTGGGGCGGCGAGTTTCGCCGGGCGGTGGGGAAGGGGCGGGGCCTGGCGGCGGGGGCGGGGCGCCGGGAGCGCACTGCAGACGCCGGGTAGGCGGGTTCCGGGGGAGGGGCTGGAGGGGCGCTCGCGACCACCGTCTGGCCGGCGCCCCCGCCCGATCTGCCCCCTGAGGCGCCCCTTCCATCAGAACTTACCTGTCGTGGGTCTCGGCCCTCGGGCCTCCTTCTGGCCTCAGGTCTACCTGCAGCCCATCTGATAAGGACTTTCCTGCTTAATCTGTTAATGGTTTCTCGAGGCACCCCTCCCGCCCCTCCCGACTGATAGCCTGTTCAGGGGTTGCCTCAGTCTTAATGAGTACACGCAGAGGAATGGAAGGAGGCTTTCGCGGGGGCGCTTGGGGACATTGGAGACGCTAAACATTCTGCTGACAGCTGCTTTGCTTACAGGCTAGGCGGGGAGCTCCCCTATGCATCAGATGGGAAATAAAATGCTGAGTAGGGCAAGGTGCCATCCCTTAGTTGTTCCTGGGGAGGGGTCGGAATGTAGCCCAGCGTTCCCAGGCGATGTTGATTTTGCTACTCCGGACCCACACTTTGAGGACGGAGGGGGTGGAATGTGAGAGCCAGGAGGAACCTCTGAAAGTCCCATCTACTGACCTTGTTTTCTTGATACCTCCCGGGAACACCCCTGCCTCTTTAATCCTCCCACATGGCTTGCCTCTCTGCTCTGGTCCCTCCTACAGACCGTTCCTGCCCTCTCTCAGCTGCAGGTGGAGGATGTTTTCCTTCCCAACCTTGTTGAAGTTCTCCTCCTGGAGGCCATGCTCCCCTCCTGATCAATCCCTCCCTTTCCCTATGTGTTTTTAGCCTGCACTCCCGCACTCCATGGGGCACTGGGGAGGGGCTGAGTTGGAGATATCAGGGCTTCAGAAGCTGTGCCAGAGTGGGTGGGGACAGAAGGACATCCGCGTAATGACAGGGCAGATTTGTGCCAGGGGGATTAGGAAAAGCACGCCAGGCATCCGAATTTACATGTGTTTTTCCTGCACGTGTGGCCCAGACAAGGAGTCCCCAGGGGAGTCATGGTGGGGTCAGGGTGAGGGTGGACTTTCCTTAGACAGAATCTCTGAGGAGGGGACCACCCCAATGCCTTGAGCGCTGGACAAGATCGGGGCTGTTGGGGGCTACCCCAGTCTCTCCTCAGCCACACTGACTTCTACGACGCCCTATGGCTGTCCGGCACCCCCTGGTAGTGCCAGGCCCCCAGTCCTGGCCAGTGCTTCCTCCCCTCCCCCATCAAAACATATCCATCCTGTGTCCCCTTCCTTCAGGGCTTTGCTAAGAGGCAACCAGCTAATCTGATTCACTAATGTCTTACAGGAAATTCTATGAATTATTCAAGGCTCTGTACAGTTCCTGCCTCTTCTTTCACACCTCTGATTGGCCAAGCTCTGACCTGTTCCTTCCCTGAATTTGGACAAAATCCACAGTTGGTACCACCAGTTGGCACTCATACATATTCTTTATATCATTAACTCCTCTGAGTATGTGATTTGTCTTCCCAATGAGAGTTTAAACTCCCTGAGGCAGGGACCTTATCTTTTGCTTCTTGTATACTTTCCCTTACAGCTAGTGAAACGAATTAATTCGCTCACTATATAGTCCATGTGTGCCTGCCCTGTGCCCGGCAGTGGTCTAGATTCTGGGGATACAGCAGGAAGCAAAACAGACACATCCCTGTCTTCATGGATCTTCCATTCCAAGTGAGGGGGGGTTGTGACCAAAATAAGTAAAATATAGAGCAGGCCAGGTGGTGAGAAGTACTATGGGAACAGTGAGGCAGGGAGGTGCATAATGGGTGTGAGAAACAGCAATTTCCAGTTTTAAAAAGAATAGGGAGGGAGGGAGGAAGGGTGTTCAGGGGAATGGGTCATTTGAGCCGCCATCTGAAGGAGGTGAGGGAGGGAGCCAGGAGGGTGTCATCTGGGGGCAGACAAAAGAGCCAGTGCCAAATCTCCTGGAAAGTTTGAGGAGCCTGGAGGAGGGCCGTGGGCTGGAGCAGAGTGGGCAAGGGGCAGGGGGAGGAGATGAGGTCAGAGAGGTGAGGGCTGGGTCATGTGGGTTTAGGCCCGTGTGAATTCTAGGCTTTTACTCCGAGATGGGTAGTTCCGGAGGATTCTGAGCAGAGGACTGCCCTGATTTGACTCACCTTCTCAAGTAAAGGTGTGTGTGCTGTGTGGGGAACAGGAATTAGGGGGTTAAGGGGGGACATCAGGAGATCAGTGAGGACGCAGTTCCACATCCAGATGACTGCGGGTGGTGGTTTGGGTCAGGTGGTGGTGGCAGTGATGAGAAGAGGTCATAGTCTGCACGTATCTTAAAGATAGAGCCCACAAGGTTTCCTCACAGATTGGGTGTGAGCGTGGGTGGAAGAGGAGCCAGAGATTGGTCCAAGGTTTTTGGCCCAACCAATCAGAAGGACGGAGTTGCCATCAACTGAGATGGGGAGGACTTTAAGAGGAGCACGTTCAGGTGGCAGACCAGGAGCTCAGTTTTGAACATGCTGAGTGTGAGGTGCTATGGGCATCCAAGTGGAGGTGTTGGGTGGGCAGTTAGAGCCGCGATCTGGAGTTTGGGGGCGAGGTGGATATGGGAGTCATTGGTGAGTGTCTAAGTGGTCTTTGGAGCCCACGAATGTGGCCGAGATGCCCAAGGGTGTGCGTGCAGATGGAAGAGGAAAGAGGGCCAAGCCCTGAGCCAGTCTGGGAGCTAGGGAGAGGGAAGAAGACCAAGGGGTCCTCACAGAGCAAGCTGCCTTCTCCCCTCCCCATCATGGTGAGGTCCTGCACAGCATCCACTCTGACACTGAGCGGCCTGGCTTCAAAGCTCGGCCCTTCTGCTTGCTGGCTGCTATGTTCCTGGCCAGATTGTTTACCTCTCTGTGCTCTGGCTTCTCGGCCCACCAAATGGAAATAATAATAAAGCAGATTTAGAAAATTAAATAACATATGAAAACATTAGAAACAAAATCCTGCTTGCTTTTATTATTCTTATGGATCACACTGTGCAAAGTGCTGGTGATGCCAAAGGAAAAACTGGGGTCCTGTCCTCAAGGAACCCATAGTGTAGACACGGCAACCAGTTGCAGTAGGAAGAGGCATGGTAGCAGGAGAGACCGGGACCAGGTGCTGTGGGAACACGGGGGAAGGAGGCCCAGGGGGAGGGAGGGCACTGGCCAAGGAAGGTTTCACAGAGTAGAGAGAGGGGCCGAGGGTGGAAGAATAAATGAGGTCTGCTAGGCCTGGGTCTTGGTGGGGAGCCAGGGAGGGCTGGGCATGAAGGGCATTGCAGGCTTCCAGGACCACCTATGTAGAGATGAGAGCTCCAGGGACCTTGGGATCAACTGGAGGTTTAGCATGGTTGGAGCAGAAGTTGTGAGGCCAGATAGGGAGTGGGTGGAGTCAGTCCACAAAAGGCCTTGTTAGCCAACCTAAGGAGGGGAGGAGAAGGAGGTTTTGGAATCAACTCTGTGACTTCAGGCAAATTATTTTGCATTCAAACTCAGTTTCCTCCTCTGTAAAATGGAGTTAATGAATAGCCCCTTGTGGGGAAGTTGGTGAGAATTCAGAGGTAACAGTTGTGAAATGCTGAGATAAGATCTGGCTTCTGAAATGATGGATCGTCATCATCACTTTATCCTAGAGGCTAGGATGGCATTGAATAATTTTAAATGTAGGAACAGGTGGGTGGATGGATGGATGGATGGATGGATGGATAAGTGGGTAGTTGGATGGATGGGTAGATGGATAGATGAGTGGGTGGGTAGATGGATGGATGGATGGATGGATGGGTGGATGGATGGATGAGTGGGTAGTTGGATGGATGAGAGGGTGGGTGGATGGATGGATGGATGGATGGATGGATGGATGGATGGATGGATGAGTGGGTAGTTGGATGGATGGGTAGATGGATAGATGAGTGGGTGGGTGGATGGATGGATGGATGGACGGATGGATGGATGGATGAGTGGGTAGTTGGATGGATGGGTAGATGGATAGATGAGTGGGTGGGTAGATGGATGGATGGATAGATGGATGGGTGGATGAGTGGGTAGTTGGATGGATGGGTAGATGGATAGATGAGTGGGTGGGTAGATGGATGGATGGATGGATGGATGGATAGATGGATGGATGGATGAGTGGGTAGTTGGATGGATGGGTAGATGGATAGATGAGTGGGTGGGTAGATGGATGGATGGATGGATGGATAGATGGATGGATGGATGAGTGGGTAGTTGGATGGATGGGTAGATGGATAGATGAGTGGGTGGGTAGATGGATGGATGAGTAAGTGGGTGGATGGATGTCCTCCAGAGATTCCGGATTAATCACAGCTGTGGCTTAAGAGATTTTAGGCCCCAGGATAGGCCAAAAGGGAGGGTATGGAATGGGGCCTGACTGAGGTTGAGAAGGTGCAAGGTTCATTGTCCTGTCTTTGAGACCAAAGGATGGTCCTCCTAGTTTGGTGTCTCATAAGCTTTTCCCATTTGTCCATCTGTCTCTAGTCTCTCTCTGTCTCTGTTTGTATCCTGCTTATTTTTCTGACTCTATCTTTTCTGCTCTGCTCTCTCTGTCTCTCCCTTCCTCCCTCTCTGAGTTTCTCTGACTTTGTGTCTCTGTTGGTCCTTTTCCCTTGCCTTCCTACACTGCCCAGTGTCCCTTAGGTCTGGGCAGCAGTGTCTCACTCAGGGCTTTCATAGGATTTATATCTGCAGTGTGCAACAGCCCAGACTGGAGACAGACCCCCTACAAGACAGCTCTAGCCCCGTGAAGTGAGGGGTGGGGGGTGGGAGGGTCGGGGAGCTGGATGTGTCTCTGTGCTTCTTCTGGGGTCCCCCCATCCCCACCCCAAAAGACCTTGCCTTTTAACAGCGGTGCCAGGAAAGGGAAAGACTTGATGGTGGGGGGGGGGGCGGTTGACAGCGATGGAGAGGTTTTTTTGGAGGTCTCCCCAGTGCCCTGGAATCCCCTGCCCTGAGGGAGGCACGCCTGGGGAGATGGTCTCTTCTGTCCCGCTGATGGAGCTGCCTTGTCCCTCAGGTTGGTGGATGACCGCTGTGTGGTGGAGCCCGCGGCAGGGGACCTGGACAACCCCCCTAAGAAGTTCCGAGGTAAGACCTCCGCTCTTGCCGCCAGCCTCCCTCCCAGGCTGCTGAGTCTTGGCCCTGGGACAGAACTCACTCAACTCCATCCAGCCCCAACGGGCCGGGTTAGTCCAGGAGCTGCCCTGCAGCCCTCCTACTACTCTCTGCGGAACCCCCATCAGGCTGTGCTGCTGCTACCTCGGCGCAAACAGCCTCTGCCTTCATTTCCGGGGGGCCACACCCCGCTTCTCAGGGGCACACCCACATCTGGCTGGGAGCTGTTCTCCCCCGAACTCCCCACCGGCCACAAGGCCTTCTTTGTTTGCATGACTGGGCATTTTCTGAGGGAGCAGGGGAGGGGAAGAGAATTTCCCCCGGCTTTAGGAGGCCCAGGGTGAGAGCCCTTCCGGGTGCCTCACGCAGTCTCCTTATCCGCGTGGTGAGGGGATTGGAGTCAGTGATCTCTGGGTCCCCGCTCCTGACCCTGGCGGTGTCCCCAGGCCCGGGCCTTGTGGAGGACTCCCGCCCGAGGGGAGCTTGTGGAGCCCAGACCTCGCTCTGCTGAGTGACCTTGGCAAGGGCCTTTACTCTCGGGACCTCTGTGTCCTCCGTGGTCAGTGGGCTCCTCAGGCCCGCTCCACAGGCCCAAGGGCGCTGAGAGAATGAAATGACACCCTGCTGTCACCGTGCCCAGCCAGGGTAAAGTGTTATTGTTGTGATTACCTGTGAGGCTGAGACCGACAATCAGACAGATCCTGGGTGTGGTGGGCAGGGTGGGAGCAGGTAGGAACACGCCGGGCTGCTGCCGCCTGGTCTGCCCACGTGGCTGCTCCTCTGGGGAGAGATTAGCTGGGATTGTGCTTGAGGGGGATGCTGGGAGGCGAGCGGGGTTTAAGATAATCCTGCGGCATCCTTGACCGTCTGTCTGCCCGGGCCTTGCCCATCCATTGAAAGGTGGAGGAGATAGAGGGGGGCCCTCCCAGCTGGAAGAAGGGCCCCACACCTGTTGTTCTGCTTCTGCTTGTACTGGGGGCCTCTGAGTGGGGGCTGAGTCTGGGGGTCTTAGGCCAGGACGTGCCCTGGTATGTGGGAACTGCCTCTGGCACTGGACATTCCTCACCACCGTAGACTCTGCCCGCTGCCTCTCTCACCTCATCCCCCACCCCTTGCCCCCCTCTCATTCCCTCCAGCCACACCGCCTCCCTGCTGTTCCTCATATTTATCAGCCAAGCAACCCCCCCCCCCCCCCACCCCGTACCTTTGTACTTGCTGTTCCTCTGCCTGGAAGGTTCTTACTCCGCATATTCACCTGGCTTGTGCTTCAGGTCTCATATCCTTGGTGGGGCATTCGTTGACCACCCAGTATCAAATTGCACCCCTCATCTCCCTTCCCTGCTTTCCTTTTCTCTACAGCGTGAATCTGACATGCCCCATTCATTCTAGTTATGTGTTTATCGTCTGTGGAGCTAGAATGTCAGCTCCGCCAGGGCAGGGATCTCTGGTTGTTTTGTTCTCTGTTCTGGCTGCAGCGTCTGCCACATAGTGCGTGCCTGGTACACATCTGAGGAATAAATGCAGGCATCAGCCCCTCCTCAGGCTTCCTTCCGCTCCTGCTGCCTCTCTCAGGCCTGGCTGCTCCCGTTGCTGTGACCCGTCCAAAGTCCTTAGGTTGAACCCAACCTCGAAAGCATTGAGCCTGGGCTTTGGGGGTTTCAGGGTGCTGGTGCGGGCCCCCTGCTTGGAGGCCCAGCTCTGACCATGCCTGCCCCTGGGTCCTGAAGGTTGAGAGTGGGTAGTGATGGAGCCTGGGCCTTTCCTGGAGCCAGAAGTAGGAGAGCTTTGGAGCGGCTCATGGAGGGGCAGATTTCTACTCTAGCTGGGGGATTTAGGTAAATTCTTGGGAGGAAGTTAGTAAGGGTGAGGGTCCCCAGGGTGGGCTGTGCCAGGGCAGGGAGGGCACTGAAACAAAAAGGGAAGGTGTGCGCAGTCAGCTTTGTGGTGTGACAGGTGGTGGCAGGCAGGTGGGTGTGGCCGAGGAAGATTTGCTCTAGAGTTCCAGTGGACAGAGTCTGGGGCCAATTTTTGGCAACAAAAAAACTCCCTACTTTCTTTTCCTCTACTACTACTCCCTCCTTTCTTTTCCTCTCCGTTTTCCCAAAGCCTGTGAGTGGGGCCCTCCCCAAGATCTGGGGGTTGCCCTGTGGTCCCTGTGGCCTCACTGCGCCCAGCCAGCTCAGAGAGGGGGAAGGGGGGACTCAGCCTCCAGCTTCTTCCGTGCCCTCTCTGCCCCAGGTCCTGGCCCGGGGTATCTTGATGAGGCAGGCAGAGGCCCCTCTGAACTCCCTGTGGCCCCATTTGAACCTGAGAAGAGCCGACCTTTGGGACAGAACCAGGTCTCTGTGCACCCCATAGCTGGCAGGTAGTTGGGAGTGTGAGAACTTGGACAAGAGACATGGCCCCTCCCACTACTTCGGTTTTGAGACTAACGCCCAGAGAAGAGGAAAGCATAGCTTGGCCTCAAACCTGGGAGTCCTAGTTCTCATGGTTCCACATCCCTCCTGTAAACACCCTGTAAGGCACTGGAAGGAGGTCCCCAGCAAGGGTGTGGGGGCCATGGCAGGCATGTTAGAAGTTGGCTAGATGTCATCAGAGATGGCCGTTTCCTGAGGCCCCACAAGTGCAGTCACAGCATCCTGGGAGGGCCCAACCGTTGCTGGGAACTCTGGTTTCTCCCTCTCTCCCCCAAAAGCTTGGTTATCCTCACATGCTGACCCTGGAGGCCCCCAGGCCGGGCTGGCAAAGCCCAGTGAAGCTCCCGACCAGCCTCCACCAGTCCCTGATAGGCTTCTTGTTTGTGGTTTCAGCTCTAGCCATCTTCTGAGGCCATTCCAAGCCCTAACACGTTCTGGGAATTCTTTCCAGACTCTGCAGGGCCCTGGGAGGCCCAGGTTGCTGGTGCCCCAATGTGTAGGGCACCCCATGCCAGCCCACCCTCCCTGACCTTTGCTTTGCCATAGGGGTCTTCGGGTTATGGCTGCTCTGAGTCTCACACTGCTGACTGGGCCTGGGGTCTGAGCAATTCTCTCCTGTGAGCCCTTTTTCTATCTCCATTTCCACTTGGGGGCACGGGGAGACCCGGTACAGGGCTTGGGGAGCTCTTGTCTCCCAGTCTACCTTAGGGAAGCTCAGAGCCCACATACCTAGCTATGGCAACCCTAGGAATGTATGTAGTGGCCACTTACCCACTTACCCACCCAGACTGGGGGGAGCCCATGCCGGGGAGAGGCTGACGAAGTGACCTCCCCGTGCTTATATGGCTGGGGGCCCCCCACCTCCCCCAAGGCTATGCCTCTGCTCTCCCTGTCCCACCTTCCAAGCCCAGTTTATTGTTATTTTTGTTATTATTAAGACATATTTCAACTCTACACAAAAGTCAAGAGAGCTCTGTCAGATCCTTCTTGCCACGTTTATTTCAGACTTTGTCATTTTTAAAGCATCTTATGCCTGTAGCTGAAGCCCTTTGGGTTTTTCCCCTGATCCCTTTCTCCTCCCTCTCTCTCCAGAGGCAAACACTCATCAGAAATTGGTGTGTACCATTCAGGAGCCTGTTTTTATACTTTTGCTATTAATATGTAGGGCTGTATTCATGAACAATACAGGGTACGATTTCCCATCTTTATAACCCCGCGTATTAAAATCTTTCCGCACATTTTTAATTCAGCATGGTTTTTGAGGTTTCTCCATGTTGACACATTTGGCTTTAGTTCATCTGGTTAATTGCTATGTAATATTCCATCGGGTGAATAAACTGCAATCCACTTATCGGTTCTCCTGTTGATGGACATTTAGCTCATTTCCGGCTTTTGGCAGCTGCCGGCCATGCTGCGGCGGGCACTGCCATACCCGTCTCCTGGGGCTCATGTGCAGCAGTGTCTTGGGTGTGTCCCGAGGTGGGGGACACCTGGTGCAAGGGAGCTCTTCTGAGCCTTCCTGCAGGGCTGTGCATGCTCACACCCCTCCCCCCAGACTATGGGTGCGTCCCCCCCTGCTTCCACCCCCCCTCTCGCTGCACTTGGTTCTGTCCCACTAAATTTCTTCCAGCCTGCTGGGTGTGAAATGGCATCTCACTGCGGTTTTAATTTGCGTTCCTCTGACTACCAATGAGATGGAGCATCTTTTCATATGTTTATTGGCCACTTAAAATTTTGTTCTTATTCCCTCCCCCCCCATTTTATAAAAGTAATGCGAATACAGGCTCCAGGTTCAAGATGAAAGCAACATTGCCCCCCCACCTCACCCTCACTCACCTTCTGCCCCCTTTTCTGGGGGCAACGGTATAGAAAAACAGACTAGGAAATTTATTCATATATGAAAACATCAAAACATTGTACAAATAGGCATAGAGAGTCTGCTCCCACCCGCCTTCTCCCCCTGCTTCGCTCTTCTACTGTGGTCCCTTCAGGGGACCACTTTCCTGAGCTCCTTATGCGTCCTCCAGGGTTCCTTTGTCAAATACAAACATATACACTCTTCGGATTTCCCCCCTTTTCTTACATAAAGGTAGCATTCTGTATACACTATTCTGTTTTTTTGTTTTTACTTTATAAATCTTACTATGGATCCTACTGGGGACCTTTTCATATTAGTATGTAGAAACCTTGAAATGTCTCTGTTTTTTTCTTCCACTTAGAAACTCATTTTTGGGTGCCTGGGTGACTCGGTTGAGTGTCTGAATTTTGATTTCGGCTCAGATCGTTCCTGATCCCAGGGCTGTGAGATCGAGCCCTGTGTCGGGCTCCTAGCTAGGCGTAGAGCCTGCTGAAGATTCTTTCTCATGCTCTCTCTGCCCCTCCCCCACTTGTGCTTGTGAGTGCGCGCGCGCGCGTGCACACGTGCCCCCACACACACTCTCAAAAGAAACAAACAAAACAAAAACCAACTCATTTTTGTTCTGTATCCTCCACAACTGTGTGAAAATAGTGTTTCTACTACTTACATATTTAAAAAAAAAATCTTTTTTAACGTTTATTTATTTATTTTTGAGACAGAGAGACAGAGCATGAACGGGGGAGGGTCAGAGAGAGGGAGACACAGAATCTGAAACCAGCTCCAGGCTCTGAGCTGTCAGCACAGAGCCCGACGCGGGGCTCGAACTCACGGACTGCGAGATCATGACCTGAGTCGAAGTCGGCTGCTTAACCGACTGAGCCACCCAGGCGCCCCTACTTACATAGTTTTAAACGTTAAAAAAAGTATTTATTTTTACATCGTGGTAAAGATCCATAGCATAAAGTTCCCCATCTTTAGCCATTTTTAAGTGTACAGTTAAGTGTCATTAAGCACATTCTCACTGTTATACAGCCATCACCACCTTCCGGCCTCAGAACTCTTTTCTTCCCAGAACACTGAAAGTCTAACCTGTTAAATAATCACCACCACCAGCCGTTCTCCACTGCCACTGCCACCCCCCCCCCCCCCCCGCCACAGTGCTGCTTTCCAACTCTGTAAATTTGACTGTTCGAAGTACCCACATGAGCGGAATTACCCAGTATTTGTCCTTTTGTGACTGGCTTCTTTCACTTAGCATAATGGCCTCACGGTTTACGCACGTGTGGCGTGTAGCGTGTGTCCGAAGTTCTGACCTCTGTCTCTTACACCTGCAGAGCATTCCATTATGCGGCTCTGTTGGGAAGTATTTAACCAGTCCCCTCCGATGGACACTTGGGCTATCCCTAATCTCCAGCTTTCCCGCCAGTGCTGCAGCGAAGACCCCTGTCTCTTGTCATTTTGTGCAAACGCAGGTGTGCTCTTTGAAGGCTGGACCAGTGGCGAGGCTGCTGAGTCGGGGGCAGGGGCATCTGGGCTGCTAGTCTGCCAGCTGCCCCCCACTGGGTTGTACCATGTTATGCCTCCTCAGCCACTTCGGAAGGCAGTCCCTTTGAACTCTTC
Source organism: Panthera pardus (assembly GCF_024362965.1). NCBI lineage: Eukaryota > Metazoa > Chordata > Mammalia > Carnivora > Felidae > Panthera > Panthera pardus. The sequence goes on along the minus strand of NW_026526732.1, from coordinate 147,626,187 downwards.
GATGTTTCCCCTGTCGCTCCCAGGTCTTTCAATGTTTTGCTTATTCTAGGAGAATTTAGCTCCCCTGGGCCACTCGTCCACTTCCTCTGCCCTATCCTCCTGAGGGTAGCCTGTTGCGATTCTCCACTGTCACCTTCATAAACCTGATGATCATGGGTCCGCCTTCATTTCTCGGCCACCAGCAACCCCAGCGCTGCCCCCCGCCCCCTCCCTCCTCTGCCAGGCTCACTTTGTTTTACATCAAGGCTGAACGACCTTGCCTTCTCTTCTGTACACACCCATGGAGTCTTCCGTGTTTTGTTCGACAGGTTGAGTCTAAACGTTGACAAGAATTAAAAGCAGATGTTTATGTGATTTACACAAGGCTTAGATGTTATTGTGACTGTAGAACTTTATTCCCTGTGCTGTGTTCGCATCTCGAGTCGTCTGCACTGGTGCTTTTCAACCTGGTGGGAACAGGAGGACTATTTGGGGTTGGGGTGCCTTTACAAATGCATATCCCCAGGCCTCGCCCCAACCTGCTGAATCTACAGGGGACCTGGGAGTTTGTATTTAAAAAATTTTGTTTTAATGTTTACTATTTTGAGAGAGAGAGAGAGAGTATGGGCAGGGGAGGGGCAGAGAGAGGGAGAGAGAGAATCCCAAGCAGGCTCCACACTGTCAGCGCAGAGTCTGACGCAGGGCTCGAACTCACAGACCGCGAGATCATGACCTGAGCCCAAACCCGGAGTCAGATGCCTAACTGACTGAGCCACCCAGGCGCCCCAAAGGAGTTTGTATTTTTTAAAGCTCCCCCAGTGGCAGTGGCTTTTGGAGTGTTACATACCTTAGTTTCAGGGAAGGTCAGTTGACTTTGTTTACTAGGTGAACATCCTCTTGTCTGCAGCCTCACAGGCAGTGGTGCCCCCTCCGCTGCGAGCATGTGTCCCCCAGCACACGCAGCCCTTACTGTTGGAAACCTGCCCGGACCCAGACTTATCTCTTGGCCTTTGAGGCTGCAGATCCCGTGTGAGCCCGGTCTCCCCACTCCCATCCCACTCTTCCTCCTCACTGCCCTTCTGCCCTGTGGTTTGGTGAGAAGAAGGGTTCTGGCCTCTTCTGGGGTTCTGACAGGGCTGCCTCTGGGCAAGAAAGCACAACATTGTAAAAGCATGGAGGTGCACAGAGAGGTGAGCCACAAATATTTTAGAGGACTCAAGTCATTTATTCATTCAACAAGCATCTTCTGACGTGTATTACGGGCAAGGCTCTAAGGGACCATCTGTGTGAGAGAAAAAGGCACATTTGACAAGTTCTAGGTAGTCAGTTTCCAAGACAGAGATGAAAGAGTTGGGAGCAGGGAGGGATCAGTGCTGGCTTCCTCCCACTCCTGGGATGCTCCAGGGCAGTGTGCTTCATTCAGCCATGGGCTCTGACCCATTAGTGGGCTGTGAAGTCCCTTCAATGGGACTCAACCATCCTTTAAAGAATTGGATAGAATGCGTGGTAGTAAGAGTTGTTAATGTCTCATTAATTCTTCCTTCGGCCCTGCCTAAGCTCCTGTTCCCCTGTTAAATACTTAAGTGAGTTTTAAGTGTGGTTGTTGAAGCTTTTTTATTTCTAGAGATTCTGTCTGGTTCTTTCTCAGCCTGTGATGTTACTTTGTACAGTTTCCCCTTCTAAGGATCCCTTAGGCTTTTGTGGATTTAGGCAGGGTAGGTGTATCTGTTCTACGGATGCCTGCGTTTGAAGTCTCTTCAACGTCTGTTTCTACTGTCTGTTTTGTGGGTTGGTTCTCTCTCATGACATCTAGTTCCCAAGAGTTCCTGGTTGTTTTTCACTATACACTGGATATTGCATTTGAAAAATTTGGTACGGAGTGCCTCGGTGGCTCAGTCGGTTGAGCATCCAACTTCGGCTCAGGTTTGAGCCCCATGTCGGGCTCTGTGCTGGCAGCTCAGAGCCTGGAGCTTGCTTTGGATTCTGTGTGTCCCTCTCTCTCTCTGCCCCTCCCCCATATGTGCGCTCTGTTTCTCTCTCTCTTGAAAATAAATAAACGCTTAAAAAAATTGAAAGATTTGGTATGAGTCGTTGTGGACCAGGAGGAAGTTACCTTCCTCCAGAGAGGGTGTGCATATCCTGTTACTGGACTCCTGGGGCTCCACCCATCCAAGACCGCCTAAAGCCAGGCACGAATTTCGGGTTTCTTGCACCATCCAGGGGATTCCAACAGGGCTCTCATTGCTGGAAGGAGCTCTTTTCACCTGGGGTGTAGCCCTTTGGGGTCTTAGCTTCCTGAGTGGAGGGTCGCCTGTTAGACTCCCATCTTCCATGGGCCTGGGCTTGGATTTCTGTCCAGGTCACCTGATGGAGTCATCCAAATAAAAGCCCGTGTTTTCTGGAATCAACAAATATCCTCAGGGCGAAAGTAGCTTGGGTGTTTCTGTATCTCTCGAACTTCCCTTTGATCTTCTGTTCGAACTTCCCTTTGATCGGGCCCAATAATTCTTCACTGTTTTGTCAGTTCTTTAAGAAGTCTTAAAATAATATCCATTTGAAAAACCTAGTTGCTTTAGTTGTTTTCTGGTTGGGTTGGTCCAAAAAACATGATAACGACGGTTCTCAGCCCTGCCCTGTCACAGCCTGCCCCTATTACCAGGGACAGAAGTCCCCATGTGGTTTCACAAAGTGGTGATCCGAGAATGTATTTCGTAGGCGAGTCAGTTCAGAAAGGCTTGAGCCCCTCTGCTGTAGGGCGACCTGGGGCAGCATCTGTCTTTCCTTCTGTTCTCTGTTCTGGATTGGGAGTGGGAGGGGGTGGTGGGGAGACCAGGGAGCTCATGACCGCCAAGACCCGTGGGCTCCAGGCTCACTCAGACTCTGGGCCCTGGCCGGCCCCCTCCTGTCTCAGTTTGCCCGACCCCAAGTGTGACTGGCGGCTGTCACTTCACCGCCTCCTCCGGCACTCTCTTTTCATTCCCTCCGCTTGAGCGCCCCATCCCTTTCCTCCCTTCTAGGCTGTAGATTCAGGCCCCACCTCATCCACGTGAGGGACTCATTTCTAGATTCCTGTGTTCATCTGGCAGATATTCTCTGAGACCTGACCTGGTGCTGGAGACACGGGGAAGGACACGTGGCCCTGCCAGCCTGCAGATGAGCCTGTCAGACCCAGAACCCCCTTTAATATTATTAAGTGGAATTCAAAAATAATACAATCTATGCGTGTCTATATTTATGTAACATAAAATGGGGGGTCCAGGGCCCGGATCTGACTGAGCTTGGAGCTGGGGGGAGGGAGCGAGGCCAGCCTAATGCCCTAAGTGTGATAAAAAAGAGACATAAAAGGAAAACAATTTATAATATAGTAATACATGTTTTAGAAGTCGGTGTTGGGCACAACTAGAAGACCCAAGGAAGCAGTCAGAGCTTGCCTGTGAATCATGAAGACGGCAGCCACAAACACAGGCATCTGGCACGGCCATGAGCGTGATGCATTCTCTGAAACAGCAAAAAACTCCTGGTCAAGTTTGAGCAACACAAAGAACAACACAAATTCCCTCAGTTTCGAAACGAGTTGCATTCCTGAAAAATTCAGTGTTTGCTAAAAACTGTGCAACAAGTACTTTGTGTTTCTGTGGGCCACTCTGGGCTGAGTGCTGTCCTCAGCTGTCCACCTGCACACGTGTGGCAGGACACTCTCGGCAGGAGTCATGCCGGACAGTCTTTATGGTGCAGGTGTCCAGCGTCCCTGTCCTGCCCACTAAATGCCAGCTGTTACCTCTATCAGGACAACCACCCTCCCATTTTCCAAAACAATTCCTGGTATGCTCCACTTCTCTGACTTCTCTTGGGCACCAGTGGCCTCTAACAAGGCAGTGCGATCGATGTGGTAACCGGGGGACCTGGGGAGCCCTGGGAGCTCCAACCCAGCCTGACGAAGCAGGAGGACTTCTGGGAGGTGGTGACACATGAGCTTCTTCTGGAGGGCTAAGCAGATCCTTGTAAAGACATACTCTCTCCGACAAACTGAGCGCTTATTTCTAGAAGTGATGCCCCCTCATGCTGGTGGTGCCAAGGTGGGCTAGGCAGAGCAGGCCTTGGCGGCTCCATCTACGAAGAGAATTGCCATTTTTTCCTTCCCTCTGTCTTTGACTCACTCGGTCTCTCTTCCTGATGGCACCAGGGGGCCTCTGCCTGCTCGTGGGCTAGATAGAAAATCCAGTTTTGCTTTTAGTTGCCGGGGGCTGGATGACCAGCTTTGACCAGAGCAGGCACCTAGCCTTCCTTTGGAGGGTAGATGAGAGGGCTTGAGGGGCTCTCCAGCACAGCCATCCCTGTCCTGGGCTCCAAGCGGCTGGAGAGGCCCAGTACTGCAGCGTGAGAGGGGTCTTAGAGACCATAAGCCCAGCGCCTTGTCCAGGGTGTGGTTCCCTCCTGTGACGGGGCACCCACTGCCTCACAGGACAGCCTGTGCTGTTGTCAGGTGGGTCCGTCCGCCTGGGCCAGCACGTCACCATGACCCAGAATCCCCGATCCCCTCCCACCACACTTTAGAATAGGATTTTTCAACTCATGCTTCCTTTTGATAAATAGAAAAATCTGACGCCCTCTCTGGAGTGGGGGCTTATGAAAATCATAAGTGTTTCGTCTGCTTTCCAAAAGAAAAAGAGTAAAAATGAACCTGTTTCTGGAATTTTGATTGGGCAGGTCTTAGGTCAAGTTCCCTGGAAGCAGAGCCTATGACAGGAAGAATTATTGAAGAGGGGTCTCAGGGGAGACCTCACTGACTCAGGGCAAGGGAAGAGCCAAGCAAGGATGTGGTTTCAGGCCAAATAGAAGCGTCAGCCGGATCGTACAGGGAGCTGGGGAGTGACCAGCACTGCGGACAGTCATCTCCAGAGGCCAGACTATCCTGTGCCTGTGCCAGCTGCTCCTGGGGGTGGGGAGGGAGAGGGATGCAACTTCCCAGGCATCTGTGGGCAAGATGGCAGTGGGCCAGAGGAGGATGCAGGTATGAACTGTCAGCCACCAATGTCCACAAAAGCTGGCACAGACAGGGCATGGGGTGCGGGCCTGAGAGCCTCTGATAAATCTCCTGTGGGGAAGAGGGCCTGCGTCTGCCTCCCAGCTGGGATCCTGCTTTCACACCTGCCCCAACTTCTTCTGGGTCCTTCTTACCACTACCTCTCCATCCCAGTGGGGCAGGAGGGTGGGGAGAGTGGAGGTGGAATTTGGGGTGTGGGGCTGTAGGCTGAGCCCTCCATGAACTGATCTCCCTCCCTTGGCCTGCCCCACCACAGACTGCCTCTTCAAGGTGTGTCCCATGAACCGCTACTCGGCCCAGAAGCAGTACTGGAAGGCCAAACAGACGAAGCAGGACAAGGAGAAGATCGCTGACGTGGTGCTGCTCCAAAAGTTACAGGTGTGTATGCGCACAGGCATGCACCTGTGTATGTGCCTCAGGAATCCGGGTGCACACACGGGGGCCGCTGCCCATCAGAGCCAAGAGGGGCCCTGTGGCTGAGTGGGAAACCCCAGGATGCAAGAGATTGGTATGTGTGGGTGTGAATGAGGTAAGAGAGAGGAAGTAGAGTGCCTTCCCAGTGATCCACTTGTCTATATGACCCTTTGTGCCAGTTAGAAGAAGGTGCTCCTTCCTCCAGGCTGGCATAGCCCTGATGCCCTGGGCACATGGCTCAGTGAGTGAAAGGTGGACTGGATTTCAGCTTCCACCCAGCCCTTCAGCTGGATGCCATAGTGCAGTGAACAACCTGTACAACTGTATCTGGAGTTACCAGTAGCCCCTGGCGACAGTGGCTCCAGGGAACCTGATTTGAAAACCAGTCTTAACCTCCTTCCTCATTTTATAGAGCTGGGTCCTGGGACCATTAGAGGGGGCTGGGCAGTCCGTGCTTTCATCCTGTGAGTTTGTAGTAGGGTCTGAACGGCCCTCAGGTCTCTGACTCACCTTGGTTTTGTTGGACACAGGGACAGTGCACAGTGCAGAGGCCTGGTGGTTGCTCATGGACCTCTTGGGGGCAGTGGCTCAGTTGACATCCTAGCAGTCCCCTCCGGACAGACCTCAGGGCCCAGTCCCCATGAAAGAGAGAGTACGAGGCTTTGGCTGTGGTCAGCAGCTTGGCACTCTGTTTCTGAGACCCTCCCTCAGGTCTGGTGTCCCAGCCCCTGTCCTGTAGACCTTGCTTCCCTGTGTCCCCTTCCTTGAGGAGGTGGGTGTAAAATGGGGGAAGAGTGGGCTTCACCCCATAGCTATGAACTGGGCTGGAAAGAGGGGGCTGAGGGTGGGCTGCCTGAGGTCTGTTACAGATAACCCATCTTTCTTCCTGGGCTGGGGGCTGTCACAGGCTTCCTTGCTGCTGCGACACACGCAGAGGCTGAACCGGGGATCTGGCCTGGGTGTCAGGCATTTACACGTACACAGACACACACACACACGTGTAGTCACACTGTGGGTTTATGGGAAATCATGTGGTACACGGCCAGTTTCCCTAACAGCCACCCTTGCCCCAGCCTCCGTTGTGAGGCCTGGCTGAAGGGACTGAGGAGGAGAACCGGGTAGAAGGGCCAGTGCTTTCAGGGAGTGCCAGTCTGATGGAGGAGACAGAGCCCTGTCTAGGACCCTGTCTAGCCCTGTCTAGGACCCCCCAATCTGATGGAGGAGACAGTGCCTATCCTTAAGCAGCCTCCAGTCTAATGTGACAGAACTGCCTAAAAACGTGTCCTTAATGGGAAGCCAGCCAAAGCCTCAAGGCCCTTGGCGTTGGATCTGTCAGAGTTGGATCTGGGCCACCAGTGAAGACAGTGGCTAGGAGCACACACAGTTTTGGGAGGGAGGATCATAGAGGAGTGGGGTGGAGGGGGATGGGAAGGAGGCGGAGGAAGTAGCGCCAGGCGCGTCTATCAGGTTTTTGGGCTGGGGGAGGGGTCCCGTGATGGGGGCATCAGGAATCGGCTGAGTTGGGGGTAGTGAGGCACAGCTTAGGTTGTCTGCTGGCAGTGTCAGACGGCACAGGGAGTTCAAGGGCCTGCTGGCATGCCTCCTCCAGATGGGGGGAGGGGGCAGGGGATCGGGGTTCGGGTCCCTCGGCTGCAGGCTGTCTGACCTCAGGCTGCCCCTCTGCATTCTGAGTCTCAGTCCCTCATCACCTGCGGAGGGAATGGGCTAGATGGCCTCTGGGGGGGGGGGGTCACTGGGTACAGTGCCAGAAGCTGTGTGTGTGTGTGCACACCTGTGCGTGGGGGGGGCGGGGATGTGGCCCTCCAGGAGCCGGCTTCCGAGCCTGCGTTCCACCTCTGCGTGTGTCTGTGCAGCATGCAGCCCAGATGGAGCAGAAGCAGAATGACACGGAGAACAAGAAGGTGCACGGGGACGTCGTGAAGTATGGCAGTGTCATCCAGGTGAGACCCACCTGCATCCCCCCCTGAAGAGGCTGGGCTGGCGTTGGGGAGAGGGGTGCCAGCTGACATGCCCTCTGGGGCGTGTCCCTGTGACTGCATATCTGCTTCTGGGTGTGCCTGTTTCTGTGTGGCCTGAGTAGCTGTGTCCGTGGGTGTGTTTCCAGCACAGTGGTCACCGGCCACTGGAGCCTTATGGTCTGAGTTCAAATCTTGGCTCTGTGACCGCAGGCAAGTTACTTAACTTCCCGGTGCCTTTGTTTCCCCATCTGCAAAATCAGGCCAATGATATTACTTCCCTTTTGGTAGTTGTAAGGTTACGGGAATGAATACATGGGAAGGATTCAGAAATGCTAGCTGTTTTTGTGTTCACCTAGGCTCCTGACAGTGTGTGTGTGTGTGTGTGTGTGTGTGTGTGTGTGTGTGTGTGTGCGCGCGTGCGCGTGAGTGACTGCACGTGTCTCAATTCGTGTGTTTATGTCTGTGTATCTGACACTGTATGTGTGTCCAGCTGTGACCAAGGTCCAGTGGGCCGCCCAGAGTCCCCGTCCTCGATGGGCTGGCCCCCTGGGGCCCGGTGACCTCACTTGCACCCTGCCTGCCCCCCAGCTCCTGCACATGAAGAGCAACAAGTACTTGACAGTGAACAAGCGGCTGCCGGCCCTGCTGGAGAAGAATGCCATGCGGGTGACACTGGATGCAACAGGCAACGAGGGCTCCTGGCTCTTCATCCAGCCCTTCTGGAAGCTGCGGAGCAACGGGGACAATGTAAGGACAGGGCTCTGCTGGAGGGTCCTGGTGGGAGGTGCGGGCCGCAGCACCAGAGGGGCTTCAACAGGGTCTTTGATGTGGGGACTGGATGAGGTCGTGCCCGTTTCTCAGAGGGGCAGACTGAGACCAGGGAGAGGCCTGGAGGCCTGGCCCTTCCCACCTTCACCCTGTTCCGCCTGTCCCCATAGGTGGTGGTGGGGGACAAGGTGATCCTGAATCCTGTCAACGCCGGGCAGCCTCTGCATGCCAGCAATTATGAGCTTAGTGACAACGCTGGCTGCAAGGAGGTGAGTGAGGTGGTGGGGCCAGCCCGCAGTGGAAGGGCGTCTGAACATCCTTGAGGGCACAGAAGGGCCCCTCCCCACCATGGTCTTTTCCTCCAGTCCCATCTGGCCAGCTGGGCGAGCTGGGTCTCTCTACGTCTGTCCCATTCTTCGCCCCACAGGCTGGCAGCCCCAGGGCAGCTGGCTGGGGCCTGGGGGCCCTGGCTTCGAGAAGACACCTTCTCTCTGTGCTCTGATGGGAGCTGGGCTGGTCCTCCCCCCACCCCCTCACTGGGCCTTTCATGCCCCACTCTCCAACTGCTGGCGGTCCGCCTGGCATCAGGGTTCTCTCTGCCCTTCCCCAGGTCAACTCTGTGAACTGCAACACCAGCTGGAAGATCAACCTGTTCATGCAGTTCCGAGACCACCTGGAGGAGGTGTTGAAAGGGGTAAGGACTGGGAGCCCACTGCCCACTGCCACCTGCCTGCCGGCTGCCCAGACCGGCCCTGAAGGTCCCCCTTTCTGCTTTCCCTCATCTACCCTTACCCAGCCCTGCTCTCTGTCAGGCCCTCCCCTCCGTCCCCCACCTCCCCCCACCGCCATGAACCGGACCACCCCATCTTTTGTTTCTAGCCTCCCAGCCTCAGTCTCCATCTTTTCTGGATCCTGGCAAGCCTCGATTTTTCCTCTTGCTAAGAGTGTGTCAGTGGATAGGGGTCCCCATTCCCTCACCTTGGAGAGCCAGATCCTTTGAGCACTCTGTTTCCTCCCCCACGCCTGCTCCATGGATCCAAGCCAGGCGCCCTGCACTTTGCCCTATGCCCTCTTGGGCAAGGGCCTGAGGCTGCTGAGTCAGGGCCTGTGCCCCGATTCCAGACAGGCTTGGAGGGCACACAGTACTGCTGGGAAACACTGCGGCAATGACTTAGGGAGGGACCAGAGCAAGGGGGAAAGAGGGCTGGAGACACCATTAGACAAGCCCTGAAAACCAGGCATCCAGAGGTTCAAGTGGGGCTTCAGGGGATGGAACCAGCCTACTGGGGTGTGGGTTGTATGTGGAGGGGCAGTTGGGAGGGGCAGATATGGGGGTAGCAAAGAGGGTGGGGCTCCTCAGCTAGGGGAGTTGGCAGGCATCTGACCATGATATCTGTTAAAGGGACAGGGGATAGGCCCGAGAACAGCCCCCTAAGGAGGCTGCCCTGTGTTCCCTGCATCTTCCCCTGCATAGAAGCCTGCAGTGGCTCCCTTGACCCTCCGTTCCCAGCCAGGCTGCTCCATCAGACTTTCCTGCCCCCCTCAGGCTGCCTCAGCCTATCACTCTCTCTCTCCCGTCTCCCAGGCTCTTTCCAGTTCACCCACGCTCTGTTCAAATGCCTTTCTGTCTCTCCCTGAAGCCTGCGCGTCATCCACATATCAGTCTCAGCCTGTGTGCCACCTCCTCCCAGAAGCCTTCTCCGATTATACATTCCAGCCCCCAATCTGTGTGACACTGAGAAAATGATGCACCATCATCAGGTCGAACCCCGTGGTGCTGCCTGGACTGGTTTCGGTGAATCTGTCATGGCTTTGATGTTAGTGCCAGGCAACCTGGAAGTGAGATCTGAGTGTGCAAAGTCCACCCCTTTGTTTTGTTCTCAACCCTGCGCCTCGTGGATACAAGGGTCACAAGGTTCCGCCAAAGCAACTCGCATAATCTGTGTCTAGTTACTCACTCGTGTGTTCACTCCACAGGTGTTAGCTGAGAACTTTGTGTCCAGCGCAGTGGTAGGGAAGCCAGATAATGCTGTTAGTGGTCGCAACTGGTGGTTGGAGTAATAGATATAATATTACTAGACGGTAATAGACGACCCGCTGATTGTAGGTTCGCTGCCGGAGGAAGTGAGGTGGAAAGATAAGGGCTCTGGAGCTGCAGCACGGATTCATGTCCCATTTGTCACTAGCTCTGTGACCCTCGGCAGGACACTTACCTTCTCCGTGCCTGAGCCCCTCCACCTGTAGGGTGGGGATAGCGATGTATGTACCCGGGGAGTCAGTGTGAGGAGGAGGTGAGAAAGTCCACGTGAGGTGGGCACGCAGAGGCTGGCACGTGCTAAGCGCGCAGCGTGACTCCATTATACAAATTATAATCCTCGTAATCTCTGCAAGGAGGTCATAGTAGTCCCGTTGTACACGAGAGGAAACTGAGGCTTGGAGATGTTAGGGAACTTATCCAAGGTCGCACAGCTTGTGAAGCAGAGCCAGGACCCAAAGTTGGTGTCTGTGTCCAAAGCTTCGGAGATGAATAAGCCAGCTGTTCTAGTCCTGTGGGAGCAGAAGAAATGGGCAAGAACTACCCATGTTCGGGCAGAAAGGGCCCTAGGGAGGTACAGCCATGGGCCTAGAAGGGCCCCAGAAGGTGACATCCCTCCTGCCTTCATTGAGGGGGTGACTTGAGATTGGCCTTTAGAGGTCAGGTGGGGTTTCTAGAGATATAAATCTGGGAAGGAGACAGTCAAGGCTGGGTTTGACATAGGAAGCTGGGGAAGGCTCTGGATAAGAGCCTGGCCCGCCCCAGTCATCTGGACATCCTGGATTTGGGATCTGGGCAGAGCGCCCGGCTGAGGGGCCAGCCCCTGGCCCCAGCCACCCGCCGGTGGGGCCCAGTACACATCTCACCCTCTGCTTGCTGGCTCTGGGAGGAGCCACGGGGGCCCGGCCAGCCGCTCCTGCATCTGACGCAGGTGGGGCCGGCCGTCCTGAGCCCGTGACCCACACCTACAGGGAGACGTGGTGCGGCTGTTCCATGCGGAGCAGGAGAAGTTCCTGACGTGTGACGAGTACAAGGGCAAGCTGCAGGTGTTCCTGCGCACCACGCTGCGCCAGTCTGCCACCTCGGCCACCAGCTCCAATGCCCTCTGGGAAGTGGAGGTCAGAGCTTGTGTCTTACCCAGGACCCAGCCCTGGGCTCCCCCCTTCTTCCCCCATCCCCCTGGAGGGTAGAGCTGGGGTGGGGGTGGGGTGTCCAGGCACCACTCACCCAGAGCTCTCCAGGCGTCCAGAGTAAACTCCTCCAGGCCGCCCCAGGGTCACCCCTCCCTAGCCAGTCCTCCTTCCTGCCTCACCCCTGCACCCCTCAGGTGGTCCACCATGACCCCTGCCGTGGAGGAGCCGGTCACTGGAATGGCCTGTATCGCTTCAAGCACCTGGCCACGGGCAACTACCTGGCTGCCGAGGTGAGTGGGGAGGGAGAGGGGGGCATCCTGGGGGCTCAGGGTGTGTGTGCATGTGGGCATGTGTGAGCGTGTGTGCCTGTTGCACGTCTGCACACACAGACACACGTGACTGTGGACACTGGTTTATCTGCACTCTTGCATTTAACAAATACTATCAAGTAAGTGCATGAATGTATATAATTGAGTATTATATGAGTATATACGTATTATATTAGTAATTATTATTACTATTAGTAATTATATTAGTAATACTAATGAGTATTACTGTGCCTCTGCTATGTGCCAGGAGCTAGTCTAGGCCCTGGGGATACAACGGTGAGCCAAATCCCCAGCCCTTGTATAACTTACATTCCACATTCATGTCTGTCCAGAATATGCAGGCTGGTTATATTGGAGCATTTGTGTGTGTGTGTGTGTGTGTGTGTGTGTGTGTGTGTTCATCTGTGGGTGTCCACGGAGAGGGGAATGAAGGGCAAGGCCTGGGGCTCTCATTGGTGGCTTCTTCACGAGTGACTTGGGTTTAAGTGCTGGGGTGGGTGCCCCTGGGAGGGTGGGGGCTATTTTGGGGTGGACCTTGTTTTGGGGTCATGTGAGCATAGCTCAGTGTCCGATAGCCTTCCCCATCTCATGTCTCTGTCCAGGAGAACCCCAGTTACAAAGGCGATACCTGTGAGTCCAAGGCGGCAGGAATGGTGAGGACCAAAGTAGGGCTCTGGGGCCTGGGGAAGAGGGACCACGGGAGGGTGGCCGTGAAACCCTGGGAGGTGAGCTGGAGGGAGAAGGCCTCTCAGGTGGAACCCCAGGTGGTTTCAGGGTGCCTGAGAGGAGGGAGGGGCCTCTGCCTGAGTGGGGGTCCTCACCCCAGGGTGTTCAGGGTCGTGCAGGTCGCCGGAACGCTGGGGAGAAGATCAAGTACCGCTTGGTGGCTGTGCCCCATGGCAACGACATTGCCTCCCTCTTTGAGCTGGACCCCACCACCTTGCAGAAAACTGACTCCTTTGTGCCCAGGTGAGTAGGTGCCATGTGCCTGGGGGCTGATGGGAGTCTCCAGGCTGGGCCATCCTGTCTCTGAGCTCCCTGAATCCCACACTCCTCTGTCCTCCTGAGGTCCTTTGGCTCAGGACCTGCATGTCCCGTCCCTCTGGGGATGGAGCTTTGAGAGCTGTAGGCCGCTAACCACCACTGAACGCTTGCTGTGTGCCTGGCCCTGGGCTCTGTGCACGTGGGTGCTGCCTCATGCAAGTTGCTTTATCAAAATGCCTTCTCTCCAGGGATCTTTATCAGCCACCTGCCCCCGTTGGTCTGCCTACTCAAGCTCAGGCTGCACGAGTTTGTCCAGGGCACACTGGGTGGGGCCGGGGCTCCCCAATCTTTAAGTTCTTCCCCCAACCCTGAGATTCTGGGCCATAACATCAAGCAACTTCCCAGGTGTCCATCAGGCTTTAGTGTTTATTAGCTGTCTGACCTCAGGCAGCTTACTCCATCACTTTGCCCTGATTTCTTGATCTGTGAAGTGGGAATATCAAGTCTACCCATCAACAGGACTCATGGGAGAAGTAATTGAGTCGCTACAGGCCTCCACGATCACTTAGCTGAAACTCTTGGGGCCAGGTGCATTTTGAGATTCAGATTGTTTTTCATTTCAGAAAGGTAATGATATTTCATAATCAGAGACAAGAGTGTTTCCGCTATGAAACACATACGTCTTGACACTAAGTGGGATAAATAGTCTAAGTGGTTCCATTTGTCCAAATGAGTCTTGGTTCCAAGTTTACAAACAAGCCGGTTTTGGGGAGTGCGGGTGAGGCACGTGGGCCTCGGTAAGGGCAGCAGGGGGCCTGGGGGCTGTCTGCTGGTCACTCTTCTCTGGCTTGGGCTCCTCGCCTGGAGGGGAGCAGTTTCCCTGTCCCGTGGGTGTGGAGTCAGGTGGCGATGTGGAGCATCGGGGGTAGAGCAGACAGCCGGGACGCGATCCGAGGCCCCATCCCCGAGCCCTGACCCTGGCCCCGCCTGTAGGAACTCCTATGTCCGGCTGCGGCACCTCTGCACCAACACGTGGATCCAGAGCACCAACGTACCCATCGACATTGAGGAAGAGCGGCCCATTCGGCTCATGGTGCGAGGCGCCCGGGGCTGGGGGGCTGGGGCTGGGGCCTTAGCTCGTCCCTGGGTGCCCTGCTGACCCCTGTCCCTGCAGCTGGGCACCTGCCCCACCAAGGAGGACAAGGAAGCCTTTGCCATCGTGTCAGTTCCGGTGTCTGAGATCCGGGACCTGGACTTTGCCAACGATGCCAGCTCCATGCTGGCCAGTGCCGTGGAGAAACTCAGTGAGGGTTTCATCAGCCAGAATGACCGCAGGTGGGCTGCAGGGCGGGGTCATCGAGGTCTCCTGAGAGGCCTTGTCCTCCAAGGGTCTGCTTTTCATGGACGAAGGAGTCACAAAGCAGAAACCGGGCAGGTGTGGCTGGGGTGGGGGAGACAGAGGTGGGGACTGGTTTCTGCAGGCCCTGGTGGACCCGGGCCCTTGCCTCACTGCTCGTGTACTGCCAGAACTAACCCTGATGATGGGTTGAGGCTCAGAGAGGTTAAGAGACTTGTCCATGGTCACACAGCTAATCAGTGGTGGGGCCAGGACAGAAATGTGGAGCCCTTCACATCAAACACCCTGCCTTGTGCCCAGTTGTTCCTTTCCAGACTGAAGTGTAACGAGATTCTTTGTTTTGGGGGCACTTTGGAATCCAGGGCGGGTGGGGCGAGGAGTGTGTTTTGAGAGCCATTTTGAGAGCCGTGAAGCTGGGGAGAGAAGTTGAAGGCTGATGATGGGCTCTGTGCTTTGGCCAGCAGGGTGGGCGGGTGACTCGATGAGAGCGTATTTCAGGCAGGGCTGGTTGCCCATGAGGGGCATGTGACGGGTGTGTCCCAGGGGTGTTTCCCAGGGTCGGTGCCTCACGCTTGTCATCCCTGGCGTCCCTTTGTGAAGGTTTGTCATCCAGCTGCTGGAGGACCTGGTGTTCTTCGTCAGCGATGTGCCCAACAATGGGCAGAATGTGCTGGACATCATGGTCACCAAGCCCAACCGGGAACGGCAGAAGCTGATGCGTGAACAGAACATCCTCAAACAGGTGCCTGTGCACAGGCGTGGGGAATGGGGCGGACCCCGTCTGGGACCTGCAGTGGCCTTGGGGACTGGGCCGGGTGTCCAGGACAGGAGCCATTCCCATCTGCAGTGGACCTTCTGTGTCTGCAGCTTCTCGTCACCCCCTTTTCCAAAATGAGTATTTGTTGAGCACTGACCGCGTACCAGTGCCCTTGGCTCAGTTGATCTTCTCCACCTGGGGGAGGTAGTATTATTATCCCCATGTTACCCGTGAGGAGACTGAGGCATAGAGGGTGGAGTAACTTGACTGAGAGTTTGCAGCTAGGAAGCAGCAGGGCCAGGATTTGAACTCAGGATGTTGGGTCTAGAACTTGTGCTTTTTTTTTTTTTTTTTTTTTTTTTAAGTAGGCTCCATGCCCAACATGGGGCTTTAACTCATGACCCTGAGATCAAGAGTCCCATGCTGTACTGATTGAGCCAGCCAGGTGCCCCCAGAACTTGTGCTTTAAAAATATTTTTTTCTCTGGGGCACCTGACTTACTCAGTGGAGCACACGACTCTTGATCTCGAGGTTGTGGGTTTGAGCCCCGTATTGGGTGTGGAGATTACTTTAAATATTCTTTCTAAATTTTTATTGTGAAAACGTTCAAATATGAGAAAGTACTGAAAGAATAGCGCAGTGAACACACTACAACCACTGCCTGAATGCACTTGTTACCATTTTGCCGGTTTGGCTTTACGTAACCATGCATCTATACATCTGTCCCTCCGCCCATGCGTTTCCAAACAGGGCGCACCTCACCCCTAAGTTTTCCAGTGTGCATCTCCTGGGATAAACACAATACTGTCATCACACCTAAGAAAATTGGTAATAGTGCCCAATCCATATCAAGTTTCCCTACTTTTCACCCAAAATGTTCTTTTAAAGGTTTTTTGTTGTTGTTGTTTCTTTTGAAGCAGGATCCAATGAAGGTTTTCTCATTCCATATGGTTGCATTTCTTTGGTTTCTGTTCTAGAACAGAACCCTCACCCAATCCCTGCCTTTAAAAATTTTTAAATTACATTAACATTGTTTTGATGAGGCAGGCTGTGTCCGCCCTCCACAATAACCACAAGCTCCTGGAGAAGCACATTACTGAGACCAGAGGTGGAGACCTCTGGCCACACCGGCCTGACCTGCCTTTTCTCTTAACCTGAGACCCCTGAGCTGTGGCAGCCCTGAACTCTTCCCCCAGACGCTGAGCCTAGTCCAGGATCTGAGCTGGGACTAGTCATGTGAGGATGGGTGGGCTTAGGCCAGCATTGGAATCCTGGCCAGGAGAAGGGGGTGAGAGCTGGAAGAGGGGCCCTTGATGGGGGCTTGGAGGTCTCAGTCCAGCTTCAAACCAGCTTTGGGGTTCATGGTGGTGTGGCTTTGGGGCATAGTGAGTTTGGGGCTGAGGGTTTCTGGGATAATGAGGGTTGCAGGCAGGTATAGGGGGATCCCTCCTCATTCTCTCTGCCCTTCCAGATCTTTGGCATTCTGAAGGCCCCTTTCCGTGACAAGGGGGGTGAGGGCCCCCTGGTGCGGCTGGAGGAGCTGTCAGACCAGAAGAATGCCCCCTACCAGCACATGTTCCGCCTCTGCTACCGGGTGCTGCGGCATTCCCAGGAGGATTACCGTAAGAACCAGGTGTGCTGCTCGCCCTGGCCTGAGCCTTCCTGGCCCCGGGGGTCTCCCCACGCACCTGCTCACTGGCTTGCTCTCTTGCTCACTCCTGCTTTTGTTCGTTCAGCAAATATTTTCTGAGGCACGCACACGCTGCATGACAGGCACCGTTTTAGGCCTGGGGATACCGTAGGGAACCAGGCGACCCGGCCAGCTTCATGGGTGTGCAGAGAAGGACCTCGAGCTGGCTTTAATGCTCTGCGGTTGCCATCTTGAAATTCTCAAATTTTGAAGAAGGGTCCTGCTATTTCGTTTTTGCACAGGGCCCCACAAATTATGTAGCCGGTCCTGCCCGATAATTTCCTCCCCTGTGGAGGCTTCACTCTGGTAGGGAGACAGGCTGGGAGCTGAAGAACTAGATTACATAAACCTACTCTTCTGCCCGGTGCCAGTTTCCTCTCCCAGACTGCCACCTTGCCAGGGTCGGGGTCCCCCGCCTGTGGGAGGGACCCCTGTCTCCAGGGCTAGGGCGGGGTGCTGGAGCAGAGCTGGGCTCCCCACGACTCAGCCCGTCTGTTCCCCAGGAGCACATCGCCAAGCAGTTCGGGATGATGCAGTCCCAGATCGGCTATGACATCCTGGCAGAAGACACCATCACTGCCCTCCTGCACAACAACCGCAAGCTCCTGGAGAAGCACATCACCAAGACGGAGGTGGAGACCTTCGTCAGCCTCGTACGGAAGAACAGGGAGCCCAGGTGAGCCCGCCCACCCCCCCACCACCCACCCTCCACCCTCTCACTGCACCTATGCCCTTCTCCTTCCCAGTCCTCCGGGGGCACAGAGTCCGCTGCAGCTGCTCATTACGAATAGTGAAAAACTATTGCCTCCATTGGTAAATTGCCACCTCTCTGAGGCCCTGGCCTCTGCAGCCCCTCTCTGGGACCCCTCCCAAATTTGGCCCAATCTAACAACAAGAGGGTCAATGCCTGGTATAGCAGAAGGCCCAAGACCCTTCTCTGGTGACAAAGTCGGTGCCCGTATTGAACCAGTTGTTAAATATTTTGAATATCACTCCTGTCCTTGTGCCTCCTTTACCCTGACCCCTTGGACCCCCAGCTACTCTCCCCCGCCTGCCCAGGGTGATCAGGGTGATGCCCATGACTGTCTCTCCTTGGGCAGCTGGGAGTCCATCGTGCCCATACCCCAAGCTTTGGGGTAGGAGCAGAAGCAGTAAACCGGTTTTAGGGAGCCGGTGCCGTCCGCTGGGGAAGGAGGACGTTGGGCTTTATCCCCACCAGGGACCAGCCTCTGAGCCCCCTGGCCCTCCTTGCTGTCACCACCCCAGGTTCCTGGACTACCTCTCTGACCTGTGTGTGTCCAACCACATCGCCATCCCTGTCACCCAAGAGCTCATCTGCAAATGTGTGCTGGACCCCAAGAACAGTGACATTCTCATCCAGACTGAGTGAGCCATTGCGCTGCCTCCTGCCCACATCCAGGGCTCCGCCTCGCCCTGCTCCTCAGCCGCCTTGGAGCCTGGGCCCCGTCCGCTAGAACTGACACCCTCGTGGTCTGCAGACATGTGCCCTTGCCTGCTGGGTGCCCAGCCCTGTGCTGGCGCTACGTGAGGAGGGAGGCCTAGGGGAATGAGCCGGATCCTTTGTCCTCGAGAAGGGCGTGGCCTGAGGAACTTGTCTGAGCTGGCACTCAGCCAAGCTCCAGGAGGGGTCCGTGTGGCTGGGCATGCTCGGGGAGGGCTGTGGGCACGGAGTCCGGTCCCAGCCCCCTGCTCCCTGTGATGGGTGGCCCTGGTTTGCAGGCTGCGGCCGGTGAAGGAGATGGCCCAGTCCCACGAGTATCTGAGCATCGAGTACTCAGAGGAGGAGGTGTGGCTCACTTGGACCGACAAGAATAACGATCACCACGAGAAGAGCGTGAGGCAGCTGGCCCAGGAGGCGCGGGCCGGCAATGCCCACGACGAGAACGTGCTCAGCTACTACAGGTGCGTCCGGGGCCAGCTCCTTCCCCTGCTTCGTGCCGTGCTACCTGTGCCCTTGGGCCTTCTCAGAAGGCCTTCAGCCAGTCCCTGCTGGGGGATGAGCCCCAGCAGCCTTGCAGCCTTCTTCAGGGAGGCCGAGTGAGGGCAACTGTGTAGCTAAAGAGCTCAGCACAGTGACTGGGCCTGAAAGAAACCGAAACCTGTCTCCAAACGTATTGATTTAGAAAATGAGATACTGGGTAACACGTATCAAATGCGGGCCATGTACCAGGCACTGTTCAAAGTGACCTGGCCACTCACTGATGCCCCACCGTAACCCTGTGACTATTGTCACCCTCGAAGTTGGAGCGACAGCACAGAGAGGTAAAAGAACTTGCCCAAGCTCACACATCCTTAGTGGTGGGCCATCTGTCGCCAGGGCCCACGGCAGGTAACGCAGGGCTCTGAGCAGGAAGCCGAGGGCGTGCCGCCACCCTGGGGCAGAGCAGTGTCGCCTGCAGCCGCCATTTCTGTAGCTCTCACATCCCGGGCTCACACCCTGCACCCCCCGCTCTGCCCAGGCTGGTCCCCCTACCGCACTCCCCTCCCCTTCCTCTCCCGGCCCGTCACTCAGCCAGCCCTCTTTTTTGTGAAGACCTGGGCTGGCTGAGCCAGGAAGTGCTTTCCTCCTTTCCTCCTCAGCAAGGAGCAGGGAGAGCTGCAAATACGCAAAACTCCAGGCTGTTTTCCCTTTCACCGTGCTCACTCAGAATTGTGTCCTTCCTATTATGTGGGCAGATGCCTGGTTTGACCTACGTCCCGTTACCACTTTCCCAAATTCTCAACCTGCTCAGGTCCAACTGCTAGTAGCCCTCGCTGGCCCCTGCCTGCCGTGTCCTCACCCTCCACCCTGCCCTCCCTGCAGGTACCAGCTGAAGCTCTTTGCCCGCATGTGCCTGGACCGCCAGTACCTGGCCATCGACGAGATCTCCCAGCAGCTGGGTGTTGACCTGATCTTCCTGTGTATGGCAGACGAAATGCTGCCCTTTGACCTACGCGCCTCCTTCTGCCACCTGATGCTGCATGTGCACGTGGACAGGGACCCCCAGGAGCTGGTCACGCCTGTCAAGTTCGCCCGCCTCTGGACTGAGATCCCCACAGCCATCACCATCAAGGAGTGAGATGGGTAGGGGAGGGTGGGCCAGGCGAGCGAGGCTGGGGTGGGAGGATCTCTCGGACCCTCATGCCTCACTGCCTCCGCCCCCCAGCTATGATTCCAACCTAAACGCCTCTCGAGACGACAAGAAGAACAAGTTTGCCAGCACCATGGACTTCGTGGAGGACTACCTCAACAATGTGGTCAGCGAGGCGGTGCCCTTTGCCAATGAGGAGAAGAACAAGCTCACCTTTGAGGTTGGCTGGGCAGGGGGGTGAGGGGGCTGGCGCTTGGCGGGGGGCTCTGGCGGGGGGATCCTCACTAGGCCTCAGTTGCCCCCTGGGGTGCGTTGGGGGCTCCATGACCCCCACCTTTCCTCAGTGCCCCAGCCAGTTCAGGGAGACTGTGTGGACCAGTGGGATTCCCCAAGTGGGAGGCTTCTCCCCCTGCTACCTGGGAGAGGGCTGGCTCCCCCTCGTCCACGCACCCCTTCAGCCCCACCTGGCTCATAGGTGCCTGTGAGGAGCTCCCCGCCACCTTCCTGCATTTCCGCTCTATCCCCGCCGCCCCCCCCCCCACCACAGTATTCTTCCTTGTAGGCCTCACTTCCTTATCAGCCCACTAGGGCACAAGGGTGGCTGTGTCCAGGCTCCCAGAGATCCTGCCTTTACCCAAGAACTTAGTCACACTCTCATTACACCTGCTCAGCCCTACCTTCCCGCCCTGGCCCCGCCCTTCACGAGGCCCCGCCCCACCCACCTCGGCCCCGCCCCACTCACCTCGGTCCCGCCTCCTCCTCCCGCAGGTGGTCAGCCTGGCGCACAATCTCATCTACTTCGGCTTCTACAGCTTCAGTGAGCTGCTGCGGCTCACTCGCACTCTGTTGGGCATCATCGACTGCGTGCAGGGGCCCCCGGCCATGCTACAGGCCTACGATGACTCAGGCGGTGAGGCTTTGTGGCCAGACCCCCACCCCTGGCGTTCTCCATCTCCTCCTAGTGCCAGAAGTCCTCTGATCAACACCCTGTGCAGCCTGCCTCCTGGCCTCTGCTGGACCAGAGGGGGTCCTGTCCAGGCTCTGTGGAGACCCCGGGGCCTGGGGGCGTTGCCTTCCAAGGCATCTTGGTCTTGAGGGGAGATGATGAGGGAGGAGGGGAGACACACAGGCCCTGCCTGAGGGGCCCCCTGTCAGATGGGGAAGGTGGGGGAGAACAGCCCTGCCATCTATTATCAGATGGCCGCCTTTGCCCTGGCCATCCCTTCTTTGCCCAGATTTGGCTTAAAGCTCACCTCCCCCAGGAAGGCTTTCTGGGTTAGCCCTGCAGCTGACGGAGAGAGTCAGACCGAGGGGTCCTGCTGTGCGCCCCCTGTGATCCCCATGTGCTTCCCACTCCGCAGGCAAGAACGTGCGGCGGTCCATCCAGGGTGTGGGCCACATGATGTCCACCATGGTGCTAAGCCGAAAGCAGTCTGTCTTCGGCGCCCCCAGCCTGCCTGCTGGCTCTGGTGCCACTGAGCCACTGGACCGAAGCAAGTTTGAGGACAATGAAGACATTGTGGTGATGGAGACCAAGCTGAAGATCCTGGAAATCTTGCAGGTGGCTGGGCCAGAACAGTGGTGGGAGGTGTTGGGAATAGGGCAGGAGAGGGGAGCCTGGGACAGGAAGGTTGGTGGGGTGAACTCCCACTCAGATTATAAGATCCAGTACTGGAGGGCTCCATAGTGATCGGCTGTGTAGCCCAGTGGTTCTCAAAGTGTGGTCCTTGGACCAGCAACCTCAGCCTCACCAGGGAACTCAGAAATGCATGTTCTCGGGCCCCGCCCCAGACCTACGGACCAGAAGCCTCTGAGGCAGGCCCACGGTCTGTGCTGTGACAAGCCCCCCGGGTGATTCTGGGGTGCACCAAGGCCTAGCTCCGTCCCTCCATTGTACAGATGAGGAAAGGAAAAGGGGGAGGGAACTTTCCCGCCATCACACAGAGATTCTGAAGCAGAGCTAGAGTCTTAAGAGCCATTTCCTGGTGAGGCAGATATAGTCTTTCCTGCTCTGAGTCTTGTCTGAGACCCCCTAGTAACACTTGGAGAAGGGGCTGGTAGGATCCCAAGGAGTGGTTGCTTGCTTTTGCCTTATTGTCAGCAGAGGACGGGAAGGGTAATACAATGACCTGCATGGGGACCCAGTCTGGGCAAGGCCTGGTCAGGGGATTCAGAGGAGGGGAGTCAGAGGAGGGGGATTCTGATTCATCTAGGGGCTAAGGGCTTCCAGATCTGTGTTCTGGGGTATGGCCAGAAGCTCTCTGTGCCCCATAAGGATAGAGGCCAGTCAAGGGTGTCCTCAAACCTTGTGTCCTCACCCCCTGGCCCACAGTGGCCTCTCCTGCTCCCCTTCAGTCTTCAATTCTCCACCCGCCTGCCCCCCCAGCCCCAGGCAGAGCAAGGTTGGAGGATGAGAGTCGGCCTCTGGTCCTGGGGAGCTTCCTTCTCTTTCCTGTCAGTATCTTGCCTGGGAAGGAGGGGCTGAGTGGGCTGGGACGGGGCAGGGGGTGTCTCTGCCTAATTTGGAGAGGAGGTGTCATCCCTCATCACTGGGTCAAGAGTGGAGGAGAGGGCGCCCTGGACCTCCCTGGGGAGAGGAGTCTCGATTTTTTAGGTTGTGATAATGCTGGAGCATCTGGAACGTCTATGCTGAGATACCCAAGTGCTAGAGCTCATTCAGGGTACCACCTTCCCCCCACCCCCGGGGCACAATTGGCCCTCCGACCTCAGTCCAATCGCCACCCCGTCCCTCCCCACTTCTCCAGTTCATCCTCAATGTCCGCCTGGATTACCGCATCTCCTACCTGCTGTCCGTCTTCAAGAAGGAGTTTGTGGAGGTGTTTCCCATGCAGGACAGCGGGGCCGACGGCACAGCCCCGGCCTTCGACTCCACCAGTGAGCCCCCACCGCTGCCTTCCCCACCCCTGCCTTCCCCCGCTTTCAGGCTGAGGCTATGTGACTCGCCCAGGGGTACACATCAGTGGGGTGGAGGCTGAGGGAGACCTTGGGGCTGGATCCCCAGCCCTGCCTCTGTTTCCCAACCTGCAAAGGACTTTCCTCCCTAGTATCTCATTTATTTGCCACGGTAAGAGGCAAAGGCAGAGATCATCGTCTCTATTTCCCAAATGGAGAAACTGAGGCCCGTATAGAGGGGCGGGGACTTGCCTCAGGTCACAGCCAGTCAGAGGCTGAACCAGACCAGGACCCAGGTCTCCGGATGCCCAGCTCAGAACCCTGCTCACCCCTGCAGGGCGGTGGGGCTGCTCTGGGAAGGAGCACGCAGGTGGGGCTGCTACCCAACAAGTGCAGGGAACAAGGTGGTTTGGGGACCTGCCTGCTCCCTCCCCCTGTGATCCTTATCTTTCCTTGGCACGGACCGGCCACCTGCCCCCATCTGCCCACTCTTGCTCCCCACAGCTGCCAACATGAACCTGGATCGCATCGGGGAGCAGGCGGAGGCCATGTTTGGAGTAGGGTGAGGCCAGAGTTGAGGTGGGGGGTTGTGTGTGGGGTTGGGTGGGTGATGCTGACACCGGTGTGAGAACCCCCCTCTTGGGGTCTCCAAGGCTGGGTTTCCCAGGTCTGGGGCTGGCCCCTCCTCCTGGGTCATACTCCCCGCAGCCCCTTGCCGGGCTCTGCGGCAGGGGTCTCCTTGGCTTTGTGCGTTTGCCCTGTCAGGCCTCCCCGGCCCCAGTGATACAGGGGCCGCTTGGACCTTAGTGTCATCTTGGTCATTCCCCTGCCCTCACCCAGGGCTGTTGTGCTCCTGTTTGTGCATTGGGATTTGGACCAGGTAGCTGGAGGGGAGCAGGGGGAGGTGGGGGGATAGCCCGCTGTACAGAGGGCTGGAGGGGGAGGGCTCCTTCTGGGGGTTGGGGCTCCTAACCATTTCCACGCCACACTCTTGGGATCTAGCGAAGCCTTTGGACCCCTGCTCAGCATGGCATTTTTAAATTCATAAAATAAAGCACGTGAATTACAAAGGAAAGCAAGTGCTTTGAGATACAGCTATCAAAATATTGAAGAAAACAAATTAGACACGCCAGTTAGATATGGGCCTTTTTATTAACACATTAGGTAACAAACTGGGCCAGGGCTATAATTAGTACCACGATTTCCAAGTGGCAATGAACGTACCTGGCATTTCGCGATTTCTGTAACACCCATAAGGTGATGTGAAAACATCTGTGATTTGTAGTGGTGACCGAATCACAGGTAGTGCTGATTTTTTTCTCACTGAAGGAAATGCTGCATTTTTAGTTAGAGGTTGGTAAAACCAAAGCCGTGGATTTTGCCCGCCCTCTGTCCACGGCCCCGGCCAATCTCTGCGAGTCCCTGGGGGGTGTCTGTGGGTCCCGTGTGAAGAGTCGCCGCTTCGGCTGCTTAATCCAAGGGAACCCGGGGATCACTCAGGGAGCTCAGGGCGTTGGCTGTTTACAAACTGGTGAGAAACCATCACTGCTTTCAGCAAGTATTGCACTGGGTGCTGCCTCTGCCGAGGGTGGGCGGGGAGCACGCTTTTCCCTTCGGCCGGCAGGGAGCTCACGGGCCGCCCGTTCCCCTCGCCTGTGCTGCAGGAAGACAAGCAGCATGCTGGAGGTGGACGACGAGGGCGGCCGCATGTTCCTACGGGTGCTTATCCACCTCAGCATGCACGACTACGCGCCGCTGGTCTCGGGGGCCCTTCAGTTGCTCTTCAAGCATTTCAGCCAGCGCCAGGAGGCCATGCACACCTTCAAGCAGGTGCTGCTCCTGTCTGAGCCCCCTTGCCCTTGGGGAGGGGGAAGGAGGCCCAAGGGGGCTTCCCCGGGGGGGTGGCCAGAGGACCACCTGGCCCCGGCACCGAGCAGGCAGGTGTGCTGGCCGGGCGCTGGCCTGTGCTGGGCACCGGGGGGTTGACCGTGACGTAGATGCTCACAGCTCAGGGGAAGTTCAAGATGCTTCTCTGGGGTTCTTGGCCTTGCTGAGCTCCTTAAAGGTGAAGGCCAAGTCTTGGGCCATCTTTATTCCCTCTCAGCCTGACTCAAGTCCTGTCACTTTTTATGATGTGGATGGCACTTTATAGTTTAACAAGCTACACCACGTGCACGTTTGCTAAGTGCTTCAAATCACGCCCGGCGTGCAGTCAGCCCTCACTAAGGTGACTGGTTGTGTGCTCGCCATGTCGTGTGGTCTTGACAGCTCCCTGGGAAACGGGACTGGCATTTAGCGAGGGTGTGCCAGACACTGAGCCTTGGCCTCATGTTAATGGAATTCTCGGGGCAGCCCTGGCAACGTGGTTACTACTCGCCTGTTTTTTTAGAGGGACATTGAGGCCCAGGAAGCTTTCCCTCCTTACCCACTGACCAGAGCGAGTGAAGTGGGAGCCGAGGTTCAGATCCCTCTTTCAGCCAGCATTCAGTGATGCCAGGATGCTTTGTCCTGCATTTGGGGTCCGAGTGACCAAGTGACAGGCCTTCTCAGCACAAGTCAATGAGTCGCTGAAGCCAGGTGATGGGGCAGCTCATGCCAAGGAGTGCAGGGAGGCCTTCGGCCATCAGGGAAGGCTTCCTGGAGGTGGTGGACTATGGCAGAGCCATACACATTGAGTGGGAGCAGAGGCACAATGGAGATGCCAGGACCAGAGGCCGGGGCATCAGGCACCGGGGTTCTTTGCGAGGCGGTGGACCTGGGGGCACCCGTCTCACCAGGCAAGCCTGCCTTCAACCTGCAGGTGCAGCTGCTGATCTCAGCTCAGGATGTGGAGAACTACAAGGTGATCAAGTCAGAGCTGGACCGGCTGCGGACCATGGTCGAGAAGTCGGAGCTATGGGTCGACAAGAAGGGCAGCAGCAAGGGCGAGGAGGTGGAGGCAGGTGCTACCAAAGACAAGAAGGAGGTGAGCGAGGTCGTGGGGAGCTGGGGAGACAGGGCTTCCAGCGAGGGCGGGGCCTGGCTGACCCCCATTCCCTGTGTCCGCAGCGGCCCACAGACGAGGAGGGCTTTCTGCACCCACCTGGGGAGAAGAGCAGTGAGAACTACCAGATCGTCAAGGGCGTGAGTGGCTGGGGGCCCCGAGGACCCCCTGGAGGCTCTGGGGCCTGGCCTCTCCCGCCTCCCCACTCTGCCGGCCACCGGTCCTCAAAATTGACATCCTCTGGCTTTTCCTGTGCATTAAAAACAGCCCTGCCGAAGTCCAGATGGCATTATTTTAAAGCTGAAGGAATTTAATGAAATTCCATTTCACAGTCATATTGTTCTATTTACTTTTATGGGTGGGATTGAGTTTTTAGTGCTTCCCTGCCTCGTTGCAGTGATCTGACTCCGTGACCACAGCCTCCTTCCCCCTTCCTGTCCCCAGCGTGAGCTGGGACTTGGCTGGGGTTGGCCGGGGACTCCGACCAGCCTGAGCGGGGCCCTGGGTGGAGGGGGAGCTTGAGGAGGAGGGGAGGGGCTCTGGGCTCACCCCCCACCCTCCCCAGATCCTGGAGCGGCTGAACAAGATGTGCGGTGTTGGGGAGCAGATGAGGAAGAAGCAGCAGAGGCTGCTCAAGAACATGGACGCCCACAAGGTCATGCTGGACCTGCTGCAGATCCCCTATGACAAGGTGACCTCTCATCCCCCGGGCAGCTTCACCCTGAACCCCAGTCTAACCCAAACCGCACCCTAATCCCTGATGCTAACCTAACCCTGACTCTTGACCCCGACCCCAGCTTCTGTTTCCCTCTCTGGCTTCGTCCTGATAATCTCAGCTTCACTGTAACCTTTGGCCAGCCTCCCCTTGGTCCATGTGACCCCGGCCTCCCCTTGACCCATGATGTCAGCACAGGCTGACCCCTGACCCATGACCCCTCATACTGACCCCTGACTTGGATTCCACACCCTGGCCTCGCTCTGCCCTCCTACCCCGACCTGGTCCCTGACTCCAAATTGAGCCTCATTTCAACCTTTGACGCCCACACCTCCCCTTGACCGACCTTGATCTTGATACGTCTCAAGCCTCACACTGACTCTTGAGCCTGACACCATCCCAGCGTTCACCTGACCCTGACCCCTCAGCCTTGCTTCCCCGCTCCAGCCTCGCCTCAGCCGCTGACCCTCAGCCCCTCACACATTTCCTTGTCCTGACCTGGAGGCCCAGCTTTCACCTTGAACCTGGCCTCCTTGTGGTCCCAATCCCGAGCCCCGATCTGCCCCCACACCCGTTGAGCTCAGGCACCAGGCCCGGCCTCACCTCGTTCCTCCCCTCTCCGTGCCCAGGGTGATGCCAAGATGATGGAGATCCTGCGGTACACGCACCAGTTCCTGCAGAAGTTCTGCGCGGGGAACCCCGGCAACCAGGCCCTGCTGCATAAGCACCTGCACCTCTTCCTCACACCAGGGGTAAGGACGCCAGGTGGAGGCGGCTGGGTGGAGCGGGGCCCAGATCCCCCTTTCTGACGGATGCCCTCCCCGCTAGCTCCTGGAGGCAGAGACCATGCAGCACATCTTCCTGAACAACTACCAGCTGTGCTCTGAAATCAGCGAGCCCGTGTTGCAGCACTTCGTGCACCTGCTGGCCACGCACGGGCGGCACGTTCAGTATCTGGACTTCCTGCACACCGTCATCAAGGCCGAGGGCAAGTACGTCAAGAAGTGCCAGGACATGATCATGACGGAGGTGAGGACGAGGCCGCGGGGCGCATGGGAACTCATGGGTGGTGGCCACAGAGAGGGAGCGCTCAGGAGGCAGGGCCCGGAGTTGGAGGAGTCAGGCAGTGGGGTCACGAGAGGAACGCTGAGGGTGCTGGAAGGAGGAGGGAAAACTAAGGTCAAAGAGGCCGGTCTAGTAGAACTCAGACAACAGGCCTGAAAGAGCTCAAACACGCATTCCTTTGTTTATCCTTCTATTATCATGTACTTAAAAATCATGAAGCACCTGTTCTGTGCACATGGGGGAAGGCACTGGGGTGTGAGCTCAGGGCGGGGGACCACATCCTTCGTACACGGGCCCCAGCATCGGGCACATCGTGGGTACACAGTAGGCCCGTTACCTGAAGGTATGAAGGGTCGAGGGCTGAGTCTACATCTGGAACAGACGTGGACTCTGCCCTGGAGCCTCTTACCGCATGGTGTGGGGGCAGGGGAGAAAGGAGCCCGTGAAGTGAGATGAGGGACCTAATAAACGAGACGCCCTGTGCTGGAAGTGCTGTGCGATGCGAATTATGAGTTGCTGTTATTATATTACTGTCAATAACATAATTGCTGACACGAGAGGATGCGGCATGTGCTCTGTGAGCCTTTAAATTACACAGTGTGGGAGCACTGGTGGGGGTAGGGGGGGTGAGCCAGGCAGGGGTGGGATTCGCAAGGGCTTCCTGGAGGAGGCACCTCTGAAACATGCCTAGGTGGGACTTCTTTCCTTAGGGGAGGAGGGGGGCACTTTCTGGGTCCAGGGTTCGGCCCTGATGGCAGAGGGCCCGAAACATTAGCCTACGGCCTCGAGGGCCAGGCAGGGGGGCGGTTTCCTGAATGTCAGGTGAGGGCTGAGGTCAGAGTCCCCATCTCTCTCGGGTAAACCTAGGGCCTGCTGGACTCAGGGGGTCTGATGGGGCACCCCTCCTGCCTTCAGCTGACCAATGCAGGTGACGACGTGGTCGTGTTCTACAATGACAAGGCCTCACTGGCCCACCTGCTGGACATGATGAAGGCTGCCCGGGATGGTGTGGAGGACCACAGCCCCCTCATGTATCACATCTCCCTGGTGGACCTGCTGGCTGCCTGCGCCGAGGGCAAGAACGTCTACACTGAGATCAAGTGCACCTCCCTGCTGCCCCTGGAAGACGTGGTGTCTGTGGTGACACACGAGGACTGCATCACCGAGGTCCTCTGGGGACTGGGAGAGGTGGCTGGGGTGGGGGAAGGGTAGAGCCAGGCCTAGGCAGCCTTTCAGTCTTGCCATGGCAGGGCAGGAAGAGGTTGGTGAGGGAAGTGGGGGAGTGGCAGACATGGGGGCTGGTAGGAGGGGTGTGGGGAGAGGAGCAACGGAGAGGTCAGGGGGGAATCCGAGTGCAGAGAGGGAGAGCCTGGGCTGGCGGCCTTGCTAGCGCCCCTGACCTTGCTCCGGGCTGTGCAGGTGAAAATGGCCTACGTGAACTTCGTGAATCACTGCTACGTGGACACAGAGGTGGAGATGAAGGAGATCTATACCAGCAACCACATCTGGACACTCTTTGAGAACTTCACCCTGGACATGGCTCGGGTCTGTCCCCGGGGGGTGGGGCGTGGACTTGTGGGTTCGCTGTGCTGGGCAGGGGCGTGGGTGGGGGCCCCGGCAGCCTTCGGGGCGGGAGGCAGGAGCGGTGGGGCCCCCCAGGCATCTCTCTCTCCCACCCCAGGTCTGCAGTAAGCGTGAGAAGCGCCTGGCTGACCCCACCCTGGAGAAATATGTGCTGACTGTCGTGCTGGACACCATCAACGCCTTCTTCAGCTCTCCGTTCTCGGAGAACAGCACCTCCCTGCAGGTGAGCCGCTCTTGCCCGCACAGCTTTTGGGTAGCGAAGAGGGAAAAGAGGATATATATTCCTGTTTGCTCTTGGCACATAAAGACGTAGCAGAAGGACATATACAAGTGTGTTAATTGCATATGCTGTGTAACAAATCACCCTAGGCCTTAGCAGTTTAAAACAACAAACATTTATTCTTCTGTAATTTCTGCGGGTCAGGAATTGCAGTGGGGGCAGTACCCTAGAACAGGAATTCGTAAATTCACTAGGTATGACGGATCCCAGGGTGGCGGGGGGCAGCTGGCAGCACTTACTCCCCAAAGACAAGATGGTCATGCCTACCTCAGTGGACAGCAGAGTCAGAGCAGTAATCCAGAGGGTCCGATGTACAGAGATCTTTGGTGTTTGGCTTAATTGATCAGGTGCCCCTAGGACTGAAATAGACAGCCTTTTGAAGTCTTACTTACCTGTATCAGCAAAAAAAGTTCTAGGCTAGCCAACAGGAGTTTGTCTTAAATCACTGGAAGAGTCATGGCCCCTTAATCGATTCCCAGATTCTCAGATGTCATAGCCCAGAGCCTCTTGAAGGAAAGAGAGGCAGGTTCCCTTTAGGAGGGAGCCTATGACAATACCTAAATCCTAAAGAAACACTGGATGGACACACAAGTGACCAAGAAAGGGGCTACCTATAGATGGACTGAGGGTGGAGCAGGTCCTGGTCTCAGCATGG
The DNA here is from genome assembly GCF_024362965.1 of Panthera pardus. NCBI lineage: Eukaryota > Metazoa > Chordata > Mammalia > Carnivora > Felidae > Panthera > Panthera pardus. The sequence continues at coordinate 147,596,431 of NW_026526732.1, read as the reverse complement.
GTGGGTTTGTTTTGACACAAATATGTTTGTGCCCTGGGGCCTCTTTGGGACTATGGGTAATTGTATCAATTTTCCCCACCTCTCATGAGCCCCAGGGCAGAGTGTGGGAGAATGGAGCTGATGGGGTCAAGGTTGGCTGACACTTCTCGAAGTGTGCCTTTTCATAGCATAGTTTGGGTTTTGAACCATGTAAATATATCAACTTTCCACAATATTAATTTGTTAAAAACTTTTTTTAGAGGAAGGAAAAGGCCAGCAATAGGACTAGAAGCCCCAGGTCTGGACTTTGGGGAGTTCTCACAGGGCTGCCATGTACAGTCGGGCAGGTTGTGCACTGCCGAGAGGAAAGGGAGTACCTTTTTCCGATTGGCACAAAGACACATGGTATCTGTTGGAGGCCTTCTTCCTCTATCGTGCCCATTCTCAGTGGGGCCTGGTCACTGGGCCTGGGGCTTTCCAGGTTGGAGGGTGGGTCGGGCTGTAGCAGTAGGCGTGTTGCCTCTTGCAGACACACCAGACAATCGTGGTGCAGCTGCTGCAGTCCACCACACGGCTGCTCGAGTGTCCGTGGCTGCAGCAGCAGCACAAGGGCTCCGTGGAGGCCTGTATCCGGACCCTCGCCATGGTGGGTGAGTGCGCCAGGGGCACTGGCTAGCTCCAACCACCCCTCCCCTCCCTTCGCCACAGGGACGCCCGCCCTCAAAATAAACACGTTATTCCTAAGCTCGCTCGTCGTCTGCTTCCAGGTAGTTCTCAGTAGGTCCTTCTTGGTGTCCGACTAGCATCTTAGCAATTGAGAGAAGCTGTTCTCTGCTTTGAGCCGGTTCGCCAGAGGAGAATGCTGGGGGACATTCCCCAACCGAAGTTGCCTGTGCTTGCAAATGGTTTCAGGCAGAAGGGCAGCCTGTAAGATTGTTAGGGAGCATTGGGGAAGGGGAGGGGTCAGAGTGGAGCCAGGGTAGAGTCAAAGAGGCAGAAACTCCCTCTTTTTACCCAAAAAGGGGGAAGAGGGCACCTCAGCCCAAGAGGGGGCCGGCGTGTACCCCAGAACCTTGGTTAGTTCACCCTGTGCCCTGGTCGAGCAGCCCTGAGCCTGGCCCCTCTGGCTGGCTGAGGCCTCCACCTGCCCCCCCGCCCCCCGCCCTCCAGCACCCCTCCTCTCTCCCCCCAGCCAAAGGCCGGGCCATCTCACTGCCCATGGACCTGGATGCACACATCAGCTCGCTGCTCAGCAGCAGCACCAGCTGTGCAGCTGCAGCCCAGCGCAACGCCTCCAACTACAAGGCGACCACGCGGGCCTTCCCCCGTGTCACGCCCACCGCCAACCAGTGGGACTACAAGAACATCATCGAGAAGCTGCAGGTGGGTGTGGGGCTGCCTGGCATCTGCCACGAGAGCTGCTTTGGAAGGGCATGTTCCGGGGAAGCATCCCTTCCTGTGTTGCCCCCGCTCCCCAGGAAGGAGTCCTCTGCTACGGGCAGGCCAGGGGCCGGGGACTGAGGGGCATCCTTCCAGGGGAAGCCAGGAGAACCCAGGCACCTGCTAGTGGGGTTGGTGCTCACAGAGGGGGTCAGGACAACTCTCAGTCCTTATAGCCCCTTCCTGTTTTTGCAACACATTATTGACACACACACTTCTGGGGGGTGTGGTGGCTTGCTATCCCCACGTGGCGGGAGACCGAGGCTCAGAGAGGGTGAGGGTGAGGGGTTTGCCCGGGTCACACAGCTAGACGAGGGGCTGGGTGAAAGGGCAGGGCTTGTGGCTCCCAGCCAGGAGCTCCGGGCAGACAGACATCCTGCATTGTTCAGGGTGGTTCCGTGGGTCCAGGGCCCCTCAGACAGGCTCAGAGAAATCCGTGGGGCCCTTTGGTGTTGGGGTGTGAGGAATGGCGGTCAAGCCTCACTCATCTCTTGGGCCTGGATGGCCTGCACCTGCCCGGTAGTGACTGTGCCGTGCCCGCTCCAGGACATCATCACGGCCCTGGAGGAGCGGCTGAGGCCCCTGGTACAGGCCGAACTGTCCGTGCTGGTGGACGTCCTGCACTGGCCCGAGCTGCTCTTCCTGGAGGGCAGTGAGGCCTACCAGCGCTGTGAGAGTGGGGGCTTCCTGTCCAAGTGAGTGCGATGCCAGCCCGGCCGGGGCGGGGTGGGGGGGTGGGGGTGGCAGGTGCGAGGCAGCTTGGGACAGGGAAGGGCCCTGTGGGGACTGGACAGCCTGCGGGATCAGAGGGCCGGGTGTGTTCCCGCCCGGCACAGGGCAGGGGAAGTGGCTGGAGGGAGGCCTCAGGGGCTGCCCCATGTGTGCCCTCCTTCCTCACTGGCCAGGCTGATCCAGCACACCAAGGACCTCATGGAGTCGGAGGAGAAGCTGTGTGTCAAGGTGCTGCGGACCCTGCAGCAAATGCTGCTCAAGAAGGCCAAGTACGGGGACCGGGTGAGTGGCCAGGCGGGCTGGACACCATGCAGGCCCGGCCGCAAGTGCCAGGGGCTCGGGGCCAGGACTGTCCGGCCAGGAGTTAAATGGTGAAAAGTGCCACTGTGGGCTCTCGCTCCCTGTCCTCCAGGGCAATCAGCTGCGCAAGATGCTGCTACAAAACTACCTCCAGAACCGGAAGTCCAGCTCGAGGGGGGACCTTCCGGACCCCATGAGCCCTGGTCAGTACCACCTGCCCCCTGGCTGTGCCTCTGGGTGACCCTTTGCCTAGTCCCTGGGCGCCCCTTCCGTTCCCCTGCCCCACCGGCTCCCCTCAAGCGGATTCCCCAACTTCAGGCCTGGACCAAGACTGGTCAGCAATTGCGGCCACCCAGTGCCGGCTGGACAAGGAGGGGGCCACCAAGCTGGTATGCGACCTGATCACCAGCACCAAGAATGAGAAGATTTTCCAGGAGAGCATTGGCCTGGCCATCCGCCTGCTGGACGGTGGCAACACGGAGATCCAGGTGTGGACTGGGTGGGGGTCCTGGGTGGTGCCTTCTACGAGGAGGTACAGTGTGCCCCGTAGCTGGGGCCGCAGGGCTAGGTGCTGGTGGCCGGCACGAGTCTGGCTACCCGTGGGCAGTCCCACCTCCCATAACTGCCCCCCTGTCATGTGGCCTCTTTTCTATCCACGCAGACCACCCTGTTCAAGCCAGGCCTGAGCCTGTCTCCCCACCATGCTGCCCACATCACATCCATCATTCCTGCCTCTTGGCCTCTGCTCAGGCTTGCTTCCCTCCTCTTCCACATCCTCCTCAGCCTTTGGTGCCCAACTAAAGGACACCTTTGCCTCCTCTGAAAAGCCCCCTCTGATTGCTTTATCCTCATTCATTCATTCATTCATTCGTGCATTGTTTCAGTAAGTCCGCACCGAGTGCCTTCCACGGCCTGTCAGTGTTCTAGGCACTGAGGATTCAGTAGTGAACAAAAAAGACAAAATCCGTGTTCTCTTGGTCCTGTATCCTAATGAGGACAACAGCCAATAACCGTAATCCCCACATAACATGGAGAGCATGCTGGACAGTGATGATGGAGGTGAGGGGCCTAGGGAGTGCTGGGGCAGGGATCAGGGTCGTGTCCTGGAAAGGGGAACGTTGGACCCAGAGGTGAGCATGTGAACAGGCGGGCGCTGTCCTGGGAGAGCAGGCAGCAGGTGCAAAGGCCATGAGGAGGAAGTGGCTGATGTGGCTGGAGAGGGCAGAGGAGTGGAGAGTGGTGGGCCCTGGGGTCAGAGAGGTGGCAGGCCATCGTGTGGCCTCATGCGAGCTGTGAGGCGTGGCTTTTCCTGTGAGTGAGATGGGGCGGCTGCAGGGTTTCAGGCAGAGGAAATACGAGACTTAGACTTCTGAGGGACGTCTCTGCTGCTGTGTGGGGAGCAGACAGAGGGCCAAGGGCAGATGCAGATGGGGGTGAGGAGCCTGGGGTGGGCCTCCAGCATCACATGGACAGCAGATACGGACCCTTCCCCTCCGCCTCCACAGTCCTGACCGACCCTGCCCCAGCCTTAGTCCTGGGGCACGTCTAGGGGCTTGTCTGTGGTCCTGCAGGTGCTTTTCCCTGCAGCACAGGATAGAGCCCTCCAGGGACCCAGCAAGGGCTGCTCAGAGCCAGGCCCAGTGCTGAGGCTGTCCCTCATCTCACCATCTGCCCCCAGAAATCCTTCTACAACCTGATGACAAGTGACAAGAAGTCAGAGCGCTTCTTCAAGGTGCTGCATGACCGCATGAAGCGGGCCCAGCAGGAGACCAAGTCCACGGTGGCCGTCAACATGAATGACCTGGGCAGCCAGCCGCGTGAGGACCGGGAGTCGGCAGACCCCACCACCAAAGGTCAGAGGTCACAGCAGTACAGGATGCTGTACTGGGTGCTGGGCCAGGGTCAGAGGCTTCAGGGTGAGGGGGGTCACGGGGCGAGATCTGCAGGCAGGGGCCTGGGGGTGGGAACGCAGGGTCCGGTTACTTCCAGCAGCCCCAGCCTTACCGGGCTTCGCCCTGCAGGCCGCGTGGCTTCCTTCTCGATGCCAGGCTCCCCATCCCGCTATTCGCTGGGCCCCAGCCTGCGCCGGGGGCACGAGGTGGGCGAGCGCGTGCAGAGCAACGAGATGGGCACGTCCGTGCTCATCATGCAGCCCATCCTGCGCTTTCTGCAGCTGCTGTGTGAGAACCACAACCGAGACCTGCAGGTGAGCGCCTGCCCCGCCCCTCCCCCAGCCAGCACGTGGGCCCCCGCCCTCCCTGTCTGCCGGTGCCTTGGCTGCTCTGTGGCTGGCGGTCACGCCCTGCGGCGCTCACCGTCGTGGTCCCGTGCAGGCCTCTGCCTCCCTGCGGGAGCCGTGCCATGTCCACCCTTCTGTGCTCTGCAGAACTTCCTGCGCTCCCAGAACAACAAGACCAACTACAACCTGGTGTGTGAGACCCTGCAGTTCCTGGACATCATGTGCGGCAGCACCACCGGTGGCCTGGGGCTGCTGGGGCTTTACATCAATGAGGACAACGTGGGCCTTGTCATCCAGACCCTGGAGACCCTCACTGAGTACTGTCAGGGCCCCTGCCACGAGAACCAGGTAAGTCGCCATGAGAAGCAGGAGCAGCCGAGGGGGAGTGTGGAGGTGTGGGTGGGTGGAGCAGGCTGGGCAGGGGAGACACTGAGCCTCCGGAGCGCCACAGTTCTGAGGGGCCTGGGCCCCGTGTCTCCCACTGCCTCCTGCCAGACCTGCATCGTGACTCATGAGTCCAACGGCATAGACATCATCACGGCCCTGATTCTTAATGACATCAGTCCCCTGTGCAAATACCGTATGGATCTGGTGCTGCAGCTTAAGGTGGGGCCCGTGGCACTCCAAGTGAGTGTGCATGGGATGTGTGTGCACAAATGCACGTGACGCGACCTGTGTTGAGTGTGCGTACCGGGGTGTGTTGGCATGTTTAATATGTACGTGTCAATATGCATACGTAAATGAATGTGTGAGCAAGCGTGTTGGACGTACACTCTATGAGCGGACGTGTTCTGGGTTTATCTGAGGGTCTCCCACGGACATGTCTGCTTTCTGGGGATTGCGTCTGCTTGCCATGGGGTGGCGGTGAAGACAGCTAGTGAGTGGGCTGGATTTGCAGGACACTGCTCAGCAAGTCCTGGGGGCCAGCGGGGATGGGAAGGTTACGGCGCATCTTGCAGGCCAGGAGAGGCTATTATGGAGTAGACAGTGGAAGAGGTTGTTGGGGGGCATCGTAGGGGCTCTCAGACTGTGGCCTGTCCCCCTCTCCCCACCTCTCCCCACCTCTCCACAGGACAATGCCTCCAAGCTGCTCCTGGCTCTGATGGAGAGCCGGCACGACAGTGAAAACGCTGAGCGAATCCTCATCAGCCTGCGGCCCCAGGAGCTGGTGAGGCTGGGGCCAGGGGTCAGGTGGGAAGACGTGCCTGGCTGGGGTGTAGGGGAACGGGGATCGGGGCATTCCCTACGCGCCAGGAAGGCGGCAAACAGGCCCTGCCCTGCCAGGTGGACGTCATCAAGAAAGCCTACCTGCAGGAGGAGGAGCGGGAAAACTCGGAGGTGAGCCCACGGGAAGTGGGCCACAACATCTACATCCTGGCGCTGCAGGTACCAGCCCCACCCCTGGCTCCGCCCCCGGCGGTCCTGCCCGCCCCCCCCAACCCCAGCGACCACGCCCCGTGACTCTGCGCCGCCCTCTCACTCAGCTTTCCAGGCACAACAAGCAGCTGCAGCACCTGCTCAAGCCAGTGAAGCGCATCCAAGAGGAGGAGGCCGAGGGCATCTCTTCTATGGTGGGGGCGCGGGGACATGGCTGGGTGTGGGGCGGGGCTTAGGTCTAGGGGCGTGGGTAGGCGAGAGATTGGATGGGCTGGTATCTGGGGGCGAGGCTAGGAACTGAGGGAGGGGATGAGGGTACTGCGAGATCGGAGGGCCGGTTGGAATACGGGATGAGCCCGGGGGCAGGTCCAGGAACTCTGGGCGGAGCACGACTCGGGGGTGTGGCCTGAACCTGAGTAAAGGGCTGGAATGGGGAGGCGGGGCTCAGGGTGGGAGGAGCCGGGAGGGTGGGCGGTCCGGGGTGAAACCTAAGGGTAGAGGTGGGAGCCGGGTTGTGGGAGAGGTCTGGAAGCCTGGAGCTGGAGCCGTGGGTGCTGAGGGGCCCATAGAATTGTTTCGACAGGCTCTCCCCGCTTATCCCCTCTTTCTTCTGGGCTGCATCCTAGTTGGAGTAGGCTGGGTCTCGTCTGGCAGGGGGGCACCTGGAGCAGGTAGGGCTCTGGTGTGAGGTCTAGCGGTGGAAAGTTGCGGGGCCTGACCTCGGCGGCCCCTCTACCCCCAGCTCAGCCTCAACAACAAGCAGCTGTCCCAGATGCTCAAGTCCTCCGCGCCCGCACAAGAGGAGGAGGAGGACCCTCTGGCCTACTACGAGAACCACACATCCCAGATAGAGGTGGGGCCCGAGGGCAGTAGGGGCGCTGTGAGTGAGGGCCTGTGAACTTGGCCCTTGAGGGCTGTGGCCTGGGTGTGACCACGTGCCTGTGTGCACCCAGATCGTGCGACAGGACCGCAGCATGGAGCAGATCGTGTTCCCGGTGCCTGGCATCTGCCAGTTCCTGACGGAGGAGACCAAGCACCGGCTCTTCACCACCACGGAGCAGGATGAGCAGGGCAGCAAAGTGAGCGACTTCTTCGACCAGTCCTCCTTCCTGCACAACGAAATGGAGTGGCAGCGCAAGCTCCGCAGTGAGGACCCCCGCGGGGCGGGAGGGCAAGGCCCCCTGGTGACCCCCTTACCTGTCAGGGGGGGCTGCCTCACCCCACCCCACTCCAGGAGGGCTCCAGTCACGTTTTCCCCCTGAAGCGGGGCCTGGAGCTTGAGCAGGTGCTGGGGGCCCCGGAGGGGGAGGCCATGTGGGATGAGGGGACAATGTTAACCAGAGACCCACCCACATCTCCCCCAGGCATGCCACTGATCTACTGGTTCTCCCGCCGAATGACCCTGTGGGGCAGTATTTCCTTCAATCTGGCAGTTTTTATCAACATCATCATTGCCTTCTTCTACCCCTACATGGAGGGCGCGTCCACAGGTGGGGACACAAGGCTGGCAGACTGTGGCCCTGGAGACCACCGTGCCTCCTCCCTGGGTTTGGGCAGAGCCTTGTGGCCAGCCAGGCTCTGAGGGGACCAGATGCAGAGTGGGGGAAAGGCACCCCTGCACTACTTTCTGGGCTTTGCACCCCATCATGGGGGGAGAGACAGATGGGGTCCAGTGCGACGACAGGGTCCTTGACCTCCGGAGACAGTACACGTCTCTCTCATACACACGGGCACACGTGCATGAGCCAGAGCTCAGCTATGATAGCAGCAGCTGGATAGGGCCTCTCCTGCCTTAAGCCTAGACATGCAGGTGTGGTGGTGCAGGAGAGGCCCTAATACCAGGTGACCAAGAACTTAATAGGGAAGGTTTCCGGGAGGAGGTGGCTTCTCGGGGTCTGTTGGGGCTGTGGTGGGCTTCAGAGACCAGTGCTCACCCTGCACCCTGGCCCCCAGGCGTGCTGGGCTCCCCACTCATCTCACTGCTGTTCTGGATCCTCATCTGTTTCTCCATCGCGGCCCTGTTCACCAAGCGCTACAGCATCCGCCCCCTCATTGTGGCGCTCATCCTGCGCTCCATCTACTACCTGGGCATTGGGCCCACACTCAACATCCTGGGCGCCCTCAACGTGAGTGCCAGAGGGAGCCCTCACCCCAGACCACCCTTGGGGCTCATGGCGCCATTGGACCTCGGGCTGGCCTGCTGCCTCCCGGCAGCCACTGCTCTGCTCTAACCCCCTTGTGCCTGTGTCGGGATCAAGCTTGTTAAAGCTCCACGGTTAGGACCGGTCTGTGCCTCCACTGTCTCCCGGGACAGCCTGGGGCAACCGGCACTCAGAGATAGCCAGCCAGGAGTCACTTTGGGGCACCGGCTTCAGGGCTGCTGTGTAGACGGTGTTAGTCGGGCACTGCCCAGAGGCACTGTGTGTACTGTAGACATTAAAGATTTGTATGTTATGACAGTTCCTGACAGCTGGAAATAAAGTACCCAGAGCAAGGTGGGGGAAGACCCCTTTTCCGAACTTACCAAGTCACCGTAGAGGCCAAGGTTGGTCTGCTTGGTCTGACTCTATCTGTATCTCACTTTCTTCCTGGAGCCAGGGGCCCACGGGGCTCCTTCCCTGTTCTATCCAAGAGTCCAGGTACATTTCTGGAGGCATTTTCATTAATGCTGAGCCTGCCAGGTTGAGCAGGACCAGCTCAGATCCACTCTAGGCAAGGGCTGGCCTCCGAGCTGGTCACTGGGGGGGCAGGGCGGCAGGGAGTGGAGATTCAGGGTGGGCCATGGGGCACTGATCCCCATGCCTTCTACCTGCCCCCAGCTGACCAACAAGATTGTATTTGTGGTGAGCTTTGTGGGCAACCGCGGAACCTTCATCCGGGGCTATAAGGCCATGGTTATGGACATGGAGTTCCTCTACCATGTGGGCTACATCCTGACGAGTGTCCTGGGCCTCTTTGTCCATGAGCTCTTCTACAGCATCCTGGTGAGCCCTCTGGGGGCTGGGGCTGGCAGGGGTGGGGGGGGGTGGGGGCGGTCGGGGCTTCCCTCAAGCTGCTAGTGGTTCCCCAGTGCCAGTCTCTCTGTCCAGTCCTCTTGCTGCTGGGCTGGGAGGGCTGGATTTGCAGAGTCCTCCTCTACCTGGCCCCAGCCCAGCCTTCGGGGCCCTGATGGCCACTCCCGGCCCCCATCTGGCTCATCTCCCCTGTCTGGTAGTGGTTTTAAGCTTGGACTCGAACCAGACTACCTGGGTTGGCATCCCAGCGTGGCCCCTACAAGCTCTGTGATTTGGGGCAAGTTTCTTAACTGCCCCGTGCCTTCACTTCTGTATCTATAAAACGAGGAGGATTAATAGCACCCACCTCCTAGAGTGATTGTGAGGCTGAAGTGAGCCAACGCACACAAATCACACAAAAAATTCTTCCCCCGGGTGTGGTGTTTGCCTGCCCATTCAGCCCTCACACCTTCTCCCGGGCCACTCCCTTCCCTTGGCCTTAGAACTCCAGGTGCCTCTGAGCAGCCTTCCCCGCCAGGCCCACTAGGCTGGTTCCACCTGCCCAAGCACAGACCCTCCTGGAGGAGCCTGTGGGAAACCACTGGGAGCCGGGCAGCCCTTGGATCCAGCGGCGTCTGCAGCCCCTCAAGGCCCTGTCCCCGCCCTGCAGCTCTTTGACCTCATCTACCGGGAGGAGACGCTGTTCAACGTCATCAAGAGTGTGACTCGAAACGGCCGTTCCATCCTGCTGACCGCCCTGCTGGCCCTCATCCTGGTCTACCTCTTCTCCATCGTTGGCTTCCTCTTCCTCAAGGATGACTTCATCCTTGAGGTTGACCGGCTGCCCGGCAATCACTCTGGAGGTCTGGCGGCTCCTCTCCTGGGAGGGTGTGGGGGCTGAGAGGGGCTGCACGGACGACCCGTGTCAGGACCAGGCGCCCTGCCTCAGTTCCTCCTCTCGGGTCCTGGGGTGGGGGTTTCTAGTTCACAGCAATCTGTGAACTCCCTTTGCCCCGGGACACACCGAATGGGTGGGAGAGCCTTGGTCTTCTGCTCCCTGAGGAGCCACCTGCTTGCAGACCTGGCATCCATCTGAAACTCAGTGTTTGCAGGGGCTGCCTGTGTGCCAGGCTCAGGGGTGTGGACCCCCCCCTTCCTGTCCTTTGTGCATAGCAGGGGCATGAGGACCCTTCACGTGTAGCCTGACAGAGGGGAGAGCTCGCAGGATCGGGGAAGGCTTCGTGGAGGATGTGGGGCGGGGGGCACAGCGAGGGGAATGATGGCCATTGGACTTCCTGGTGACCTCACCCACGTCCTCTCTAGCCAGCCCCCTGGGGATGCCACATGGAGCTGCCACATTTGTGGGCACGTGCAGTGGGGACAAGCTGGACTGTGTCTCAGGGGTCTCAGTGCCTGAGGTCCTGGAAGGTGAGGGCAGTGTGTCTTGGGCGCCTGGGGCAGGGGCGCAGAGGCGGGTGGCTTGGCCTGGGTGTGAGCACATACTCCGCTTGTAGGGAACGAAGAGCTGGAGAGCACGGAGCGGGCCTGCGACACGCTGCTCATGTGCATCGTCACTGTCATGAACCACGGGCTGCGCAATGGTGGTGGCGTGGGCGACATTCTCCGCAAGCCCTCCAAAGACGTGAGCATCCCCTGCCCCGCTCCCAAATCCACGTGGCCCGAGCCCTGGCCACGTCAGCCACTGCGAGGTCCTGCTCTCGGGTCACGGTCACGGCCTGGGGGAGCAGCTCGGCCCCCCTCCCTCTCCGATGTTGCAAGCCCCCACTTCGCATCCCCTCTCCCTGCTTGGCCACCGGGTCCAATGCGCGGTTACATGGTTGTTGAGCTTCCCCACCCCCGTCTGCTCACGCCTCCCCACCGGCTCCCTGTAGTTGCTCTCAGGAAAGACCTTGGCAGCCGAGCTTTGCCCAGGCTGGGGAAGGCGTGAGTCAGACACCGGGCGGATCCCCGGCTGCGCTGGCTTCATCTGCGAGGCAGAGCCCCGGCCCACAGCAGGGGAGGGCAGGGTGGGGAAGCTGAGTCTGCTCCGTGAGGACGCCTCAGGATTTGACTCAGGCAGCCAGGCGTTACCGGTACTCAGTCTGTCCTCGGCCACATGGGAAAGCCGCTTCCAAGGTCAGACAGTGTTTCTAGAATGTGTGAGGCCAGGCGTCCTGAGGGTGGGGCAGAGGCGTTCAGAGCTGGCTCTGTCCCCAGCCCAAGGTTAGGGGCAGAGACAGGCCTCGACCTACAGCCTCAGTGCCCCACGCCAAACTCCTATCACAGGGCGCCGGCCTCGCCGGTATCTTTTCTGAGTCCGCTGTCTCCTAAGTCACACTCAGGGCTTGTGATTGTACTTCTCACTGCCCACAGTGAGGCTGGGTCTGCTCTGCCTCCCTCAGGGCCCCGGGAGCCGGGGGCCTTCGTCCCCCCTCTGCTGAGGGCCGAGCCTCCTCTGTCACAGCCCTGACCCCTGCCTGAGTCTGGCTTGCCTAGGTGACGGGGCCTAGCCTCCCTGCCTCCCCCCTGCAGGAGTCCCTCTTCCCAGCCCGTGTGGTCTACGACCTCCTGTTCTTCTTCATTGTCATCATCATCGTGCTGAACCTCATCTTTGGGGTGATCATTGACACCTTTGCTGACCTGCGCAGCGAGAAGCAAAAGAAGGAGGAGATTCTTAAGACCACATGCTTCATCTGCGGTGAGGCCCCCTTACACCTTCTCAGTTTCCAGAGGAAACTGAAGCCCCCCGGTCTCTGTCCAGGGCTTTTCCCACTCCCGGTGTGAAGTCCCCTCCCCACCCACTGCAGGCTAAGGAGCGGGTGGCACCTGCAGGACAAATCCCTTATCAACTACTCCTGCTTGCCGGGCTCTTGGGATTCTGGCCACCGTGGTGCTGAGCTGCCCTGGTGGGAGGCTACAGCTGTGGCAGGGCGGGATCGCCACGGCTAAGTGGCTGGTGCTTTAAATAGAAGTGACCTAAATAGCCCAGGGTGGGCTGTCACATGCATTCACCAGTCCTTTTAGCCCGGGGAACAAATGCCCCCACTGCCCCAAGAGGCGGGTGTTTACTCTGCCAGGTGGCCCCACGGTGGCTCTTGGGAGCCTGATGGTTTCGTCCTCACCCTCTGCATCGTCAGGTCTGGAGAGAGACAAGTTTGATAACAAGACGGTGTCCTTTGAGGAACACATCAAGTTCGAGCACAACATGTGGAACTACCTGTACTTCATCGTGCTGGTCCGCGTCAAAAACAAGACGGACTACACGGGGCCTGAGAGCTACGTGGCCCAGATGATCAAGGTGTGGACCCCGCCCGGGAGCAGCGGCCGCCGGGGGTGGGGGCGGGGGGGACAGTTGCGAACCCTTGTGGGAGGGCCAGCTGAGGAGCAGCTGGGGGCAGCCCTCACTGGGGCCCCGCCGGCTGCCCGTGCTACCTACCGAGGGTCCTCGAGCTCTTCTGCATGGCCTCTGTTGTCAGGGAAAAGCCCACAACAAACCTGTCAGCCCCAAAGGACGTGCGTGGTGTCCCCGGGCCCGTGGCTGCCCGATACCGAGGAGGTGGGGGAGCAGGCAGACCCTGTCCCGGGACTGCTGCTTGGGGGACCATTCTGAGGGAGCCTTTTCCAGCTCGGCAAGGGGAAGGGCAGCTTCCCGGAGCTTGGATGGTCCAGGCCGAGAGGGAGCCTGGAAAAACTTTCAACTATCAGACTTCGGAGGAATCAAAGTTACTCCGTCCAATTTCTGTAGTGACTAAAAGGGAGTGAAGGCAGTGAACCAAAAAAACAAAAAGGTCTCATAGCTTTTCGGGTAAAGGAAGCCCCGTCAGTTCCATTCAATGTAGTGCATCTTCAGATTACTGCACATCAGATAAATTGCAGGCTAAAAGGAAAGACCTATGGGGGGCGGGGGGGAGTTCTATTTGTTTCTTGAGTGTATAATTGGAACTGATCTTGGAGTGCAGGTTTATCTGTTGGTCTGAGAACTCCCAGCTTGTGACGAGGAGCCAGAAAACTGGTGGCCCCCTCCCGCTCCTCCTCGGTCGTGGGAAACGTGGCCTTGCCTCTGAGACACGTGTCGGATGCCAGCCATCCTCGGCGGCGCCTCCCCTCCCTCAGTGTGCCATCTGTCCGACTCGCATCTTCCTGGGGCGTGGGGCGTGCGTGGCGGGGTGGGGCGGAAGGAAGGAAGGAGCTTCAGGGTCTGCTGCAGAGCCCTCCTCCACCTCGCAGGGTGTTCTGAGTGTAAACAGATGGTGCCGATACTGGCGAGACTTGAGGCCGGCTGAAGGAAGTTAGCCTGTCACAGCGTGGTGGCCTCCGCGCCCGCCGAGGGTTCACTGCCAGCTCATTCTGGCTCCGGGGAGGACCCCAGTCAGTTCAGATTTTCCCATGACACAGCCCTGGGGAGGAATGTGTCCAGGGTGTGACGGCGGGTTCCCCCTCCATGACTGCTCTTCTAAATGAGGCCTTCCTAGCCTGGGCCGGAGCTTGCTCATCCCACCAGTGATTTTTTTCAGAACAAGAACCTGGACTGGTTCCCCCGGATGAGGGCCATGTCCCTAGTGAGCAACGAGGGGGAAGGGGAGCAGAATGAGATCCGGATTCTTCAGGATAAGCTCAACTCCACCATGAAGCTGGTGTCCCACCTCACCGCCCAGCTCAACGAGCTCAAGGAGCAGGTGTGCACCCAGGCCTATCCTGGCCCCACCCTTGGGGTCCCACGCCGAGCAGCTCCAGACCAGACCATCCATGGGAGGTCACAGCCCAGCCTGCCATGGGGGAGAGGGGGAGGGGACTGGGGCCTTCACGCTCCTTCCTTTCCTTTGTGGGTCTGGGGTGGAAGACAGGTTCCAAATACGCTCTCTCCCCCATGGGAAGTTAGACTGAGGTTGGCAGCCCCTGAGTCCACCGAAAGACATGGCCAAGTGGACCTTTGCTACAGGTGTGAGGGGTCCTCCCCCTCGTTCACCCCTACTCCCAGCAGCTGCTCGGGGGCTCTGAGGGGCTCACCGCTGATAGGGGATGTCAGGGCACCCTTCCACTTCTCAAGATCCCCTCTTGCCCAGAGCACCCTCCTCTCTGTCCGGAGTGACTAAATGAGCTCAGGCGCCCCTCTTTTAGGTGGGGTGTTTCCCAGCTGCACCAAATCAGGGGTTTGTGATGCACTAATTGAGGACAAGCGTTTGGGGCTGACATCCTCAAGGCACCCTGGGTGGGGGGGCTGTGGCCTGCTGCCAGGGCTGAGCAGCAGCTGGGTCTGAGGGGCAGGGCGGGGGCGGGGGGGGGGGGTGAGGGGTGGGCACCAGCCCCTCCCCAGTGCCCATGGAGAGAGGGCTCTGGGCTGCCTGACCCGACCTGTGGGCACCCATTTAATCCCAGATGACAGAGCAGCGGAAACGCAGGCAACGCCTGGGCTTTGTGGACGTCCAGAACTGCATGAGCCGCTGAGAGCCACCGGAGGCCCCAGCAGGGGATGGTCATCGCAGAGAGTGGTGACCGGGAACACTGCCCCTTCCTGTGGGTCAGGGGGCCCGGCCAGCCTGCCAGCCTCTCAAGGCCAGGTGCCCACTCGGCTTCCAGCTCCCATTCTGCCAGACACCCCCCAAGCCGTGCCAGGCTCTGGCCAGCATGGAGTGGGGAGCCACAGAGCTGACAGTCCTGCCTAGAGCCCTTAGAAACGACTCAGAAACTTACGGGGACTCAGCTTACCTTAATGCCTTAGAGGAGAGAAGTCTTCCGGAAGGACAATTGCTTTGTTCCTTAAAGCAGTAACTGACATTCTCTTGTGTTCCTCCGTGGGATTAGGAGTGGGGTCGCGTCTTTATTCTAAGCACTACATTTTGGTCTCTGCCTGCTCCTGAGGGAGGTGCAGTAATGCTGTTGTCGCTAGTGATTTTAGGGCTTTTTATTTAACTTATTCACGGGTGCCGTGTTCAGCCCAGGCCACGGCTCCACGGCTCCCTCCGGGCCGCAGATCTGCTGTAGACCGCGCGTAGACCTCATCATCCAGGCCACCCCTCCAGCTCGGCCCCAGGTGGACTGGTGACCCGAGGAAAAGAGCCTTGCTCCTGGGACCTGCCTCTTCTAGGCCTCCTGAGAAGAGTCGCTGGCCCAGAGGGCAGGGCTGGGGCATGTCGGAGCGGCTGGGTTTCGACTGTTAGTTTTATCTCCTTTTGGTGTAACGTTTTACAAACCCTCTGGCCTGAGAACTAATATGTTAACTGCCTTAAATAAATTAATAGAACGCTAGTCCATGAGAAAGGGATGCTATTTCCTACACTCCCCAGGGGCAGTGGGGGCTCCTGTGCCCACTGGCCCGGCCTCACCTTGGGCTCTCGGTAGATGCCCTGAGCGACATCCTGTCTCGCAGTGATTCCTGGACAGAACTGTATCGCAGTAGAACTGGTCTGTATTTTATTGTATGTATTTCAAAACATACTGAGGAGTCCAAGGACAAAGGAGGTTAAGAGCTCACTTCCACTTCTTCCTGGTGAGGGGTGCCTGTCAGCCCCTGCCCTACCTTCTCTCAGCTCCGTTGTTGACAGAGGAAATGCTCAAGTGGGGACCACGAGCATTTATGACAGCTAAGGTTCCATGGGATGAGGTGACCGTGTGTGTGTGTCCCTGGCCAGGGGGCTGGTGTCCTGTGGCCTCCCACGGAACCTGCCTAGGGTGCTAAAGCCACCTGCAGTCTGCAGCCCCACTTGGCCGAAGACCGTCTGTGTCTCTACTCTGTCCCTCAAACCAACTTGGAACATGGGTTTTCTGCAAGGTCAGGGGCAAAGGACCGGATCCATCCTTCTGAGTCAGTGCGAATGACGGCCAAGCAGCCTCTTCTCATCTCTCGGCCACACCACCTCCTGCTTTCTGTTTGCAACAGGATGCCTTCTTCAATGTTTACCGCTATTTTTGGCTATCCCCCAGGAACTCCAACAAAAGGGAGCCTGAGAATCCTGCCAGGAGCCAGCAGATCCCCCCTGGCAGGTGGGGCTCCTGGGGCTGCACAGGAAGCACCTTGCCCAGAGGCCCCGTCACCTTCCCTTCTCAGGCCCAGACGGAGACCCGCATTTCCTCTCCTCTGGAGACTTCCCTACCCTGACCGGCGGGTGGGGGTGGATGCTCCATGGCATCCCTTCTCAGGCAGAAGCTTTCTTTAGAGCAGCAATGGCTTTCTTTCTGTGAAGGCTGGGTGAGATTCCTGAACCGTGAGGATGGGGAAATCAGGGCAGTTTTATTTATGATGGCGATGTACAAGACTCCACGCTTAGGTGCGCGGGCGAGATAAGGACCGGGCCCAGGCCTTCTGCTTCTCCTCGGGATTCCTGGGGGCAAACTTCTCCTGCAGCTTCTTCCACATGCCTTTATTCATTTCCTTAAATTCTTCTAGGGTGTCTGCAAAAGGGGAAGACAAAAAATAAATAAAGAGACTGAAGTCTACAATATGAATATGTAAATTGGCCCCATCCGAGCACACCCTGATTTTTACACAGTATGTTCCTGAAAGAGGGAAGCGTGGCCCCCAACTTCTGATAAGCAAATCAAGACAGGGTGACAGAAAAATAACTCGTGTGGATGCAGCACTTGTGCAGCAGGCACCACATGAACATCCTGCCCCTTCCAGTGGTCTCCACCCGGTGCCAGAGAACAGCAAAGAAACGGTATTGCCCTTGTCAGTGACATGACCCATGGCCCTTAGACTTTCTCTCAAAACTTGGCCTGTAACACACAGACCATACTGTCTCCACTTCTCAGATGTAGAAATGAAGGCGGAAGGAGGTTAGGTAAGTTGCTCAGGTCGCACAGCCAGGAAGTGGTGGAGGTGGGATTTGAAGCTCTGCATCACATCCAGCGGAGCTGAAGAGGCACTGGGGAAGGAGATGGACTGGGGTCCCCACCGATCACTTCCTCTCTGGGAAACAAGTGATTTAACCCTCTTAGCCTTGGGCTCCTCATCTGTAAGGTGGAGATAAAAACGCCTGCCTCAAAAGTTCCAGACTAAAGGAAATAATAGAGGAATTTCCCTGGCAGCTGGCCCACACTCAAGAAGAGGCGGCAGTCTTCATAGCTATGAAGGCAGCAGGGAGCCAGTGAGAGCTGGTGAGGCCCTTGTGTAAGAACACAAACACACACACGCTCACGCTCACGCCCCAAAGGAATCAAAACCAGCTTTCTCAGTCCTGGCACTATTGACATTTTGGGCCAGACAGTCCTTTGCTGTGGGGCTGACCTGCGCGTTGTAGGATGTTTAGCAGCAACCTGGCCTCTACCCACTAGATGTCAGTAGCAGCCCCCATACCCGGCCCCTAGCTGTGACGTCTGAAAATGTCTCCAGACATCGTCCACGCGGGACTGTGGCAGTTTTGCCCCCAGTGGAGAACCAACAACTGGTCTAAAGTCTCTCCAGGGCTAAAGTTCTATGACACCTAATTTTACCTGTATTTTAAATTTAGATTTTCACATAATCTTGTTTAAATTTCATAGCCTAGATTTTCATCAGTTAGCAAAACTTCTAGAGAAAAAAGAACAGCTCTTCTGAACAAAAAGGCAGCTTACGTTTATTGTCAGTGTGCTCTTGACTAAGTCAGGACATATGCTATACCTCAGCCACGAGCCCAACATCCCACCCTGAAATCTTTCCAGGTTTTCTCGTGGGCGTGAAGTGGGATGCTGGGCGGTCCCTATCCACTCACAAGCCACGAGGCCTCTTTTAGAGTCTCCCATGGCCCCAAGCCCAGGTGAACATGCTTGGGACCCACACCTCGGTCACATTTCAGACTCGCTAGGCCCTCAAACACTGCAAGGTGTATTCTTGCCCTGTCAGAGGAAACAATCAGTAAGCCCGTGCCACACGGTCACAACAAAAATAGGAGGCTTACTGTGAAAATGAACCATCAGCAGGTTTGCTGGAGCTGAACTTCTGGCCAGAACAAGCCGCAGCACAGGCCAGTGGTGGGGAGTCTTCCGTGCCCCCCTCGTCTGCTGCAGCCTGCTCTCCCCCAACTCACACAGGTGTCCGGGGGCCAACAAGAAGGTGGAGGCTGGGCCTCTGGAACTTATTTCCATTCTAGTTTCAAGTCCAAAGTTTGCTCAAACCCTCTAGAGCCCTCAGAGTGACCCTGTGCACCAATACTGGTAACTGCATGGGCCCAGAAACATGGGAATAATTTTATGTGTACATTTGAAAAAACTGTCGATAAAGGAATTCCGCCTGGCCAAACTATCCTTACCCCGGTTTTCCAGAGTACTGTAACAAAAAATAGGATCAGAGTTGACACACAATAGCAGGTGATACCACCAGGTTTTATCTGTTCAGAAGGTAAGAGTTCTCTGGAAGGCCAAATCCCCAAAACTTGGTTGCTGAAAGGCTGCCAGAGGATTAGGAGAGAGAAATTTCTAGAGTACCCAAAGGCAAATGTTTCAGGGCCATGCCCTTGCAGAAAAGGTTAGCCTATTTTTGTATAGGGTATCCTTGGCAATAAAAATAGTAATTTTCCAGAACCTGCCTACATCAACCCAGGCTCCCCCTGCCACTCCCCCCATCTCCCTGTCCAGTGACAATGGAGGTGGGGAAGTAAGGAGGGGATGGGCTAGGTAGGGTATTTCCTTTCTGTTAATCGAGGTCTGTCAACAACTCCCAAACACACCTAGTTAAACCCATATCTAACCCACAAACCATGTCCCCTGGGTCAGATAACTCTCAGACGGATATCCCCATACAAGTGTATTGAATGGCTTTTTGTTTTAATTAAAACCCTCATTGTTTATAAAGCCCCCTTAGGACCATAAAAATAAAATTATTTTCCTTCCATCTTGATTTCAACTACTTCCATTTGGCAAATACGTATTCCCCGGTTCCCTGCTGCACGCTTTGAATTTAAAAGCTCTGAAGATGGATTTTCTTTTTTAAATAATACCTTTGACCTTCTCCATATTTTACGGCCAAAAAGCATGAGCCCCGAAGCTTC
The DNA here is from genome assembly GCF_024362965.1 of Panthera pardus. Taxonomy (NCBI): domain Eukaryota; kingdom Metazoa; phylum Chordata; class Mammalia; order Carnivora; family Felidae; genus Panthera; species Panthera pardus. The sequence goes on along the minus strand of NW_026526732.1, from coordinate 147,577,409 downwards.
AGAATTTCCTCTGGGCTATTCCACAAGAATTTCCATCAAGCAGAGCGGTCTTAGTAGACAATTCCCCTTGGCTGCTCAAACTCAAAGAATCATTTGCAAACCAACCAGAAAGGGCAGCTGTGCTGTCAATACCTGTGGACAGGATCAGCTTGTACTCTTCCACGGACAGGCCACTGAAGCTCGTGTCTCTGGGGCGAGGGTACTGGTCATACGGGCCAGAGAGGAGAGAGACGGTGGGGGAGAGATTAGTTTTGCAGCACAACCTGAGACCTGATGATCCTGGGGGGAAGCCTTGCTCTCCCGGCAAAGTTCACCAGCCTGGGCCTTGGGAAGCCAGAAACCGGGCTGGGAGAAGAGCAGCGCCACCTAGAGGTCAAAGACTTGGCCTCGCTTGAGCGTACGCAAGAATCCTCTTGAAATGTAGCCTGTGATTCAGGAGGTCTGGGTGTGGCCCATGATTCTGCATTTCTTCTTCTTTTTTTGTTTTAATTTAATTTTTTTTTAATTTACATCCAAATTACTTGGCATATAAGATCCTGCATTTTTAACCTGCTCCCAGGTGGCGCCGGTGCTGCTGCTCACGGACCACACTCTCAGTTATGAGGATTTAGAAGAAATCCCTTTTCCCTGTAGGCTAGGCATTTGGCTGTGTATATTTCTGGAGTCACTTGAACACATTTTTCAGGCTTGGGAAAAACCACACTAAGTGGAATTTGACAGTAATCATGTCAGGGCTGAGGAAAAGCCCAGCTTTGTCTGACAGGACTTTCCCAAAGCACCCAACTTTATCACCGGAGTGTGGGGAAGTACCAGTTCCATCAGAGTAGATGCGAAAATATGTGTAAGACCCAACGGTTGTCAGATACACCCTGGGCACGCACTGGCATATAAAACACATGGCCTTTATTCGAAATTATAAATAGCTTTTATTTAGGTGACCTAAAAGCCTCTACCAGGCGCCTTTGTTGGCTTGCTTGAAATTACTGGTTACATCTGAAAGTAGCAAAACCACGATCCTTTACAAAGGATTGTATAATCAGATTTTCACTCACTCTCATTGGTCATTTCCAGTCCGAGGGCTGGGGATATAAAAGACTGGCCCACTCACCTTGTGTTTGTAATAGTTTGAATGGAGTCGTGCTAAGCTCTCATACATCTGATCACAGGCCTCAGGCTCAGCGATCTGAAAAACAAAGAACCCCCCAAGGAAGTAGGCAAATAAGCCCCGCCTCTCACGCCGTGTCTGCACCTCTGGGTAGGACCCCGCTTACAGAAGGCTTTCCGCACTGGCTTCTTCACTCCATGGGAGGCAAACCTGGCCTACAGCTCCAGCTATTAGAAAGCTATTAGAAATCACCTTTTTGTAATGGCTCCACCTCACCAACTCCCCAACCTGCAGAAAAACTCCATCCATCAACTGGCATCTGGGACCTGTGTACCCCCACACCGGCTGCAGTGGGATGCACCACAATCAAAATAGATGATCAGAAGGGTGGATCTCATGACAGGGAGTGGTGGTGGAGAGTGTGGGCTCCAAGGAACCAGAGGAGGGGGAGTTCCCGTGCTCAGTGTATGGTGGAAGTGACACTAAGCTGGGTTCTGGAGGATGCAAAGGAATTGGGGAGCAGAAGGGAGAGCTGAGAGGCCTTCCGGGTGGGGGGATGGTGTGAGCAAGAGGAGGCAGGAATGCTATCTATGCTTCAGACCAGACCAATCTGGCTGAGGGCCCGAATATGCAGTAAGAACCTGGGTGGGAGAAGGAGCTTTTTGAGTTAAACCTTCAATATGAAATGTATTAAATATTCTTTTAGGAAAGGCAAAAAAGAAAAAAGAAAATCGTCTGAGCGCTCATCTGTGGTGAGCCGCTGCAATTTTATAAGGAAAGAAACATGAAGAAGGCAGTATTTTAAGATGAGACAGTTGAATTGAGGAGAACCAAGAGGGAGAGTCCAATTAAGTGCCGCTGGAAAGGATAGGGCCCGAACACTGAGGCCTTGTGAACAGAGAGGGGAAAAAAACAAGAAATACCCTTGGTGCCCCTGCTGGAAATTCCAGGAAAGACGGGCCCGTGCAGATGCGAAGTGCTTTTTCCCCTTTCATACCTCTTTTTAGTTTTCCCTTCCTTCTGCTCTTGCTATTATTTATCTACAGTTCCTTATATTACTCTGCCAAGAATTCTGAAACCTCCCCAGAAAAACAAAACAAAAACAAAACTTTCACTTTTATGTTTTTTCCCCAGAATTCAAATGATGGATTTTTCCAACTTAAATCCTTTCTCGAAGAAGGCAAAGCACAAATAAATCAGTAGTTAAGCGTTTTAATAAGGCAGCTCTGCTTCTGCCTCTCTGCGCGTGTCAAATGAGGTCTCCACTTTATTGCCAACAAAAAAGACGATCCATCACTTAGTTTAATTTGATCCAACCCCGGGTTCAGGCCACTCATCACGAGAATGCCCAGGTAGCCACATCAGAAGAGAGAGGATTCTGGGCTGGGGAGGTAGCCAGTGTTCGCTGAATAATGATCAAAGTCTTTCTTTGAGTGGATTGGCGCTGAGGGAAGGACAGAAAGAATGGATGGGGAAATGTGCTACCAGAGATCGCGTTCTGACCCCTGCGGGGCAGCGCTTCCAGGGAAAAGTCCAGCTGGAGCAGAATTCTGCAGGATGCACTTTGGAGGAAAGCACATGGAACATCCTGGCTTCAGCAGAGCACGTGCGACCAAGAGCTAACAAGGAAGGTAGGGGAACAGAGGGTACATGACACAAAAGGAATGAGAACAATGCCAGCACAAAGTTTTGAAGAATATTCTGTCAATTATCAAAAGAAAATCACGCATTTCATCTTTTGCTTGCTGTCTTCGTTCTTGGGAGGATGAGTTCACTTACACATGTAAAGATCGCGCACCGAGAACCCGCGGCGTGCTCAGCCCTGTGTATGAGCAGGTCTCCGTGGCTGTGGAGAGCAGTAGGGTCACACTGCCTAGCTTTGAATCTTGGCTCCTTCACTTATCAGCTAGCTACAGGATGTTGGGCGAATCGTGCAATTCCCCCTGCCTCCCACACTTTAGAAAACATTTGCCACTAAGTCCGTAAGTAAATAAATATGTATGAATGAATGAATGAATAAATAAACAAACAAACAAATAAATAAATAAATGGGTTCAAGCCCCACATCGGGCTCTGTGCTGACAGCTCAGAGCCTGGAGCCTGCTTCGGATTCCGTGTCTCCCTCTCTGCCCCTCCCCTGCTCACACACGTGTGCACGCATGCTTCGAGAGAGATTTTCTCTCTTGAAAATAAATTTAAAAAATTATAAAGAAAACGTTTGCCACATTTGCTTTATCAGTCTCTCCATCTCTATGCATTTTCCTTCTAATCCATTTGATAGTAAGTTGGAGCACGATGCTCCTTTACTCCATAATATTTCAGTATGTTTCCTAAGAACAAGGACGTTCTTTTACATAACCACAGTTCAGTGATCAAATACGGGACATCTGACATTGATATGACACTTTTATCTAGTTCATCATCCATATTCCAATTCTGTCAATTGTCTCAGTAATACTCTTTACAGGAAAAAAAAAATCTTTTTGGTCCAGGATCTCCTACTGCATTTATCTGTCGTGTATCTTTCTCCTTTCAGCTGGGATGGTTCCTCGTGCCTCGGCCTTTCTTTTGTCTTTCAAGCACTGACATTTTTGAAGCATACCCGCCAACTTAACCTTTCTTTTGAAAGAAAAGATAATAATAGCCCCTATTTCTGAGGGCGGTGTGAGGAAAAATGAGGTAATGCCTGGGTTGCTCTGAATTCGGGGCCTGGAACACTGATAAATGTGAGCGATTAGCTTTTGTTAATATTACTGGTAGTGAATAGTTGTAGAAGGAAGCACAGGCCTCTAGCTTGCAAACTACAAGAGGAAAGAGCAGAACAGTTCGGGACAAGCCTGGAGATAGATAATCCTGGTGACAGTGGCATGAAGGGTGCCGTGGACACTGCCGGGAAAGACTGGCCGGAGGGTCATGGCTACAGAAGGGAGTGGGGGTTTTCCAGGCCCAGGGCAGGCTTAAGCACATGTCCAGGGAAAAGGCAGTGATGGCATTCTTGGTGGATCAGTGATGCCAGTGTGATGGCTGGGGCGTGGCTAGAGACGGAGTAACATAGGCAGGGAAAATCGCCGCACCTGACCGAACCACCGGCTCTGACCTGTGGCTCTTGGCGGTCACCAAGCATTCCGCGGTCAGCTCGCCGGGGATGAAACACCAACCCTCGGTTTCTGCCAAGTGAGCAGTCATCTGTCACACTTATTCTTCACCTGGTGGCCGCCCATCTGGACCTTCCCCTCTTACCACCATCCGACCACCTTCCCACCCAAGTGGAGGAAAGGGGTTCCCACCTTGGACTTGCCCTCCTCGGCCACCAACACAGCGCTTCCTGATCAAACCCCCATTCTGACCAGATCCTCACCCTCCAAAATCTTGCCCACGCAAGCTCCCCTCCTGCTGCTCCTCCAACTTCTCTAACCATGAGAATTTGCTACAGGGCTACTCAGCTACCTCCTACCACATACACCCTCAAGTGGGTGACAGGTGTCCTCTCCCTTCCTGTCCTTTCCCTTCTTTGAAAGGGCAGAGGAAGGGCACAGGAGGAGGCTGAGGTCACCCTTGCAGAGCACTGCTCCTGGGAGGGCAAAGAACACAGGGACTGAGTGCAAACAACAAAGGGATCCTCTGAGTTTTTTCCATCTCTTAAAATTCCTTCAGTAGTAAAGACACAGTCTCCTAGATATTTTACATAATGCCTAGTGCTCCATTAACGATACAAGAAGGAACCAAACACCTGACAATAACCACCAAAAAATGAACTTGTCACCCAACTTCTGATTTGAAGTCAGATGTCTCTATCAGGCTGTAAAAGTGGCTTGACGGAGGCGATGAGAACTAGGTATGCCAACTTCTGGCCAGATGTTACTGCTTAAGGAGAGAAGTGGCCATGGCCAACTCTGGGTCCCAGGCACAGCCAACCCAAGCTCAGCAATTAAAAAAGTCTCAGTTACTGCTCAAAAGATTATCGAGAAATATCTTTCTAATTCCAGAAGCCTGGCCACACTTGTATATCGTACACTTTTATTCACAGATGTCAGCACAAACATTTCTGAATTTTGAAATATACAGTTTTCCTGATGAAATGTACTGTGCACTTTTAGAAATATTCTTATAGACAAGCTTTAAATTACCTGATTTTGCATTCACACCTAATGAGATTACAGACATTTTAGGACTAATAGCAGCTCTGGGTTTGAGAAAGGCAGCAGTGGGGCATTATGAAAAATTCAGCTCTGCTCCCTAAATGTGAATAAAATAGATGTGCAACTGACACAGTGTCCTTTATGGCTCTATTTTTGCTCCTTTTGCATTTCCCCTGCTCAGTCGTCAGTGTATTTCTCTTTACCATATTAAACTTTTATACATACAAATCTACATCAGTGCCGCAGGCACTGATTTCGATTTTCAAAATTGAATTTTGGGTGGTGACTGCAATTGGTACACACGGCGGCCCTGATTCTAGTCACACAAAGGGACGCATAAGCACTTTTGGGAAAGGGTGTCGCAAATTGCTTTGCTAATTAAGGTAGAGCTGGATTCAGTCCAGGAGGATCTATGAAGAAAGGTTTTCATGGCTTGGTAATGAACTTCTGAAATGAGTTCATTCCGTTATGGGAGCCTATTCCCTTCAGTTGCAAATCTATTTCTTGAGCACCTACTATGCAGAATGCTCTGCTAGGGGCTGTGAGGGGACATAAAGACCCAGCCTCGGCCTTGGAGAAGTTGGCAATCATGCTGAGGAGACAAGACATGCGCTCATTAAAAATCAAACATGGCTCCGGGGTAGCGTGTAACTGAGAGCCAGAGTTAACGGGAAATCAGAGGTGGGAGCGGGTCACCAGGCTTGGCTAACAGGGCAGGTGTGGCAGGGTCCTCAAGTTTCACCGCGGGTGACAAGGATGCATGGGTCAAAGACAAGCAGGGTCTTAAGCTGAGCCACCACAGGAGGGCCTGGGAAGGCAGCAAACCTTGGCAAGCCTTGTGTGTTTGGGGGGCGGCGTCCACAGTGCACAAGATCCTCAAGGGTTAAGAACCACTTACGTCGTAGCCAATTTGGGAGGCAAGAGAAGACACCCTACGCCAGGGTACGGTGCTGGGGTGTGGTGCGAGGCAAAACTCAGGCTGGCGCCAAGGATCAGAGGACGGTGAAGGCCTCACAAACCTGCCTGCCACTTGTCCAGAGGGCAACAGGCAGACCCAAAGAGCTCTGAGTAAAGCGGAGACCCACTGAAAGTGGTCAGTAGTTTGTCCCCCACCGAGAAGCACCTGCATCCTTAACCAAGCACAGAAGACTGCCATCCCCAGGTCTAAACACTACCTCACCCCACTCTAGCTCCACCTGGACCTGGGAGAGGAGGAAAGATGGAGACGTCTGCATTCCGCCTCAGAGATGATTCTCCTCGTAACTCCTGTTTTGCAATGGGTTCAATATTGCAACTAAAAACAGCATGATCTGTCCTCAGCCCATTCCTCAAAAACCTGCCTTCGGGGGGCCCACATATGGGCCAGGCAGCGCTGAGGCAGCGTCACCCCTGCCAGCACATGCCAGGAAGCTGGGAGCCAGCTCCTGACCACACAGGAATGCCAAAGACCCGGGCTCCGCTGGATGACCGAGAAAACAGAATTCTATACACACTTTCACATTCTCCTCTGAGAACTGGAACTAGCATTCCCATTACTGCAAGCCTGAGAACACAGTTCAACTTTTTTCCAAACGAGGCGGGTATGGTATCAACCTGGACACAATACAAGAACTCACTGGTGGGTAAGCCCCTTCCCGGATGGCTGCATCTCCGGGCTGTTCCTCACAGCTGTGCCCCACACTGGATTAGTGGGTGCTGGTGTGCAGTTGGGGAGCTTAAAGGAAGCTGCTTGGGTACCTAATGAACTCAGTAGAAGGATTTGCTCCTTTCCCTGTACTTAAGTGAACAATTACGGTTGTTTTGCCACCTTCCCCCACATTGAGGTTCTTTTATTAAGCTCTTGGTGCGGCAGGGTACGTGTTTCTTGAAGAAACTGTATTCAAAGGGGGCAAAGCCCATAACCATTAACTTTGAAAAAACTGTACAAAAGGACAGAGGGTGTAAGAGGTGTTGAGTGTGTTCCTGCTTCCCACCACACCTCCCTCTTGGTGGGTTTTGGGTGGACTGTGAGACTCCCCAAAGGGCATCCTGAGGTGGAATAAATGGAGGCGGTGCTTTCTGTACTCTGCTTTCAAGTCTGAAGGGCTTTTTTTTTTTTTTGCCTTCCAGCGAGTCTGGCTCTCCTGCACTGCTGTCCCACCCGAGGGTCATCTTTCCTCCCATCCACAGTAGGGAGGTCATGGCCGGAGCAAAGAAAAGCAGGTGGGTAAACACAGGGAGGTATTTAATTCTTTGGCGAAACTGTCCATGGTCCAAAAAGGCTCGAGCAGGGCACGAGGGAAAAGGAGTGGCTTGATGTTTGTGGACCAAGGGGACTTTCTAACAAGAAAGAACTTGCGAGAAATGGCAGCTGAGGAAAGATCAGGGCCAGAACAGCTGGGTCTGCTGCTTACTTGTCTTGCCACCTAACTCCCATGGGACCCTGAGGAGGCTGTTTTATTTTTCTGGTTTTGTTTTCTCATCCGTAAAATGGGAATAAGCGATGGCTGCCTCAGTCAGCTGCACTAAGGATTAAATTAAATGAGATGATGCATGCACAATGTGCCAGGCATGTATTCAGTGTTATTGTTAAGACGCAGGAAGCCAAGAGGCCAAGAGGACTGCCTGCCTCTCTCCTCTACAGGAACAAGGAGGCTGTGGACTAGAGCCGCCTCCCCCTCCCCCTCCAGTCCCTGTGTTTCTGGCAACTGGCATAACCAAGGAGAAACTCCACACCAATCAGCCAACCGGGTCTAATGCCTGCTGCCGGCTGCCAGCTTAATGAAAAGTCTACCAGAACCACCTCTCTTTCTCAAGGTTTATAGATGACCCGCGGGCGTCAGCGGGAGCGACTCACAGTGCTGTTCTCAATTCTGGCAAGGGGCTGCTCCCTCTAAAAATTATCACCAAGATTTACGAAGCCCAGGAGCATCCTCAGGTGACATCAGGATGAGGTACCATGACAGTGGTCCTGAGTAATGTGCTCGCTGCCATCATGATATACTGGGTTGCTCTACTAGGGATGCATTCATCAGCTGCTCCAGAACCATCAACAGAGCCATGACTTGCATCTAAAACCGTGACTCAAATTTGTGTGCGCCTTCGACTGATTAGAACTATCTCCCCAAGTGATGACAAAGGATGACAACTCCAAAAGAGAAAGCTCTACCCTCTTCCTCTGGCTCCTCTTACACTAAGTCAAGTAGGCGAACATCACACTTCCTCCCCAAGGCTCCAGCCTCTGTCAGCCTCACTGCTGGCTGGTTTTACCACTTGGATTTCAGTAGCGTAAATTGCATATCTGCCCGGCTCTGTCTTGGCGGTAAGGACCAGGCTGTGTCCCTCTTCTGGAGTTCCCACAGTACCCCCCGCCCCCCTCTCGCACAGCAAGCTCTCAAATTAATTCTCACCACTCAGGACACAGAATTATTCCTTCTCTCTCTTCACTACTTCTGTCCATCTAGTTCTGCCACATCTGGAACCATATTCAAATGATTTTTACCTCATGAGCCATAACCAATCAGTCATTTATTTGTTTATCCAGACACTTACTGATTGTCTTTTATGTGTCAAGAACTATGCTAGACAGGGGAGAAAGATAAAAATGGCACCATCTCTTTTCTCAGGAAGCTCACACTAAAATGACGTAGGGAGCAGAATCCTAGAAAGTCTATGGAGTTTGCAGAGTTGGGGCGAGATAGTTCTTGCTTTCAAGATCTTTATACGTCAGACCAGTGAAGACCGCTGTAAAAGGCGTGTCAGTGTAGTGCCCCACTCCTCACAAGCCCTGAACCAGACACTCCATCCATGCTCTCTACCCAATCTGGAATCTGATTTCAACGATGCCACTGGCCATGTTCCTGCTCCGTTAGGTGGGCTGGCTTGGCTCTGTGTTGGGCTAAGTTGCAAAAAAAAAACATGTCCTTGCTTTGATAGGTCTTGGCCAAGTTTGGCAAAAGTTCAGGTTGTGTGTTTATGTATCACATTTCCTCCCTCTGACCTCTTGCCTGAGCCCCAGGCTCAAATATCTCACTGACTACTTGACATTTCCACTTGGAGGTAAGTCCACTTGGCATCTCAAATTTAACATGTCTAACACCGAACTCAAGATGTTCTTCCCACACCCCACCTGTTCCTCATCTAGTCTTTCCCATCTTGATAAACGGCACCTCCTCCCACCCAGTTGCTCACGCCAAAAAAATCTAGGTGTTATCATTGGTTTCTCTTTTTTCCTTTACGTCACATCCACTATATTAGCAAGTCCTGTTGAAGCAACCTTCACTCTGCAAGCCGAATCTGGCCACTCCATCTCCTGTGCTGCTAACTTCATCCAAACCACCACTGTTTCTTGCCTTTTCTCTAGCCTCCTTGTTTTTTTTTTTAAACGTTTATTTATTTTTGAGACAGAAAGACATAGAATGCGAATGGGGGAGGGGCAGATCAAGAGAGGGACACAGAATCTGAAACAGGTTCCAGGCTCTGAGCTGTCAGCACAGAGCCCGACGCGGGGCCCGAACTCACCAACCGTGAGATCATGAACCTGAGCCGAAGTTGGACGCTTAACCGGCTGAGCCACCCAGGCACCCCTGGCCTCCTTGTTTCTATCCTTGCCCCCTATAATTCATTCACCACACACAACCAGAATGATCTTTTAAAACAACTAAATTAGGACACTCAAGTCTCCACAAACTTCGCCAATGGCTTCTCACTGGCCTTATGAGAAAATCCAACTCCTAGCCAGTGCCATTAAGACCCTACTGTGCCTGGCTCCTGTCCTCCTCTGACCTCAACTCTTAGCAAACTCCTTCCCACTCACTCCTCTTCGGCCACTCTGGCTTTCTTTCGGCTCCCTAACACATCAATCTGTTTCCCGCCTAGGACCTTTGCCTGGCATGCCCCTTCCCACCTAGTATCAGTTCAGCTCATCTTCCCTTATGTCTCATCTATGTGTCACCTCCCGAGCAAGTCCTCCTCTACCATAACTAATAGTACCCCTTTATCATGCTACTGTTTTACACCCAGCATAGTACTGATCTGGACTACTTTACATAGGTCTACTTCCTTATTGTGTCCCGAACTAGAATTTAAGCTTAAATTTCACGCTGAGATGCAGAGAGGACCTCATCCGTCTCCCCAGCACCTAGCACATGGTGGATGCTCAACGAAGATGTGATTTATGAATGAGTCCCAGAGCTGCCGTCACACCAACCTGGAGGATAGCAAGAATCAGGTCTACTGCTTACACACAGGGGCATGGGTTGAGGTCCCAAACCTGCTGCACGGGCTAACAGGGGCCCAGGTAGCACACAAAGGCTTAGCTCAGGCCCTACAGAGGTCCCGGAGGTTCAGCTCAACGTCAGTGCACAACACTGCGAGGTACCAGCACCGTGTCGGGGGAGCTATAAGCCTGCGACTGTCACTGTCTACGACTGCTGCTGTGTGTCTCAACCCTGGCTGCACCTTGAATCATCTGGAGAACTTTAAAAAATACTGAGGCCAAGGCCCCACCCCCAGTGGTTCTGATTCAGGATGGTCCCGGGCATCTAGACTTTTAAAAAGCTTTCTTCAGTCACTCCAAAATGCAGCCAGATGAGAGCATTGAATAAAAGGCTGGGTCGTCGCTCTCTGCAGTTCCCGGGGGGTACAGGAGGGTCCGCGCGCACGTGCGACCGGGGTGGGAAGGCGCGCGCATGCGTGAACACCTCGGCAAGCCGCTCGTTGGCCCCGTCCCTGCCTCGTCCTTTCCTCCCATCGCCCCAACCGCCTCCCCGCTGCAGGAGGACCCCACAGTCCGGTCACCTGGGTGTTCTCTCCCTCCCGAAAGGCCTGTGCCACCCGCTGCCGCAGGTAAGCGCCCAAGTCCCGGCCCCGTTTGGTCTCGTCCACTGGCCATTCCTCACAGAGCTTAAGGAAGCGCCGGTAGCGGCTGGCCGCCATTTTGGGCCCCGCTTGTCCCCGCCCTCATGGGAGGAGTCGGAGCGGCCGGTGGCGCTTGCGCACTTAGGCTCTCCGGCTTCCCGAGGAGATGGGGTGGGTGGGAGGAACGAGCATGCGCGACTTCGCGGGCGCCCTGGCGCTCTCCGGATGGGGGCGCTGCTCTCCTGTCTCTGCTCGCGGAGCTAATTCAGCCTTCCTCCTCTTGGAGCCGGCCCAGCTCCCAGGGGCAAGTCAGACGCGGAGTACCCCAGGGACAGGTTTGCTTCTCTTTTTCAATGACTGCACAAGAGCCAGACTAAAAAACTTCCTCTGAGACCTCTGCTAATTTGCATAAACGAATACATTTGCATGTAAATACGGGTTGTTATTCGATGAAGATGTGTTTGAATTTAATCATGTAGCAGGCACAAGTTGTTCGCCTCCCCTTCTCTCTTCTCACAGCCCCTGTACCTGTCACTACCACTTGGTACTGCTCCTTAGCTTTTGTTCCTCTCTCCCAGCCATATTAGTATCCCTTCATAGCGCCCCCCTGCCCACACCAGGCACTTTTCCATGGGAGGCACAGATTTCCCAGCTTGAGTGAAGTCAGCTGGGTTGATTCAGCCTCGGAAACTTGTTTTACCAAGTCTTCTCTTTTACATCTCCAGCTGCAACATCATGTGGAATGTCATCATTTTTTCCTTTTCTTCTCTTTTTTCTTTTTTTTAAGAGAGAGCGTGAGCAGGGGAGAGGGAGAGAGGGAGAGAGAAAGTGAATCCCAAGCAGGCTTTATGCTCAGCGCCGAGCCCGACAAGGGGCTCTGTCCATGGACCCTGGGATCATGACCTGAGCTGAAATCAAGAATCAGTCGGTCACTCAACCGACTGAGCAACCCAGGTGCACCCATCATTTTTCTTCCCAAGATAACCCCACCAGTTTCCTTAAGAAATCCTCAGCCCTGCTCTGTAGCTTCATTGTCCTGGCATTTAGCCAAGACCATCCTCTGCTTACAACACTCAGCTTCTCCGAACCTCTTTCTTCTTACCTGCCCACTTTGTGAAGGTGAACCCAGGAGACTCTTGCCTTCAAGGAGTAGAATGTGGAGTAGTGAATACGCAACCCAAAGTTCAAAGTCACGAGGGCCTTACTTGAAATGTTAGAGGATGCTGGGGAGTTTGGAGAAAGAAATACTACTTCTAGCTGTTCGGGGGAGTGAGGGGAGAAAGATCGGAGATGGCTTCTGAAGGAGATGGCATTTGGGCTGGACCTTGAAGGCTGGTTAGAATTTGGATAAGTGGGAATGGAGGGATGTGAGCAGTAAGAGCCAGGCCTGGGGCAGAAATGGGAGAGAGAAGAGGAGGGAGGGGTGTAATTTGAGGAAAGATCAATGAATGATTTTAGCAAGGATCAGCTTTGAACTGTTCTGAAGGCCTTAAGAGTAAAGACCTATTGAACGAGAACCACTGGGGACCTGGGGTGTGCAATGCTCACTTGAGGTAAGTGAGTTCAGGGGGTGCCTACCTGAGGTTAGAAGAGCTCAGGAGGAGTGGAAAAATGAGGCTTTCAGGGGCACCCTCACCTCGTTCCCGGTCCAACAGTACCTCCCTGCTCTCATCATCAGCTGTATTTATAGCCACATAGTTTTGATGGCCAACCCCAGGCCTAAAAGGTCAAGGATTGTATCTGTTTACTGTCAAGTTCCAGGCGCCTAGGGCTGTGCTGGGTGCCCAGAGGCCTTGTCCTTCTGCCTGAGGCCTGACCACAGCTGTGGCTTCGAAGAGCACATGGCTGGCTGACAGTGTCCTAGGAGGCAGGGTCTGAGGTCCCTGTTTCGTTCAGTGAGAGGAAGAGTAGCATTAGGTGGCATTAAATGGTTTTCACCCCACTTGAGGCGCAAGTGGAATGAGAGATTGAGAACAACTAGACATCTAGGAAACTCAAACCAATGTCTGCTTCTAAGGCTCTCCCTTCCCCATCACAATGTCTTCTAGGCAGGCTGTGGTTGCCCCTGGTTCAGACTGCTCTGCCCACCTCTCTTACCCCCACTGGAATCTTGTTGGGCTTGGTGGTTCAGTAGTGAGGCCTCGGAGTCTTATAGACCTGGGTTGGAATGTGGGCTTGTTCATTCATTCATTCATTCATTCATTCAGGACTGTCTACACGATTTGTGGGGGACCATTACCAAATGAAAATGTAAAGTTCCTTGTTAAAATATTATTAAGAATTGTAAGACCATAACAGCAGAGCATTAAACCAAGTGTGGGGCTCTTCGGAGCGCAGGGCCCTGTGTAACTGCACAGCTCACACAGCCATGAAGCCAGTCCTGAGTTCCTTCCCCATGGTGCACAAGACGGGCGAGGGCGCGGCCTGGCTGACGCTCAGCTTGGTATCGTCCCAAAGCTGCTTCCACCTCCCTCCATTCTCCCCTCCGGATCTGTGGGTTTTACATTTAAGTCAGACGAGATGGGCAACAAACCGAACACATGTCCTATAACGATGAAAATAGTGCTTTTAAATGTGTTAAGTCATTTAATAAAGGAACAAGATAATTTCATATACAGTAAGTGCTAGGGAGAGATTCTAGGCAGGGTGCTGGGTCCACAGCGATTGGGGCAGGGGTGGGGTCTGGGTGGTCTGGAGGAGCCTGTATTTGAGAGAGACCGGAGTCACACGAGGGGCAGGAGTGGCTTCCAGGCACAGGAGCAGCAGAGGTCTTTGGAGCAGCCAACCTTGGGTGGGTTATTTAATCTCTCTGAGCTTCAGTTCTTTAAAAAATGGGAATTAAAGTGATAAAGTAACACTCACTGAGTATTTGCTGTGTGTCAGGCACACAGCAAACGCCTTACACAATATTGGCTATTTCGTCCTCATAATGGCGCTCAGAAGTACCACCATTGTCCCCATTTTACAGAGGTGGAGACTGAGGTACAGAGAGGATGAGGACTTGCCAAGGTCACTAGCTGGTAAGTGGCAAAACCTGGACTTGCACCCCAGCTGAGTGGCTTCCAGAGCCCCCGCTCTTACCCCTTCCATCAGGATGCCCCTTCCGGCCTCTCTGCAGTGTTACCGTGAACTGCATGTGTGGTGTGGTTCAGGACACACTGTAGTTTCCCGAGGGGCTTGGGTCCTCTCCAGTCTTGTTTTACCTGTGCCCTCCACCTTCTCATGCCTGTGGGTGGCTGGAGCCAGAGTCTGAGCTCATTGGCTTGTCAGTCACCCAGCGCCATTCTGGACACATTAATAGGCAACCGCCTGGAAGGTCACTTGGTTAGTGCCAGTCCTCGGAGAGTTGATGACCATTTTAACACCCACCTGCCGGCTGTCACTCACTCCACACCGAATGCGACCTCCCCTGGCTTCTTGAAAACCTCTACCAGGGCTGTGCCTCCTGATCCATTTGGAATGGGTATTTGGGCTCCATGGAGTCCCGGTTGCTCCTTATAGAAACCGGCACCACAGGGGGAGGAGAGGAGGGAGCGAGCGTTGCTTCAGTTTTTCAGGTTATAATGATCCCAGTAATTGAGACACCGAATTGCAGATTTAAATCGCTTGAAAGTAAAAATATCGTTTTGTAATGCCGGTGTTAATAATGTAAACATTAAAAACGAATTAAATACTTAGCTGTATTGTGGGGCACAATCGCCTGATTTTTCTTCCTTCAACTTACTCAACCAGAGAAAATGATTGGCTGCAATATGCAGATATGTTACCACCAAAAGTGGGTCTGGATTTGCTTGGGAGAAGTTAGTCACTTAATGCCCCTGCATAGAGGTGAGCCCGGGGAGGGTCGGGCTGGCAGTAGATTGCGGCCCTTTTCCGGAGGTGAGCTGTTTACCAAGATCGGCGGGTGTTTGAGGTGTGCTGGGGTAGGCCTCGGTGGGGTCCTAAATCATAGCCCAGCATACCTAGAGCCCCTCCGCTCTGTGGAGACGTCTGTCCTCTGCCCTGGGCCCTGCCTCCCTCCCTTCACTCTGCTCTAGTGGATGTCACCTCAGAGAGGTCCTCCCTGGCCCCCAGTTCAAGGAGTGGCCCTGCCACTCTTGGCCCCCGCAAAACACTAGTCACTATTCGACAGCAGGCCCTGGCGGTACAGTCATCTCTCAGTAAACGATCTGAAGAGAACAGATGGCATTAGAGTACAGACCCGGGTCCCCTGGCCTGCCAGGTCCCACCTGACGCCCCTGTAAGATTCTTCTCTTGAGAGGTCTGAGGGAGAAGGGTGAAGGGCAAATCAGGAGCAGATCGATTTCTGGATTCAGATTAGCCCTCAAACTTCCTGTCCCTTTCCAGGGCAGCCTAGGAACAGAAGAGGGAAGTTCTGAGCGATGCCTAATGAAAAGGACCCAACCTGGCCACAAGTCAGCCCGGCCTGGCTGGTGCTCAACTTGGTATTGTCCCAGAGCTGCTTCCCCCTCCCTCCCTCCCTCCCCTCCAGTTCTTGGCACCCACGCCTTCATTTCAGCTCCTTCCCTCATCTTCTGTTTTCTGTTTTTGGCCACAGTGGATGCAGATTTAAATCAAAAGTCAGAAGTTTAGATCATTTTGAAGAGCTGCTGATGAGTGGCCTTGCTTGGCCATTTGTTTTATTAGACCGCTTCCTGCGCTTTCCAGCATGGGCTACAAGACTCCAGGCAGCTGGGAAGAGTGATGGGACTGCCAGGGTGCTGTCCAGAGGCCCAGGGCTTCCTGATGACATTGCGTCATGGAAAAGCTGTAATAACACTGTCGCTTCCTCTTCAATCACACCGCGACGACAGAGGGAGGAGGCAGGGCTGGGTGACTGGCTCCCAGGCTGCCCTTGGCCCCCCTTGGTGGGGAGGTCAGGAGAAGGTTATTCCTCTGCATCACCTGTCTCGAGGACCCAGTGAGAGCTCCTGGGGGCAGATGAGGCAGCTGAGGTAGGGAGACGTGAACCAGGTCCACCAGCGCTCTGGGCTCACCCTCACTGTATGAGGACATGGCCAGGGGAAGGATCTGCTCAGGGCCCGCAGCTCTGGCACTGCCAGGCCCCTGTTGCCCCCTGTGCCCCCTTATGTGCTCTTTGTGTCTTTCTTTCTCCCTCCTTAAATCAGGTATCAATTTGACACGAGGATCCTGGAGGTTATAATAGAGACTGACCGGGGTCTCATCAAACCCGTTTCCAGGCACACAAACTACATCTCAGCCTGCTGGCATCTGGGCAGGGCCCATGCATGGCTGGTTCTTGCCTATGGAATGTGTGCGTGCCTTCTCTGTGCTGTCTCACTCTTAGTCCTTGAGGCTGATTGAAGGTGGTGGTGTCACAAGATGAAAGGTCCCTGGATGACTGTGTGGAGCGGAGGCTCTCTGCTGACCAAACCTGATTGTAACATGAAGCTCCTGTTATTGGGGAGCGTTTGTTATAACGGTTAACCCACCCTGACTAATCCCCGTATGTTTCTCAGTTCAAGGGAGAAGAGTGCTCCCCAGCACCGGGAAAGGGAAGCCAGCCAGGAGGCCCTTCTGGGCTTCCTGCAAGAGGGAGCAATAGAGGTGGAAGGTTGGGAGGTCCTTCTCAGTCCTCAAGTGCTGGGCTTTCTCCAGGTCTATCTTTATCTCTCTTGGTACCTCTTCACATCAGCCCCTGTGGCCCACACCCTCCGCTGCTGTTCCCTGAGCAAAACCCTTGATTCCTATTCCCACGCTCATCGATAATACCTGCCTTCTTAATCACCTCTCAGACTTGCCTCCCTTTCAAGGCACAGCACCTCCATGATCACCCCACATGGCAGTGAGCCCTAACTGCCTCTCCTCTCCTGGGTAGCACTCTGTATGGCTGAGCAAACGGCTCCCATGCCTTGTCGAAGCCGCCATGGTATTTTCATATGAGAGGCTTCACTTTCTTATGAAGTCATAAGGTTCTTAAGGATAACGACACGATCCTCACTCTTCCTTGTTTTCTACATCGGCCCTGGCACTGTGCTGTATGTACCAGGCACTCAGAAAGTATTTGTTGGATGGATGAATGGAAGGAAGGAAGGACAGATTAATGAAATCACAAATGAATGAGCTACTCAGCCAGATTTTCAAGTGTCTCTACCATCTGGGCTCACTCCACTTCTCTACTCTTCATTGTACTACTCCCAACCACAGAATCCTCATTCTGGATGGTTTGGCAGACTCGTGAGCATGCTGGACTTTTCCTTGCCTCCACTCAGCCAACCCCTTCCCTGTTCTTGTCACCCTTCAGCGCCCAGATGAAGTCTCACCTCCTCCGACAGTTTCTATGATGTGTGTTGTCTGTCAGCCGACCTCTTCAACTCTTAGGATTGATCATCTGCACCACACAGATGAATCCTCTATATCATTGGGTACTGTCTTATGCGGTTTGTCGTCAGTTCATGTGTCTTATTCTTGCCCCCTCAACTAGAATCTATGCTCCCAAGAGCTGGATCTTCCCCAGTGCTTAGCAAAAAAGATGGACAGGGGAGAGCTTCTCAGGTCGGTGTACCCTTGCTGGTTACTAGATATTCAGGGCTCCCTCACCCCTCTTGCCATTTTAAAGTAAACTCCCATTAGAGATTAAATACATACATGGCCGCCATCTTCTCTACTTTCCGTGCCTCTCTGTTCTTCTCCTTCTGTCCGGGTTTACGGTGCTTGGGTTGACTCATTCAGCTGGGTCAGCAAAGCCTCATATACATTTCAGACAGCAGCGACCCCTGTGAGCCCAGTGGTCTGGGACGCACAGTCTAAAACCACTAGCCAACTTTGCCCCTTTCGACAAACTGTGCTTTTGTTGGTGACATCTTCAGGGGCAGGTGGGGATTTGGGCTGGGGCTTGAGTGATTGGTGGAGGAGGAAGAAGTCCTCATATGAAGGGTACTGTCAGATAAAGGAGTGACTAAAGGGAAGAAGGGTCATGTGGGCAGGAGCGAGCACAGCGATGGCAGCACAGTTAGTGACATGGGTGGCCAGCCCTAAAAGACTTGTATTCTAGCTGATCATCCCCCTCATCCTCAGGCAGGTCCCACAGCACCCAGGGCTGAGAACGGGGGCAGGAATCAGAAGCGAAGGCAGGGAGCTTTGGACTTGGTGAACCAGATTTTCAAGCAAGGAAGTGGCCTAGAAAAAGCAGCATTTAGGGCTCCATTTTGTCATTAGCAAATATTTAGTTTTCGGCTGACTTCCTTTTGCTACCCAACATACTTGGACTCACTTCTCCCACCATGGGTGCAAAGCATGCAAGTTAACACATCGTTACCTCAGCCAAACCTAATTAGGGAAGTTAACTTGCTTTGAAATCTATGTAATGTATCCTAAAATTAAACAATGTTTTTTGTTTTTTTATCCAGGCCACTCTTTCCTTCTCTAAATGTGGATTTTGGAAAGTTGATGGTAATTAGCCACGAGAATACAGAAATTATTTAACTCTGTATTGTCGAAAGTTCAGATAAAAGGACCACCTACTTCCCAGGCCTGCTACCTGCCTTGTAGATGCATGGAAATATTGTATTAGCCACCATTTCCCAACCACGGATCCCCAAAGGATTGCAGGAAATCGGTGAACTGTTCTTGCTGTATACTCTAGTCAGCCATAAATTGGAACTTTCGTGCACTGTGATGATCAGAATAAACAAACAGAAAGGGTAATAAGGCGCACCAAATAATCACTGGTGACCTCAGCAATTTTATTAACAAATTTATTTCCCTAATTGGGTAACGTATCTTAGTGCTCGACTCAAGGGCATTGTAATAGGTTTCCACACTGCAGAAGAAGGAATTAATTAGAACTGTTTGCTCTTTGTTCCGTATTTACACTTGTCCACCAGTCTTGTAAACATTGCGCCTGGTTTCTTTGGCCCTCCAGGCTTCTCTCTTCTGACTCCCCCACCCCACCCCCAAAATAAATAAATAGAAAGCGGGGAGTGTAATGTAACATCAGTGGCTCATTCTTTTGTGCAATCCACCCCCACCTGGAAGCTGCATTTCATGGTTAGAGCCATTTTGTGGCCAGATTCTGGCAGAGTCATCACTTCCAATAGGTACCCGGAAGTCTAGAAAGAGACCCTTACCTCCACGGGAAACAATGGAGAACCTGGGGTCTTGATTTGCCTGGGCTGTATCTGGATTGACCTTGTCCATTCAGACCCTGGGCAGGAAGGTGGTGAGATGGGCAGATCTGTTCCACTTCTTCCTGCCCCACAGAGAATGCCTCTTAAGAAGGTAAGAGACGGTCATTCATTATAATGTTGTATCTGCCCTTGGAGTGGGCAGCCCATGCGAGCAGACAAGCCATACACTCATGAACGCCCTCTTCGAGTCTTCTTCAAGTAGAGTTTTTTGCCTCACAGCTTGCCAAGACTTCAGCATGACAACAAAAAGCATTTTTAAATGCGAATTCTCCAGAATCTCACTGTAATGCTGGCTTCTCACTCAAGCTGCAGCCTTCCAGTATACTCTAAAATGGTGCCATTTCACACTGCGTGTCCAGCCTCTGACGACCAGCATTAGCATAAGATGCCAGAGTACATGGAATTATCTCCAGAGCTGGTTTCTTTAGCAGCCATTAATATGCCACGTATGGCTTTCGAACATGGATATAATGATTACAAAGACCTCTAACAGTGTCTAGAGTACCCCGGCTGCCAATAGGTCCCTTTTGATATCTGCGCTCCAGAAAAATCTGGATAGGCCCAACAAGCCTCATTCTCCCTCTTGAATATCCTGCAGGATCTGGATGAGGTTTTCCAGGCCAAAAATATAGCCTGGATCTGGTCCATCATAAGTGGTATGCTCATTCCAGGAGCCTTTGTATGTTGTGTGAGCAAAGTCGATCATCCGGATGTCAACTTTGGAGAGGCTTCCAGAAGAGCTGCCGTGGTCCGGCTGCAGAGCCTCCGGAGGATGCAGGCCCTCTGAGGTCCTTTCTGGCAGCTCCTGCCCATCATAGATGATGAGGAGAGAGCTGGAGTAGAACCGGTACGAGCTCTGGTTCCGAATGACCAAGAGGAGGGCCCGAAGCTGGCGCTGGATGGGTTCCAGGAGCTCTGTCCGGAGGCGGGTTCCATCATGCAGGAACTGATGGAGGGCTTGTCTGAACCCCTCAACAGAGAGTTTTCTTCCATAATACTTGTCTTTGCAGAGAAAGTGCTTCTTATCAATTTGATAAACCTTCCAATAAAAAGAGAAAGAAAATGTGAAGAATTGCCAACTTAAAAAAAATATTGTCCCTGCTATGGTTGCAGTGTTACAAGCTAACGTGATATATAAACAGATTTCCGGGAGATGCAGGGCAAGAGTGGCTGAAATGAATGGAAGGATGATCTTTCATCAAGCACCAGTGGAACTTTCACATTTTAAAATGCTTTCTGTGCAAGCCTTTAATAGGAATCCAAGGTGTAAAGATCCTTCACCCCACAGAGGTGACCCTCCACCCATGAGGAAAAGCTTTGGATTGCCTTTCTTGTGAATTTCCAATGTCATCCTCCAAATCATGATTTAAGCCCTGGCTTCTGGCCCTCTTCAATTCAAATATTAGCAAACCCAAGCTAGTAAGCTTTAGCAGGAATCTGAAATCACAGCCAATGGCCTTGGAAAGCCAACTAGATTCAATTTTCCCCAATGAAGTTTATAAAGTCCTTTCTCTGCAGATTCTAAGGAAACAGTCAGAGCTCTTGGGGTAGAGCAGGGTGACTGAAGAGAAAAAGATAAAAAGATGGGCTCGATCAGGTATGGATCAGCCAGTGCAGCTGAGGGGAGCCTGGATTGGGTGGGTGGGGGGTGGTTCACAGCAGGTCTGTGGGGCTGGTGGGTCCTCCTTGGCACCAGCTCCTCTCCCCTCCCCTGTCATGTCTTGGCCACAGGAAAGGAGCAGATGGAGGAGATGCTGACTGGGGGGACAGTGGCAACCTCTCCCATTTCATTCAGATGGCAGAGGCTGTACCAAGGCCAGTGGCTGGCATGGCCATGACTTGGCACACCTTTCCCTGGCTCACCTGGGAAGGGCAGCCCATACCTGGCCAAGACAGTTTCTCAGGTCTTTCCTGCCTTCAGATTATGTGATATGTTTCTACCAGTGTGGAAAAAAATCAGAAAGATATGATAGACTTGCTTTGGAGGGCTGGAGATCGGCTGCTAAATTAGCCGTCATAAATACACGACGGGTGTCACTGTCTAAATAAATCAGATCAATTTCAGAAGATTTGAGGTCCAGAGAGAGATTCCATTTACACCCCAAATCATCACACTGCATTCTCCTGAGGACTGCGTTCCAAGCCTCCCAAGGGACATCTGTGCAACAAATTTATAGACTCAACTTCCAGCTTCAAGGGGTGGCAGTTTCAATTAAGGAAAGCTTGAACGTGTACCGTCAAATCGGTGTCTGGTTTTGCTTTGAGGAGATAGACTGTAAGAGTGAACGCGTGGGGAAAGTTTATTTCTTCCCGTTCTGCAGCCCCTCTGCCACAAGCCACATCAGAGCTGCAAAAAACAGGGTAGAGTCTGGGCAATAAAAAAATTAACCGTTCCTTTGCCTCCGCTGAACAGGTTACCACCTTCCCACTTCACTAACCAGAACAGGCAGCGAAAAGCAGAAAAGGTGGAGGAGGAAGAAGGAATGGCTAATAAGAATTCAAAGAGCAGAGTGCCTCAACAGCCCCTGAGAAGGAGAGGTTCGACTTTATCATTCAAGTAATTGAGGAAGCGGAGTGCGCCAAGTGAGTGAGTGAGTGGAGAGACTCCTTTTCAGCTCTTTCCTCAGCCCCTGCTCACACGCTGCGGTCAAAGGTCTGCTCTCACTGTGGGCAGGACCCACGTGGCTGCCGGGAAGTTCAGCTGCCAGAGACCCTGAGATGGAGTTTAAAAAATGGTGGATTTTTGACACCACTATCCTGAAAGGGTCTCTTAAAAAAAAATTCCAGCGTGTCACAGACCAGGATATGCATTTCCGGGGCGGAAGGGCTGTGCCCGACTGCCTCCTGTGTTGCTTCCCAAGCGAAGGGCTCCGTGGGCAGTGGTGGCAGTTGGGAGACACCCTTGCCCCACAGTGGACGTGCCAGGACGCCCCGTCCTCCAGCGGGCCCTCTGCCACCTACCTGCATGCCGCAGATGCGGACGCCCAGGCAGGCCGATGTGCTCTGAGCACACTTCCTCATGTGACGGGCCTTCTTCTCCTCGGACACATCGTCCCCGTGCTGCCGGGTCCCCATCTTCAGGTCAAGGATACAGGGGTACTTGTACTGTGACACGACGTTTTCCAGCAACAGAAACCCTGGTCACGCCAAGTTCAGGAAGGCTCCGAGGACGTGAAGGCCCCCACCCTGAGTGCCAGTCCTTCTCTCCCTTCTCTCCTTACAGACAAGTCCGGCGTCCCTCTTAAGAATTCAGGTATTAGCTTTGCAGGCTGCTTTAATAAGTCCATTTACTTAGGGGGAGTTTATGAGCCTGTGAGCTGCTTTTCCTTTTCCTTTTTGCTCTGAGGTTGAAATTTAAATGCGGGCGTGAAATCCCTGGCAGGCCATGCCCAATTTACATTTTATGGCAGAAAATCATAAGGCTAAAACCTCAAGTCACTGAATGGGCCAATACCTTTTGGGAGAAGTGGGTTGATGTTAGCTTTGGAGATGAGTTGCAGGAATATTAATTTCAGCGGAGTAATTATCCTGCAAAAGCTTCTTAGGGATTAGGGTTGCAGATGTGTCTTAGTAAACACTGTGAAACCAGTCACTCGTTTGCAGGAAGGAGCCCGGCGCTGACAAAGGGGCATTGCAAGCCTAAATGTGCTCGCTGAGAACATGGCAGCCTGAGGATGAGGGGGGAGTGACTCCTCTAAGAGTCCACTTAGGGGCACTTCCCTAAGGGGGGAGCCACACCCCCTCACACCATCAGCTCCACAGGAAGACATCTGCAGGGAGGATTTGGAGGGATAGAAGAGGGGATGGGGTGTGCCGCCCCCACCCGGCGTGGCAGTCATCATTCCTGTCTGCCCCCAGAGACCCCTGGCCCAGCCCGTCCTTGCTTCCCTGGGTGGCAGAGCCAGCAGCCTGACCAGATCCCAGTCTGACTTCCCCATCCGCTCTGATTTTTTTTTTTGGAGAGATGAGATTTCTTCTAGGTCCTAGGCTTGAGGGCTTGTGCCTCAAAGTCTCCCTCACGTGTCAGTCTCTGTCTCGCCACCCACCCCTCCCCTGGCCCTGGCCCTGGCCCCCTCCCACCTCCGTCGGCATGGCTGTTCTTAATCCCCACCCCCACCCCACTAGGGGGCAGGGAGTGCGGGCAAGGATACGATGCAGCTGGTTCTCCGGGTACTCAGTGCACAGGCGGGTCAGGTGGGCCAGGTGGCACTGCAGACCCCACGGGTTAAAGCTCCTCCTCTCGGCCTGGTTTCCATTAGCATCTTCCACCAGCGAGGACACGTGGGCGTTGAGGTGGAACTCTGACCTCAGGAGTGACGTGGCTGAGCTGTGGGCGAGGGAAGCGCACGACAGTCAGGGCACCGGTGCCTGTCCCTGTGACTGGGCTCTCCTGGGCTGGACGCTGAAGTGCACTGTCCTGGCTACTCTCCAGGAAGCCTGCGGGGCCTCGGAGAGTCCCTCCTGCCGCATTCAGGCCCTGGGCACCAGATCAGGCCACACTGCCGCCCTGGCAGGGGGTCTCTCTAAACCCCATAATTCATTAGAGCGTGTCACCTCATCAGAGGGCTGTGGTGGTTTCAGTTCACTTGTAAGTGATCTGGATTACTCTCGCACTATTGAGGCAACATAGCACGGGGGCGGCGACCCTGCCTGGAATCAGAAGTCTCGGGGTTTAGGCTGTTTGTGTGCCGTGTTGTTATTTCCTTGAGACCTCAAAATGCCAACAGGGGTGGGAATCAGGGATCCTTGGTCCACCCTCTCTCCTGTCCTGTGCACCTTGGCTTCCCCATCTGTGAAACGGAGATAATGTGTACCCGCTTCCTGATGCTGAGCCAAGAGGCTTAATTACATCCGCTGTGCTCCTTGGGGAAGGGAGGTATTTTCATTGTATTAGCTCCCTTTTGTTTCCCCGTAAATGGTTTATAAGTCCCCAGGGGTGCTTTCCATCTCAGAAAGGTCAGCTAACAGTATCAGAGGTTTTGGAGACCTCTCCAGGACCTCGGGTGCCCCGAGCTGCCTGCGTCTCCTAGGTCCCACAGGGTGGCTGTGTTGATCTCTCTCCTCGTCCCTTCCTGGCCCTTAAGGAAAGGTGATTTCTGACTGCCATTAGCCACTTTTCCTTCGTGTCAACTGTTCTGGGTCTTTGCATTCCACCCCCTCCCCCTACCAGAGACACTTCATGGTCTCAGTGAAACAGGTATGTAATTAAACAAGCGTGTACTAAATGCCTGCTCTGTGCAGGACTCTGCATGTGCGGCAGCTTCTGAGAGAAAGGCATCGGAGTCCTCCCTCTAAAATGGCACGAACGGAAGTCCTTTCGTTTCTTTGGTCACATTGGTGTTTCTAGATGGAGCCTTCATCTGAATTTCTCACTTTCTTGGCCCCATTGGGGAGCTGCTAGGCTTGGCCCAGGTGGGAGCGGTGCTGATCCCCAGTGGGTTTCTGTCATCCTGCCAAGTGGCCCTCACCTCTCCTTGAATGAGTGTGCCAGCTGAGTGTGCTGCCACTGGGCGAGGGTGTGGGCGCCACCGCTGCCGCTGGTGGTCTGCTGGAGAGTCTGCCATATTGCCACTGCCGCCGACTCCGTGGAGACCTTGAAGGGCCCCCGGTTCTCCTTCAGTGGGTTCGCTACCAGGCTGAGATGGCCTCGGCTGTCTTTTCGGAGATGCACCGTGATGGTGCCTGCAGAGCACACGGGGGGAGGGAGAGGAGGGGAAGACCAGATGGAATTTACCTGGTGGACGCGTGACAAGGGGTGACATCCTTTTGAATTGTAGTTTTTAATGGCACTGATCGACCTCTCCGCTTCCCTAACTCTCCTCTCAAGGAAGAGCTATGGGGACTGTTCCAGAATGAGCCCAGGGCCATGGAGCCTGCAAAAAAATAGCCTTGGGCTGATCTGGGCACAGCCTCTGCTTTATTGCATCTCTCTGCCCTTTCTTGCTCGCAAAGCTGGTCCTGTACATTTTGTTCTCCTCTTCTGGTTCCTCTGGGCACAGTGGCACCTTCCCAGTGACAACACCGCTCTTCCAGAGGAGCCCAACTTTGGGTCATCAGAGTCGGTCCTCTGCAAAGAGGGCCCCCTCTCCCAGGGTGGCTTTGTGGGAAGTTGGGGCCCATCCCATGCCTCCCCTTTGCCTCCTTCATCATCCTTGCTCTCCCTTCCTTTAATCTATGTCTGACCAGCTCCTGCCAGGAAGCTCGCCTCAGCCTTCTGGGGGCTCTGCTTCTCTGTTGCCTTCATTTATACCCTGTCCCCGCCCCATCTCTGGCTTTAACACTGATGCTCACCATTTCCTTCAGTTAGACACATAGCACATGAATATTATTGACAGAACATGGTTCTTTGATATAAAACAGAGGACTGGTGGGATTTCTCCAGCTATGGTACCTCCTGACCATCGGTGTTTGTAATCAAGGCACGACAGCCTGCTCCAGTCGCTGCTTGTGAGAGTGAAGAGGGTAAGGAGACCCAGTGAACAAATGTGCTAATTGGGCTTCCCCTCCACGACGTCGGCCAGGTCAGGTAGTTAGCTCTGGCGTGTATGTCAATGCTTCTGTGGGCACCCCCTTTTGGATTTCTTAGAGGGCACAGCCCAGGTCTTCCTCCGTGGGGCTCAGTATCAGTGGGTGCTCAGCCTCGCCAGAGTTCTGGTGGAGGTGGAACCCTATTCTCGGTGGTGGCAGGAGACAGCCATGTGAATGGTTTTGTGAGGACTGGATCTCTGGAGTTCTTAGTTCCCTGTTCTTCTGTAGCTGATGCCATGAGTATTCAGTTTGCTCCTCCTCCCACCAAGCTTCTCTCCGCCTGTCTCCAACCTGCCTTGTGCCTCAGAGGCTGACCCTGTGGGGTGCACCAGTGGCTTCCTTGCCCCCCCCCCCCCCGCCCAGTTTCCCATGGGTTTGGCCATTGGAGGACATTGGCACTGGCAGGAGATGGGGCGGGGCGGGAGAGAGGTCGAGGTACTTATCCCAGCGGCGCCCTCCCTGCTGCAGCGTCATCCTGTCCCTCTGGGGCCTTCCTCTTGCTGGGTCAGTGACACCACTCCCTGACTTCGGCCCTTCAGGTCTAGGGATGGTTACAGCCTTGCAGTGGTGCTGGTCCCTGGGTGCCTCGTCACCCCCAGTTGTTCCCTTAATCCTGCATGCCCTTCTACGAGCAGTCCCTCTAAAAATTCTCTTCATTTAAACCCCTTTAAACACACCGCTCATTTTCTGCTGGGACTCTGACTGAGAGAAGGTGGGTTGCATGTGATCACGTCCTCTCAGGTATTCATTTCCTCCCCCGACCACTTGGTCACTTTCTCAGCACAAGTGGTAATTTCTGCTGAACCAGCACTCAAGGCAGCTGATTTCCCTGCTCGCGTCCCTGCCCGGGCTGGTCAGGGCGGACGCTCATTTTCAGGGCTGCTCTATAATTCAGCAAGTCGCTCTTCAGGGCCATCTGCGTCTGGCTCAGCGGTCTCTCTGGGCCAGTCCTGTCATCTCAGATTCCCAGTGCCCTAATTTTGCAGCCTGACAGTGACATGCAGTTTTTTTCCAGTTCCTTTAAAAAAATTCCGCTCTGCCTCAGCATCTCTCAGGCCCCTGAGTCCTGTGAACTAGTGATGATACTGCTAGTAATACTGTACCTGAAGCTGGCATTTTGTAGTTTACCTGCACACTGGCACGCATCTCTGGGTGGAGCCCGCCTGAGCTGTGCCGCTCGTGAGAACAAGGGCTGATGCAGGTCAGGGCAAGAGCTACCGTAGTGATAATCTCTGCCAGGTGCCAGCATTGCGTGCTTTTGCTTTGTTTCCACTGAGTGACAGTTAGCCTGTAAGGTGCTGCCTGTGGTCACCGAGACTCAGAGAGCTGGAATAACTCGCCCGAGGTCACACAGTTTGTGAGGAGTGGAGCTCTGAGAAGGCCACACCAGGTGCGGATACGGAAGAAGGAACAAGCTGTACCACGGAGCCAGGGACTTCATCGGGAGACTCCGGTGTCATCATGCTGTGTTTACTTGTGTGTAGACGAGGGACACTCCTGCTGTGTCCCTGTCACATTTGTTTTGGCCATTCTGTTCCGTGGGAACAGACAGAGAAGCCATGAGGCCACCAATGTGTGAGAGGGTCATCAGTACAGAGGGTTGGGAGTGCCGAGAAGCCTGAGGACATGGTGTTTACATTTCCATTCCTGTTTTCTCAGGCAGGAGGGTCTCTGTGCATGATCTGGGGAGGAGGACTGACCTAGAAGCCAGCACCAGGCCCCAGAGCCACCACTCCACAGTGGAGAAAGGAGAGCACCGGCCTTGGTGCTTGTCCTTGAGGAGCTTGGAGTCTCCTGGCTGCCTGGGGGAGCCCTGGATGGTGTGCCAGCCAAGGGCAGCACCCTTTGGGGACTTGTAAAGTTCAGCTCACCGTCTGGCCTCTCCCATCTGTGGGACTGTGGTGCCAAGCCTGCAAGAAACCGCTGTCTCGGGGAGCCTCAACCCCGGGAGGCTTCCCTGGAAGGACAAGAAATGTGACCTTCATCCGCTTCCGTAGGCTCCAGCTCTTGTCTGGTCTCATCAGATCTGAGTGTCTAAATAAATGGAGGCGAGCAGAGGTGCAGAGAACCCAAAACCAATAAAATCCAAAAGGCATTTCTATTTCTCATGTTGTCAGAGCTACACAGCCAGACTCCAGGTCTGTGCCTTCTTGCTCCGGCTTCCTGCACGCCTCTGGCTCTGTGTCTCCATCTATCTGCCTTCCCTCCGTCTCCCACATCACTCTGCAGCTCAGCCCAGACCTTCCTTCTGAAGCCTGAGACCCATAGCAGATAGCCGCCTGGCCGTCTCAACATGCCAGCTCTTTACCGAAGCAGCGTGTCAACGGAATCCAGACTCCTCGGGCCCTGGATTGGTTTGTAGTCAAGAATCATGGTGGGCCTGGCCTGGCTTTCCAGCTTGCCTTGTGTGTCCGTGGGAACTAGGCCTCAGAGGGCCATGGGCTCCCGGCACTCTGCCGCCTCTGCCTGGCCAGGGGAGCCCTGCCTGCCTGCTCACCAGCCCTCCCCAAGCACCTCAACCTGCAGCCCTGCCAGCTGGGCAGACAAGAGTGCTTATGGCCCAACCGCCATGCCCGGAGCATCTCAGCAATTTCGGTTTGGCCAAGCAGCTTCCCCAGCCTCCATGAATATACTGTCATGCATTTATTTTTAAGCTCGTGAGAGCATTTATTTGCCGGTGTCTGTAATATGAATCTGGCTCATCCGTCAACCAGCTGGACCTAGAAGTATGTCCTTACTCACTCAAAGCTGACAGGTACACTGGGAGGCAGAGGGATGCAGCCCCTAAGATGTCATGGCCAAGGAGCCCAGCAGGAGGTCGAGGCAAGCTCCTGGCATGGGGAGGCTACCCTTGGGAGTGATATCCCTGCCTAACACTCCCTGATGCCACCACAGCACGGGGCAGTGAGAAGGGAGAGGGTGTGCTCCATGG
The DNA here is from genome assembly GCF_024362965.1 of Panthera pardus. Lineage (NCBI taxonomy): Eukaryota > Metazoa > Chordata > Mammalia > Carnivora > Felidae > Panthera > Panthera pardus. The sequence goes on along the minus strand of NW_026526732.1, from coordinate 147,548,717 downwards.
CATTGCAGTGGCCACTAGAGAAACAACCCCTCTCTCTGGGGCCATTCCCATGGGGGACAAAAAGGGAAACCCCCCTGTGGCAGCCTTGTGGGCCTTCGAGCCTCCCTGATCTAAGGTCACTAGCTGAGCGGATCAGGGCAAGTCACATCCCCTCCTTTGTTGGGCTAGATGACCCCCTGAGCACTGGCATGTGAGGAGCCCATCTCTTGGGTGACCGTGCTAGTGGAGCGGGTCTGGGTGCCCGAGAGCCCACGCTTGGGAGCCAGACCTCGGAGCTTTGAATCCTGGCTCTGCCTCTCACTGGCTGTGTGGCCTGAGGCAAGTCATGTCGCCTCTCTGTACCTCAGTTTCCTCACCTGTGAAACGGGGATAGTAGTAGTAGCTCCGTCAGAAGGTTGTCGTGAGGATTGAGTTAACACGTGGAAACTACTGAGTGAACATTAAGCTGACACCACTTTTCTTCTCCGGTGAAACAAGAAGCCTGCGCAGCCCGAGGGCCCTTGTAGGGACTGTTTCCCATCTAAAACCTGACCTCAGCAACCTGTTCCAGGCATCTGAGAGTGTGAGGGTCCTGGTTCGGCGCCTTTCTCTAGTGTCTCCCTAGATGGGTGTTTCCTTAGGTGGTGCCTGGCCTGTGGCACCTCGTGGATTGTGTTCTGGCTGTTGAGTGAATCCGTGTTTCTGCATCATTGAAACCTCATGTTTGGGTGTTGCCCCAGTGTGGAAGCTCTGCCTCACCTTCAGCAGGGCTGTGTGGTCTCGCCGGAGGGTGTCATGTGTTTCCCTGACCCAGTCCCCTCCCGACTTGTGTGGAAACGGCATCTCCTAGGGGAAGGCAGAGACTGAAGCATGCTCTATGGCCATTGATACACGTAGCTGTGATGCCTTGGCTGAAATTAATCTATCAAGTGATCAGGGCCCTAAGGCAGGCAGTACTGGGGATGGGCCCAGCTAGAACTGGGAGGCAGGGTGGAGTAGGGGTCTGGACAGTAGACCAGTGCCTGAGGGTGCCTGAGAGTGGTGCCATTGTTCTCCTGCCCAGAGGAATGGGCACGTGTAGATGGGACACAGGGAGAGCATCAGGATGGGGTCCTGCAGACCAACCAGCCTCTTTCACTTTCCTGCTTTGCCTGTGGCCGTCCTGGCAGTCTGTCTCAGCTTCAGGGCTGTGTCCAACAAGTGTGAAATGCTGTGGGCAGGAGGCCACCCCACGCAAGATCCTGCCACCGCTTTGCTAGGTTGAGTTTAGTTGCAAAAGGACAGACATTCATTCCAGTGGGTGCTCTGACAAGATGGGCAGTGACCCACAACTGATGGGCAACACCGGCCTACGGCCCCAGAGGCCCCAGGGGAGGCCCACACAGGCTGCACACCACCCGTCCGCCCGTCTCTCAGTGTATGATGCTCGTGGGTCTTGTCTCAGACTCTCAGAAGGTCTTGACAGGCTGGGGCTGAAGCAATGCCTAGGGCTCATTGACCCCCTATCAGTCAGTCTCAGTCTGGAACACGCTAAATACACATTCCTGGACCCTGACCCCAGGGGTTCTGGTTCACGGGTCTGGAACGGAGCATGGGAATCTGCATTGTAACCCACACACCAGCAATTCTGGTGAAGTTGGTCAATCCCAGGTCACACTCTGAGAAACACCCATAAAGATAGGCTCCATCCTTCCCAAGTATCTTCATCATTGAAATGCAAGTGAGTTTTTGACTGACTTATTTGGAGATTATCATCACTTTTACTACAAATACTTAGATAATGAGGGCAGAAGCTTGTAGTCACAACATCTAAACACCTTTAAAAGAGATTTTTGGGCACTCATCCCATTGAGGGGCTGGAGGCTGGCAGAGCCCTGTGAACTGCATTTACTGAAGGCTGGGTGTGCATAAAAAGCCTGCCCCATGGATGCTGGCCGGCTGCCAAGAGTGCCCCTGCCTGGAGTCCCACAGACGGCAGCCCTCCCCACCCCGCCTTCACTCCCCAGAACCCACCTTGTGCTCGGATCTAGAACATACACTGCTCTGTACCCAGTTTCCCCAGCTAAACCTCAAAGACAACCCATGGCCCTGGCTTTGCCACAAGTTGAGGGCAGGAATTCTGGTTTTCTAAACCTGTCAGGTCCCAGCTCCTTCATGCCCTGACCCAGGCCTGAGGCTCCTCTCACCCGCCTGGGCCTCCAGAGGTGAAGGAGGCCTCAGCCCGTCCTGTCTTTCCCAGCCCTGGTCACGGGACCCAGCCATGGCACTCCTGAAGCACAGACCGGATACCCTAGCAGAGCAGGGTGGGGCTGGGGTATCATTTTATTCCGTTCTCAATTCCTCGAAGTCTGGTGGCTTGCGCTAATTTGTAGGGTTGCCAAACGGCATTAGACTCCAGGCCCAGAGGCCTGAAAGGTTCAGAGAAACTAGGACAGTGAAGGCCAACCGGGCTGTGGGAGGGGGGCATGTCTCCATGGCAACTCTTACACACACCACCCGGCACGAGGAAACGGCGGGCGCACGCGGCTAGGCCTCACCCAGTGTGGCAGGCACAGAGCCGTGTCTGGACACTCACCTTTGTACTGAGGAGTGAACCGCTTCATGGCCAGAGGCAGGGATTCGTAGAACCTCTGCTCCCGGGAGACGAGGGGCTTGCACACAGTGTGCTCGTCATACTTCATCACGCTCAGGTGCCCCCCCACCTGGTGCAGGAAGGGCTCTAGCTGCACGCCCACTCTGGCATCCCCGGCATCCGTGCTGTCCTGCACAACCATGTATCCACAGGAGGAAGGCCTGGGGTAGGGGTAGCGGCTCCTGGACAGGAGGCGGGCTGTCAGTGTTCCCCAGCTTTCTCCTTCTTGGCCTTCGCCACCGTCAGGGCACAGCTGTCTCTCTGTGAGCCTGGGAGGGGACCCCTGAGAGCAGAGGAGGAAGGTAGAAATGACGTGAGGGAGACGGGGTGCTGGGGGAAGCAGAAGGACCCACGGTTCCTAGCCACGACCCACTGGTAGTTGAACAAGACTGTAAAGAGACATCAATCACTTCCAGAATAATCTGTTGCAAGAAACTGGTAACAGTGATTGCCTCCAGGGAGCCAGGATGAGAGGTAGACTTCTGTAAATACTGTTCTGTGCCTTTTGAATTTAAATACTGAAACAATTAAAAAAAAAAAAATCAAACAATACACACAACTGCAGCCTTCCAGAATGCAGAGATCGTCTTAACTCCTGTCATGGTTCCTGCCTGCCTTTGGGAACGTCCGTTCCAGGTCCAGAATAGAGCAGAGTCCCCGCTGTTGGGGCACTCGGCCTCTTGCCTGGATGGGCTTAGGGGGTACAGGAAAGCTTCAGTTTTGTACGGCACAGCTGTGCACATCCGTCTGCATCATGGCTCCACAACATAATTGCTGTGTGACCTTGAGAAGTTACCAAACCTCTCTGGGCCCCACTTTCCCCATCTATAGAAAGAAATCGTAAGGATACCTACCTCATGGACTTAGGACAAAATTGAGATAAAGCCCATGAAAAGGTTAGCTGAAGGCCCAGAGTTAACTACTCAATAAATGTGATTTATCATTATTATTTCTAGCATTATTGCTGTGGCGGTCGTATTTTCCCAACAGCTCTGGGTTGTAAGAAAGGGAGCCTTTCTCACTGCCGCTTTGCACATGAGGGAAGCGAGGCGTGAAATGCCCTACCTGGGCTCTGGTGCGGACCAGGAGCGAGACAGGAGCAAAGTGGGGGCCGCCTGTCTCTGGGCCTTGTCCTCTGTTCCCTGCTGTTCCCTTTCCCTCCTGAAGGGTGGGCTTGCTGGAACTCTGGGCTGGAAATGCAGCCCCAAAAGACTTCCTGACTTTGTCTCAGGAGAGTGCCAAGGAGACACTGTGAGGGGAGGCTCTTCTGGCCACATACGTCCTGTCCTGTGTGAGAGGACATTCTCACAGGGGTGCCCATCACCGCCGAGTTATTAATTCTCTTCTCTGCTGGACTCCTGGCCACGGATGCCACCAAGCTAGGCAGGACTGGACATGATAAACATTCTAAATGACCTTCAGTCCAGACCACGGGCACGGCCAGCTGGCTGCATGCACAGAGTACCTATCGATTTGTTCAGGACCCCAGCCCAGAGACACCCCCGCCACCCACCTAGACCTCTGGCACCAGGTGGCAGTGAAAGCCTCAGCCCAGCCCATTTATATGCCCCACAGCCCTACAAGGGCCTCTTTCACGTTGGCTACTGTCTTTCAGGCCACAGAGTGAGTGCCCCTTTAGGAAGGGTGAGGCGTTTTGTCTGGTATGTGCCTTTGCTTTGCTGGATGCAGGGTGAAGCTTCTGAGAGCTGCCTGCGTGGCTGGAGCGTGACTGGGGAGGTTAGGGCTGTGGGGCCAGGCGACAGGTGTGTGTGTTGTGGGGGTGGGAGCTGAGGCCCGATGGCAAGGGGCCGAGCTGACACAACAGCCTAGGCCTTAATCCCGTCTGCTCTAAGACGGCACAGACAGAGCCCCATTTGGAGCCTGGTCCACAAGCTAGGAAGGTGGTAGGAGGCATCTAGATGCAGAGGCAGATCAGAAATTGGCTCGGGGATCAGTTGGTATATGACAAGATAGCACAATTGTTTGGCAAACCCAATTCTGCTTGCAAATTTGGCGAAGGCAAGAAGGAAGAAAGAAGAGAAAAACCAAAGTGGCCCAGGACCACCAACCAGGCCTGGCCTTGCTGAGCAAGCGCCGACAGGTCCATCTGGTATCCCAGGCAAGCCCTCATGCAGCCGCGCTGGGCGGCCCACCGCCCTTCTTCCCCACGCTCCTGTCTCCCTAAGGAGCTCTAAGGACATCAGTGTCACCTTGCTGTGGTGGTGTGGGGAGGAAATAATAAATGGTGATAAACCCAGAGTGCTTTCTGTGTGCCAGGTCTCTGTTATATAGATCAACCCAGTTAAGCTTCACAACTACCCTATGAGGTAGTGTTAGCAGTCTGTTTCACGGATGGGGAAAATGGGGCACAGAGAGGTTAAGTAACTTGTCTATGCGCACGATGCCGTTAAGGACGGGGCAGGGATTTGAACCCAGACACCTTAGCCCCATAGCGCATTTACCCGCCATGCTGCGGGGATGCTGAGGGCTGCTGTGGATCCACTCTGACAGTCAGGAAACTGAGCCCCAAGGAGGCTGGGACTTGGCCAAAGTCGCCCGCAAGTCACTGGCTGTGCTAGGACGGAACCCAGGTTTTCTTGTCCCCCAGGCCTGGTCTCTCCTTTCCTGACCACCCCTAGCCTTCCTCCTCCAACCTGATGAAGTAAGTGCTTGTCCTAGTGGTGGGTGGGCTCCGTACCTCTGCAAAAACCATCATGAGGGGTCCGGGGAGGTCTACCTATAGAGCTGGGGCTTGAGGTACTTTCTGGCTAAGGATGTCAACAAGACCCGAGAAGCACTGGCATTCCCAGATGTTCTCAGGAGCCCTGGCTGAACTTTCTCAGAGAGCGCAGAGCGAGCCAGGAAGACCCTGGGTCTCCGAGGCAACCCATGGCACAGCAGTGCAAACTTAGGGTGGGTCATAGTGATGGGGAGTCTGATGGGTAGTCAGCTTGTACTTAAAAAAAAAAAATCTAGACTTGGGGCACCCGGCTGGCTCAGTTGGTAGAGCATGTGACTCTTGATCTTGGGGTCATGAGTTTGAGCCCCATGTAAGGCATAGAGATTACTTAAAAAAAAAAAAAAGTTAAAAAAAATCTAGACTCAACAGGGCGATGGAGATCCTTCCTCTCGAGGGTCTCCTTAGGGTATAGAGGAGGTGATAGCATAGTACAGTATGATCTGGGGTTCTGACACAGGTTGGTGCGAAGGGGCAGAGGGAGGCTGGAGGGCAGTGGCATTCACACCAAAGCACCTGCCTGAGCTGGGCAGGTGGGCTTTGTGCTGCTCAGGGAGGCACACCGTGGCTTCCCCTTGACACTGATGCTGACCTTCCATTCCCAAGGAAACTCAGGGTGTCACTGTCTTTGCGTGCAGCCTCCTGCTCTGTGGGAATGAGCGAGGGAAGACCTCCGTTCTTCCCCATCCTCCCTCAAAAGTCCCGGATAAGTAATTCAAGCTGACAGATCTTTCTCAACCCAGACCTTCCTTTTGCCACATGCAGGCATGTCTGTCATTGGCGTGGGCCTTGGCCTTCGATCAGTGCCTCTGGGCCCTGTTCTGTTTCCTCAGAGCACTGGGCAAGGAGTCCAGAGCCCACATCTGTACCGGGCATTCCCACTAGCTTGCTGAGGCCCCTAGGACGAACCGGTAACATTCGTCTGAGTCTTGGTTTCCCGCCCACTGCCATAGCCTTGTCACGATGCTCAGATGACAAAATGCACAGCATTCCTTTGTGGAGTCCTCTCCCCAAGCGTCTCCACCACTCGAGGCTTGTCACTGCGTGGGTTGTTCTCGGGACTGACTCAGCTTGGGTGCTGGGAAGGCAGGTGAGGCGCCGCCTGAGACAGGACCTTACAGCCCTCTGACACACTTGCTGAGAACGCTGGGCTCTCTCTAGTGCGTCAAAGGGAGACAAGTGTCGCTCTCTCCAGCCCACGCCTGCCCCCAGAGGCCCACAGCTGCCCGCCTCACCCAGCATCCTGCCCTCGTGTTCCTTGGGGAGGGAGGAGGAGGAGAGACCGAGGGAGGGAAGAGGGTCAGATGCCCCCAGCCAGAAGAGCTCAGCTTAAAGCCCCCTCCCCCCGGAGTGGTGGACAAATGGCCCCAGGTCCCTGTGTCCTCCTCCCCTGTCTCTGGGTTATGTCCTGAATGAAATAGCTCTGGGCTCACTCCAGGAGACTCAAGGGCTAAATTCTCTGATGGGCCCCCCATCCAGCTGGTTGTTAAATGCCTGTGTGAGTGCAGCCCCAAGGGTCCTGAGTCAGCCTGCTCTAGGGTTGCAGGACACTCTCTGGGCTGGCGGGGGGGGGGGGGGGGGAGGGTCATGGACAGCAGGGCCTGCAGTTGTATTTGGCTTCCAGAATGGAGACAGATGACAATACAAGTGATGCCAGGGACAGTGACAGAGGCCACCATCAAGCTGAGGTGGATGAGTGTCTCATGGCTCATCACTACCAGTTGGCACGTTTTATTTCCTGAGAGTCTGTGTGTGTAATCTCTACCTACATGCGAAACCCAAGTTCGTTAAAAATTACAGAAGATAGGCCTCTTTTCAAGCTTACCACTGCCATTTTAGAGGAAGATGGCAGGCGAAACCACAAATCAAACTTGTACCAGTGCAAACTTGGACTAGATTAGTCCTGAACTATATCTCATGAAAGCCTGTCAGTTCCTTATACCTGGAAACAAGCTGGCTGACTGCGGTCATTGTCAGCGCTGTTCACAAAGAGTCCGGTCTTTCCTGTGGGAATGTGGGATGATTGCACTTCCCTTGCCCTTTGGAGGTAAGTACAGCCACGTGATTTGCCTCCACCAACACAACGGGATCGGGAGTGACATACGTCATTTCTGGTGGGAGCGGTAAGCAGTTCCACGGTGGCCCCGGTCATCTCGGAAGCATGGTCACTCTGAGTGACTCTGCATGTTGGATACGCAGCCTAATAGAGAAATACATCTGTGCTCTAGTAGGCCCCTGAGATTTGGGGGTAGTTTGTTATACAACACAGCCTGGTGCATCCTGACTAATGGACCAACTCACGGTCCAGTCCCCAGCATGGAGCCTGGAAACGGAAAGCGACCTCACTTGAATTGGGCCCTCAGATACTTCACTGCACAAATATATCCTACATGATGGTAGCTACTCCTGCGAATCACTGGCTTTATCATCCCCATCTCTGTTTCTGAAGAGAGTCATTTTCAGGTGGAGAAACTGAGGGTCTGAGACGTTAAAGAGCTTCCTCACAGCCCAGAGCTAGTGAGTACTCTAGGTGGGATTCAGCCATAGGGGGCCTGTCAGTTCTAAAGGCCTGAGGGTCAGGGTCCTGTCCGAGGCCCTCTCCACACTGTGTGCCTTAGTGGCCAGAAACGGGGGCCTTCCAGGAGCTTGCACCCGGCTGGGCAGTGTGCTGCTGGTGGACGGGGTCCGACGGGGCGCTCAGCGGTGTGGATTCGCAGTGCCGAGGGTGAAAGCCCCCTCCTGTGGGCCTCCTGTGGGCCAGTCTAGACCTTCCCCAAGCCACACCACCATCCAGCATCGTCTTCCGGCTGGAACAGTAATACCCTTGGAGCACGATAACTTCTCAAATGTATATAAACACTTTGGTGATTACCAAAATACAAATTCATTTAAAGGCATTACTGAGTTCCTAGTAGTTTTTATCAGCATCCATTTTCTCAATCAACGGATACTAAAAGTATAATGAGTATCGCAGGGGGACTCGTAGGGAACAAATTATGTTGAGATGGAGCCCTGGTTGAAAAGGTTAGGAGGGATACTGCTGTCGGCTGAGGAGGGGTGGCGTCACGGGTCCAGGATGGGGTCTGAGACGGGGAGAGATGCCGGCTGGGCGGTGGGGGAGGTTGAGGAGGGGCTCTGAGTGGTGGTAAGTCTCAGGGAGGGGATGTGCAGGGAGCAATAGGGAAGAGCCAGGACCAGCCAGGAGACCAGAGGAAGGGCTCTGAGTGGCGGTAAGCCTGGCCTGCTCAATGCCCTCCGAACTGCTCTAGTCACTGGCCTAGAGGGGGCACAGAGAGGGCCTGGCCACACGCACCGGAGGTGCCCATCTGGCTCCTGCTCAGGCCAGGGAGGAGGGGGCTGCTTGAGACCGTGAGGTGTGGAAGCCTTCCAGACCGCATCCCCATAAGTCTGATGGGGGAAGCATTCAGGGTAGGAGATAATTACGAAACAGCTTGTGTCAAAAGCAGACCGCAGTATGAGATGTGTCAGGCTGCGGACTCAAAACCAGCATGGTTTATGGGTGCCCTCTCGCCTCTGAAGCTCTGCCGTACATTTCACGGGTCTCTCGGAGCCAGAGGTTTGGTACAAGTACCATTCAATGTCTTTGCGATGCCCAAGGGAGCATTTTTTTAATCTATTAGAGATGAGAGGACCCGAAAACCGTTTAAAACTGCTTAGGTCGTAATGGGCAGGAGGATTTTGGAGTTTCTCATGTGGCAGAGGGTTGTGTATCATCCGGGGCCATCCAAGCCGGGAAAGCACAAGATTATTTTCTGGGGAAAAAAAAGTCGTGTTTTAAAATCCATTCTAAAAATGACTCAAGGGCTGTAGGATGGTGTGTGCCCCCCGTCTGCGTGGTCCCCCACCCGATGGGATCAATACCGAACACTGGGGGACTTCACACGTCACCTTCCCAGCCGTGGCTGAAGTATGTGGCTTTGCAGAGCCTCTGTTCCCCAGGGAAGGCTTGACACCCAGAACCACAGAGCAATGCTTCATATTCCCCAGTCACACAGACTTATTTCGGGGCTGATTTCATCCTTTGAGAGAAGATTTTTTTTCTCTCTCTTTCCTTTTCTCTTAACATTTAAAATCTCCCAATGTTCCTCCAGTTTGAGGACCAAATGCGATTTTAATACAGCGATTATTAGTTTAGAAGCCCTTCAGCCACTGACAAATGTCCTTAGCAGCAGCAGCAATGTTCCGAGCTTGCTGTCAGGGCGGGAGACGCATGGGCCAAAGATGACTCAAGAATCCAAGTGCCCCTGGAAGGCCTGCTCTGGGAGAGGCAGAGGCTGGGAGGCTTCTCCCTCCCCAACTCCTGACACATCTTGACCTCGTGACAGCACCACAGGGCCTCGGCCACCTTGCGCCTGGCTGGTAATGGCTGCACAGCATCTTCCAACTCCCTGCACCCCCTCAGGACCTCACCCCCTTGAAGCTGCGTCCAGGATCTTGGATACTGCTCACCACCCAGACCTGCACATTTCCCAACCTCTGGCCCCCTTTGCCGCCTCTCCCCACCTTTCTCTTAAGTACTACGATCAGCAGCCACCTGCCTTACATAAGAGGCCTTTGAGCCAGAGATAGAAGGTTTTGTCAGTGGTTAGCATGGCAACTTTGTGGCTGCAAGAAGAAACGGCCTTTTAAGGTCAAAATGCGATAATGGGTGGAGCAAACGTGTGAGCGTGCGGCCGAATGTGTGAGTGCGCGTGTGTGAGTGTGTGGTCCCCACAGAGTGGGACTGGCCAACTCTGGTGAGCGAGCCTGTTGAGGGAGAACGCAAGCTGGCATCTCCCCAGCAGAGGGCAGCAGCAGGCATGCCAGAATCGCCCAGCGAGGGAGTCACTGCAGCCCACACTCCACAGCCAGCCAGCCCCGGCCCCCGAGGGGGGGACACATCCCGGACCTGGGTTTGCTAGGCCTGTCCTCACAGAGCCCAGAACGGTGGCTGAAGGGCCTGCCTTACCCAGGGCCGGTTTCTCAAGAATTCAGAAGTTGGCACCAAGGTCAATGCCCCTCCACATTCCCTCCTCCTCTCACTGCACCCCACTTTTTCTAAGGGGTATCTGGCCGGAGGAGTGGGGGGAGCTTCCCGCCCTTGGTGAGGCATGTTCTGAGGAGTGGCGTGCCTGGCTCCATTCACAGGGTGAGGCCAGGCACAGGGCTTGCCAAAGAGGGACAGGGCACAGGAGCTGGAGGGCACCTTTGAGTTGAGGGGAATGTGGTCCTCGGCCTCTCCGCTCAACCAGTCCCTCCCTGGGGCAGCTGGACCCCACTCCCCCTGCAGCTACAGGTGCGCCGGTCCTGCTCGATGAGGAAGAGTAACCAGCACTCAGTGAGCCCCCGCGTCTCCCATTCCTGGAGCTCCTCCCGGCCTCTCATCTTACTCCCCTGAACAACCCAATGCTCGTAAAGTTGATTGCGGTTCCCTGTGGCTGCTGGTGAACAAGATAGCAACCATACGGCAAGGATTTATTCAGGTGCCCTCCTCCCAGCAGGAGAAAGCGGGGGGGGGGGGGGGGGGGGGGTGGGGGGGGGTGGGGGGGTGGGGAGCCATGGGATAGCTCAGCCTGGCCTGCTGTCCCCAGGATGCCCTGGGACAGAGCACTGGGAGGCTCCCAAGGGGCCACAGGCCCTTTGCAGAGGAGGAGTTTTTCAGATCTCTGATAAGGAGATCTGAGGGAGTTCTGGGGGAGCACAGCACAGGAGGGGACCAGGAGACCTGGTTCTGCCTCAGATTCCCTGTCCCTTTCTCTCTGGGCCTCAGTTTCCCTTTCTGCACTGAGAGCTCTCTGACCCAGCCATATTCTCACCCTCCTGTGGGACAACCGGCCCTTCAAGTCAGCAAGGTGGGTTGGGGGTGGGGGTGGGGTGGGGAGTGGCGGGAGGTGGTTGGCGGAGCCGCTTTCAGATTGAAAAGGACTTAGAAGACATAGTGACCCCGTATACCTTGATTAGATCCTGGTGTAAACAAAGCAATATGAAACATCTAGGGGGGCATTGGGGAAATTTGAATATGAACTAGATGTGGACGTTCTTTGCGAGTTGTTAATTTTGTTAATGGGATAATGGCATTGGGGTTGTGTAAGAACTTACTGAAGTACTTTGAGGGGATTGTGGTGATGTCCATAAACGACTTCAAATACCTTGGCCTTAGAGTAGTCGATGAAGCAATTACGGCCAAGGTCAAACAACCGTGAAAAACCTGGTGTAGGATATGCAAGCATTCATGATATCATGTCCTCAACTTTTTCCTGTAGGCTTAAAGTTTTTCATAGTAAAAAAGGTTTAGACATAAGTTGGTAGCTTTTAAAAACTGGAGAAGCCTGGGTCCTGCCCCATGGGATCAGAATCTTTGGAGAAGGAACCTAGCGTGGATGTTTTTAGGTCCCCAGAGATCCTGAGGACTGTGACAGGCCCAGACAGGTTCAGGTCTCAGGTTTACTGGAGGGCCACGAGGACCCAGGGCAGGGGGGCCCCTGGTGGTGCCGGTGGTCTACCGACACTCCACGGGGGCACCCCGTACCCAGGCCACGGGCTACTGCCCACGGGCCCTGACATCATCCCAGCCTCGTGCACCGCCCCCACCCTGCGGAAGGGTGGGGCTGCTGGGACAGGACACACCGTTCTGGGAGCCCAGGGGGCATTGCCAACTTCTCCTGGGACAGCTGCCGCTGTTAAGGGTTAAACGGTGGGAATCATTGGCTCCAACCCCTGTACCTGCCACACAGCTTCCTCTACAGTCCCAGCGCACCAGAACCCTCCCAGCCTTCATGGAGGAGCCAAGGTTAGAGACTTCTGGACACCCTAGGAAGGGTTGGAATTACTCTAGGGGAAGGGCACAGAGATGGGAGAAGAGCAAACGACAGAATTTCCATGTCCCTGAACCGACCCAGCACCCCCTCCATATACACAGGTACGCACAGATGTACAGACACACACAGACAGACTGGCACCTCCACTGGGTAGAGCCTCGTCGGGATGTAGGGGGCTGCCCTGTCCTGCACGGACCCTGAGGCCCCATCAACCAGGCCCTCCCTGCCCTACCCCTGAGGCAGCACTCACCAGGGCCTCCTTCCTGGAAGGGCAGCAGGGAGTGTCTGGAAGGGAAGATCCAGTGGAAAATAGTCTCTTTTTTCAGTGCCTGCCTGACTGCAGGCCCTGGGCAAAGAAAAGGCCCTTCCCAGTGTCCAGCACAGAGAACTCACTGTCCACTCTAGCGCTGGTGGAGAGGTCTGCCTAGACTCAGGTCTGCCCGGTGGCCCTGGGGAAGGGAGGTCACCTGACCCTCGGGAAGGGCTGGCGGGGGCTGGCATGCCCAGCTGTCAGCTGGTGTATGGCTGCTCTGAGCAGGGCCTGAGGGCCTAGGAGGGAGGGGGGATGAAGAGGAGGAAGAAGAGGAGAAGTCTGAGAGAGAAGTGTTTTGCTCCGCTGCCTGGATGGCAGGCCCTGTGCATCAAGGGCCAATTGCGTAAGGACCCTGGCTGTTTTTTCACTCCTGGAGGTAAGGCTAGGCTAGGGGATCATGTTCTCCCTTCCTTTCTTCTCCGTTCCTCCACCCTGTTCCCCACTGCCAGTTTGTCCCATGCTGTGGCCTCCAGTGAGAGGGAAAGTCATGTAGGAAGACAGTCAGCTCATCAACACTCAATCAACTTGAAGACAGTCAGTCAAGTAGTTTTGGAGGCCCTTCTGTTCCGGATGCTCCGCTAGGCTGACCCAGGAACCTGCCAGACCATGACTCTTGACAGGGGATTACAGTGGGGGTGGAGGAAGGGGTGTTCAGCAGGTTGAAGGGCAATCCCAATGCATTTGGTGGGAGAACATGGAGCTTAGGGGGGCCTCTCACCCAGCCTTGGGGGGAGCAAGGAAGGCATCCTGGAGGAAGTAGCCATCAGAGACCCGAAGGACAAATGGGGTCATCCAGGTTGGGGTGGGGAGAGGGTGGTGGGAAGAGCACTCTAGCTAAGGGAGGGCATGTGCAAAGGCCCAGAGGCATCAGGGAAGAGGGTAGTCAGGGAGGTGGAGGCACTCAGAGCACTGGAGCATGAGAGAGGTGGGGAGTGATGACAGGTGAGTCTGCAGTGAGGGAGGTGGGTCTCACAGGCCTCTAATCTGAGCTTCTCAGGAGAAACAGAAGGGCTTTGTATCAGAAAGGGCCAGGCTCAGGTTTGTGTTTTGAGCACATCCATTCTTATTTGAGGAGGAGTGGATCAAAGATGGGCAGACAGGTTATGAGGCTGCCAGATACTGCCTTCCGGGTGAGTCCAGCGTGGTGGGGAGAAGAGGCAGTGGAGTGGAAGGGAATGGTAAGTTCGTGAGATGTTGAGGCAGGTTTGACAAGGTCTGGTGACATGTGGATGGGGAGAGATGGGGTGTGGGTAAAGGACAGGGGCTCGTTAAGCATCAGGCCTCATGTCTGAGTGACTCTGGACCAAGTTTTAGGAAGATCTGAAGTCTGCCCTTCAGGCGACTCATACCCCAGATTTCTGGCTGCCGTTGTCTGGGGCACTGGGTGCCCCACTGGCCCAGGACCTTAGGCTGGCCCTGCCCGGGCTTCTCCAAGTGTGGACACTCAGCCCCTGAGGCTCAGCCACAGCCATGGGCTCGGCCTCCTCTCCAGCCGGGGGCTCTGCCCAGACCCCTCAGGCCCAGCTTGCCCCTTGGTCTGGTCCAGCCTCTCTCTGACTCCAGGCAACATCCCCCAGGTCCTTGCTTCCCTCCGGGCACCCTCACCTGTCTCCTGGTTCTAACAGGGTTCTGCCAGATTTGTTGCTGCAGCGCTGAGCCACGATGACTTTTCAATCTCCTCAATCTCTGCTCACGCACGGAGCGGGTGAGCCACAGGCTTTGATAAGGTGCCAAAATGGGAGAGGAGGCGGGACTAGAACGCCGGTCTCCTGGCCCCTGTCCCAGAGGACCCTCTGTCACAATTCCAGCGGTGTGCCGTGTGCCCATCCTGGGGCCTGGCATGCAGGAGCTGCTGGACAGATGGGTTAGCAGCACAGGACAGAGTGTCAGGGGAAGGCCATAGCAAGCTTGGGGGCTGCCCTCTGCTGCCCTTCCTGCGGCCAACCTCCTTTCCTATCCCCATCCTGAGTCCTCCCCCATACCCAGACAGGGCAGTGCCCTGGAGGCATGACAGGGATTCCTGGGCACCCTGAGGCTGGGTTTAATGGGGTGTGGATCCCATGCCCCTCCTTGCTCCCCAGGGCAGCAGATCACATTTCACCAGGGAAGGCAGATGGTCAGGCTGCCCTGCGAGCCTCCTGTGCGCTCAGTCCCTCACGCTGCCCAGTTATGTGCTGGGCTCCGGTTACCTGGCCCTGGGAAAGAGGGTATGACCTCCTTTCCCCCCAGCTCTCCTGCACCTCCCCATTCCCACCTACTGGACTCAAATCCCTGTTCTGGGAACCCTAGAATCAACACAAGGCTGAGCCCGTAGGCCCCTGGGGGTAGAGGAGAAGGGACCTCCCACCTGAGCCATTGGGCCAGTGAGTGGCCAAACCCAGGGCCTTGGGAGGGTCTGACTGCGTTCCCGGTACTTGCTTTCTTGTTTTGTCCTGTTGTTGTTGTTGTTGTTGTTGTTGTTGTTGTTGTTGTTAAGAGCAAAGTTCCATATCAACTTCCTTTCCATGCGTTTCTTTCACATCATTCTTGAGCCCCTACTATGTGATCTGAGACACATGGCAGTAAGCAAAATGCACAGGGCCCTATGGTCACAGAGCCGGTGATCTGGGGCTTTCTGTTATGCAATCAAATGAGCCACTCTATTTCCGTTTATGACTACGGCCAAATTCTCTTCATGCTCATTTTTCTGAAGCTCAGCTTCGCCTGCAAGATGCTTGCAGCTAAGCCTCCTTCTATACAGCCATGTCTGGGACCACCTCTGCCCCCACGAAAACTCCCCACCCACCCTCTGGTCCTGATCCTGCCTCTCCTTTAGGAAATCAGCCCTGACCCACCGGGCCCCTCTGTGGACACAGCACTCCAGGTCAGCTCTTGGATGCCACCATTTGGAGGCAGGAAATGCCCGGGGCTCATAAGCACACAGGCACCCTGCTGGCTCTAGGCCACAGGGTGCTCTCCCTTCACCCCCCATACCCGACTGACCTTTTAGGACCTCCTCCTTCATTGCTGCATTCCCTGGCAGTTTATCCGTCACCACATCCTGTAAAATTTCAAGTCCCAAACTGGACTCCTTTTCTGTGTCTCCACAGCCACCACCCTGGCCCGCTGCCCTGCCATCTCCCATGGTAACTTTGGTGGTTCCTCACGGTACCCTCCTTTCTCGTTGCACCCCTACTCCTACAATCCATTCTCCCCAGAGTGATGCTTTGAGGCAGTTCAGGTCCTGTCACTTCAGTGACTCCCTGTCCTTAGATTAAAGTCCAAAGCGCTGCCCCTACCCCTGGGGGACACAGCCCTGTCCACCTCCCCAGCCCCATCTCGCGGGGTGCCCCCTCGCCTTCTGTGGTCTAGCCACACCTTGTGCGGGGCCTTTGTACCTGCTGTCCCTTCTGCCTAGGATGCCCTTTCTTCACCTCTCTGCCTGGTTAACTCCTCTTCCCCCTTCAAATGCCAGCTCAAGTGTCACCTCCTCCAAGCAGCCCTCCCTGACCCCTCTGACATGGTCTGCTACCCAAGACCTTCCTTTCGAAGCACTCGTCCCAGATACGGTTGCACTCTTACTTATGTGATTATTTGCTCCCCGCATGTTTCCCTCCCACGAGGGCAGTGACAGGAATCGTGTTGCTTCATACTGTGTCCCCAGCATGTAGCACAGTGCCAGCTTCCTAGTACCCATTTGGTGAATGAATGAATGAATGAACTCGTTCTGGGTCTACGACTTCCCTCTCAAGCCTCCTGATGCCCTGGCTTTCACAACTGGGGGTGTGTGGGCTCATGAGCCACCACAGCTGGTATCAGGGGTGCCTTTCCTCTTCCTGGCCTTGGGCATGGAGGCCCTGCCTGCTCTCCCTGGCCCAGTCACCCTCCCCCTCTCCCTCTACTGCCCCCATGACCCAGTTTTCCCGCTCTAGAGCCAACATGTTCCAGGACATATCATCACCCCCCTTCTCATGGCATCAACATCGTGGCTGCTGCGGTTGTTGCTGACCCGCCCGGGTTCCAGCAAGAGCCCCTACTCCCCTGTGCCGGGCCCATCTTGCCACACCCCAGGTTGGCATACCGCCCTCTCCTTCCTTCTCCTCTTCCGCTCCCTGGCCCCTCCCCAACCCTCCCCCACTTCCGCTCTGTGAGGAGACCCATTTTCCAGGACCGGATGTTGAGGCTCAGAGAGGGAAGGCATCTCAGTTTTGTGATTCTCTCAACAAACTCTTTTCTTCCTCCTCCTTTTCCTGCCTGTTGGTTATTTCCTACGCTGTCCTGGCTTTTTCTGTCTCTGGTTTTTCTTTTTTCTCTCACATTCTCTCATCACCTTTTCTGTTTCTACTGGTACTTCTTGTTCTCACTGTGCTGTGTTCAGGCCATGTGTGGGTGTGTGAGTGCCTTGATATGGCAGAGCGCATTGGGCTGCACAAGTATGTCCTCATTAGTGGGCCTTTGGCAATGGGTGCTCTGGGGCGGACAGGGGCACGGGATTCTGCCCAGAGACTTGGGCACTGAGGGACCTGCCACAGGTGCCTCGAAGGGAATCCCGGAACAAGGTCTCAGGGATGGAGCGCCTTGGCTTCCTTCACGATGGACACATTGCTCTCCCCTGCCCCCAGTCGTCCAGAGCCTCCCTGGATGGCACCGACCTGGGCCCTCTGGGGGTCAGCTGCCTCCTGCATCAGCTGCCACCCCATTCCCTGGAAAGCCCAGGATGGAGCACACACAGTAAGACCCCTGTCCAGCCCCTTGCAGTTGGAGGAGGGCTCACGGCTAGTGGCCGGCCGCTCGCAGAGGATCGAGTGCGACCCGGCCCGACCCGGCGCTCAGCTCCTGGCCCCACCTGGCAACTTCTAGCCTGGGCATTGGGATCCCATCCCAGAGCCTGCCTGGGCTCGTGTTGGGCTCCCAAAAGGCTGATGAGCTAAGACCCCTCAGAGAGGAGGGACCAGGCCATGGCAGCACTTCCCCCTTACTGACCTCCACCTGCCTCCTGGAAGCCTGGAATCTGAGGAGATGGACACGGTGGGGCAGGCATGACACCCTCTGTAAGTCAGATGGACTCCTGGGCTAGGAAGCTGCGGGGTGTCATCAACCAGGACTAGGAGTGGCATCAGGAACACCCAAGATGCCAGCCAGGTGCTGGGGCGGGGGGTCAGGGCGCTGGCTCAGGGCAGTGGGGGGTGCTGAGGGAGCCACCAGAACCACCCGCAGGGACAGCAAACATTCAGGTATATGGTGGCTCCCTGTTCTACACACACACACACACACACACACACACTCTCTCTCTCTCTCTCTCTCTCTCTCTCTTTCTCTCTACCTCATTTGATTCTCACAGCAGCCCTGTGAGAGAGGGGCCTCTATTACTCTTGTTTCACAGCTGAGAAACAGAGGCTCAGAAAGGCCTCATGTCACACAGCTATTAAGTGGCAGAGCTGGGATTTGAACTCAGGGCCCCCATTCCTAACGACTCTTTGACTCACCAGACAGCCCCACAGACACACACCGATGCGAGGCCGCATCCCCACGCCAAGGGGGGAAAGCACAGGGTGATCCCTCCACTTTCCCCGTCAAGCCCACGGGCCAGGTATGGGCTGGGGAGGTGACAAGGAGGAGGTGTTGCTGGGAACCCGGCTTGGGGCTGGCTCTCCCCACAGCGCGGCGTTCCTGGCCGCGTTCCCCAGCTCACATCTGGCCAAGGCTCAGAGAGGACGCCTTCCCAAGACAGCTCTCGGGAGAAGGAGCTGACGTGTGGCACGGAGAACCCAGTGCTGTCAGTACTGCGGTGTGTGTCTCCTCTGCTCCTAAATGACTGTAGTCGCAGTTGAGCTGAGCAGCCCTCCCTGGGGGTGGGCATCAAAGGCCATAAGAGGAAGGACCCTGACCGGCGTGTGAGTGCCCACAGAACTTTGCCACCATTGCTAGGCTCAAGAACTGCCCTCCTCCAGACAACAGGCGGCCTGCCACCTGCTTCCGGGAACGTGCCCGGGCCCCTCCCCAGAACATTCCTGGAGGATGAGCTCGCCTCACCCCCCCCAACCCCCAGCCCATTCCGGCTTTGTTGGTTCCACTGGGCTGGTCAGAGCCGTGCTTCACAGAAAGAAGTGGAATCCCAGAGCATCTGTGCTGGAGGGTCCCCCAGAGGCCACCTGTTACAATCTTCTCATTTTACAGAAGGTGAGAGACAAAGAGAGGCTACAGCAGAGAGGTGCCCAGAGTCGCACTCCACACTTGAACCCAAGTCCGGAGACGGCTAGTTCTTCTTGCCGAACGGGCAGAGGGCAGGCAAAGACCGTGGACTGTGGGTGTGGACACACCTGGGTTTGAGTCCCAGCCCAGCCTTTTCCTGGTGATGGGACCTTGGACAAGCATCTCAACCTTACTGAACCTCCGTTTCCCCATCTGCAAAGCCGGGATAATTTTCTTAGGGTTATTGTAGTGTTTAAATGAGATAATGCAAGTAAAAACCAATTAGCACTGTGTGTGACACAAGGCCTCCAAGATATTGGCTACTGTTATGATTATAAATGGTTAGACCTTGTGCAGATGGGACTCAGGGAGGGGAACCACAGTGACTACACTTCCCAACCCTGAAGTGAGATTCGTACCCTGACATGGTTATGGGCACAGCGGCCCAGAATATTTGATCCTGGGATAGTCTCCCCTGTGCAGAACCTGTAGGTACCACACAAGCGCCTAGGATACTGTGGGAGTGGGGTGCCTGGGTGGCTCAGTGTTAAGTGTCCGACTTCGGCTTGGGTCACGATCACACAGTTCGTGGGTTCGAGCCCCACATCGGGCTCTGTGCTGACAGCTCAGAGCCTGGAGCCTGTTTCAGATTCTGTGTCTCCCTCTTTCTCTGCCCCTTCCCTGCTCACGCTCTCTCTTTCAAAAATAAGAAAACATTAAAAAAAAAAAAAAGGATGTTGTGGGAGCATAAGGAGAGAGAGGTCAATATGCTTGCCGTGGGGGCAGACTTCAGGCCTCCCAGGGGCGATGGAATCCAAGCTGGACCGTAAAGGGTGGAGAAGCGAACGCAGGGAAGAGAAGTGAATGCAGGGAACAGCAAGGGGAAAAGCACCCACAAAGGCATGGCGGCTAGAAGAGCAGGGCATGTGTGGAAGCCTGGAGTGGAGGGGCCTGGAGAGGAGGTGGGGGTGCAGGCAGGTAGAGAGGACACCTTGTCTCACCTTTGATCGTGCCCACATTTTGACTGTGAAGCCAGGACCACAGCTTCCTACGAGGGTAATACTTCACAACTCACGTAGAATTTTCTGTCATTTCACGGATGACGGAGGCCTAGAACGAGAGGCCTGCAGGAGGAAGCGGCCCCCCAGAGATACACGGGTGGGCATGCATTGCCAGGAGGGGCCCAGATCTGCCAGCTCTCGGGCTAGGGATTGACTTTCGGATGTGGGCCATGGGAGCCGGGGAGGATTGACTTGGGGGACAGGGACGCCCGTGGCGATGGTCCTGGGCTCGCAGACAAGTCCGGCCTGGGCCAGTGAGTGATGTGCAGGGATGACAGCCTGGGGGGTTGGCTGATGTGGGTTATTTATGGCTGTTTCTCTGTGAGTCCTTCAGGGCCAAGAAGGTAATTGAATAAGTGAGCGTGAGCAAACTCGAGCGATCATTTAATTGTGACAGAAAATGAAGTTGGTTGCAGCTGGGGGCCGCCAGCCCATTACTGCCGGCCCTGGTTTCTGCTGAGTCGGGCAAGCAGGGCTGGAGTGGCCATCCGTCCTTGGTCTGCCCCCACCCTGTCCCCTGGCAGCCATCCCTACGCAGGCAGGGCCTGGGGGTGTTGGTGGTCAGGGAGTTTGTTCTCTGCAGGCTGCTTCCCCCTTCCCCCTCCCCTGCCCCAGGAGAAGGCTGCAGACAGCGAGGGGAGGGGCTGGGAGGACCTGGGAGCCCCAGGGGGTGCGGGGAGGGGGGAGGCTTGTGTGGCCTGGGGGTGAGAGTAGGGGCTCAAATCATATTTGGAATAGCAACATCAGCAGATACAAATGAAGCCCTTGTTATGTGCCAGGCACTGTTGTAGACAGACCCTAATTCTCTCAATTTAGTTAACCCTCCAGTCACCCAGAGTAATGGAGTAACGGAAGTGCCATTATTATTTCCATTTCATGGATGGGAGGACTGAGGCACTGGCTCCCAACTCAGTGTACTTCTCCTTGAGAAGCCCCTGGGAGGCACTGAGATTCTGGGGGTACAGCAGTGATCCAGGTGAGATGCAGTGAGGACCTGGCCATATGGATCCCACAAGGCCCTGCAAACTTCCCCTCTCACCTCTGGTCTTACTTTGGCCCAGCTGGCTACCTGGTGCCTGCCCTTCTAGGAAAGACCAGGTTGGAGGCCCAGACCCTAGGTTCTGGGGCTGGAGGAGTCCCTTGCAGCCCTGGACCAGCTTTGCCCCCAAAGCTCTGGCCCTCTGACCTTGCCTCCTCTGGCACCCTTTCCAGCCCTTCTGAAGAAGCAGATAAAATTAGGCCTGCTATGTGAGAAGCCAGTTCACCTTCCCAGGCTGGGGTAACACGGTGGCCCTAGGGCTCTGCCGGGAAGGGCAGCCCCAAGCTGACTGGAGAGTCCAGAGCAGGGGTGGGCTTGGGTCTAGACCCAAACTGCAGGTGACCTCAGTCAAGTCCCTGGGCTGCCTGTATTTTGTCTAACACCCCTAACCACGGCTCTGGGCCTCAGTTTCCTTACCTATTAGGCAAGATGTGAATGCTCCTTGCCTCTCTCACTAGGTGCCCCTGTTGTGAAGAACTGGAGAAACATCAAGAGGGGTTCCTCTTTTGTTTGTTCATTCGTTTGTTCATTCATTCATTCATTCATGGGACACCTGCTATGTACCAACCATGAAACACCATTTGATTTTAAAAATGATGCCCATGTGTTATTTTTATAAAAATTAAACTTACTTAGGGGCACCTGGGTGCCTCAGTCAGTTAAGGGTCCGACTTAATTTCGGCTCAGGTCATGATCTCTCTCTCTCTCTCTCTCTCTGCCCCTCCCCCACTTACGCACGCACGTGTGCACTAGCTCTCTCTCTCTCAAAATAAATAAATTTTAAAAAAGAATTAAACTTACTTTCAAAGGAGAAGATATTTTCCCACAATTAAAAAAGAAAAAAGAAGGGGCGCCTGGGTGGCTCAGTCGGTTAAGCGGCCGACTTCAGCTCAGGTCATGATCTCGCGGTCCGTGAGTTCGAGCCCCGTGTCGGGCTCTGTGCTGACAGCTCAGAGCCTGGAGCCTGTTTCAGATTCTGTGTCTCCCTCTCTCTGACCCTCCCCGTTCATGCTCTGTCTCTCTCTGTCTCAAAAATAAATAAACATTAAAAAAAAAAGAAAAAAGAAGGGAAGGAAGAGGCATCAGGTATATTGGCCCAATGTGCCAAAGTGGCCCCCCTCCCCTTGCCCTGCTGAAGCCTATAAAGAAATAACTGGTGCAGGAGGGTTCGTCCAGGTGGAACGGGCTGAACACTCAGGGAGGGCGGGAGGGATGCCCTAGGAGCTCTGAGGCACCTGTTAATGTGAAAAATTCACCCTTGATAATGGGTTAATCTAATGGGTTAATCTCTCCGCCTCTCAGATGTCAGCACCTTCTTGCAAAACCTCCATAAATACTCACTGGCTGCAAGCTTTGACCCTAAACCAGAAAGCAACTGCTTGGCGGGATGTAGCTCAAGGCGACCGCCCTGGAGAGGTGTTGGGAGGGATAGCAGAGACCCCACCCTACCCTCCCCAACAGGTGTTCTGGGCCCAGAGTTTTCCTGGACCTGGAGGGTAGGTGTGGTGATGGGGGGTGGGGGGCATGATTGCCCATGTGCGCAGGTACACATGTTTACACACTCGTGGGGGCGTGTGCCTATGTGAAAGGTGTCTTTGGTTGGAGGGGTATGAGTCTCTTCTGTCCAGTCTCACTCCCTGGACACAGGAACAGCACCGGGACACTCAGCTTCCTTCCCCTGTAGGTGTCTTTAGAGCTGGCCCTGGGCCAAAGCTCTGTAGCTTTGTAGTAAAGTAAATCCTGGGAAACCCACCCCCACTGCTGCTCTCCATTGGCCTCCTCACGGATGCTAGGCATTCTCTCTTTCCTTTGACAAACCTACTTGTAGGTGAGGCTCTGATAGGTTTGCATTTTTAAAAAGGACAAAGTGTTAAGCTAAAGGAATGAATCTTTAATGGTGGAATTTCAGACCTTTTTCTCTTAGGAGAGGTTTTATTTATTTTGGCTTTGGTTTGGTTTTGTCAGGGAAGCTTCCCTGTGTCCCTGGAGCCACCCTGAAGCCCCAGGCTCCCTCCTGTCCTGCTCTGCCCTGGTACACCCTCCCCAGAGGGAGGTGGGGGGCACTCTGGGAGCCAGGAGGGACCTGCACCTCCTCCGTGGATCTGGGGCTGGGCAGAGGACATCAGCCACATCCGAGTGTTGTTGACCACTGTTATGCAATGTCAGCTCTTACCTGGACCTAGCTCCCCTTGCCTCAGTGGAGGCTGCAGCCGCTTTCCCTGAGTGGGAGGCCTCAGTGGGCAAGTGAAGGAATGAACCCCTCACCCTCCCTCAGCCCCAGGTGGGTGCCCCCAACAGCCAACTGGGGGCTTTACGCACCAGGACAGGGGACATATTAGGCTCTCCCCTTCCTGCCCACTCCTTGCCCCACTCCACTGCCTTTCTCCCAGAGCAGCCCAATCACAGGCCCCACTCTTTGGTCCTGGAGGGGGAAGAGGGAGAAGCACCGTCTTTAGGGATCTCTGGTTGTACCAGCTGGGACAGGGTCTGGGGACATGGCTGAGTCCCTGGCCCTCCCCAGCCCTGTCTACTCATCCTCAGTCTCCTAGCCCTGGGAGGCCCCCGGTGGAGCTGAGGGAGGGCTCAGCACTGGGGGTGGGGTGTGATAGGCACTGTCAGCCCCACTGTGGAAAAGAGAAGGGAAGAAGGCCTCAGCCCTCAGACAGAGTACTAAGGAGGCTTGGGTACAGATGGCTTGGCGAGCAGGCCCCAGCTCTGGTCACCCGAATGACCCTTCTGAAGGCCTGTACCTCGAGCTTCAGATCCTGGGCTGCCAGCACCCTGTTCTGGCCTCTCCAGTCTGCCCAGAGTCCCCTCAGGTGCACTGTGCCTTTCGGCCTCAGGGATCCTCATTGGAAGCCTCAGAGTTCTCCTTTCCCATCACCCCTGCCCAGCCTGCTGGGTGTCAGGACTCTGACCTGACTTTGCAGGACACGTCACAGCCTGGGCGAGATCCTGTGGATCCTGTCTGCCTGGAAGCAAGGCAGCCTGATCCAGTTGTCACTGCTGTCCCCAGAGCTGGGCCCAGGGAGGGGGGGGGGCAGGGGTTGGCTCTGACCACCCCTCCCTTCCATCCTGCTGTATTGCTGACCCCTGCCGGCCATCTTCACACACACCCATCCCTGCACAGGCATCCCTCCCCAGAACACCAGTGCTTGAATACTTCCAGGGACGGGGGGCTCACCACCTCATGCAGTAGCCTGTTCTAGGCAGAGATGCTCTGCTTCTTAGGAAAGTTCTTTGTAGTAGCTGAAGTCTGAATACTGGTGACTGTTTATAGTCACACCCTCTAGAGTCACACATTTTATTAAAAAAATTTTTTTTAACGTTTATTTATTATTGAGAGACAGACACAGAGCATGAGCAGGGGAGGGGTAGTGAGAGGGGAGACACAGAATCCGAAGCAGGCTCCAGGCTCTGAGCTGTCAACACAGAGCCCGACGTGGCGCTTGAACTCACGAACTGTGAGATCATGACCTGAGCCAAGGTCGGTCGCCTAACCAACTGAGCCACCCAGGCGACCCTAGAGTCACACATTTAAAAAAAAATGCCCATTTATTTATTTTTGAGGGAGAGAGCAAGCACATATACAAGCAGGGGAGAGGCAGAGAGAGAGAGGGAGAGAGAGAGAGAGAGAGAGAGAGAGAGAGAGAGAGAGAGAATCCCAAGCAGTCTCTGCACTGTCAGCGAGGAGCACAACGTGGGGCTCAAGTCCATGAACTCGGAGATCATGACCTGAGCCCAAATCAAGAGTTGAATGCTTAACCGACGGAGCCACCAGGGGCCCCTAGAGTCACACAGTTTCATCATTATCATCACCATGTACTGTCTATGTACCAGGTGCCGTATAACATGACATTTAATCCTTTCAACGCCTGTGAGGTTGGTACCTGGGTCATCCCCGTTATATAGATGGGAAGCCCGGGCTCCAAGGAAGTGTGTCGCCTAAGTACTCACAGAACCTGGGTTTCAAAGCCAGAGTCCATGCCCTTGCCAGCTAGGGATATCCCCATCTCATCCCTGCGTTCTGCTTGGCTCCCCCCTCCAGCTTGTTCTTCCCTTTCCCTGAAGCCCTGCTGCCCCACATAAGCTTACACCTTCTCCCCAGAACCTGCAGTGGATTCACTCCTCCTCCAGGAAGTCCTCCTGGACAGCTAAGGGGTAAGGAAAGAGCCTTCTCCCCCAGGTATCTTCTCACAAAGAGAGGAGAGGAGGGGAGGAGATAGGGGGCCCGTGTCTGCAATATGGGTGAGTCTGTGGTGACACAGTGGAGGGGAGGGTCTATTCCTACTGCTCCTCTTCCCTCCAGACCAGATTTTGCTCAAGGACCTGATGCTCCTCCTTGGTGGCTGGCAGGACCCCAGTAGTCAGCACTTGGGAGGCCAGTCCAGGCCTGGTCTCTTACTGACCCTCGGCAGGATGGCAGGGCCTGTGGCAGTGGGGGTGGCATCCTTCTGCAGGCCCGTGGCCCCGCCCTGCCTGGCCCACCAGGTTCTGGTGGGGTGTCAGCGGTGCTTGAGGGCAGGGGTGGGGGTGCAGACTTCATTACCCCTCAAAGGACAAGGAGCAGAGAGGGGGCACGGAGAGGCTTCCTGGGTTCTGGCCAGCCCTGCACGGTGAGAAGTTGCATGGTGGGGACACAGGACACTCTGATTACCTGGGGTTTGGAGTCTTTCCCTTCCTTTGATGACCTCTGGCCACCTTCTGTGGCCACAGTGCCCTCATTCGTACTCAGACACCCTCATCCCTGGCTGCCACCTTAAGCTCCTTCTATTTTTCAGTCTTACTATTGAAACCCCACGGAGCAGCATTTAGAAGGATTCCCATGGATGAAAAACTCGGTCAAGCTTTAACGAAAAGCATCTCAGTGTAGGGCAAGACTTTCAAACTCATCTAGTCCCATCCATCCATTACGCGCCAGCATCTCTGCTGAGTGCCTATTCAGTTTTTCTGCTTACATACCTCCAGGGACATGGGACTCATTACCTTTCGAGGCAGCCCAAGACTCAAAATAGTGAGGACCTTCTTTCTCCTACAGAGCTACGGTTTGTCTCCCTGAGGCTTATACTCACAAGGCCTCAGAACCCCCCACACCCTTATGATGTTTGCAGCAAGTGACCATCTTATTGCTGAATCTTGTCCCCAGCCAAAGTCAAGAGAATAGGCCAGTAAGAGACCCCTCTGAGAAACTGGGAGGTACCTATCAAGGGGAGAGGCATCTCATTCCCAAGCCTCAGCCAAGCTGCTGACACTCCCAGCCCAGTCCTGTCAGCTTTGAGTGGAGAGTGAAGAGGGTTCTGGGCAGAACCCACATGTGTCCCCTGCAAATGTCTCAGAGGCCCAGGCCTGACTCTTGGTGGCACATGTCTGAAAGGTGAGGCTGCCCTAACGGTTCCCTGGCCCGAGGAGGAAAGGAGAGATGGATTACAGGTGGGTGGCATGGAGGGAGGCCGGCCTTTGCTGCCCAACAGGACAGCCTGACCACCCCGGACTTCAGATTCAGGTGCCCTGGCTCCCCAGTCCCCGCTACCCTCCTCAACCTCGATGCTATACCTTTACTGATGCAGCCTCAGACCAACCCCACATTGCTGCCTGTAGAACCGACCATCATCCCTAGACCCCCAAGCCCACCCTGGAGCTCAGCCCCCGATCCCCTCCCCAACCCCGGGTCTGTGCAGTCAGGTCTGAGGTCCTGCGTGCAGTGTAATTTCACCTCTGCCTGTGAGCCACTGTTCCTTCCCCGTTCCTCTGCGCATGGAGGCAGGGCACAAATAGATAAATAAAACGAAATAAACACGTTCGTCCCTGTTAAGTTTCATCTCGTTAGATCCACCCCATCGCTCCGGCCTGTCAACTTCTCTTTAGATCCCAGCTCTGTCATCTGGTGTATTTGCCATCATCCCCCCCAGCTGTGTGGCATCTGCAAATTTGATAAAGTACATGGAGCGTGTTTATCTCAGAGGAAGCCCCCTCCCCTCGTTGGGTGGCTGGAGCACAAGCGTGCACAGGCATGTGTGTGTACGCACACACACACACGCACACACACACACACACACACACACACACACACACGCACACACACACTTTCCTCCGGCTGAGATTTGTCAGCCCTTCTCAGTCACTTGGATCCTGGTGGGGATCCTGGGCACCTGTGTCCCACAGGGGGTTTAGCACTCAGCAGCCGCTTGCTGTGCACGTGTCCCTGTGGGGGATGGGACGCTCTGGCTACACCCACGTGTCCTCACTCCCGTTGGCCTCTGTTTAAAGAGCCTCTGACCTGGCCATGCCCACTGGCCTCTTCCACCGAGCTTGGGGCCAGGCTGGTCCAGCCAGCATGGGCCGTGGCTCTCCTGGACAGCTGTGTGGCCCTCCCTCTGCTGCTAAACACACAAGGCGTGTTGCCTGAAGGCGCAGCTCTTTCTCCTCTTGGCTGTGGCTGCCGATGGTGGAGTCAGCACCACTGCATGGGGTGAGATCTCCTTCTTGCCCGTGCGCCCACTGAGTGATATTCCTCTGATCCTTCTCTTCAGGGGACCCCAGGCCTTCTCTTTGCGGTAATTGCATAGCAGGGCTAGCCAGCTCGGAAAGATCCAGATCTTCACTACAGAGCCTGCCAGACATTGCCTCAATGGAATGAACAAGATCCCAGGGCCCAGACAGACCTTCCAGAATCTTCTAGTCCATTCCCCAGCCTCCAGGCACTGGATGTTGGAACACAGAGGCTATTCCTATAGCTCCCCTCATGCAACTGTTTGTTCTTCCCTCAGGGAAGGTGGCAGAAGCTAGTTACTTGCATCAGGTAGCTGATGTGAGTAACAAACCACCCCCGATTCTTGGCAGCGGCTTCTACCCACCTACACTGAGGTCTTGCTCACGCTACTGCACTGGGGGTCAGCTGGGGATTCTGGTTCCAGCCACCCTTGCTCCGGGACCCAGGCTGAGGCGGCAGCCCCAGCTGCAGCATCACACCGGGGCAGAAGAAAAGAGATCACAGATCGCGTGCTGGTCTTAACGTTTCTGCCTCCGCTTGCCCCTTGTCACTTCCATTCAGCATTTCATTGGTTGAGGCCAGTCACGTGGCTGTGCCTAATTTCAAAGGGAGTAAGGCAGCCTCATCTTTCCTAGTGCCAGGAATTCTGGCAAGTGGTCTTAGTGACTACTCTGCAGACTAGCTGCTCCTGTCCCTCAGGGCCGTCCTGGGTTCCCGTCAGACCACTCGGACGCTCATTCTCTGAGTCTAGTGTAGAATGTTCTTCTACTTCCACGCAAGGGTCTGTGTGATGATACACACTTCTGGGGGATTTTGTCCATACCTGGATCAGCTGTTCATTATGAGTCATAGACCATCCCAAAACTTAGTGGTTTCATGTGACAAAATTCCATAGAACTACATACACACACACACACACACACACACAGAAGAAGTGCATGTAAAGCTGGTAAAATCTTGGGGCGCCTGGGTGGCATCCAACCCTTGGTTTCAGCTCAGGTCACGATCTCACAGTTCAGTTCATGAGTTCGAGCCATGCATTGGACTCCACCCTGGCAGTGTAGAGCCTGCTTGGGATTCTCTGCACCACCCCCTCATGCCCCTCCCCTGCTCATGTTCTCTCTCTCAAAATAAATAAAGTTGAAAAAAAGAGCTGGTAAAATCTAAATAAAGTCATGCCTGAGTTAGTATTGTATCGAGGTCAATTTCCTGGTTTTGACAATGTGCCACAGTTTTGTGGGATATTGTCACTGGGGGGAGCTGGGTGAAGGGTACATGAGAAATCTCTGTACTACTTTTGCATCTTCTTGTGGATCTCAAACTGTTTCAAATTAAAAGGTGGTAATAATAATAATACGGACAACAACCGTGCACTTACTCATGACCCTGCCATTTGGGCAGGCTGGGTGGGAACTGGTAAAAGCAGCTTCACTGAGGCATCTGGTGTGCCAGCTGGGGGCAGGTGGGCATCTGTTCCCCACAAGGTCTCTCCGGCAGGGCAGCTGGGCCACTTTACGTGGTGGCTCTGGGCCGCAGGGGTGGCCTCGGGCTGCAGCTGGCCAGTGTCCCTCTGACCATCTTTCTCTGGTCAAAGCAGTCACAGAGCCAGCCCAGATTCAAAGGGCTTGATGGGAGGGGTGGCGGAGAGTGTGTGACATCCTCAGCTCATTGTCATCCCCAGGTGTGTCAGACCATTTGCCCCCCCCCCCCCCCCCCCGGGCTCCAGTTCTGCTCCCTCACCTGTGATGTAGGGATGGAGGCTGGAGAAGGGAGAGCGTCACAGATTTAGGGCCAGAGCTGGACTCCCACCCCGGGGCTCAGCCTGCCTCGCCCCTTTGAAGCCCCGGGCTCCGTGGCAGGGCCCCCCTCACCAGCCTGGCATCGATGCTGGGGGTTCTGTTTTGCACGTGCTGGTGTTTGCAATCAAAAAGTTCAGCGGCCCTTCCAAGTGTGCTTAAATTAGTCCCCATGAAAACCAAATCATTTCATTTGCAGAGAAGGGCTTAATTGCAAGGGGAAGGAGGCAAAGGGAATTCTGTTGCCTGTTTTCATTGAAGAAAATTACTGTACTTTCCCCTGTCTCCTTACTAAACAGAAACGGCTCAGAAATTGGGCTGTAATCACCAGTGATACCTCTTCTCTCCTTTCTTCTCAGAGCTTGTTCTGTTCCTCTGCTCCTGAGTCCCTGCTCCGGACCGTCCCTGCTCACAGCCTTCGGGAGGTGGCCCCTCCACGGTGGCCTGCAGTCTCACCACACGCCACCACGTTGAGGGGTTTGTCCTCGAGGTCACGGGGGCCTTAGCCCTGCATCGGCCCCGGCTCTTGGCAGGAGGAAACATCTGTCTTCCTTTGAGAAATCTCACCGAATCTGCTCCAAGCCCTCCTCACTCGCCAGGGCCGCGGAGAGGTCACAATTAGGACGCAGGGCCTGGCCCAGCCGCGTCTTACACAAATCCTGGGCTGGTCTGCTTTGGTGCCTGGCCCCTAGACCACCTTCACCCTGGGGCCTTCTGTCACATGGTGCGGTGGGCTGGCAGGTCCTGGGGGCTCTGTGGCATGTTAGCTTATGACATGCTCATAGGGAGCTGTAGCCCTCTCTGTGTGATAGCCCTGCCCCGGCTGGGACAGTCCAGCCTGATTGGCTCTGTGGCCAGGGTCCCCCTGGGGAGGGGGATATGGACACTTCAGGGAAGCAGGTAGCAGGCTGGTAAGTTGCAGGGGCGGGCGTATGAGTAAGCACCTCCATTAGGAGAGACAAAAAGGTGGGCGGGCCCTAGATGTGCGGGTGAGGGGCGCAGCTATGACTCCCAACGGGACAGTGGTCTGGAGGAGGGTGTGGGGAGCACGTGGGGTCTCAGAGGCTCGGAGGCAGCGGCGGGTCTGGTCAGGGTGGGGGCAGCAAGGCGTGTGGCCTGAGCAGAGGCGGGGCAAGCACGATGGCAGGTCACAGGAGCCTCCTAGAGCCTGTGTGAGGTCCTGGCTCTTCTCTGGGACGAGGCGGCTTTACTGTTCTGGTGAACCCAGGGCAGTCCGACAAATCTTGAGTGGCCCCCCCCCCCCCTTACTTTCTTCGGAGAAGGGAAGAGAGCAGGGCTGACAACGCAGGCTCTGGAGCTGGTCTGTCTGGGTGTTCAAACCGCAGCTTCACTACTTGCCTGACCAACCTGTGCCTCAGTTTCCCCCATCCCATATAAAGGGGATAACCACAGCGTGGGGGTGCTGTGGCCATTCAGCGGGCTAAAGCTCCCTATGAGCGTGTCATAATGCTGTCATGTATTGGCTGATTTTACCTTTTCTTAATAACTTCCCCCGCTACAGGGACAAAGTGACTGATGAGAGCAAGGTCCCACCCAATAAAGGACAGAGCCGGTCCTGAAGATGCTGAGTGCCTGCCTCCACCCCACTGCTCATTGGTGGCACGTTCCCCCACCCTCCTGCCCCCACTCATCCCCTCTGCCTCTCTTTTCCCCGGTGCACCATGGGCCCCTCTGTCCAGATTCTCTCCTTGTGTCTAGAGCTTTCTCTGGGGGTGGAGAAGCTGGCCTGGCTGCCTGAGGAGGGCTGCTGGAAGAGTTGGGTCCAGTTGCTGCCTAACCACTCCCCGGCCCCTTCCCTTTGGTGGAGGCCGACAGGATAATGGATTTGAAGTCCGCACACCTGCCTCAACAAAGGGATTTTTTTTTTGTGTGTGTGTGTGAGGCTCAAAGTCAATGGTGTATTAATTAAGGGGAACAGCTGCTACTGCAGTTCTTATGATAAGTCAGTGACAAATGGCCGTGTTTACCTTTCTCCTGAGCAGAGGCTCCGGAAGATGGCCTGGAGCTCCTGGGTGGACGTCCACGGCCGAGATTTGTGGGGTACAGCCTCTCCCTCTTGTACTCCCCAAGCTTCTTTATTGGCGCCACCCAAGCCCAAGAGGGCTATTTGTCACTGAAGAAAGACAGGTCCGCGGCCCAGGGAGCCTTGAAGGGAGTGGGCAGAGCAATGGAAACTTCTCTGTAATGGCTCCCACCCAAAAAAGATGCCCTCAGACCCCCTCCTCAGGCAAATCCCACCACCCTGCCCTGTCCTTGTGCAGTGAGAGCTGCTTGAAAGAAAGACGTGGCCCTTCAAAGCAGAGGAGGGCTGCAGGGCCGGATCTGAGGCTGTGCGGCAGAGGACGCATCTCCGGGCCTTTGTGCCGCTCGGGCGCTCCGTGCTCCATAAAGGCAGGGGCCGGCTGGCGGGGGCCTTTTGTTATTTGGCTTATTTTGATCTTGCTCCCGCTCTCCAAACAGTCTCACAGAAATAGAGCCCTGCATTAGCTCCCTTCACAGCTTAAGACAAAACACAGCAGAGGGAGAATGTTTCACTGAAAAACAGAAAAGGGAAAGGTGGGCTCATTTCTGTCTGGGTCCTTTGACTATCAATTTATCCAGCAAATTCCCAGCAGATGGGAGGAGAGCGGGACGGTGCTCACTGGCCAGCCACCAGCTGCAGGTGGGACCGCGCGGGGGGCGCAGCGGGGCCGGCTGAGGAGGAAGGGCTGGATCTTGGTGCCAGCTCCAATGCCCGCAGCTCTGGTGTGCCCTCGGGGTAGGGGCTGCCCTGGTGGAGAGCCGTAGGGCCGGCAGCTCAGTGAGCCCCTGCCCTGCAGAGTCCTGCGGGCCCTGCTCCCTCCCAGACAGCACTTGGGCCTCCGCAGTCTCCAGACTAGAGACTACTGTGTTGCCAACATCAATCTCCCGCCTCCTTTAAGGACACCGTCGGCTGCCAAGGAGCCCCATCCGACCTCACTCTGCTCTTCCTTTCTCCCCCTGGGGGCCTCTGGGGCCCTGCGGGGAGGCAGAAATGGGGCCCAGGAAAGAGGGTCTACCGATCTCCAGCCCTTGCCACCCACTCACTGGGACCAGGTGGGTGCCTTTTGACTTCATCCTGCAGGGTGTGGTAGTCATGCCCTGTTGTAAATGGGGAAACTAAGGCTCTGAGAGGTTGCGTAGTTTGCTGGAGAACCCGGTCACGAAAAGGCCGGGGCCCGGAGGGAGGAAGGCCAGCTGTCCCGAGAAGGCTCAGGGCCCCTGCGCGGCCAACCCCAGCCTCCTCTTCCAGCTGACCTCTCGGGAGCCAGTGCTTCGTAACCCCACCACTTACCATTCCTTATAACTTGCTTGGGTGGGTGGGGGGCGGAGAACCACGGACGAGAAACACATCCATTTTTAATAAATAGTTTATTTATCCAACAGTTTCAACCCTGATATTGAAGCCTGTTGCAGCGTTATTCTTCTGGCTGCAGCCTTGATTAAGAGACCATTTCTTTGCCACGGGGCTGGCGCTCAGAGTCCAGCCCCGCCGATCATCCAGACATCAGAGGAAATGAGAGAGTATTGCTCAAATGAGGGAGACCGGAGCTTTATTAAGGAAACAAAAAATACCAGGAAGACCGAAAGGGGTGGTCGGTGCCTTCTGGAGGCAGCTGTTTCGGCTCCTCTGCTTGCCCCTCTCCCGCGGCCGCAGATGAGAACATATGGGGACGAGGCTCTGCTGGAGAGGCTCCTCGCACTTAACTAAGGCCCCCCCGCCAGGGTGTTTGCGGAGACAGGCTCCCGCGACGCGGGCTGATGGGCTGGCGGGGGGCCGCGAAGGTCTGCGGCGGCGCCGGCACGCTCCCGGGGAGGCCAGCAGGGGGCAGCCGAGCCGCCCTTGCGAACCTAGTCGGTGCCGGAAGTTCTGCTTCAGCAGCCCCGGCGTGGGGAGCCGTGGCCGCCACTGGACAAGGTGACCGTCGCACACCGGAGGCGAGACCCTCCCCGGGTCCTGCAATCTGCGTTCGCGGCCCGATGCAGTGCCCTGGCTGCAGGTCTGGTCTAGAACTGCGACTCTCTGAGTAGCACCACTAAAGAGGCCACCTCTGGGCAGCCCTACCCGCCTCGCCGCTCTCGGCCCTTGTCTGCTCCCGATTGCTCTCAGGCGGCCACGCAAGCAGCTCACTCCGGACCCAAGGGTCCTGCGTGCCAGGGCCTGGCATTTCTAGATAGTCCTTCTACAGTACTCGTTCTAATTGCTAGCACCTTCCCCCTTCAGGATAAAAGAGGCCCAACCCAGCTAGAGGACAGGCTTTCTCCCCTCTCCCTTGAGCTCCCAGGTAACACCCTCTGAAGGCACATGGACCAAACTGCTCCCCGACCCCTGCCGCCCCAGCCTGCCATCCCGACCCACCGCCCACGGGCACGATGCCCACCCTGCTGAGTGCTCGCCAGCGGTGGACGAACTCCAGCCCACCTAACTGCACACTAGCTCTGCAGGGTCTCACGGCTGCTGCTCTTTCATCTTTTTTGTTCATCAAAAACAAACCCTTCTCCCCTCTTCTGCCGGCAGTCGGGGCACAGGATTGGACCAATGCAGAGGACAAGGCCTCTGGCTTTTCCCCTGTGCCCTTCAAGGAAGCCCACGCTTCCCTACAAGCTAATCTCTGAAGAGTCTTACAGAGAGACCTTTGGAACCAGAGTCTGGAGGAAGGTGAAAGTCAAGGCAAGTGTGAATTCAGCACTGGCAGGTCTGGTGGCCTTCTCGCGCCCCCGGAGGGGACTGGCCTGGGACAGGCCGACTGGGAACAGGCCCCCGCCTGGGATTTATCGCTCTGAGTCGGAGAAGGAAGAGGGCTTAGTCCATCTCCACACCAGCATATCCTCTCCAGCCACACGGTGGGACTCTGTCTGGATCCGGGATTCGTTGGACGCCAGGAACTCCACAGCCCGGTCCCAGACCCGCTTCATGCGCCTCCTGCAACGACAAGGACCAGGCTCAGCAGGCAAGCTGCGCCCCGGCAGCTCCACTGGGTACTGCCCAGAGAAGCGAGCTGGTCCGGACGCACCCTCTGTACAAACTGGGGCCCTGACTCCAGGATCTGGCGCAGAATTTATCTGCGGGAGGAAAAGTCATCAGGTACTAACAGAGCTCCTGCAGAGGAGAGGAACTTCTTGAGCCACAGAGAAATAATTCCTCAACCTTCTCTGCTCCAAAAGCATTCAATTAAAGGGAGCTGAAGGGGGCCAGAGGGGGCCAGGGCACCCCCAGGTGTCCAAGAGGGAAGGGGCTGTGCTGGCCTCAGCCAGCGCTTGCTGGGACCTGTTACCGCAGCAGCCCGGGCCAGGCAGCCCCACCACCGGTGCCGGCTGCATTCTAATGCCCCATGTGGGCTAATTAAAGAGTGGCCACTGGGCTGTCGAGTCCAAACTCCACAGTACTTTGGAGCACTCGAGTGAGCTAAGCATCCAACCGGGGAGGCGAAGAAGCTGGAGCTGCTCTTGGAACCAGAGCTACCGGCCAGGGCCCCTTCTGCTCTGCTGGGTCCCTGGGGCCTTGCATGCCCTTGGACAGCCCCCTGTGGTCTCTTCCCCCTCCAGACTAGACAGGAAGATTCCAAGGCAGTCAGGGAGGACTGCTCTGACATCTCTTTGATGAGTTCCCGTCTTTCGTCAGCACCGCAGACCACCTCCCTGTGACCCCTCGCGTGGAGAGTGAACATGGGTGTGTACATGTGGGAGTGGGAAGGTTCCACCTGGGGGAGGACAAAGGAGGGAAGCGCCCAAGGTGGCCCGTGGGTCAGGAGTCAGAGTTGGGGTGCCAGGGCTTTCTCCTCCAGAGGTCAGGTCCCGTTGGGCAGGCCCACTGGGCTGCTCTAGCCCCAGCCCCCGCTCCCAGGCAGCGAGCAGGCCTGCGCCAGCCAGGCTCCACGGCTCTCCCTCAGTCTCACGGGCAGACCCTCCTCTGCGGGGCACGCCCGACGGTGCCCACGCAGGGCCGACAGCAGCGGACAGGTCCTCACGACATGAGGGCTCAGGTGCACCGACCGGGGGCCTGGGAGATAAATCGAGAGGCTGGGAGCCAACATGGCTTGAGTCTCCCGGGGTTTACTGACCGGGCTCGGTCCCGCCTGTGGTCCCTGCTGTGGCGTGGGAGCTGAGGCCGGGTGGCCCGGCCGGAGACAAGCCGCGACGGCACTCTTGCTCTTGCTTCAGCAAGCACGTGGGTTGCATGGAACTGAAGCCCAAGCAACAAGGGCCACTCTTGGGTGAGTGCTCACGTGCTAGGCACAGACTTAATGAGCTGTGAGGCCACTTCCTGACACCCCGTCCCCTTTTCCTGAGGACTTGTCACTACTGCCTAATAGCACACATTTTCCTTACGCATCTTGTCACCTCTCTTCCTCCCTAGAACCAATGTTTCGCTGGGGCGCGGATTTGGGTTTCTTCTCCCCACCGTCTCCCCGGGACCCAGTAGCATGTGGCCTGCGGTTGGTGCTCAATAAACATTTGTTGAGGAAACAAGGGCTTCAGCGCAGCCCTCTGCCCGGCAGTGGTGTCTTTGTTTTGGATGAGGAAACTGGCTCAGAGTGGCTGTGACTCATGGTCACGTGGCGACTCCTGGTGGGGCCAGGAATTTGGTGGGAGTCTGAAAACACCAAGTGGCCTCCTCTTGGGAGTCAGAGGGCGATGTAGCTGCCTCCTGCTGAGGACCAAACAACAAGCACGAGCCAACGCTGCCGTGGTCAGTCTGCTCTCCCTAAGCTTCCTGCCTGCACGTCCCTAAGAACGATGAAAGTTACTAAGCATTTACAAGTAAAACCTTAAATGTTTTGCTCTTCCAGTCCTCTTGGGTTGCACAGAAGTGCCACCAGTGCTGGGCCTCGAGCAAGCTCCTTAACCTCCCTGAGCCTCAGTTTCCTCATCTGTTAGATGGGGTACTCACTGTTCTCACCTCGCAGGGCCACAGTGAGGAGCCAGTGAGTGTGGGCTTTGCCCATGGAGGGCACAGAGCAGCGCCGGCTTGCAGTGAGTGTTCGTCCCCCTCCGGAGAGATGGCATCCGGCTGGAGACCGCGGCGAGCTACTGAGGGGGGCCCCACAATCTGGGCCGACACTTCGGCGGGCCCTGATGGCTGCCCCCTGGGACCCCGTCCTCCAAAGCTAACCCACATGTGGTTTTGCAGATGCCCACATCCGGGATCTGCAGCCCATGTGAAAGGTCCCCTGGTGTCATGCGGGACAACGGCCTGCTACCCCTTCCCATGCAGCCGTGCCCCCTGGGAACAGACCCCATCCACTGCCGTGAAGTTCTGCTTTCAACTGCAGGTACACCTGTGTGCGTGTGTGCGTGTGCATGCGTGTGTGGGAAGTGAACCATATTTTAGATAGCATGTCATGGGCCGTGGTTAAAAATGTTTGAAAAACAATCTCCTCCTTGCTAGTGACTGATTCAAGAATATGGGGCACGTGGGTGGCTCAGTCGGTTAAGTGTCCAGCTTCGGCTCAGGTCACCATCTCACAGTTTGTGGGTTTAAGCCCCGCATTAGGCTCTGTGCTGACAGCTCAGAACCTGCAGCCTGCTTCGGATTCTGTGTCTCCCTCTCTCTGTCCCTCCTCCAATCACACTTTGTCTCTCTCTCACATATTCTAAAGAACAGACAAGTAACCGAGTCTGGCCAGCAGGGCCTCAGTGAGTGTGTCACTGGCAGCTTCTGAGAATGTTTTCTCCTGCTTGTGACAGCAACGGGAGGCCCCTCTCCCCTGCTGGCTGTGACAAGGCAGATGCTGGTCCAGCTGCTGCTGGCCACCATCCTGTGACCGCGAGGAACTCCCGCCAGCCCACGACATCCACGGAAGCCAGGACCCCAAGGATCACAGAAAAAAGGGACCAGGGACCCGACTATTCTGTGTCTGGAGCCCACATGACTCTGGACTTCCACTAATGGAAACCTATCAAGATCCTTCCCGGCTTGAGCCACCCAACGCTAACAGAGGAGTGGGACCATGTTTCTAAACCTCTGGTCTGCGTTCTGCCACGAAGAGCCGAGCGCGGGAGGAGTGGCAGGAGGCATGCGTAGTGGCCCCCTCCCCTGGGATCCTCGGGGCTGAGCTGCCCCTCCCCCCGCCCCATAACTGATGCTCGGGGCTCCTCCCGTGGCACTCGGGGGGGCCGGACCAGGACTCACCGGCTCTGCGGAGGGATCAGGGTGTCGCGCACGTGCAGGATGCCCACGTACGGGTAGCGCTCCATGTCCTGCTCCCAGTCCACGTAATGGTCCTGGACCACGTCTGCAGGGTAGGGCAGGGGGCACGGTTTAGGACAAGGACCTTCCGGCGGGTGCCCGCAGTCCTCGCCCCAGGGGCCACACACCTATAATCTTCTTCACCATCTCATACATGGCTTGCTCCTCTTCTTCCAACTTCCGCCACCGATACTTCAGGAGGATCAGGAGGCCCCACAGAAAGGCCAAGCCTATGAGGGAACAAAGGCCCGGTTAATCCTCACGTCACCTGCGGCCACTCAGAGGCACACTGCGTGTCAGTCTGGGTCGGTGGCTGCGCTGGAGGCTACGGGTGAGCCGCACAAGTGTTCTGAGCACCTACTATGTGTCAGGCCCCGGCTAGCATGCGGGAGGGGACAAAGGAGGTGGAAATGCAAAGGGAAGGCAGGCCATTAAGTGATCATCTTCCTCCTGCCGGCTGTCACCACAGAGGCATCCCCAGCCGTCCAGATTGCAGCTCCTCCCAACCGCATTCCGGGACTTTCATCTCCTCCCTTGTGAACCAGAACACGGCGTTTCATACATATATACATGCGGGGCCCTTTGTATTCTGGGATGCTGCTGCCGATAATGATGTCTGTGCCTGATGGCGTGGGTGAGGGAGCTGTGTGCACGCCCAGATGGCCTGTGATTTGTAACTCTGCCATGTCTGCAGAGCCGGCAGTTTCTAGGACTCGGCCTTTTGCCTTCAGAGACACCCCAAGGTCTCTGCTCAAAGGCGGCCCCTGATGTCGGGAGACAAGACTCGCGCTCTGCTTTTCAGCTCAGCGCCCCGGGTCCTTCCTGCTTTCATCAGGTACCTAGAGCTCCCAAGGAGAGGGAGTAAAATCAGGCCAAGCTCCTGGTGCGCCTCCTCCTCCGAGAGGCCTGCACTCTGGGGCCCCCAGGGCAACGATGCTGGGCTCCAGCCAGCACCCATCTCCCTCTCAGGGACACTTGACGGTCCCCGACCCTGAGCAAGGATGTTTTCAGTTATCCTCATGCTCCCGCCACCAGTCTCTAAAGGTAAGATGAACCAGGGCAGAGGCCGACTTGTTCATCTCCTCTGTTTTATTAGACAGACCTCAGGTTCACTAGACAGAAATGAACTCTCTGGGCCTGGGCTTCCAGAACTCATCACTCATGCCTAGGAGTGTCACTGAGCTGGGCTCCTGGGAGGTGCTCTGGGAGCAGTCCCCGCGGCAGAGGCAGGGGGGAGAAGGGCAGCCAAGGACTTACACCAGAAGAAGATGAGCAAGTTGGTGATAGCAGTGAACAGGGCGCGGCTCAGGCGGCAGCCGACACCCATGCGCGGGCGGGCGGATTCCAGGCACACCACCTTGTCCACGGTCGTCACCAATTCTGATGGGTCTTCCCCTTTCAACCTGAAACAGGACACAGGGCTGCAGACACATTCAAAAGCTCCCAGGAGCCGTGGGATCGGCCCCACTCAAGGATGGGCTTTGAGGCCTCTACTTGCTTATGAAATAGGCTCGGTATCCTGGTTGCATGCTTTCCCGAAATTTCCCACATTGGCTACTTAGGAAGAATAAAGCTTTAAAGACGGCAGCAGGCTTGAACCCCTACCGCTAAAGTGACGTCCCCCTCTGTCGGGTCTTTTGACAGCCCCTCTCAGCGTGTGGAAGATTAAACTGTAAATTGGATTCCCACCTCCCAGCATAGAGAAATGGAAATGTTTACTGAATTGCTGGCTTTGCACTGCATGGCAGGAACTGAAAGAGTCTGGGAGGGTGTGCTTTTCCTCAGTGATGGTGACAAAGAGGCATATAAGCTGTTTAAGGGTAAAGATCGGGGTGCCGTGAGGCTCAGGGAATGACGACCACCGGGCTCCCCGAGGCCAGGCCCCAGCCCCAGCGCCTCCACCCTGGCCACTGAGAGGAGGTGTCAGGACACATGGGGATGGATGCCCACACCTACACCTTCTTCCAGCTGGGTGACAGTCTCGTGCTCTGGACCGCACAGTGCAATGCCCAGTATCTGTAGCGTCCCGACTTCTAACGACCCACTTTGAACACTGGTCGTGTGAGCTGGGCCCGGCCCCCCCCTCCTGACTACCTTCCCCAGAGTGGAAGGGCGAGCGTCATCATTCTTCTGTGCTAGCAGTTTCGGTGAGTGCCGTGGAGGATAAAATCCATATTCTCCTTCGCCTTTCCTAACACACAGGAAAATCGCTCAGCCACTCAGGGAAGCTTTATTCTTTTTTAAGCCAACGAATTTTAATCGTGCCACGCATCCAGTTATCAAGCTTTGGGTTGAGCTGCCCGAGGGGCTTCTGGTAGAGGCACTGCTGATGGAATTAGTAGTCTGGGTGGATTAGAGAGGAAGGGAACAAAACCCTGGAGGGTGTCTGAATATCAGGAGCTATGGCCTGAGCAGAGACCCCGACAAACCCTGAGAAACGAGAGGCAGTGCCAGGATGATGAACTCTGGTGGGGGAGGGGAGGCATCACTGGTATGCCCTGCCCCCGCCAGCTGAGCAGCCAGATGGGGCTTTTCAGGAGGGCGAGAGGGCTCACCATCTCTGCGAACAGTGCTCCCCAGAGACAGAACTGAGGCGGAACTGCCCAGTCAGAATAAAATCCAGTATTTCCTTTAGCCATTTCTATACAGAGTGAAACCAACATACAGAAACATTTGTCTAGGAATGAAAACTAGCACCCAGGGAGAGGAAGTGCAGAAAAATGCCTTCTCCAGCAACCCACGTGGGACCAGTGAATTCAAAGCGAGTCACCTGAAACAGGTTTAGCTGGAACACTAGGCTAATGTCCTGCCACCCGGATTTTGTGTCTTATCTGCACCCCAAACGTTTCTTCCTTCTGTTGCCTGGCTTCAGGCTTAGCCCACAAGGACTCAGCCGGGAGACCTGCCTCTAACTTCAGACCCGAGACACCTCTGTGAGCACACGGCAGTCAGCTGATGGGTGAGGAACACGGCCACGGGTGCTTGTGGCGGGGCCGCCACCCTGTGATGTCTCGCCCGCACTCACCAGATGCCCACGTCCTTGTTACTGCTCAGTATCCAGGTCAGTGCAGCTTCAAACTTGGCAGAGGAGCTGCTGGTCACGTTCTGTGGGAGGGGGCGGGAGATGAGTTCTGCGTCTGGGCCGAGCAGCGGGAACATTATTCTCCTGCTGGATTAAGGAAGCCCTCTCCCGTGCCCTCCGTGGGCCCCAAAGCCCTGTTCCACTACATGCACAGCAAAGTGACAGGCAGGAAATCTGGGCTGCTGAGAATCAAGAAGGAGCTCTGCCCGGAGGAGTTGATGTGGAAGCACACACAAGGAAACGACGCAGGTCTGAGGTAGCCAAAGGAATTATCATTTCCTCGAGGACCAAAGTGTCAGGCCACAGAGCTGGCAGCTCATCTTGGGGAAAATGAAAAACAGTGTGGGGATGGGAGCCCAGTGGCCAGTCCCAGCTGTGTGGCCTTGGGCAAGTCCCTGTCCCTCTCTGAGCCTCAGTTTCCTCGTCTGGGAAGTGGCAATGACCTAGGCGACCCCTAAGGTTTCTGTCAGCTCCAAAGTTCCACCATTCTATCAGACTGGGGCCAGGCACACAGTCAAGCAGACCCTGAGCAATCTGCACAGCGAACGAAAAGGAGAGAACGGACAGGTGAAATGTAGATCCGCAAAGCTGCTGGGAAGGAGAGCAAGGGGGAGCGAGTAACAGGGCCACTTAAAGAAGAGGTGGCCTGCAGTGGCCGCACTGGCCGCTCAGGAGCCAGCCCCCCACCCGCATGCCAGCAGGCTGGGCTCTGGCTCATAGCTCACCTTGGACCGGTCACTCCTACTGCTGCCTAAACTTGCAGCAGCCTAGCACTCAACTAAGTTAAAAAAAAAAAAAAAAAGGAAAACAAAAAAGCCAAAAAGCAAACACAAAACAAAAAGGGAAAAAAAAAAAAGCAGGGCTTGAAAGATCACTACAAAAGCGCCAGCACCTCCCGGGAATGGGTAAGCGCTGCAGCCTTACTTACTGCTAGGTATTCCTGGGCCTCCATTACAGGAATGCATTTGCTTTTTAGCTTCTCTGGATTTCCACATTCAAAATTACCTAGGAGGAAAAAAACACACATTCAAACACAAAGAAGAGGTGGGGGAAAAAAAATGACTCTGAAACGGACTAAAAAAAATGCAGCAAGAATCAAGCCATCAGCTCTGATAGAGAGCATGTGGCCCCGTGGCTCTGGCTTCTGTGGGGCATCTTCACTCTGCAGCAAGATCAAAAGCCACTTAGCTTGGATCGATTCCAGATCATTAAAACCTGACCTGCAAAGCAGTGCGGTGATTTGCATTAAATGACTAAAAAGCTGCCCAATCCTAAGGTCTGTTTGCAATTGATCCCTAAAAGGATCAGACAGATAGC
The DNA here is from genome assembly GCF_024362965.1 of Panthera pardus. NCBI lineage: Eukaryota > Metazoa > Chordata > Mammalia > Carnivora > Felidae > Panthera > Panthera pardus. The sequence goes on along the minus strand of NW_026526732.1, from coordinate 147,507,052 downwards.
TTTGGAAGGTACCAGAATGGCACTATAAATAAACACAACCTGGGAAAAAAGAAAGGCAGGGAGGCCGGAGGCACTGCAGGGATTTTGACCGTGACATAGGCAGGTGACCTGAACTCCAGGCCCACCGTTTCAAGGGGTTCTGGGGAGGGGTGTCCAAAATGCCCCAAAGAGAAAGAGGGCATCTCTGTGCTGGGTAGTGGGGCCTCGGCATGGTGCTCCAAGGGGCCACTCCCTTCCAAGCACCCTGGGTGAACAGCTCCCACCCAGGATGGAGCTGGGAGCCTCCCCTTAGGCCTGCCCGGGGCCACCTCCTCTGAAAAATCCCCAGCCCGTGGGAGAATCTTGTTGGACCAAATTGCTCTGGACTTGGGGGCCCACCACAGCCGCTGGTTCTCAAGAGCCTGCTATGGTCCACCCACAACGTGCTGTTTCCCATGGGTCACTAGACTCCTTGAGAGCAGGGACAGCACAGGGTCGGCATGTACAAGAACCTGAACCCACGCACAGCCTGACTGCTCTTAACCTGGCACAGCTTAGGGGCTACGGATGGCTAGTCTGTGAGTCTGTGTGCTGGGGACTGAGTGGCTGGGAATGAACTTTAAAAAGCTTGAGAACGAACTAAAGCTTATCCCTCCTATGCCAAATTGATCTTGACCTTATGGGACCCCTGAGACCAAGGTGGCTGCCATGGTCTGCCCCACCCCAGATCACCCCGCCTGGACCACCGCCACGGCCTCCTGATTGGTTGCCTCCTCTCCCCTTTCTCTTCCACGTTTGAGCAACCAAACTTTAAAATGATTCTGCTTACGTGACACTACTACACTCAAGCTGCTGTCACATTTGCATTCCTGGCTGCTGGCTCTCAGCACATCACTCCCCTGCTCAGAAGCCTCCCCGGTGCTCAGTGCCTGCAGGATGAAGCCCCGAGGGCCTGGCCTCTACAGCCACCCATGGTAGAGCCCGGCCGACCTTTCCAAACTCCATTCCTTCCATTTCTTCTTCCCTCACGAAGCCAGCCACTTCCAGCCCTGACCCTATTTCCCCTTTGGCCTTGCCTTCCCCCCCACATATGCAGAACCAATCCTTGCTGGGCTTCAGCGCCCGGCAGACACCGCCTCCCCTGTGACACTTTCCCGACTGCTCCAGCTAAAAGGCAACGTGCCTCCTGGAACTTCCGGCCTCTCGGTTCTCATCCAGTCACACTGTGTATCAGCCAGTGGTCAGGGAGGTAGGTGGTTTGTCTCTTCTACTAGACCGTAAGCAGCCCGTGGGCTGCAAAGGCCAGCACAATTCCCTGCCCATAGGTGACCTCCAAGGCAGGGCGGGGGTGGGAGGGGAGTATGGCCTAGTAGAGCCCTCATTCCCCTGCAGCGAGACCCTCAGGGTCGCCGCTGCCAGGCTTGTCAGAGGACAGGAGGCAGCAAACCCCTGGATGGCATAAGCCAGGACCACATATGAAGGGTGGGATGGAGGAAAAATGTCTACCGGCATCCACAGTTTAAGAAGAGAGCTTCTCTATGCCCTGGGGGGCTTCTGAAAATGCAGACTTTAATTCATAGGTTCGGGATGGGACCTCAGAGTCTGCATTTCCAACAAGCTCCTGGGTGATCCTGATGCTGCTGGTTCCTGGGCCACAGCTGAGTCACTTAAGGTCTGGAACACCCTCATAGGCCAAAATTTATAGTCTAAGCACCTCAGCCATGGAGAAAGGCCCCTGAGGCCTGCGATGCTGTGAGCTCCCATTCCTCCTGCTCTGCTCCTCTGAGCTGCCCACAGATGCCTCCCTGACCACCGCCAGTCTCCCACCGTTCAGGAGGGAGGTGGTGGCAGAGCTGGGACCACAAGACTGGCCCCGAGGGCTGAGGGCCCACTACAGGCCCATCTGGCCTTGATTTCCTAGCAACAACCTTCCACAAGGGTTGGCCCCACAGGTAAGAGGTGCCTCCTGAACATCTCATAAGACTGAATAGCTTTGTCTGATTTTGGTACCAAATATATTTAGCCTGGTACTCAAGCCCTGGTCATTCACCGATACCTTTAGCAAGTGATTCTGAGAGGTGTGGGGGGGGGGGGTGGTATCTCTGGCCTCAAAGAATAATTTTCTAAATAAAGTAGTAGGGGGACCTTCTGGATGGATGACTTTTTAGGGGCATCCTGGGGGTGCTGGAAGTACCCTCCTCTAGAGTAGAGCACTTAATTTTCATTTTGTAAAAAACAAACAAACAAACAAACAAACCCAAGATTACCTGGTGAGATGGGGAGTTCCTGAGAGGGTACGGGACTTCTCTGAAGTCCTGAGGCCAGATGGGGAGATCAGGACCAGCTGTGACACCAGGGCCCTGGCAAGCTGGATGGGCCCGAGTGTAACTGGTCCCCCCATGCACACCCCTGCCACCTGCCTATGCCTCTCCTCCTGGCCTGGCTGACCATCTGATATAGGGAGGCCCTCTAGGTCAGAAGACCCAGACTCTGAGAAGACCTGGGGCCTGGCCCCTTCCAATCAACATGAACCCCCAAAACATCAGGTGGTGGGCATCTAGGGAAGGCAGAAAGGCCTGTACATGTGCCAGGACCCCTGGGACCCTTAAAGGAGATATAAGAACGAAATGTAGGCTTAAAAGAGATGTGTCTGAGTGGGGAAGCAGGGAAGGCAAGACTTGGTTTCTGAGTATATCTTCTGGAAGATCTCCACAGAGCATCTCAGCCACCTGCCGGCCAGCCAGCCAGCCCCAGCCTGGCTGATCGGGGTAATAGCCCACACCCTCATGAGGAATCTCAGGCCTCAAGATACCCACTCACCGGCTTGGATGGCCAGGAAGTTGTACAGTTCATGCAGCAGCTCCAGCAAGGCCGCCTTCTGCTTGGCCTGACAGAACTGAAAGGGCACAGGACAAGCAGTCAGCAAGGAGGGGTGGGGGGAAAAGGGGGCTCTGTCTGTCTGGTTTTACCTCCTCGGTCACACTGTCAAGTATTAAGCAGCAAGAAGCACCTCATACTTTAAAAACAAAAAACAGGGGCGCCTGGGTGGCTTGGTCGGTTAAGCATCCGACTTCGGCTCAGGTCATGATCTCACGGTCCGTGAGTTCGAGCCCCGCGTTGGGGCTCTGTGCTGACAGCTCGGAGCCTGGAGCCTGTTTCAGATTCTGTGTCTCCCTCTCTCTCTGCCCCTCCCCTGTTCATGCTCTGTCTCTCTCTGTCTCAACAATAAATAAACGTTAAAAAAAAAAAATTAAAAACAAAAAACAAAAAAACAAATTCTGCAGCGCAGTGGGCCCAGGACAGTGTCGATAAATATCGGGTTAACTGACCAAAGAGGAACACCGTAAAAGCAGAGGCAGAGCTGAAAGCAGACACGGTAACTAAGGGTCTGCATCTTGGAGGCTCCCGGCCTCTGTCCCATGGTTTTCGCTGGAATAAAGGCCATTAAGTGGGGCTGCAGAGCAGAGGCGATGGGGCTGTGGGGAGACGCGGGAGCCTGGCCTCCTTGGTGGGCCAAGCACATGCCACACGACTGCAGTCGCTTCTCCCCTCGGGCCACTCCCGTCTGTTTTTGGAAAGTCCGCTGTCTGCATGCTGCCTATAAATTGTCTGTTCTGTGGATTAGCTACAGCAAATGCTTCATCTCGGACTGGCTTCTGGACTGGAAATGGGAAATTTCTAGAAACCTTGGAACTAGAGGGGGAAAGAAGTCATGTGTAGGAGAAAACAGGACTAGGAATACAGGCCTACCTAGATCTCCTGCACCTGTAACAGAACTGACACCAGTTTGCTAGACTCGCTAGATTTAGGAGATTTGAAAGAAAGGCTGCTCTTCCCGGAGAGCGAACGGCAAGCCATGTGCTGTGCTGAGTCGTTTACACGTGGGCACGCACTGAAGCGCCACCACAGTCCTGACCGCACACCAGTTTCTCAGACGAGGAGCCCGAGGCGGAGACCTTAGGTAGGCCACCAAGATGCCACAGCTAACGGGTGTTGGAGCCCCCCTTCAGACCTCCTCTGGGTTGTCACCGGGCGGGGTGTGGACCGACGCCTAGGGTCTGGGCTCTGGCTCCAAACTGCAGGAGGGACCACAGTCACTTCCTTTCTCAGGCTCACTCGTTGCCCTCACCTGTAACGGGATGGACTTGGTTTCTCACAGTCTCGGAGGCCAAGAAACGTCCCCTCGTGTTGCCTAAAGACCCGAAAGCCTTTACGAGGTACAAAGTGACACAACCAAGATTTACCCACAGGATCATAAATGTTCAGAGACAACTCACAGGTCTGTAAGCAGAATTAGGTATCCAAACTACCTCTTAAAGACTAATGAGATGGCAAATGTTGACGACAAGAAATGTAACTGAATATACACGGAGATCCCAATTCTATAAACACAGGTACGCAGACGAGATGGGAAGGAAATGCCCCCCAGATGTGAATGGAGCGTACCCCTTGGTGGCAGAATCATGGGTGATTTTGTCACATTTTTCACATTTTCTATACTAAACCTTACTGTCACAACCAGAAAAAAAAAGCAGTAACAATTAACTCTGTTCCAAACTCACCGACATTTAGGCAAAGCGGGGCTGATACCACCTAAAGGGAACAGGAGGACAGAAGGCACCAGACAACGAGACGGCCTGATTGAGACAGCACACCCACTCCCAGCCTGTCCACACGTTTTCCGCAGCACAAAGGCAGAAAGAAAAACGCTAAGTGTCGTAGTTGGCTGAGAAGGGAAAGAACACGTATATCTAAAACTCAAATGCCCATCTGGGTTCTGGGTGAGCCTGAGCCGCGCAAAGAACAAGACTTTCGGCATGAGCCTCACCAAAGCCAAGAAGCATCTGCCAACTTGCTGTTCCCGTGTCCACCCTTCACAAAGGCCAGCAGCACCCCATGCAACCTCAGCTCACTGGAGCCTGAGACGATGCCCAGACCCTGTCTTTCGATGCTCTGATGTGGCAAGTATACAGTGTGCTCGCTGAGCGCATCTTTCGCAGGTACCTGGACTATGCCTGCCTGGGCTCACTCGAGTGGGACGAAGAACCAAGCAATAGCAACCAGAGAGGCCTTATAGAAAAGTTCCTTGTTTCCTGTTTTTTGCTTTCAGGGTTCAAAGTTCTGGCCACTCCCTCTTTGTCTGGGCCACTGCCTCTAATCACCCACTGTGGTTTTCACGACAGAAGGCAGGTTAAACTTCTTATGAATCTGTTTTCACAAAAACAACTGAGAAGCAAAGATACTTGGTGGATGACTGCAGTAAATGAATGCAATGAGACGGCCCCCAATAGGATACCGCAGAAGCCAAAAGAAGCAATAAAACCTATTATCGGGAACACCCCTTCGTTAACACGGGTGAGAGAATGAACGTGTGGCCATGGGTTGTTTCTTTCCCAGCCCCCGGGCTGCCAGAGATGGAGACTGAGGTCTCGGGGGAGGCCTGGCATTGCACACTTAATAATTAGACTACTAAGTCATGCCCTCTGGCAGCAAAAGGCTCCTCCTTGTAGGATTTATGACCTGAAAATTTACTGCCTCCTATCTTCCCCATACTGTCACCTGTGCCAGCATCCCAGCTCCCTGCTGATGCTGCCTGCATGACTCATAGACAGATAGGGCTGCTTGCATTCCCCAAATATTATTTGTAGGGAACATTAAAGCTTCATAAAACAAATCTATAGACTAACGGGGCTAATTCCACTTTAGGTATGTTTAAAACCAGCCCCCCATGATGTTTCAAATCCGAACGGCATCGTCAGAGCCACAAATGTACTACCAGAGGGAAAGGTGGACCTGAGAACCCAGCCTCCCGACGCTTAAAAACCGCCAGCCCTTCCTCTGGAAGCCAGGGAGCTTGAGAGGTCCTTCAACCACAACCTACCGCATCCCCCCAGATTGACTTAGGCAGAAGATCAAAGTCCCCAGTGCTGTGATGGATGGGAGAGCTTCCATAACAATCCCAGGGTTGGATCTTGGGAGCTCAATTCTCTCTGTTTCAAGTACTCCTTTTGCTGCCACAATTGAGTCTGACACAAACATCACAGAACACGATGTGATTCTGGTGCATTACAGGAAGCACTCCTGAAAATGATCCTATTATGATCTTTTTTCTGGGGAAGTTTACCTCCTGACGGAGGCTCACATCCTTGAGAGGAATAACAAAAGCTAAAGAAATTCAAACTCACCTCATCTGTTTTACTGTCACAGTCCACTGGCAATAATTTCACTGAGACCAAGAAAAGAAACACAGGAAATTAAAAGTGTGGGTTAAGGAAAAGATGACAAAAAAAAAAGACCACTCTCAAAATTCAGGGGAAGTAAAACATTACCAGCCTAAGGGTGGGGATCAGAAAGATGTCATCTAAATGAGGCACTTTTAAAATGCAGACATGTCAGGGTTTCCCAATTCTAGATTAGGAATTAGGACCAGGACAGCTGGGTCCAAATCCTAGCTGGAAATGATTAGGCATTTCCAGCAACTCAACCACGCTGTGCCTGTTTCCTCATTTGTAAAATGGGATCAATAAAGCCCTCCCTGTTTAACTCGGGGCATTGGCCTCAAACAAGTCAATACACATGATGGTTTTGGAAATTGCAAACAATGATGTGTTGAACAGGGATCAGTAACATTGTGGGAGGGGAAGTCCAGGTAGATCCCAGTATATATCCAAGAGCTGTTGTCTGAAAGCATCTCAGCGGTAGGACAGTATACTGTCTGACTGTTGTGGTATCAGTACAGTCCCACAGACTCCCGGGTCTGCTTACTTTCTTTAGTAGGTGGATAAACTGCTCTTATAGCCAAGAAATTATTTGGGTGTGTGCATGAGTCTGGGATCCCCATGCCCACAGGCTTGTTCATACACCCGAATACCCATCTGCTGCAATAGCTAAGATGATTTGGCATCTCCCTGCCTTTTGGCCGTTCCTGTTAGGCATGGAAAGATGTGGCCTTGGCTTGAGGCTGGGAACAGTATTAATCACATTCATCCTTTGCAAAGAATATCAAAAGTTGGTGAACTACAATGCCACTTTATACTTACACTTTAAATTTATATACTTTACACCCTAAAACTTATAAAGGAATGATTTCTATGTTGTTTTCTGTTCGGCTAAAGCCCAGAATTACCCAAGAGGCAAATTTTCCTTTTAAGAAACATACAAATCGTGAACTATTCAGGAAACATACTGTATCCTGCAGACCTCTAATTGTCATGTCTAATCACTAACTAAAGTGTGGACAGAAGCAGCATAGCTGGCAATGTCCTTGACTCACAGAACCCTTTCTTAACACACTCCAGGAGGATAATGTAAGCAAGGATAAACGCCTCCATTTACATCAGTTTAAACTCTTTTGGTGCTGCAAAGCTGGGAACCCAACCAGATCCGATCTGTGGGCAGTGAAACCTGGGGTGCCTTGGAATGGGCACTAATGTGTGAATGAGCAAGAGATCCAAGTTAAGAAAGAACTAAAAAGGAATGGGGGTGGACCTGTCTGTTAGAGAGGGGTGTGGTTTTCTCTAGAGAGGGAAAACCAGAGGTTGGGGAAGGAGTGACTAGGAATGAAGATTGCTTCCAGCACGTGGTTGAAAGGGAGATTGGTAGGAAGGGCTAGGGCAGAAAATGAGAACAGGAGAGAGTGAAGACAGAAATTATTGCAGATGCAGGAACTCCGGCCCTCTTCTCCCACCGCTGGAGGGAGGAGAGTCAAGGTCTGGAGGTAAGAAGACAGCCAGAGGCATCTAAGGCCCGGGAATGTGCAGCCTGGCGCTGAGAGGAACGGTGGTGGTGCAGGTGGACACTCGCGCGCCCGGGGCCCTCCCCTGCGCCGGCCCGGGACGTACTGTTGTCCTCCGCCTCCTGCGGCGCCGAGGGCTTGCCCATCTTCACCCAGAGGATGCCCAGGAAGACGAGCAGCAGCCCCAGGCTGGCCCAGAACAGGAGCCGGGATAGGCAGCGCTCCAGCCGCCGCCCCGCTTCGGGCCGGGCCCGCGCCGCGCCGGCTGAGCCCGTCCGCGTCGCTCGCAGGCCCGGACGCGGGTCGGCGCCGAGGAGGGTGGAGGGCAGCCGTGCCGGGGCCGGGGTCGTGGCCCACCAGCGACGGACTCCGTGGCCCGGCGCGGCCCGGTCGAGCGGCCGGGCGTCCTCGTCCTCCTCGGAGCTGCCCCGGACCGAGGCGCGGCGCCTGAGCGGCGCAGGGCGGGCGGGGTAGGCGAAGCCGCGGCTCCCGGACCAGGAAGCCGCGGAGGCCCCGAGATCGCCGTAGGCCCCAGAGGTCGCGTAGGCCGAGCCCGAGGCCGGCGGGGAGTGCCAGGGCTCCGCTCGCAGGGAGGCCGCAGCGGGCCGGGCTCGCAGCGGCGCCTCTTCGCGCAGCCGGGCCTCCTCGCGCAGCCGCTCCTCGCCCCGCAGCCGGGCCTCCTCCCGCAGCCGCTCCTCGCCGCGTAGCCGGGCCTCGCCCCGCAGGCGGCGCAGCTTGTTGCGGTAGACGTCCCGGGTGGTGTCGGTGATGGGTCCTGGCTGGAAGCCCAGGGCCTGTAGCTCCCGCCGCAGCTCCAGGTCCGACAGGCCGGCCATGGCCAGGACGCCGCCCCCCGCCCGCCCCTGGCGCGCACCGCACCCGGAACTGCTCTCGCCGGCGGCCGCGGCGGAGCGGGCGGGGCCCCGCGCCATGATGGGAAGGTCGGCCTTTGCCGCCATGTTGAGAAGGTCGGCGCCTCCCCGATTGCCGGCCATGATGAGGGGGTCAGACTCGGCCATTAAGGCCGCCATGTTGGAGAGGTCCAAGGATTTTTTTTTTTTCCCCCCTCCCTTTTCCCCCCTCCCTCCTTACTCAGTCCTCCTCCTTGTCTGTAAGGCCAATCGGTGTTTTCTTTCTGAATCCTCCGCCCCATGCGCGGTCCCTGGCACGTGGTAGGCACTCAGTGAATTGTTGATTTAGTGGATGAATTGCTTGATGGTGAAAGACAAGCCACTACGGAGATCAGGGAGATGGGACCCTTCGCCGCTCTGTGCTTGGGGACCTTGTGTGATCCCTTCTGCAGTCAGGAAAGGCTTTGGGTCGTGGACTAGACGCCAGGCATGCTACGAGACCCGGTCCGACCTGAGGTCGAGGGCTACAGGCTTCTGTGTTTTCCTGGGAGTTAACTCTGAGGTGGGGCTCCGAGGGGGCACCGGCCCTGCCTCAGGCCAGACACCGCATGCACCGAGAAGGCAGAAGAGCCAAATGCCCTTGGGCTTGAGTGGGCAGTTCAGGCTTCTGGGAGGAGGCCATATGTCTGGATAGTGGGATTTCTCTGAGAGATGGGTAGGGGAAGACCCCTGAGATACAGTCCTGTGCCCCTTGCAGATTTAGGTTGAGGACATTTGAATCCCAACTGCACCACTGTTAGATGTGTGATCATATCCAATGAACATCTCTAGCTTGCTGGCCAGTAAAGTTGATAGGGTTGCTATGAGGATTAGAACAGGTAACTTGTTTAAGGTGCTTAAAACAGTGCCTGGTACACCCTCCTAACTGCTTATACTTAACCCCTATCTCTGCAGCGGCAGCACATGTGTGATCTCCCACAGGACACCCTCTTTGATTACAGGAAGGCTCTTGGCTGAGAAGCCCCTAAGGGAAGCATGGGAAGTGGTGGCAAAGGAAAAGAGCGCCATGGCTCATAGTTGCCCTTCTGCCCTCTCCCCTCTTTGTAATCCTTCTACATCCTTCTTCAGCTCCCTGTCCCAAACGTTTATGGCCGACCTTGGCCTCTTAGGTTCCGCTCCACTACTACTCCTCTAAATCAGTTCCCCTCTTCCCTGCCCATCGCCCACTCCCCATCACCCCCCTCCCCAGGTCTCCTCCTATTCCTTCCCTGGGTCATGGGCACGGCCCCTCTGCCAGTGGGTTGCATTCCTGCCACTCGCTGTCCCACAGGGGTATTCCTACACTGGCCGCAATTGCTGGGAAAATTACAGGCTCAGCTCGGTCAGGCTTCCATTGTCAGCCTCCCCATATCCCCCAACTTAGCTGTTCCCATGTGGTGCAATTTTTCTCACCAAGTGTTGTTTTCCTTTTCTCTGCCTGTGTTTGCACGGAATGCCATGAATTTGATATAGTGATTGCCTAACACATATACCACATAATAGTATTTTATTTCTTTCTGAAGCACTGTTTGCATGACAAATGAGTTGGTAACATTTGTGCAACTCCTTGCAGCTGTGCAGTTCCATATATAAGGAATGAGCCTTTCGGCATCAATACTGGCCCCGTGTAGTCTAAGAGGGCTTGAAGCTGACGCTTAAACCAAGTGAACGTTCCGGCATTTCGCAGAGTTACGGTCTGTTTCATCACAATGGATCCCAGGGCGATTTAAAAATATGTACTGAACTAGAGCTGCCCCCAGCAGCGGTCCCCAGCGTGGGCTTTGTCAGCCTGCCTTGTGTTTGGGGACGCTGCTACCGCCACACATACCCGGGGCCAAGTGACCCCCACCCGCCAAGCCTGTTGTCTTGCCTCTAGCCTGGAACCCATCATGTTGGCAGCTGCGGTTTTCTGCCCCCCTGTGGTCTACTCTCTGCCTCCACGGGGCTTCTAGCAGTTGCTGGATTCATCTCACTGGGTCGAACAGGCCTTTGGGGGTAGCGTGCTACCACTTGCAGGGTGCTTGCCAATCAGTGTCCCCCCGGCCCCCGTCCCCATGCCCGCCCCCAGGAAGAACCTCACCATCTGATTGAGCAAAGTCAATTGGAAAAACCCTCACAAGTCAGTCGTCCCTCTCAGGTCTGGGGCCTCTCCTAAACTCCTCATTCCAGTCCTGCCCCTTCCGTGGACTGATAGCCCCTCTGAGGCCCTCCATCAACGTTCCCTGCCCCCAAGACCCCATTACCTGCTTGTTGCTGCTCATTTTCCTCCACATGACCACCCACACCTTCTTCACGGACCCTCGTGTCTGCCCCAGCGCAGGCTTGGCCCGCTGCCTCGCATGGGGAGCTGCCCGCGAGGCTCTTCCGGGGCCTTCCATGTTGCGGATGGGAACGCGTATTTTAAAGTCAACAGCTGCTCTGCGTGCCCCCCCTTTCTCATCACTTTCTTGTGTGTGTGTGTGTGTGTGTGTGTGTGTGTTTTAAGGTGAGCAGCTCAGGCTGCGGGCGGTCTTCCTGATTTATTAAAGGCAGAAGAGGAAAAACAAGCTCCAATGTCCAGATCTACTTAGTAACCACATCCACACATTTAGCGGAGGTGAGGGGCCTCTAGGAGGACGTTCTGGATTCCCAGAGGGCTGCCACACCGCCTGCCGTCCTGCTGACCTCTCTCTTTGTCTCAGCAGAACCTTATAATAACAACAGCCATAAATCTTTTAGTGGCTTCCATTCTCCTTCTCCTCCTGCAAAAGCCCTGCACGCATTTATCAGGTCCTTAAAGATGCTCAGGGACCACGAGCTCCTCCTTGATCCACCTCCTCACCAGCCTCGTGCATCTCACCAAGTTTCCTTGGAACCACATCTCGGGTGGGGTCCCACCGCAGAGTGGTGGGGCACGGGGAGAGCGTGGTTGAAAAGTGGCGACAAAGTGGGTGCCGTCTAGGCTCAGGTTTTGACTGGAGTGGTCCCAGCACTGCCCAGCTTCTGGCCGCCTCATCTCGGTGCCCTGGGGAAGAGGAGAGCACCTTAATCTCTCCAGGTCAACGAAGGGGCAACGGGACTCAACAGAGAAATGCCAGAACAGGTGTAATGGGCACTTACGTCGCCCGCTTTTCATGATCGGCTGAAAATGTAACAAAACTCCCATTCTTCTGGCCACACTTTGAGATCTGTGGGTTAAGAGTTCCTTTAGAGGCACAGAATACATTCCCTGATGTCAATAGCGAATTGTGTATGAAGAAAAATGTAATGCTTTCAGAACATTTTCTTTTGGGCTTTGTCCATGATTAGATTACACTAAATTACAGAGTACAGATATCAGGCAATTACTCTTTGCTTTTTAACTATTCAATTTCATGGCAAATCCACGTAGCTCAGTAATTATAAAATCATAGCGATGTGGTTGCCGAGAAAATACCTCATCATCTCCATCTTGTGAAGCTAGGTTCAGGTCGCCCTGTAATTACCAGTGGTCCTGTTAAGTGTAAAGTACATTCCAGACGAAGAGGGGTAATCTGTAACTCTCCGTAACTGCCAGTTTTCTGGAGAGATTCTTGCAGATTTTGCCAGATAAACCTCAGTAACCTGTGAGGAAGAACGGCATCCTTACCTGACTGGTTCTTCTGGGCACTCTCCCAGTCTCTGCTCCTGGCTGGGGCCTGGCCCTGGCAGTGGATCGCTTTAACCAGGAGTGTGTCTGTCTTTACTTCTGTTTTGTGAAAATGTGGTCATTTTGTCTTGGCTCAGCTCACAGTCTCCTCCCCAACCTCCCCCCAGTTTTAATTTCTTCCAGGGCTGTGCATGTCCTGTAAGCAATCGAGTCTGCTGTGCTGGAAACCGAGGAACTCGGAGAAAAAGAATTATTTGAGCCAATTGTGAGAAATTGAACAGCGGCAGGAGGAGGAAAAGGAGAGAAGAAAGGAGCCGACACGTCTAACCAGGCGGCTGGGGCACTGTGCATACAGATGCAGGTGGTGGCTGGGTCCCTGTTGCGGCTCATTACTGAGAAGCACATCAGAGGCCGCTGGGTGAGGGTCAGGGACAACAGCGCGGAGCTTTGAACGGGGCTCTAGGTGCTGTGGTTGCGGAGCCAATTCCCATTTTAAGAAATGCAGACTGCCTGGGGCATGATCCCCTCGGGGTCTCATTTCTCTCCTTGGCGCCTATTTCAACACTGCTATTCAGCCCCAGGATCTTAAGGAAAACCCCAGCGGGGTGGTGGGCGTGGAGGGGGAGGAGGGAGGAGGGGGAGGCTGGGGGGGGGAGAGGTGAGCGCCCCCTGCTGGTGATGGGGGAAGGTAGTCTCACTGTAGGGACAGATCCTGAGCAGAGACACAGGGAAAGACACAAAAGTAGTGTTTTCTCCATAGAAGGAGCCGGTGACCGTTTAATGGTTTTTCTGCTTTTTTGGAATGGGTTCCAGATAATGGCGGGAATGGCGTGGTGGTACTCCGAAGGGCGAGGAGGAGTCTTGGATCCAGTTTTCCCCAACAGCATGCTTTGTAGATTCCTACGTTTCTCCCTCCCTTTTCTCCCCTGCCCTGTGCAGCCCTCTCTCCAATCATTACAGAGTGTTTTGGCAGCGTTTCCTGGGAACCTGCTGCTGCCCTTGGGATGATCAGTACGTGCATAGGAAATTGTGGGAATGTGCAGCATGGAGGGTGTGGGTCCCATGTAAGGCTTGGGTGTTCCTCAGGACCATTCAGAGCACCCCCAAAGGACCATCCTTTTTAAAGGTTGGGGTCGTCTTGTTCCGGTAGCTCCTATCTGTGGCTAAGTTCTCGCAATGGTTGGGGTGGGTGGAAATACGGAATGGGCCTCATGTCTAATTGCTGATAACCTATGGGTAGAGGGAGCTGTGTTTCCTCTAAGGCCCCAGTTTATAAATAAATGAACATCCATTAATGTAACATTAAATTAGAATGAAATTTCCCATCCAGTTTTGTTTAGGAGGCAGAAATCAGTGGGTTGACTGTGGAATTTTGCTGCGGATGCTGGAGCATGCAGTCACAAGGTGATAATAATGATAGTAATTTGCCCGTGCCTGTACCCTCATCTCAAGGCACGTATTACCACCTGGCTTTTGCAAAGCCTCATTGAGGTTAAAGGGCTAGCTGGAAGTTACTCAGCAAGGGGTTGAGTACAGAAGTCTTACGGCTCTCCAGCCCATTAGACCTTGAGTTTGCCAATAAACAGAAAGTGGAGACCTGAATTCCTCGCTCTGCCACCGACTGGTGTGTGGGCCGAAAATGCCATCTCTCTGGACCTCAGTTTCCTCACCGGCACAAATGTTGCAATTCCGTGGGTCTCACGTGATATTTGAACGGAGAATTTAGCCAAGGCACACGTTTTGCTACTGTATATGTGCCATTTACGGCTAACTCCCTCTGAGCTTGATTTTTTCCCCCCTTTATGCAATAACCCGGGGTTTGGCCTTTAAAAATTAAAATAGTAAATAAAAGAGTCGTTTCTGTTTATTTGCCACTTTATTTGCCGGAGGGGGCTTGCTTGGGAGAGAGTATTTTCCTTTGGAGCCCGGCTGTGGGGCATGCAGATTCCGGGGTCTCCCTCGGGTGGGAGGGCGCTCCCAGTTTCATCCACCTTCCCCTGGAGCGGGCTGTCATTTGTCTGTTGGGGAAAAACACAGGAGGTCTGCAGCTTGGTAGATTCAGCGGGTCCACTTCTAAGCCTGGCCGCCAACCCAGGGCCAACCCTGGGAGGAGGGGGCGCTCCCAGGGGAGGCTGGGCCAGGCTTCTGGAAGCTCTGCCTCTAGCTTTCTCTGTAGCCTGGGGCAAGTCATTTAACCTCCTGGTTCTTCCATTTCAAACACCAACTCCCCACCTCTCTCCTCTCCTCCTGGGGACCCTGAGAAGTAATTAGTGGCTGTTTGTCAGACAAGTCCTGGCTTTGCACAAGTGGCTCCGGCAGACCTTGAAGGGCAGACCTTGAACCAGGCAAGGCCACGTGGAGCTCAGGACTTCGATTTGTAGAACAGATAAAGAAAATGCAGGCTTCTGCGGCCAGACTGCCGCAGGGTTTCCTTCAGAGGAACTGCCCGGCTTGGGTGGTGTTTTGGGAGGGAACACGCGATCTGGAGCAGGGGGAGGGTTGGGTGGGTTGTCGTGATCAGCTCTGCCAGGAGGGTGTTTGGGAAAGGGGCCTGAACCATCAGGGCAGGGCCTCGAGATGCCCCTGGCTGGGGAACTGGGCCTCCCTGGTCCCCAGGAGCCATCTGAGCCCCTGCTCTGTGATCAGGCTTCCATCCGAGATGGGGGCACCCTCTCCCGGAGAAGACCACTTCATGTTCTCAAGCACAAGGCAGAAAAACAAATCGCCATCCCCAAACCCTGCTCAGATGCACTCTGGGAATATTAACGTGGGTGGACAAGGCTGAGCCCCAGAGGCAGAGGCGCCCTGCCTCCCGTACCGTTCCGGGCAGGCAGAAGCACCTCACTCAGCAGCCCTTCCAGGGCGGCCCGGTACTTTTCCAGCTGCCTGGAGTTCATCCTCGTTCCAATTGCCACAGGAGCAGTCAGCTGTGAAATAAGGCAGAGTTAACAAGAAGGAAGAGACACGGAGAGCGCCATTAACCCCTGGGCGCCTCACGGGCGGCAGGAGGCACTGCCAGGAGCCACACCACCCTGCGGCCCCATTCTGCCCCATCCTCTGGGAGCCTCGGCCTCCCAGGACCCGGCAGGGAATTCTGGCACCTCCCCCCAACTCGATCCAGGGGCCCGGATCCTGGGAGTCCCCCGGACTTGCTGCCCAGGGACGATCAACAAACCTCCCCTGGTGGGGAAGCTGGGACAGGAGGGGAGGGTCTGCAGGAACCCACTGCCCCCACCCTGCCCCTGTCTTTTCATGTGGGAGGAAACTCTCCCTCCCCCTTCTCCTGAGTAATGATAACCAGCACTGTGAAGCCTTAGGGCACAGGCACCATTCTAAACGCTTCGTGTATATTAAGCCTCTCAATAACCCTGTGATGTAGGGATCATTAGTGTCCCCATTCTGCAGAGGAGGAAAGGGAGGACAAAGGGGTAGGATAACTCGCTCAAAGCCACACAGGTACTCAGTAGCAGAGGGAGAAGGTGCTATACCCAGGAGAGCTGACTCCAGGGTCTGTGCCCATGACCACCAGGTCTTCTCTAGCACCGTGGGGACACAGGCGAGACCCCAGAGTTGCTGTCTGGAGGCTCATCACCAAGAAAGGTGGTTGTGGCAGAGCCGGGGATGCTGAGCTTGCTGTCACCCCCAGAGCTTCCTGGTTCAGTGGTGTTGGTTTGCAAACCAGCTGGCAGACTGGGAGATTGCCTGCCTGTCTGGAAAGCCGCGATGGAGGAGTCCCAGGCCCCCCACCCCCACCCCTCACTGGTGGTGGGAAATGGGCTTGGGATGCCTGAAGGCAAGCAAAGGGTCCCCGTGGGCTCTGGCCTCCAGCCCTGTAGTGTCCTCACCTTACAATGAGGAGGCTGGACGGAATGATCTGGAAAGGACCTCCTGGCCTGTATATCATGTTCTAGGGGGATGGAAAGGGGACGACGGGTACTTCACCCTCAGCCTCTGAGAGGCATTCCACAGGATGTAACATGTGCTTTAAACTGCCTTGGGTGCGGAGGGCAGTCCTGAGGGAGCTCCCCTTTGCCAGCTGAACCAGTCACCCCCAGTTCCTCCTGGGGAGCCCAAGGAGCATGTGGGAAGGAAAGGCACACTCCCCTAACCCCCTAACCACCACCCAGGGTGGTGACAGCACCGAGGAGGCCATGACCGACCTCCCTGTTTATGGACAGCTGATGGGGTCTAAAGACCCCTGGCTGGTGTCCAGCTCAGTTTTGCCCTGACTGTGACCTTGGCAAGGCCCTCGTTCTCTCTGCATATCAGTCTTTTCCTCTCCCAGGCCTCTTTACAGGGAAGTGTCCCTCCCCTCAGTCCTGGAGCCCTTCCTTCTCCATCCATACCCACCCCCTTAAGAATCCCACTGTCCTGGCTTGAAACTCCAGCTAATTGCCAATGCCTCCCACATTGATGCCTGCAGCCCTGAGCGCTCCTGAAGTCCAGACGGCTATACACACCTGCCTTGTGCGACGCCTCCACCTGGATGCCCACCAGGCATCTTATAGTTCACAGGTCCTGTCTGACCTCCTGACCTTCCTCCTGCCATCCTGCAGCCAACCATAGGCTTCACCGTCTCCCGAGTGGCAAATCTATCCTTCCAGGTATTCTGGCCCCAAACCTCAAAGTTCGTTTTTACGTTTCTCTTTCTTTATACCCTGCATTCGTTCTTTCAGCAAATCCTCAGAGCTTCTAACTCGAAATTATTTCCAGAACCTGACCACTGTGCTCTGCCTCTACCTTGACCGCCCTGGGCTCTTGGATGTGCTAGCAGCTCCTCGGTGGTCTCCCGAATCCTGCCCTTGCCCCTTCGGGCTGCTCTCAACACGGAAGCTGGGGAGACTCTTCTAAAATGTGAATCTGATCATGTCCCTCCTCCGCTCCAAAGCCCCCAGCAACTCCCACCTCAGCAGAGGGAAGGCAAAGTCCAAACAATAGCCTACAAAGCCACGATCTGGTCCCACCTCCCTCTTCCTCCCTGACTCCCTCTGCTCCAGCCACTCCAGCCTCTTCACTGTTCTTCCACACTCTTCCACCAGGCTTCCTCCTGCCTCGGGGCCTTTGCATTGACTATTCCTGCCACCTGGAATGCTCTTCCCCCAGATATCTTTGTGGTTCCCTGCCTCACTGTCTCCAGGTCTCAGCGCTAATACCTTCTCCTCGTGAAGCCCGCTCTGACCACCCTGTTGAGGTTGCAACCCATCTGCCTCCAGTCCCTGCCTTATTTTCCTCCATGGCACCTGTTAGGACCGGCCACATTATGATGCTTGTTTCTGTATCCTGTCTGTAGTCTGCTGCCCGTCCTTCTGGCATCTCATTTTCAGTCCCCCACTGCAGTGTGAGCTTCACAAGCTCGGAGGATGTATCTGTTTTGTTCACCGCCCTATCGCCAGGGCCCAGAACCGAGCCATGCTTCACACTTAGGGCTCAGTGTCTTCTCATCTGGATAAATGAGGCTGAGAACTTAAGAGCCGCACTGGACAAACTCAAGGCTCGCTCAGGCCGCCACGATCTGTGCATCCTAACGCAGCACTGCAGGCCCCAGGCCCTGGGTCTTGACACTGTAGTAGTCTCCCAGGGCACCCTTGTCCTCTGTCTCCTGGTGACCGCAGTTGCCCCCTGACTCGTCTCCTGCCTCCACTTGTGCGGTCCCAGGTCTTTCTAAGTCAGATGAGATGACTTCCCTGCTGTGAACTCCCCAGTGACCTTCCAGAGATGGTGCCTGGACCACTAGGCCCTGCCACTCTCTTGTCCTCTCCCAAGTGTGCCCTGGCCTTGGGGGCCTCACACCTACCACGTGCTTCCTGAGCAGGGCCTTTGCCGGCCCTTTTCCTTCTGGGATGTTCTTGCTCTAGCTGTTTGCATGACAGGCTCCTTCTCATCATTCTGGTTCCAAATCAAATAAATGTCACCTCCTCTGAGAGGCCTCCTAGCCAAAGCAGTGCCCCCAGCCCCCACCCCCTCACCCTCTATCATGCCTCCTTATCCGGTGCCTTATTTGAGACAGCTGTGTCACTGTTGGTGTCTGTATCTCTCCTAGGATGGAACTTGTTGCCTGAATGTCTAGTTTGCTGCTGTGTTCCAGAACAATCTGTGGCTGGCAGGGGGAACACTTCCCCACACTAGGTTTCTCTGCATTGTCCCCCTGTCTGCTCACCTTGATAACTTCGTTTTCTTCTTCTTCTGTGGGCTCCACAGGGTCCAGAGGGCCCACTTCCTCAGACCTCTGCTGTACAATCAGGGATTTCTTTTGCCCTTTGTTCCGCTCCTTTTCCTAAGGGCAGAGCACAAATTTGCACAAAACCTGCCATCTCTCCACCGCCCAGATGGCCCTCGCCTGTCTCTGCCCAGGGTGCTAAGTGGTCTGAGCTTCCCACAGGCCAAAAGAGTTCTCCCAGGTGCCTCTACACGAGGAGTTCCAGAAACCCAAAGGCTTACAAATGGCCCTCAGAGTCGTTCACCAATAGGTCAACTTGAAGAAGAATCCGTTCCTTTGTAGTTCAAGCATTGCACCCAGATTGTTACTGTTAATTAAGTTAAAATGCTGAAAATAAGGGCTGCCCTTCATGCATATTAAGTGTGAAAATGTGTTTTTTCTTCGCAGAGAGCCCATAAAAAAGGTGGCAAGACAGCCTCGCCTGGGAGGGCGCCATGGGGTGGCCCAGAAACTGGAGTCCCTGGGAGGTGATTTATAAGAGGCGAGACAGGGAGATGAATTATGGAGGAAGGAGTTTGCAGCTTCTTCATAGAAATCCCGGTGCCTGGCAATTCTGAGGAGCAAAACCACAGAGCAGATCAACGCAAAGCGTTCTTTGGTTGCCATTTTGCTAGTTTATGTTCTACCGACGTTGATTGTTTCTGCCCAGACCTAAACCTTACGTGGCATCCTGCTTGCCAGGTCCCGGGGCACCGAGATCAGACACACCTCAATCCTTTGGCTTCTCTAATGACCCCCTTGGGATTCAGCTCTGGGCCTTGCCTGCGACATGGTGATTCTAGAACAATTGGTTGTCCCTTCTGGAGAGGAAGCTGGTGGTAGAGAAACTATGTTTAGAGAGCCTGCTGCCTCTCTTCCATATTTCTATGTCTACCCCTGAAGAAGGGGAGCTGGGGCCGGCCTTGCCTCTGCAAAGGACATAGGCCACTGGGTATGTGGAAGCTTGCCCCGGACAGAGTATGGAGGTGCAGAGGCCATGCGACCTCCCAGAGAACGGATTCGTGTGTTTGTCCCTACTGGAGCCGAGTCTCAGACAGGTGGGACACGATAGTCCCATCCAGCTCCTCAGGTCAAAGAGAAACAAATATCTGCACAAGATACTCAGAACCGCTTGACATCTAAAGTAAAAGGCACGGGGAGCCAGGTCTGGCAATCCAGTTTTCCAGAGGCCCTGCTGCCTGAGTTCCATTAAGCCTGCCTTGTTTTCTTCCGTTTTTTTTTTTTTTTTTAAATGTTTATTTATTTTTGAGAGAGAGAGAGAGAGAGAGAGAGAGACTGCATGTGAGCAGGGGAGGAGCAGAGAGAGAGAGGGAGACACAGAATCCGAAGCAGGCTCCAGGCTCTGAGCTGTCAGCACAGAGCCCGATGTGGCGTGCGAACTTGTGAGATCATGACCTGAGCCAAAGTCGGACGCCCAACCGACTGAGCCACCCAGGCCCCTTTTCTGGCTTCTAAAGAAGAGGCTCTGACCAGCACTCTGTGGGGGACCAACCCCTCGCCCCCTCCTTCTCTCTGAAGACCCCTGCTCAGTTTTCACCTTTTCCCTTCCGACACCCCAGGGAGGCTTCTCCCGCCTCTGAACTTAGCACTTAACCATCAGCATCACTTACTGGGCAATTAATCCCGTCCTGCCTTGTGCCATGTCCCTTTGTTTTCTATTGTTAGCGAATTTTTCATAGGATTGTATCTTGGCTCCTGAGCCTGCTCCTTGAAGGCGGAGGTTCCTCGATTTCCTCGCATGCCTGGCCTCTCACCCAGGGTGGCCCTTTGTACTATGGAGATGCTCAGCAAATATTTATCGGCTTGTTACTTGAAAATTTCCTCTGAAGGATGGGCAGGGGTGGGAAAAGATGTCACTTGTGGGAGCCGCTGTCACCTTTGATTGGTGCTAGTGGGGAATGAAGGCGGCAGGGAGGCAGCTGGAGTTTGGGGTCAGCTTGGGTCTGGGTCCTTCATGCTCCCCTCAATGTCACTGATGCCAGCTATGCAGCTGATTAAACGTGGGTTTCCCCCAAGGGACACTTGTGCCTTAGAGAGACTAACACCACTTCAGCGCTGAGCAGCTGTGAGTCACTTGGACCACGCTGGGGAGGCAGGCAGCCTGGGGGATTTCCTACCCGAATCCTCTGGAGCTCGCTGTGGGTGAAGATGGGAACGAAGGCTTCCGTCTGGGAGGCCAGCATGACGGCCACGTGCACCATCAGCAGGACAGCCACGGCCTTGCGGGACACCATCCTGGGGCTGAACAACGACAAGAAGCTCTTGTCAGGTTCACGGCGCACACCCTGCCGATAGCTGTGATGTTGAGCAAGCCGCTCGGCCTCTCCTCGTGTGGGCCGGGTGTGGTGCTTTACCAGAGGAGCTCAGAGGCCCTTCTCTGCCCCAGAGAGGTGAACAAGTGCCTGGGAGAGGCCGTCCGGCCCCCGTCACACAACTGGGGGAGAAGCATCCCACACGCCAGCCACCCTCGTTGTTACCGGTGAGGTCTTCCAAAGCTTCCAAAGCTCGTGAAGGGGGAAGGTCTCCATGTCTCAGAAGAAAAACTCTAGATTAGCAACAGAATGGTGCCCCAAGACTCAGGGAGCCCTCACTGCTCCCCGGGATGGACCCAGGCCCTGATGACCCTGGGTGTCCCCAGAAACACCAGGCGAAGACCTTGGGTCTGAAGAGAAAGAGGCTGGGACCCTTTGCTCCGGGGGAAGGCAGAGCCAGATGGAAATTTATTTTCAGCAGGGAGCAGCATCCCGGAGCTGGGAGTGGGGTCTCCACCCTTCTGGGGCCAGCGCTGGCTCGGAAACAGGACTCTTTTGAGCCCCAGCTAGCTGCCTGTTGGTTACCATCTAGAAAGGACAAGAGTTCACCTCTGCCCCGCACCTCCCTCCACCCCACCTCAGAATGCCACGAGTGCTGGGGGTGCCTGCGTGCCTGTGTGGGGCCTCCTGTGTCCCAGGATGGGAGTAGGTCTGGAATGGTGGGCCGGAAGGTGGGCCGCCGACAGTTGCCAGGGACCAGGTGGGTGTGGTGACCTCAAGAGTGCAACGGCTTAAGAAATGGGGTCAGAGAGTACCTGGGTGGCTCAGTCTGTTGAGCATCCAACTCTTGATTTCAGCTCAAGTCATGATCTCAGGGTCATTGGCTCAAGCCCTGCCTTGGGCTCTGTGCTGAGCATGGAGCTTGCTTGGGATTCTCTCTCTGCCCCTACCCTGCTTATGCTCTCTCTCTCTCTCAAAATAAATAAATATTAAAAAAAGAAAGAAAAGAAGGAAAGAAAGAAAGAAAGAAAGAAAGAAAGAAAGAAAGAAAGAAAAAAGAAAGAAAGAAATGCGGTCAGTTGGGCAGACTTCAGGCCCTGTTGGGATGGTCCAGTGTCAGGGGTTGGCAAGGGCGCTTCCTGCTGGGTGCCAGCCTTAGTTGATTCTGTAAGTAATTACCCCGGTGCTCAGTGTCCCCTTCTAAGCCCTCTCTCACATGATCCTCCCACTCATCTGGGAGCAGATGAAATCTGGGGAGGGGAGGAGGCCTAGAGAGGTGAAGACCTAGGGAGGGGCCAGGCCCCAGAGCGAGGAAATGAGACCAGGGGCGGCCCCGCTGCAGCCGGCGTGGGGGTGATCACAGGGTTGCAGATAAAGAGCTTTGGGGGAGTCGGCCTGGGGCTGCTGGTGGGAGAGGGTCGTGCCCTGGACTGGCCTCTAAGTTTCTCTGCGGGTCCAACCCCAAATCCCCCTCTGGAGAGGATCTTCGAAGGCTGTGGTCTTGCATCCTGCCTCTTCCCTGGGACCTGTCTCCTCCGTCATCTGAAGCCACTGCTATGAAGCAGGACGCTCCCTCTGCCTTCTTGCGATCCTTCCTTCTGCCCCGTCCTACTTTCTCTCTCCATCTGGCGAACACTCCATGAGAAAGGATGAGAGAGCTCAGGCAGCCAAAGCCTCCCATGCCAGCTACATACAAATTCCTAGTGGGGTCCGAAGACCGCTCACCCACTGAAGGTGGACCCTCGGGAAGCCGAGACCCAGCCCCGGGAGGATCTGGAGGGGAACAGAGGATGGGTGGGGGGTGGAGAGCTCCCAGGCACTCTCCCCCTCCCCGTTCCTACGCTTCCCCGATGGCGCGTCTGTGGAGCCCTGTTTCCCTCCCAGTGGGGACGGATATGTCACATTTATGGCGTCCCATTTCCTTCACAGAGATGCTATAGAGCCCTTTTCATTCCGGTGTTCGCATTTCATTCACTCCATAAGAATCAATAAAAACTTTAAATAAAAAAAGGCAAAATCCAATTGCTGCTCATTTTCTTGATCCAACTGGCAGTTGGCATGTCACCTACATTCATTTGTGTTTCTGGGAGCTCGGAGTGGGAGAGCTTTTCACTGTGTGATGAGCCAGTGATGTCCCTTTTCCATCTCCAGCGATGGGGCTCCAGCCTTCAAGTGATCAGCTCTGGATAAGCGGGCACCTGTCTCCTTCCCCCCCACCCATGGTACCACCTGACCTGGTAAGAGTTGCCCCGTCCTGTAATCTCTCTAGGGACCAGCTTTCTCCTGAACTTTCCAGAGCAAAGCCTTCGTGCCAAGTGGGGTCTGGTGTCCATGCTGAGCTCTGGCTTGGGTACCTGGCCTGCAGTCAATGGCACCACGCATCCCAGACAGCTTCCTTTTTATCAGGACTTGCACCCACTCCTCCTCCCTCCAGCTTCCGTGCCTCCGGGGCTGTCCTGCCTGTGCTCCCACTATGTATGGCTTCAACCTGCTTCTCTGGAAATCAGCTCGGGGCTTTCAGCCGGAAGCCTAGTTAAGTATTTGAAGGTGGCAGAGGGACATAGGGGAGATCTCTGGACTGGGCTGGTTTCTGCCTTGGGGCTCAGGCCGAACTCCCCCTCCCCCCGCCCCTCTCCTCTGTCGATACTCACAGCAGCACGGTCTGGGTGGCACTGACCTTGTCTGTCTCTGCTCCTCCTTTGGTATCTGGCTCATCTGACCCGCCCTTATATCTGCTATCTGGCTGGTCTGATGGGCCCTCTAGCCCTCCCTTGGGAGCCCGTTAACCTTTGGCCACACCTTGGGGGCTTTGGGTGGGGAGCCTGGATTCTCAAAGCTCACGGAAACAACAGGCAGGGCCTGGCACGTCGTTGGACTTCTGGGGCTTTCCCAGAAGGCGACAGTCAGGATTTGGTGGAGGCCAGCTTCCACCCAGATGGCACTTTCCCGTCCACTTAGAACTTAGCTGCCGCTCAGAGGGTCGTTTTAACAAAAGCCCTTTCTTTTTTGTTACTTAAATATATGATGTTGTTGAGTGTCTTCAGGCCAGCTCTTTAGTGATCAGATTCTCTGTTGGGCTGTCAGAGAGAGTGCTGTATTAGAAAGATAACTTGCCTTCAACCTCCCCCCCCTCCCCCCCCCCCAAGCCCCTCACAAAAGAAAGAAAAGGCTCAGGAGTGTGTGGCAGTTTAAAGCGACTAATGAAAAGACAATGACAGTCTAGACCCAGGGCTGTGGAGCAACAGAGACTCTGTGGGAGCCAAGAAAGCATGTAAGGTGTGTGATACAGAAGGTTTGTGGGTTTGTAGCTTAAATGGGGGAGATGAGACACCTATCCAGGCACGTTTCATGGCAATTGTATAACTCAAATGGTGAAGTGAAAGATTTAAACAGGGGAGAGATGACTGTAATCTAGAGTCAGGGCTTACTGCTGCTGCTGG
The DNA here is from genome assembly GCF_024362965.1 of Panthera pardus. Classification (NCBI taxonomy): domain Eukaryota; kingdom Metazoa; phylum Chordata; class Mammalia; order Carnivora; family Felidae; genus Panthera; species Panthera pardus. Next base: position 147,482,932 of record NW_026526732.1, on the reverse strand, counting down.
CCAGTGCCGTTTCTGGAACACGGTCCGGGAATGCTTGACACGCATGTTCTAATGAAGCCTCAGCGATGCCATGACGTTGGTGCTCTTAATTGTCCCATTTTGCAGATAAGGAAACCGAGGCACAATGAAATAGCTCCTCGGTGACCCCACTGTAAGGTCTCTCTCTCTCTCTTTTTAAGTCAGCTCTACTCTCTATGTGGGGCTCAAACTCACAACTCTGCCCTGAGATTGAGAGTTGCATGCTCTACCGACTGAGTCGGCCAGGGACCCCCAAGGTCTCTCTATACAAGGGTCAAGGCTGGTCGTGGCCAGACATGGCAGAGGATGGGAGTGGGGGCTTCTGGGACACAGGGCATACGCAGGAATAAGGGATGGCATAGGATGGCAGGGTCTCCCTGTGGGTTGGGAGAGGGTCATTCTTGGGTCTGAGTGTGGGCGTTCTTAGAAACCAAGCAGAAGGATTTGGATTTGATGGGGGGAGAAACGGGGGCCCTCATAGTGCCTTGAATGGGCTTAGTGGTTGGGTCTGGTCATCAGGGCAGGGCGAGGAGAATCTGGGAGGTGGCTGGGGCAGACTGAGGGTGAAGTCCAGAGGGTCTGGGCTAGCAGAGGCCATTTCTCCGGAGAACCTCACTGGCCATTAGCACCTTCCAGGGACACTGCCCCAAACATTCAGATGGGGATTGCTTCTTGTCCAGGAACCCCTCCCCCCTCAGTCCTCCAGTCTGCTGTGGCTTTTCCTCTCAGAAAGAAACAAGTGCAGGTGCTTCAAACCCAGCCCACATAACCTCTAAACCCCTGGCTCAGCAAGGCTTCCGGCCAGCAGGGTCTCTGCATTCTACTCTGACGCCAGGTTAGACCTCCTCCAGCTCGCTGGATCGCCGCCTGTTGTCAGACGGGTGCACTGGGTCTCTGCAGTCTTTGAGATTTATCGCAGAGAAATTAGAGCTTAAAACGCCAGGGCTTGGAACTGAGATGCCACTCCCCGCCCTGCCCCAGGTTGCAAGAGTGGCTTTTAAGACCAGGTCACAGACCTTGGTAGGGACAAGGTTAGCACGAGGGTAATGAAGGAGCCCATCACCTACCCAGGCTCTGGGAGGCTCGTCTGCACAATGGACTCCTGTGGGGCGGGGAGGGGGGCCGGGGAACACGTCAGTTTCTGTGTCTCTCATGCATAGACCAGGGGCAGGCCAACTATGGCCCACGGGCCAAATCCAACCTGCCACTTATTTTTACATAGCTTACGAGCTACAAGTAGTTTTTACATTTTTTTTTTACTTTTTTAATAATTCATAAAAATCAAAGGAAGAATAATATTTGGTGATATGTGAATATATATGAAATTCAAATTTCTGAGTCCATAAATAAGGTTTCATTGGAACACAGCCAGTCCCATTCATTTGCTTATTGTCTATGGCTGCTTTGGGGCTACAACAACAGAGCTGAATAGTTGGGCAGAGACATTAAGACCCACAAAGCTGAAAAGATTTATTATTTGGGCCTTGTAGAAAAAATTTGCTTACCCCTGACCTCGACAGTGTCTGGAGTGTGGAAGGTGCTTGATATGTAAAAAATAACAGCCAGACATCAGCTTTTTGCAATCTCACAATATACACTGTGAAGCTGGTATGGATATTATTCCATTTTACAGGTGGGAAAACTGAGGCGAAACAATGGGCCCAAGGTCACAGCTATCAAAATGGCAGGGCCAGGATTCAAAGTTTGGCTTCAGAGGCCACTGTGTTTTTTTGCCGCTTGATGCTTGATGAGTGAGCAGGTAGGATGTCTACAGCTGGGGAAGGCCCTTAACAGTGAGTGCCTTGTGGTAATTCTACAAACCCACCACTTTCTCCTAAGCCAGGCCCACCCCCCTCCCCCACTCCCCCCGCAAGGTATCTGAGCACAATGCAGTCTGAGCTGACCACCCGGGACAAGCACAGGTTGTTCTGATGTGTTCTTAGTTTTGGAGAGGCCAGACCTGGACCCAGGAAGGGCTGCAGCTGGTGGGCCAGGCCGTCCACCAAGCACAAGGGGAAATTCAAAGCCTCTCCTCACCACCCCTCTGCACCAGGGCTCTGAGACCCGGGCCCTGCCTCTGCTGGGCCAGTCTGGGCTCTGGTCCAGAGACACTCTGTCTAAGAAATGATGGGAACCTCAGAACCCGAGACAGGCCTACAGTGAGAGATGGGGAGAAAGGAGATGCAGGAAACAGTAAATAATCTGGGATCAATTCTCTGGGCGTGAATTGCATTATCCTGGAACTCTCCCATGATTCAGTACTTCTGATCCAAGCAATTTGCAATATTATGGTATGAGATCTGCAGTTTGCCCTGGAAGAAAGGCAAATCAGGGTTCACAGTGAGCCACCCCTTGGAACGTAGAGGAGGACGTGGACTAATGGGAGGCTCTGCTCTGGGGTCACAACCTGCAAAGATGAAGGGGCCTCTCCTTCGTGCCCCTCTTGGCTGTGGATCTTGAGGGTCAGCCCTTCAGGGAAAGTGTCTCCCCGGGGAAATGTCTTCTCTCTCCTCTCTGCTGGGTGTCTTGGCCCTCGACGTGTATTTTCCACGGTCACGGGTCGTGCTTCAGAAACGGAGTGATGGGTGGATAACAAGCCTAATAACGACTACTTTGTCTTTACCATGTACACCGTCTCTCCCTACAAATGCTCAATTAGTGGCTATTTCTCCAGCTAGAAACTGGACAAAAGCAAAAGGGAGGTGTAATCTAATGTCCTTCATTCTCCAAACGGGAGTTGCCACGGACGTGCAGCGGCTGAAGCAGAGGGGAGGCGAAAAACCCACCCACATGTGGGCACTTGATTGCCTCTTTCCCCCATGTTGGGCAGAAGTATTAGCCGTTAAGCTCTCCTCTCCTCCTGACCTTGAAAATATTGTTTGCTGGGTACTGCCATAACATCTTCATTAATGGCCTGGAACAGGGAGGCAACGGCATGTTAATTAAATTTGCAGATGATACTGAATTGGGAGATGTAACAAACATCAGGAGGACAGAGACCTAATATGAGAAGACGTTGGGAGCTCAGAACTACAAGCTGGAAAAGGCCAGGTGAGCTGCTGGACATATGTCATCAAGGCCCCGGGGACACAGGATGAAGATATGGATGGCGAGGGGAGGCCAGCAAAGAAGGAAAGCTGCAACTGGGGGCCCTTGGAAGGAGGCATGGAGGTGCACACATGGCTGTGTTTTCCAGATGGTTCCTTCAAAGAGGCAGAGGACGGTGGCCAGGGGAAGACAGAGTTCAGATGAGTCAAAATAGCCCCAGGATGGCTGGGAGTGCCAAAGCTTAAGGTATGAAAATGAAAAATGAAAGATTTCGAAAAGGCCGGCTTGCCCGAATGCTGGTAAGAATTAAATGCGCACCGCTGACGTTAAGCACAGGCCAAGGAGAGGCAAAGAACACAGCGTCAAGTGCAGGAGTGGTGCGGGGGAGGGGTCCCTCGTGGAGCTAGAGGTGTGTGACTGGGCTCATGAGCAAAAATACTAGTTGATGGTGATGGCACTTGAAACTAGGGCAAGCAAGCACTGAGAGATGTATTTTAGGCAACAACTGTGCCCTGGCCCATGGGACGCGGGCTTTGGTGACCTGTGGGGTATTTTTGTCCTTTTCCTTCTATGGCTCAGGGTCTTTTTTCAGAAGTCACAAATGATTTGTCGAGAAATGATACACAGCGGACACCATACCCCAAGAACCCCTGATGTAGAAATAGTGTGCGTGGAAAGGAAAACAAACTCGGACAGGGTCTGTCCAGAATTAATGTCCAATTTGTTGAGCTTCTTGTGTGTTACATCTGATACTCGAATTAACATTCCTGCATCTCCGATTTCCTGTTGAGTCCATTCAATGTGCACCGACAACCTGGACCCAAAACAATCCAATAAAATGCTTTCCTGTTCAGTTCAGCTTTGTGGACTATTGACGGTGTGCACAGAACTTGGGGGCTCGGTTGAGTTTTACAATAGCATTCCTGCCGACTTCCCGGTCAATACTTCCCCGGGTGGTTAATATACTCCTAGAAATGTCCCAGTCACTAACTTGCTTCTGGGTTCCCTTTCTATTTATGGGGGTTTATCGCCAAAGCTGCTGCTATAAAACTTCAAAAAGAGGTCACATAACTTTTTTTCCAGGGACAGGATGCAGGTGCTAAGAGCTGGGTCTATGGGCTGACTTTGGTGGGATTTGTTTTTTTCTGTTCTTTCTGTTAATTGAGCTGGCGACATCAAGTCGCCTTGTAAGTGAATTTTAAATATGTGTATTTATATTTTTATGGAGGTGATGGGTGTGTGTGAAGAGAAAGCAGATGGCTTTGGAAGTGACGAATTAATTATAAGGGAAGGCAAAGCCTCTGTCTCCTCTTCAACTCCTTCAGGGCAGGTGGCTCCCAGCACCCTGATCCGCGGGCACGAGGCACTGGAACACGGACAGCTGACAAACTTTCATAAATGATTAAGGAAGTCTGTGGTTGAGAAAAGTTTGTGCTTTCATGTTTAAGAAGGAAAGAAGTCTTGGTAGAGGTTTTACGCCGTGTGGATGGGAGCCAAAATCATTTCAAATGTCAGCCTAATCCAGGGTAGATTCAGGTAAAAGGAGCTGGCTGTCCAAACTTTTTTCTTCCGGTGCATCAACCGACCTCTTCCAGTGACTCCCCCACCTCTGCTGGGCTGATGGGTTTTGGATCTGGGGGGCTGCCAGTGGCTGCTAATGGCAACAGCGGGTCACATGCGGCTTCTGCGGTTGACAGCTGTGGCAGTCACACAGACCTCCTTCCCATCAGCCCACTCTGGAGGTGAGTGGCAGGGCTAGGAGGGGATTCTGTTTCTTCTGGGGTCCATAGCTAGGGCTGGGTGGCCAGGTGGGGTCTGGGCAAGTGTGGTGGACGGTGCACGGTGGAGGAGGGTGAGTTCACCCAGGAATTGAGCAGAAATTGTTTGCTGCTCAGGTCTGGTGCTCCAGCCCCTTCATAGATGTCTGGCTGAGCAGAGACCTGTTCTGCCACCACACTGAGCATGCGGCTCAGGTTCTAAACCCTTGTGGTCTCTTGTGTGCCACATCTAAGTGAGGTACGTGTCAAATGGGCAGGTCCTAAAATCTCAGTGGGGATAGTAGGGTGAGCCAGAGGCACCCCAGAAGCCAGGACGGGGGCAAGACGAACTTGGAGAGAGTGATGTAGATAGATAGCGGCAAGGCTGGCTGCTCCTACCAGGATCTTAAACAAGAACTGCCCAAAGCAGCTCTGAAGACAGGGGCGTTAGAGCTCGACCTCGCCTCCCCTGGCAGCGCCCATTCCTCTTTTTGTCCTTTTTTACTCCCTAGAATAATATTCCTTTTGGAAGAGCAACGAAGTTACTGGGAAACTGCAGCCAAACAACACTGCGGGACTTTGAGAGAACGCCCCCAGGTCCCAGGCAAGGCCCAATCACAGAGGTAATTCATTTAATCATTATTCACCCAGGGCTCATCTCATGAATGTTCGACTGTCAGAACTGAATTCCACCCCAAAGAAAAGCTATCCTTAGAGAAGATTTGCAGTTGTTCTTTGTAAAAGGGAGAGGAAAAAAGGGGGAATTTATTTAAAATAGGCACGTGTAAGCTCCCAAGGGGCAGGAGGCATAAATTGCAAGAACAGCTCCAATCAAACTTGAATCCTCCCGGTTTAGGATTTTCCTAAGGAGGATGGAATATGAAAGGGAACCCAGTATCCCTACTCACTTCCAAGTCACATCAAGGCAGTCAGCTTGTGACAGGAAGATTACCTGCAGGAGGGCTTTATTTGATGGGAAAAGGGTTACCGTCGTCGTTTTAGCAGATTAGAAATTCTCTGGGTCTCTTAGGAATGAAAAGAAAATTCAGAGCTTTTACATGAAGGAGTGTGCATAAACCCCCTTTAGACGCTGGAAACAAAAGGAGGAAGTGGCCAGACTTGCTTTGTGTTCAATACATAGGGTCATGAAGATCATGAGTTTTTTTTTAATTTTTTTTAAATGTTTATTTATTTTGAGGCGCCTGGGTGGCTCAGTCAGTTAAGCGTCCAACTTCAGCTCAGGTCATGATCTCACAGTCCATGAGTTTGAGCCCCACATCGGGCTCTGTGCTGACAGCTCAGAGCCTGGAGCTTGCTTCGGATTCTGTGTCTCACTCTCTCTCTGCCCCTCCCCTGCTCATGCTCTGTCTCTCTCTGTCTCAAAAATAAAATAAAAACATTAAAAAAAAGTTAAATAAATGTTTAGTTATTTTTGAGAGAGAGAAAGAGAGGGAGAGACAGAGTGTGAGCAAGGGAGGGGCAGAGAGAGAAAGAGACACAGAATCCGAAGCAGGCTCCAGGCCCTGAGCTGTCAGCACAGAGCCTGATGTGGGGCTCGAGCTCACGAACCGTGAGATCATGACCTGAGCCGAGGTCCGACACTTAACCAACTGAGCCACCCAGGTGCCCCGATCATGAGTTTTATGATTCTCATTTTATGGATGGTCTTGCTGCGTTGTGGGTAATGGGGGGGGGGAAGGGTAGGACTATGACAAAATCTTCAGCCATTGAACCAATCAATGGATAGTTAATGATCACCTATGCAGGGTTCGGCTCTGTGCTAGGCACTGGGTCGGGTGGGGGCAGTGGACACTGATAACATAAGCACAACACGTCCCTGCAGGACCATTTGCTCTGGTTGAGAAGGAAAGATGACAGCAAGGAACCAAGGCTGGACACCATGAGATGGCAGTAAGCTCTGGAGGACTCCAGAGGAGAGAACTTCCTTGAGGTCAGAGTCATCAAGGAGGGCTTCCGATGCCTGTGGGTGCACGAGCAGTATGGTGGGAAGGCACATGAGCCTCAGAAACCTTCTCCACCACCGTGCCACCATCTCTCCCTTTCCCTTCTTTCTCTTCCCTTGTTGCTACATCCCTCTGCCCTCCGCACCTCCCCACACCCCACCTCCACCCTCCCCACACCCCACCTCCACCCTCCCCAGAGACTGAAGACACATTTCAGGCCAGCCGTGTTATTGGATTTTAAATGATGCTATGGCTTTTTAATTCTTGCTTTAATTGCCTTTCCATGCAGGGCACTGAGAATGGTTGATTACCAGGCAACTGGGCCTGGCGGTGACATTCCTTATCCGATGTCCCTTCAAGCTGCAGTGAAAGGGACATGCTCTCAGGGCCTCAAGGGTGCACTTTTCTTAGGCCTAGCCCTCAGAGTCCTCCAGCCTGCAGGCGCCTAAGTGGCTTCCCCGGGCCCGGGGCGCTGTCCGTGGTGCTGAGGATCCCAGGCTGCCCCGCTGAATCAGGCTCCCTGGCCACCCCAGGGCACTCTTTCCTGCAGCTTCGGAACTTGGAAGGCTGAATAATTTACACCAATGGGTATATTTCCTTTTCCCCTATGGACAACAAAACATCCCCTGCTGCATCTCTGGAATGATTACCCCTCATTCAAGGGTACTCAGTGACCCTGCTGGGAGCTGGGAGAACAAGAGAGGAGTGTGGGCAGGCTCCGCTGCGGTGTTTCTGCTGTGGGTGGTGTCCTCTATTAGCACGCAAGACAGAGGAGCCCTGAGAAGAAGAGGCAGCCCTGGCGCCCATGCCCAACCCTCCTTCCCTCTGCCTCTGGCTTTGTCAAGCCCGTATGGGGACAGGAGGTCCAATTTGTCCCCTTATCATTGATGATAGGCCCAGTACTGTGCCAAGAAGGCCCTACTTTGTCCTAAAACACAGCTGCTTATCAAGGCCAGGCTGTCACAGACAGTGGCACCACACAGACCCACGCAGGCAGATGCTGCGTGGGGACAAGAGGGCTCATTAGAGGATGAAACCGTCTGGGTGTGTCGCTAACTGTGCTGGTGGGCAGCAGGCCTTTCCTTCACCCTCCAGCTCACAAGCTGCCATCCCTGAGGTCCTGCCTACAGTCCTACCCCCCTGAGGTCCTACCCCCCCTCAGTCTGGGATCCAGCTTCAAGCTGTAGTCCATTCTGTCAGTTTAGACGAAAGAATAAACACTAGCGGTCATATCACCCCTAGGCACACCTGGACCGGCCAAAGAACCTGTAGGGGTGCAACCCCACTGGCTTACAAGTAGTGAATCAGCACACCCCAAAGACCATCTTCATGTGCCTGATGAACCAGATCTACCTAATGAAATCTCTAACATAAAAATAAAGATATTTTTCGGATTCCAAGTTTCTTGAGATGGAAGAAACCTCTGGGGAGCCAGACAAAGCTCCACCAGAGGACCTGCTAGCGTGACCTCATGGGCCTCCAATCAACAGCATCCACTTTCTCAGGAGACCCTGGACCCCAGTTTTGCCCTTAAAAATCCTCACTTATGGGGTGCTTGGGTGTCTCAGTCAGTTAAGCATCCGACTTCGGCTCAGGTCATGATCTTCTGGTTTGTGAGTTCGAGCCCCGCATCAGGCTCTGTGCTGACAGCTCTGAGCCTGGAGCCTGCTTCAGATTCTGTGTCTCCCTCTCTCTCTGCCCCTTCCCCCTCCCCCAAATAAATAAACATTAAAATTTTTTTTTTAAATCTCACTTACAAACCATCAGGGAGTTTGGAACTTTTGAGTGTTAGCTTCCTATTCTCCTGAGTGGTACCACACCAGTAAATAACCTATGTTTCTTCACTGCAAACACTCGATGTCAGTTTTTATTGGCTTGCTGTGCAGTAGGTGGGCAAATTCTCTCTTGATTCAGTTATAAGCTCAGGTTCCAGGGAGGGGTGCCCATGCACCAGCCCCCTTGACCCCTGCTCTATCCTGCTGGCTGCCTCTCTGGGTTTCTATCTCTTCTCTAAACATTCTTTGCTTCCTCTCTTATACCCCTTTCGTTGAGTAGCTTCATCAGATGGGCCCTTGTCCACAGATGTCAGCCACCTCTTTCTCCCATTTTTGTTTCCCCCGGAGAACTTAATCCACCTGGAAACCTCCTGTAAAAAGATCCATGGTCACAGTCAATGACCAGGGGACTGAGTGTCTGTAAGAAACAGGAATGCAGTCTATTTCCTTGAGGGCTAAACTCTCTCTGGGACAGAGGCAGGCAGAGGGCTGGGTCATGGAGGGGTGTATTCGAGAGAACCAAGGAGGCCACTATCTCTTTTTCAAACTTGCTGAGGCCATCTCCAGTGTGTGTCTTCTTCAACAGCACCAAGCAATTCTGTGACACCAGCTGGTGCCCTCCAATTTAAACTCAATTCTGACACTATCTCCCTAGAGGGCTCACCCCCACAAGACTGCCCTCATTTCAGATACCAATTAGAAGTCCAGCTTGTTACCTGGGCTTCGCACTGGCTGGCTATAAATCGGAGATTCCTCATGACCCTCTCTTTGGGTTTGATTTGCTCACAGAAGTCAGCTTCCGTGACTGGTAAGCTTACGTTTACCAGTGTATTATAAAGGATACAGATGAACAGCCAAATAAAGAGGTATGCAGGATGGGGTCCAGAAGGGTCCCAAGCACAGGGGCTTCTGTTTCAGTGGAATAGAGCACATCACCCTCTTGGCATGTGGATGTGTTCCCAGCTCATTAGCTCTCTGAACCTGTCCTTTTGTCTTTTTTATAAGAGTTTCATTACATTGGCATGGAGTTTAAATCATTGGCCATTGGTGGCTGAACAAGATCTCCAGCCCCTCTCCCCTCCCTGGAGGTGGAGGAGAGGGGCTGAAAATTCCAATCCTCCAATAAGTGGTTGGTTCCCCTTGGCAACCAACCCCATCCTTAGGTGCTTTCCAAAAGTTACCTCATTAACATAAACCCTGGTGCAGTAGAAGGGGTTTGTGATGAATAACAAGGCACTCCTTTCATCTTTGAGGCTCTGGGGCTGCCTCAGGAGCCAGAAAACAAACATTGTAACAAAAGATGCTCCCATTGTTCTTGTTGCTTAGGAAATTCCAAGGGTTTTAGGAGCTCTCTGTGGGGAAGGAGGAAGACCAAGTATGTATTGCTTATTATGAATCCCAATATCACTCCACCATTAGGGAGCACTCTCCTAAATGATGGGTGGGGTTGGGGGACTTCAGGACAATTTGGTGGGGTGGAGGGGCAGAGGCAAGAGAGCTCCCCCCAACCCAGACTGTCCAAGCTGGAGGAGGAGACCAGGAGGGCCCAGGGGCTGGAGGGAAGTCTTGGCAGGAGAGGACTCAGGAGCCAGCAGAATGGGGGCGGGAGCTGACATCAAGCCTCCCAGCTGACATCGCCTGCATCCCCCCACCATCATGACACTGTCATTGTCAGAGCGGGTGTGACAGGCTCCACCCGGCAGTCCCACTTTCATCTCCAGCATTTTAATTCGCTGATTTAACATTTCTCCAGGACGAAGGATTGATTTTTCCCCCCACTTGATTTCTTAGGGTTCGTCTCTTCATTGTTTTTCTTCTAAAAGAATAAAGCCAAAGACAAGCACCTGTCTTTTATGCTTTTGCTGAAATTTTGCAGCTGTGGATGGTGAAGAGGGGGGGGGGGGGTGGTAGAAGGAGGTGCGTTTGGGGGAAGGCACACAGAGGGACTGGATTCCTGTGCCTGAAGTTGAGCCCTGCCTCTAGGAGAAGCACCCCCTGGAAGATGCTGAGCCTGGGAAGGAGGTGGGGGGGGGGCTAGCTTTGGAGGGTGCCCCCTCGGGGAAGCAGCCCCACATAAACTACCTTGACAACACCTGGGATCTGAGAATGTGTTGGCCATGAAGGTTGGCTTTGAGGTCACCCATCACAGCTGACTGGAGCATGGCCTGGACACCTGTTGGACACAGCAGCAGCTCCCTTACCCCTCCCATCCCTGTAGCATGGAAAGTGAGATGAGTAAGAGGGCTGTGGGAAGCAGGGATCATGAGGCATCTTTCCTCTGTGAGGGTGAGCCCTGACACAGACTGTAGAGGCAGGAAAGAACTTGACCATGTTCTAGAAACTGACAGGTCAGTGTGGTGTGGAGTGAACCAAGGCAGGAGCTGGTGGGAGGTGGATAAGCTGGGGCTAAAGAGAAGGCAAGAGCTGGATCATGCAGTGCCTGAAGGTCACTTATGGATATTTATCATGCTTTGGCTATCCAGCATCCACCCTTCCTCCCTTCTGGGACAAGGAGTAGCCAAAGATGGGAAGTAGCCAAAGATGGGAAGAAAGTCAGGCTGTCTCTGGGTGGTGATGGGGAATGTGGGGCCTAGGAGCCTTGGGTATGTTCTGTCCTGGCTGTTCCTGCCAAAAGATGCTCCTTGTCTCTTTTCCAAACCTAGAGTCTCCTGTCATGAATCCTGAGGGCTGATATCCCCCAGCAGAGCCTTTTTTCCCCCCTTAAACTAGACAGAAATAGTTGGTGTTACATATGAATGAACATATCTTGACTGACCCTGGACGGGAGTCTGGATTCAAATGGGATGCCACTGAGGGGTTTTAAGTAGGGATCTTATATTTTATTTATTTTTTTCTTCAAACTTTTATTTAAATTCTAGTTGGTTAGCATACAGTTTGGTTTCAGGAGTTGAATTCAGTGATTCATCACCACATATGACACCCAGCGCTCATCATAACAAGCGCCCTCCTTCATACCCATCGCCCATCTAGCCCATCCCCCACCCACAACCCTCCATCAACCCTCAGCTTGTTCTCTGTTGTTAAGAGTCTCTTATGGTCTGTTTCCTTTCCTCTCTCTTTTTTTCCACTTCCCATATGTTCATCTGTTTTGTTTCTTAAATTCCACCCAAGTAAAATCGTATGGTATTTGTCTTTCTCTGACTTATTTTGCTTAGTATAATACATCCTAGCTCCATCCATGTCATTGCAAATGGCAAGATTTCATTCTTTTTGATGGCTGAGTAATATTCCAGTATATATATATGTGTGTGTGTGTGTGTGTGTGTGTGTGTGTGTGTGTATACCACATCTTCTTTATCCATTCTTCAGTCAATGGACATTTGGTTTCTTTCCATAGTTTCACTATTGTTGATAATGCTGTTATAAACATCAGGGTGCATGTCCCTCTTTGAACTGTATTTTTGTATCCTTTGAGTAAATACCTAGTAGTGCAATTGCTGGGTCGTAGGGTAGTTCTATTTTTAACTTTTTGAGGAACTTCCATACTGTTTTCCAGAGTGGCTGTACCAGTCTGCATTCCCACCAACAGTGCAAGAGGTTTCCCTTTTCTCTGCATCTTATTTCTTGTGTTGTTAATGTTGGCCATTCTGACAGATGTGAGGTGGTATCTCATCGTGGTTTTGATTTTGTATTTCCCTGGTGAGTATCTTCTCAGGTGTCTGTTAGCCATCTAGATGTCTTCTTTGGAAAAATGTCTATTCATGTCTTCCGCCCATTTCATAATTGCCTTGTTTGTTTTTTGGGTGTTGAGTTTGATAAGTTCTTTATAGATTTGGGGTACCAACCCTTTATTAGATACCTCATTTGCAAATATCTTCTCCCATTCCGTCGGTTGTCTTTTAGTTTTGTTGATTGTTCCCTTCGCTGTACAGAAGGCTTTTTATCTTGATGGGGTCCCAATAGTTCATTTTTGCTTTTGTTTCCCTCGCCTCGGGTGATGTGTCTAGTACGAAGTTACTATGGCCAAGGTCAAAGAGGTCGCTTAGGCAGGGATCTTTTGAAAGATCCTTCTGGCTGCTGTGTGGAGAGTGGATTGTGGGGAGGCAGGAAAAGAAGCAGGGATACCAAGTGGGAGGCTACAGGCCAGGTGGGAGATGATGGTGGCAAGAAAACCAAGGATTCAAGATGTGTACTTGGAAATGGCTTTGGTGACGGTGGATAGAGGGTGGATAGATGGTGGGTAGGTAGATAGGTGGATAGATGGAAATCAAGGACGGTGCTTAGGTTTCCGACTTGGATGCTGTGTGGACAGTCCTGAAGAGGACTGAGGAAGGAAGAATTGACGGGGCAGGTGGAATTGGCAGTTCCATGTTGTACATTTTAAGTGCGAGCAGCTATCCCAACGAGGGTCGGAGCAGGAAAACAGAACTTTGCCAGGTAGTTCAACAGAGGGAATATAACATGCAGAACCAGTTACAGACGTGCTGGAGAAGTTAAGCAGGAAGTGGGGAAATACCCTGGAGGTTGTTGATGGCAGGAATCTGCCCTTCTCCCCCGTTGCCCCTCCACAACGCCCTCCCCCACCAGGATAGAGGCATAAGAGAAAGAGGTGATGGTACCAGCCCAGGGCTTGAGGCTGCCTGATGGGTGCTAGGATGTGGCGAAGGGGCTGCCCAACGGGCCTCCCAGGCTGGAACTGGAACCGTGGAGGGGACAAACTGGGGAAGCTGAGGCCACAGCAGAGATGTAGCCACTAGCCAGATAAGCAGCCACAGGCAGAGACACCACAAGTCAGAGAGAGGGAAGAAATACCCTGGCTTCTCCTCTTCTAACTCCTACCCGTCTCCAGCCATGGGCTCAGTCTGACAGGAAGCCAGCCGGCAGGGAGCCTAGGAAATGTCGTTTTCTGGGGGCAGCTCCTGTGATGCAGAGCAGAGCAGGGGGAGGGCAGGCAAAGCAGCAAGGGGGCAGCACCGATGTCTAAAATCACAGTGACAGTTTAACCAGTCTTCTTCCAGAAATATCTGTATTTTTAACATGCCCTTTTCAAAGGAATGAATCTCTAAGGAGGGGATTCAGGCATTGGGGACAGGTGACCTGGGAGACCGGGGAGGCCTAAGAGTCTCTCTTAGCTTCCCTGCAGGGAGACCAAATGTGACCGATTCCATCCAGGACGATGCCCTTCCCGCTGGGAAGTCAGAACCAGCCTTGCTCGTGGTCTAGGAAAGCTCCCCCCGACCCCCCACAACCCGCTACTTCCAGCCTCCTTCTCAACATCTTTCTGCCTTTTCGCAGGGACAAGGAAACAGCCGACTTGTCAGAAACCTGCCTCCAGGATAAAGAGAAGGTGGAGAAATGTGACTAGGACAGTCATGAAGTGGTGATGACAGCTGCTGCTTAATATGGAAAGGGGATCCTAATTATTGCTTGGACAAGCAGGAAAGTAAAAAGTCAATCAGCCAAGATAGAGGGCAGACACGCCAGTCAGGGAGGGCTGCCTCCCGCTAAGAACACTGGATCCCTCCACAAGGTGGAGGAGATTTTGGTTGAGAGGCGATGGTGACCTAAAGGACCTGAGCCACTCCCTCGCTCTGCCCACAGGGGGACCTCTGGCTCCCATGAGGAACGGGGTGGGGTGGGGGTGGGGCTGAAGCCTAGATCTGCATTCCGGTTCCAGCAGAAGAACGGGGCTTTGGGGTAGCCTTGGGCAAGCTGCCTCCCCTCCTCTCCTGGGGGGCCTCGGTTTCCTTCCCACTAACCAGATGCCTCCTGCTTCCGTCCACAGACTGGACTTCCTTCAACACCCACACAACCATGCTGGAGGGCCTCCCCACTGTGTGCAGGAAGTCCAGTCCAGTCTTGCCCAGGTTCCCCTCCTAGGTAATCCGCCAGCATCTCACTCCAGATGACCGTTGGTCCCAGGATCGCTGCCTCTGCTTCACATGGGCATTTTCGGATCAATTCCTTTCTCAAACTCCCTTGGTCCCGGGATCGCTGCCTCTGCTTCACGTGGGCGTTTTCGGATCAATTCCTTTCTCAAACTCCCTCCCTCCAAGCTGGGACACATCTTCCGCTTTACAACGTGGAGGGCTCTCTGCGGAGTCACAGCCATTTAGCTTCACAGATAGGGACTTTCATCACCTGCTTGCCACCTGCTTTTTCTGGCCTGCCTCCAGGACCTTCCATCCCCCCATCCCCCAACCCGGAATCCTCCCTGCACCCCAGGCTTGGTCCAGTTCCCTAAAAATGCAGGTACCACATTGCTTCAGGTCCGGGCACGCTGCTGTTCCCCTTGCTGGGGTCCTTCAAGGCTGAGTGAAAATGCTTCCTTCTCTCTGGAAGCTTTCCCCGATTCCTCGGGTGGAATTGATGGCCACCTGTGCTCCCATTATACCTGTAAACACCTGCAGTGCAGTCCCCCCTTCTTTACTGCCGCTTTCTCTGTCTCACTCCCCATCTGACTCTTCAGTGTCCAGACAGTGGGGACTGTGTCTTACTCATTTAAAAT